>NC_134659.1:668947-1332895 GCF_030463565.1 Pelecanus crispus | reverse complement strand
CCAATCATGGAAACATGCTCTGCTCTTTGTAATTCAGTGTTGCTCTGATGTGGTTCTGCTGCACACTCGCACGCACACACACAGAGGAATGGAAATAGATTTCTGTGACAGGTGGCTTCTTTGTCTAAATCTTTTCCTATAAAAGAAAAAAAATGTGAAATTTTGGTTGGTTTAAAGGTTCTGCTCCATGAAGAAAAAAAAATTCACAAAATCCATTGTTTTTCACCTTTTCAGTCATTTCCTCATGAATAAATATTATCCATTAAAAACCTTTAAAAAGGTGCTGCGATACACAGTGTTATATTTCCATTTTCTTTATTGACTCTCTTGTTGCCATGATTCTTCCCCTCCAGCCTCTGCAGGTGATTTTTGCCCCGTACCATGGCACAACACGCTCGCCATGCAGGTTTTTCCTTTAACCAGCCTCTTCCTCCCTCTCCTAATCCTTCCTCAGTCCACAGCATGAATGCGAGTCTGAAGAAAGCTGCCTCGTTAGGTCTCCATCGCTAATTCGATGACGAAATGTCAGGTTGGTCCATCCAGGCACAATTTGCAGCAAGAAAGGAACATGGAGGTGTGGAGGGAGAGGGGCACTGGTCTTCCAGCCTCCTTCTGTGCATGACACGTCTTACAAGGCAGAGACCTTGACTATGTTGCTCGTGGTGGTGGTGGAAATGTTCGTGGAGTGGCTGGGGCTGCTGGGCGGAGGCCGGCTCTCGCCTTCTGGCGTGAGCGCTGGCGGCGTGGGGATGCTGATGATGGCTGTCGTTATCTGGGCAGTTTTGCAGTTCGGTCTCAGCCCATCATCTGATTTCATGTTGAGACTGGAACGACTAGAAAACAGATTTAGTGCTTGGCTTTTTTTTCTTAAAACCAGACAGTAGAAAGGATGGGAACGGTAGTTGTTCTTAATCAGTATCTTATTCCTCTGAACTAAGGGCACCAAAATATTCAGAAGACTCCACTTAAATGTTCCCCCCAGTTCCTGCAAAGCATCATTTATTTCTACCCAGATTACGCTAAGCTTTTCTTAATATTCCCCCTGGTTAGGATACAGCTTTTCACAGGGCAAATCGTTCTGTTTTCATTTCATTCTTGCATGATTCTAGTTTAATTAAGAGGACATCTAAATAATACTGTCCTATGTACTGTATCTTTTCAGAGCACAGGTAGTTTCTGAGATAGAGATGTGGTCTTCTGTGCATTTCAAATGCCTCTTTCAAATTCACTGTCCCTTGATCTTTTCTATTTTTTCATCTCTCTGCAGTAGTTTCACGGATCTGGCAGCTGGGAGCATTCTTATTAGATCTGCATCAATTGCATCCTATAATTAATTACAGAGGGAAAATGATAGGTTGATTTCTGTGCATCTGCACAGCTATACGAGTCTGCTATTACCAGCCCAACATGTTCATTTTAAACACAAGGCCTGTCCTTTTAAAATTTAAAGCTCCCAGTTGGAAAGCTATTGCTGTTGTTATCTCAGAGTGACTCACCAAGAGGATGTTTCTTGATCGCTCAAGCATCCCAAGAACACGGCAGAACCCATTCTGCTCCCCGGTTGCCTCAGTCACAAGCTGAGAGTGGGGCAGTCTTAGGGACTGGGTGGTTCTGCCACTGGTAACCAGTACACCCAGTTAGTTGCATTCCACATGAAAAACAACTTAAAAGCTTTTTTCTCTCTCCATTCTTACAGTTTGGTAAGCAAGTGAAATGACAAACAGTGTTGACATTTAAAATATCACTGGCATCTGATTTAGCACCCACTGAAACAGGCAGAATAGTTGACATTCCCCTGAGTTACTGTTTCAGGTGCTGGTTTAAACTATTGTCATCTTGAAGCTGCAGTAGCCAGAGACTCATTTTGTGCTTATTCATTCATAAGTCATTCTCTGAAATGTCCTTCTGACTTCACCCTGGCACAAAGTAATCGCTTGCTGCCCTAAAGGCAGTTTTGTTTCAGTTTTTAGATCCCTTTGATAGGATTGGGAAGGAGAAGAATGGTTAAGTTCAAAACCAGCCCGGTGCACAAGAGGCTTGATGGGCTGAGGGGGATTTAGAAAGTAGTTTAATATTTGCAAGAAAGATATGGTGAAGAAATGATGTTTTCAGCAAGTTAAGTATAAAATGAAAATTTCAAAATTTCCTATTGAGACACTTCTTCACCTGTGTCACTAACGGCTTTTTAGGTGAGAGCTACTAAGACACCATTGTGAAATTCCTCCTCATTTGTTTCCCAGTGGTGCTTGATGCTTACAGTTGCGATTTAGACTTTCGGACAATGAAAATCAGTGAAGTGAGCGTCCCTGGAAGGACCATGTCAGCGTGTACAGCTCTCTAATAGCTTTTGCTGACAGACGCCGGTTAGCCAGTTGTCTTTGCCTGCTCCCAGTAAAGGCATGGAAATACTGGGCTAGCTGGGAGGTGGGCTGAGAAGTGGTCCTGCGCCAGCTTTGGTGAGTGGCTCACAGCTGGCAACTGCTGGCTCCTGCCTGTGCGATTAGCACTTCATAGGCAGGTTTCAGCTGGAATTCATTCTTCTCTGTCCAGTCTGGCCAGAGAAGAGCTGCGCTAGAGTCTAGCTTTGACCTGGTTCTTCCCGGAACGGCTAGGAGCCACTTTCTTTGGGTTGTCATTGGAAGGAGGGAAACAAAGATGCTCCCAGCACTAGACCCCTCTCCCTGGCTGGAGAATAGGCCTGCTTGGATAAGGCACTTCAGAGGTTTGCATGCAGTAGTTAGCAGCAAGAGCCTACTTACTGTACCTTGTCGTAAGTGAGGGCTGCTCACTGCACTGGATGTGGATGGTGCTGAGCTCCTGCATGCTCCGGAGGCGAGTGGCTGGCACGCTGGAGTTGGGAAGGTGAGTGGTCTTCTTGTTACGGCGAGAACAGCAGGAGGTGGTCAGTCCATGGTGACTTGACAAGGAGGGGCTCCGAGAAGAAGGGTAGTTTTGCATTGAGCTCTCCATGCAGTTCTGCTCGAACAGTTGCTCATCTATGAACTCGTGGTTCTGGCAGGGGAAAGAATAGTGCCATTACTCTCTGGTGACACCAACAGCTTTGGCCCAACAGCAGTTTGTTTTCAATGGCACCTTTTGCTAGGTTGGTGGGATGTGTCAGCCCCTTGTCTGTGTAAGATGCTCTCCGCCTCTGTGCCTGAAAATATTTACACTAGGCAGATCTTTAAAAGAAATGACTCTGCCCTTCCACTCACTGCAACCAAGAGAAGATTTTGCTCTCCTGCATCAGTAGGGGAATAAGGGAAGCTGTTGCAGTGACAAAAGCATGATAGTCTACCAATGCTGCCTTGCTTACGTAGTCCGAGATGGTTAATATATTGTGTTTGAATTTCCTTTCATTTTTGTGTCTGGATTCCAGAAGTGGCTTCAAAAAGTCTGCAATGCCACATGGTTATGAAATGCAAGAGGAGATTTAGGCTCCTTTTTCTTTGTCCCTGGGGACAGGATTGTGTAGTATTTGGCTGACCATCTTGACATACAGCTTAATTGCAGGATGTTGCTTGTATTGGCTATTGAGTGCAAAGCATGCCTGCAGTTCAGTGGCTGCTCTTAGCTGAGTAGAAATAAATGTGGCAGGTGAGAGTGGAAAGTGTATAGGGGAAGGAAGTTCAGAAAGCTGAATCTGTAAATTTTGCGCTAAGGAACAAGAAATCTTGAAAGAACGAACTCTTATGTGCGTGTATGAACTCCCAAGTAGTTCTAGTGAACATATTTATCCAGTCCCTGTCAGCATCAGAAAGGATGGGAAACAAAAGCAACCATGGTGAAGGCAGCCATTGGTTTTCATTGGAACAACTAACAACTCACACAGGAAACAGGAGCACTGGATAGCCATAAAGAGCCACGTGCACAAACTCCCACGGACAAGACCAGGAACGAGAAAGGAAGCAAACACTCTTCAGACATGTCACAGAGACCATAGAGAAAAACAGATTGAATTAAAAAGCAAATACCTTGATGGTGGAAGTTCGTACAGATAACAGGGGATCATCCACAAGATAGGACAATCCCTACGGGACAACATGCCAACAAAAGATAAAAACACAATTGATTGTCCATTCTGGCATTCAGAAGTTTAGTCCCAGCATTGCAACTATTGCCTCAGCATTCCAGCTGGCTCACTCAAGTTTGAATGGGCAACCGGACCTTCTCTTCCCCAAACCTTGCCTGAATCAGACCCCTTTGTTCCTTCCTTCTCACGCTTAAGCTTTTTAATGTTATGTTCTTGGAAATAGATCAAAACTGGTAACAACTTTATTACTTTGATCTTTTGAGAGCCAAAGGCAAAGGAGAACAAAGTTTTAGCCACTGATTCACAAGTGACGCATTGGAATTGTATTGCCATTGGGTCACCAATGGGTATGGGTTTTGATCATACTCTGTGGAAACACAGAAGAAAGGTTTGGGTTGAAGGACTGGATTCGATGCACTCAGCATTTGGAGAAAACATGGCATGTGAATGTCCATACTCATTCTGGGAATTGGAACGAGTGGAAAAACACTCCTTTTGTTTTAACAAACTCCATCTGTTGTGATAATATGACAAAGTAACCTCTGTTATGGCAGCTAGAAGTACTTTAGGGTCACTTTGTCATCTGACACACCAGATTTGTGAGCCATTCACAGCCATGCAATTATAAGGCTGTATGCTAGTGATGACTGCAGATACCATGATAATAAATAATGTACTTTTAGAATTCTTCTGCCTAGTTTAAGGAAAGGTGAATTGCCCATTGAAACAAGTTTGCAACCGTGGTACATTCCTCATTCCATTCCTGCAACTTGGTTACAAAATGACTCTTCAGTATTTAAAAATTCTTCTACTACAATTTAAGTTTTTGGGAGGAGAACTGCTGCATAGTATTTTAATGGATTATGTGAACTATAGAATTTCCACACAAGCTGATCGAACTATTTTGATTGATAATTTCAGACCAGAATCCAAACTTCCTATGTGATTTGATGCAACATCATGGTAATAACTGGCTGAAAAATGTGGGGGAAAACACATTAAATATTGTGCAGATTCTCCCTCTAGGTTTTAATCAAAATTCAAAGTATCACTGTTATTGCCATTCTTTGCTGAAAAAAGCAGCGTTTGGAACATTTTCAACCACTGAGACTCACTGTCTGAGTAGGCTTGTGTGCTGGAGGCAATCTAGCTTTTTTTAGTGCGGTAGGCTAATACATCCACAAATTAGGATATGCTTTGGCCATGTTACTTCCAGCACCCTAACCGGCTCATTAGTAATGGAGCGACTCTTGCAGCTCCCAGAGATGGCCAGTGTCCCTGTGCGGAGGTCAGAATTTCCATAAGCCTTTAGAAAGTCAGGGCCTTACAAGGGCAGACCCCGGAGGCAGGGTTGTCAGCTTTTGTTTGCTTCAGCCAATTTGGTAAAGTTTCCAAATGAAAGTATTCTTGAGAAATATGGGTCATAGCAGTGAAGCTTTTACACATAAAGTTCTAAACTAAAGAGTCAGATTGTGAAATATCTGCTTGTTACGTAACATCCAAAACTGCTAGAAATAAAGGCAAGATGAGCCTTATAAAATAAATTCAATAGTCATTGACACAGGAAGAATCAGTTCACTGTCCTTGGAATGGGGACCTCTATCGCTCATTGTGATAAACCAGCTGTACTCAGCAGGTCACTGTAATTAACCAGTCATCTTCTTCCAGTGTATCGCTGAAGCCTAAGCGGTGTTATTCCAGCATAAGCCAAACTATGAAAGTGAAGGTGATTTATCTAAAAGAAAGCTCTTGCAAGTCAGAAATCAAAAGTACACTTGATGATGGATGCAGATAGAAAAAGGCATGAATATTTCAAGTGGTAACCTCTCTTCATTCTTTCTAGAATGAATCATGGTATAGATAATGTGTTCCTTTACTGCAGAACCTTTTATATATACCTGGAAGTAAAACATATGTATCAAATAAATATCTGAAATGTTCCAAGAGACTTCTGCATACAGAATCACTTAATAATGAAACATAAAATTCTCCCTCCAACACCTTGCATGATGCAAACAGAAAAGTCATTGTTACAGAATCTGCTTGACTAGCTTTGAGATAAATTTCCTGCTCTTGTAACCAGAACTGTAGTGAGAAAAGATATGTGCAACCTTTAAACCCATTAAGAGAGTTCATCTGCTCTGTGCCATATAAAGGGCTAAAGGTTAATTTTTTTCCAGCCTGTTGGTACTGGTGACCAGGTTGTGGTTTGGAGTCACTGGCAGCAGCTTCCTCCTCTTAAGACAGCAGAGCTGTCGTTTATTACTAATTAGCACAAGTGATGAGTACATATGATGTGTGACTGACAGCATAAGACAAATGCAGTTTAGCTCTCTTTTAGAAGTATTCAAGAAATTAAACTTAATGTATGCCTTGTTTACAGGATCTCCCTAACCCCATGCTAAAAAGTTATTTGCATTCAAGAGAACTTGTGTGAGCAACCTGCTATTGACTTTGCACTGGTGTAGTAGATGACTGTGGAGTAGCAGATAATCACGTCTTTATCCCTTTGCACAGTAATTACTTGTTTTTTTTTTTAAGACGACAATGACATAAAGTACACATCCCATTGCAGAATATTCTTGGGAGCTTGAGTGTCAGCCCCCTCTGGTGTAGTTTGTAGGTCTACTGAGTACATCTGAGTGCCGCCTCAGAGCATCTGCATGCATGTCTTTTCCATACGAAGCCTGGGCCAGGCATGAAGACCTAGTAAGATGTAAAAGGATTGCGTTGCTACTTACGGTTGTTTTTTCCAGGCAGTGCAGCAGGTGGTGATGTTGGCTTTCAATTAAGGAGGTGCCTTTAGTCATATGCTGCTCATCTTCAGTGGATCCCTATATAGCCAGACAAAGGGGGGGAAAAAACCAAAACCCAAACCAGGTGTAAAACTGAAAACAAACAGAACTACCAGCATTAGCTTTCACAGGGATAAAGATAATTTCAGGTTTGCTAGCTCTCAGGTTTTTCTCATTACTCTTTACAAGGTTACCTCATTTTTTTTCTTAATGATTTGGCTTGTAAACTCAGGTGAGGAGCTCAGCTTTGATTCAAAATCAATGTGTTTCTAGCCATTTTGTAGCTGTGGAGGAAACCTGGGAAATACTGTTGATGTGTGATGTCAAGGCTCAGGAACCAGAAGGTGAAGAAAAAAAGAACCTGTGCTGTTTTATTTTTCAAAAAAAACCATTGAGACTTTTAAGCTTGAAATGACCTTTGAATGCCAACAGATGTACCCTGAACTCTGGTCTCTGTTAGGAGGCAAAACACAAGCTGTCTTGCTTTTGCTGAGCTGAAAGCCTGGCTCTGCCCGACCTTCAGGGCTGCGCAGAGCTGGGCCTGCTGGAACTCGCATGTGTTACTGCCAAAGCCTCCTGTGTCGCGGCTGCATGCCAGATCAAAAAAATGTGAGTCTGGGCTTCATGTCTTGGCCTTTGAATGCTGTTTCTAGAGACAGGACTCCTGGCTCTGTCTCTCCTCTCCGTGGACATGACCAATTGTTTTCTGCACTTTGTACCTGCAGCGTGCCGAAGGGGGGCTGCTCTTTCCCTAGGTCAGTGTATATGGTGGTTGGTGGGGAGTTTATAGCAGGTCCTGAGGACTGGGTTTGGTGCAGACTGAAGGTGTGTAACCCTCCTGTGACAAAGCCCTCTTTGAAAGGCAGGGAGAAGGGAGGAACAGGCAGGTGCTGCTTATGTAAGAGTTAATATATATAAATTATCCTATTCAAGCGTATGGCAAATGAAGAAGCATTGTGCAGTAGTGGCAAAGGGTTTATGTTCACACGAAATGCGGCAGCAGTTCCCTAGGAGAAGGAAGGTCCCGTCTTCATTAGTTTCTTATGGCTTGTGGCCTTCACTCAGTAGATGGCTTGCTGTGATTTATGTTTTGGTAGCACAGTGACCAGGAGCCCTGTGAACTGACCAGGAGCCCTCTGTACATCGCTTAGCAAAAACCAGAGCAAGGCAAGCCTGTTTCAAAGACCTCACAATCCAGCTACTTGACTCATTGTACAGCCACACCTGTACAATTGGGGACCAGCTTTCCCCTCTTTCCCCTGTGTACTCAAGCTGCTGAGATTTGCTAACAAATTTGTAAGCTAATTCAGAGAGTAGGGTGTGCTTAGAGTCAAGCAGGCAGCCTGTGCCATCTGGGAAAGGATTGGGTACAGCTGAGAGTATTTATGTTGAACAACTATTAAAAGGAGTGGTCCCTCCTAGGACGACATAGGAAGAGTTGAAGGAGATGAACTGTTTGTGGCATGCCTGTTAAGGACTCTGGGTTGGAAAGACTTACTGGGACTCATGCTGGTTGTTCTGGGCTTCTACATCAGGTATGTGTGCATGTGGTGATTTGGGGAAGAGACTGCTCAGACTGCAGTGTTATTAGTGCTTAAGATAAGCTACAGATCTCAGACTAATCTCTGTGCTTTTGTTAAGCTGAGGGGCTTGATCTGCTTGAAATAGCTGAAATAGAAATGGATAAGAGGTTAGGAGCTTGAGTTCAGTATGTGCATCATGTTTTGCTTATGCAGAAAGCTTGGCATCAAGCGTTCATCAAAACTGCACTAGGCCAATTTACCAATTTGGGTGTGGGGGAGAAATTCCGTACTCTGTGTTTTTGATCTCCACGCTGTATTAGTGAATCAGATGCTTACATTCCTCAAAATATAGCATGTTGCTTACCCTATGATCTGATGATGAGAGACACCTCAGAAATGGAAGGAAAAGAAGCAATAGGGGTTGTTTAGAGAGTTTCTGTGCTATTTGAGAGCGAGGATTATTTTTGTCACTTTCTCTGTTCCGTGGTGGCAGATTTAAGATCTGGGTTGTTAAAGATGTTCTCTTACTACTACTACTTAAGCTCCTGATCTTGAAATTCACTGTGATTTCATGACACATTAATCTGCGTGTGTCTTTGATGACTAGCATATTCAAAGACAATTACATGCATTAAAATGGCAATTAGGTGTTGTAAAATGTTTCCCTGTGCTCCGTAAGTAAGGGGTGCCTGGTGTCTTCTGTAATGCCTAAATCGGAAAGTCAAAAATTGATGTGCGTGGCTTGAATCTCTACGTAGACACGAAACAGCAGTATCTAACTGTTCAGGAGAGAAAATGGGCGATGGGAGACACAGCAGAACATCTTGGCAGAAGTGCCAAGACGTTGTCTGTTGCTCTCAAGGGGTCAAATGCAACTATGCTTAAACCATTGCTTTTAAATACACCCATGTGTCCCAGTGATTCACCGCAAGTGTGTGTTCTGGATGCCTTTTCCAGGATGGTTCTGTGAACCTTAAGTGAAGGAATAACTCTGTCTCTGACAGATGCCAAAACATTGCTGAACTGATACGTTAAGAAAGCTGACTTACCCTACGCAGAATTAATAGATTCCTATGGGAATGCATCTTAGGCAGGTTATGGATTATTTTTGTTGTTGTTGTTGCTGTTGTTTTGGAAGATGGAGCATTCCCAGAAGTATTTTTAGAAGTGGCCTAAAAAAAAAAATCAGCTCCCTTTTTCTTATTAACAATCCTCCTGGTGAGCTAACACATCAAGCAGGTCCTGTTTGTACCCTGCTGAGATTACTGACTCTGCTGAAGTCTGTGTTGGAGTATTTCCCATGGAGGTCCTTGCAATCCCTAAAGCAAATATGATGCTGCACTAAAACACTGGAAGAGGAGAGAGAAAGAACATATATTGCAAACAGTATCTTTTCGTGAGGATTTGCTTGAGAGATCTAAATGGAATCTTGAAAGCAAAGACAGAGCTTCCATACCTCTGGCAGAAGACCTAAGCCTATTGTTAAATTTGGCAGCACAACTCCCTCTGCGTTCCATCCCGAGGCTAAGCTTGCTGCTGATGGAAATGCATCAAGGGAAGGCAGTGACCAGGAATAAAGTGTAGCATCAGTGAGCGTGACTTGTACCTTATCTTCCTTTCACTTTTTCTTCAGTCAGCTCAGTGTTTTCAGAAACAAAGAGTGGGCAACCACCTGCAACACCCTAGCATACAAATGAAGAATGAGATCTGCAGGAACTACTGCCCTAGGACAGTGGGAGTGCCAACATCACACAAAGGCTTGGCATTTTGATGGTACTGTTGAGGAATGTATACCTATAGAGATTGCATCAGTGGTACCTACTACTGCAGGCAAACAAAATCTGTGTCTTCATTAGAAGAGTCTGGCTATAATGAAAAAGCTGGTGGGGCGGAGGAGAGGATATGGTTTGCTTTTTGAGCTGGGATGCCAGTTTTGCAAGGATTTGATGCCAGCTACCATTCAGTTTGTTCTTGGAAGACATTCAGTGAACTGCTGGTTGCTTGGACGGAGACTGAAACACACTGTAGTGTCAGTTCTGAAATCTAAAATACTTCCACTTTACCTCTTCTACTTAGTGCTTCAGCATGCAAAATTGGACACTGGTGAACTGAGATGAACTGGTTCAGTGGTTAGACTGTCCCTTCCCATGAATGGCTATAATGCTTACCTGTGGCTAAGCAGATTCTGCTTGTGAAAAGACCTCACAACCTACTGTTCCTAGGATACACACCTCCTAGCATTTTAGCTAAAAGGGAATTTCAGCTAGCTGTACAAGGAGATTAACACTAAGAGGATATGTAGGCTGCTGCCATGGGAAGAAGCTTGCCATCCCTTGAGCACTTCTGACATAAAGCCCGCTAAAAATCTCTCTAAATGAGAAGAAAACGGTCCGAGTACTTTGTGTCTAGATGGCAAATGGAAAATGCCACAAATTCACATGTTTCTGAAGCAAGAGTCTGTATTCTTGCTAGGAGCAGAACTCCTTCCTGCTGCTGCTCTTGGATAAATCCTTTTCTTTGCTTTTTCTTTACTTTGATAGAAGGCTCCAGGCTAAAGACATGCTGTTCCCTTGAAAGATGGTGTCAGTATATTCATTCTGGTGCTAATGAAAGGACATTCTGGCACATGTTCTGGAATCTTGAACAGTCCTTATCTCTCAGTTTATTAGTTTGACAGCAGAGCCACAGTCAGGATACATTCTGGGGCAGTTATTTTCCTTGGGTAAACCCTCAAGGTGTCAGGCTGCAGGGCAATCTGCTGGGCACTTGTAAAACAATCATACATTGATCACAGTGCGGTGTGATTGCTAATGATGAAAGTGGTAATATCTAGTCATGGCCATATAGTAATTGCAGTTGGAATTGCTGCTGGGTAACAAATCAGCCCTATGGCAATCTGGCCATGTGAAGTCCATTAAAGTTAGTGTGAGTCCTGGGCAAGGTATCAAAATGGGATGTGTATCTGACCGATGAAGCAGTTTGAGACTAATTTGACTGACAGATATACACACTATGTAGATAATATTTTGGTCCCTAATACAGCAACTACAGAAATCACATTCCTTCATATTTTTGCAGCTTAAAAAATTTGGCTGACTAGACTATGCTGTCATTCACATTTTAAACTCTTAAGAATAATTTGTTCTCCTGCCATAAAATGAAAGGACATAAAATCTTGCCTTGTGGAGTTAAAACGGTCATGTATACCTTTACAACAAAGGATGCTCTGCAGTTCTGTAATTAATTAATGCCACTACCTGTGGATGGAGAGACATATCTCTGTTCTTGATTCAGGTATGAGGCTAGTCCTCAGGTAGTCAGAGATCGTTTCCTGGTCGTTGTGCAGATGCCAGGCATGGCTTTGGCAAGTTTCTTGTTTTAGTAAATTATATTCCTATATGTCACAGGTGGATGGTAATTCTTCCTTCTCCATACCCTTTGCTTTTGACTATTTCAGCAGGAAGTTCCGTAGGGTGGGGATATTTTCTTTCAAAGTATTAATACAAATATATACCTTATTCAGTACTTTTCAAAGTAGGCTTTGTGTATCTTACTGGGCTGTGGGGGAGTCATGTTAGCATTTAGAGCTATAAGCCCACCAGAAAGCAAGTTGCACCCAGAAAAGCTTGGGAAGACCTGCTCTTGGTGCTACTGTATATCTAAATGTAGTTATTAATGGGTAAAAAAAGTCCTCTAGAACCTCTTTAGAAATGTTTTTGTTTTCCTTCTTGTGTCTACAGTAGCTTTGTAGCCAACAAAATGACCCTTCTTCCACTTTTTTTTGGGCAAATGCCAGGAAATGAACCCATTCAGCCAAATATTTCTCTCAACCTCATGCATTTTGGACTTAAGCATTGGTGCGTCAGCTGCTCTTCTGTGAGTGGTCTTGGCAGGGAGTTTTGGTTGACAAGAGAAGTGAGGAGATTCTTGTTGGGATGACAGGCTGGAAGATCAAGTGCAAACTGGGTGTCCCTGCTAAGCTCTTCTGGCATTTTTAAAAAACAGAAATCTAAAGCTCAAAAGGAAGTTTTAAATTTGCAGTCAAATTTTTGCATGTTCCTGGGTAATGAAATAGCAGAATCTCAGCTGAGCTGGCATCCCAGTCCTAAGCCTTTCCTTTGCGGGGTAAGGCTCTGGACTAGGTGTGACCAGTCTTCCTGGTCTCATATTCTCAGCAAAGAAACTTTTCTTGAACTGCTCAACAGCAACATATGGTTCATGAAACAGATTTTCTGAGTGTCACTGCCATTCGCAGAGCAGGAGACAACGCTAGATGTGTAGTCAGAAGGATCAAACTTGTTTCTGAGGGGAGAACAGAAACTCATCTGGGCATCCTACCTTCCAAATCTGTACTTCATGTGAAGTGCTTTTGTAGAGTCATTTTTAAAACTATTCCAGTTGTAAAGGGCCAGATTCCTCTATCTCGGTCTGCACTGAGTAGTACCCTACATGCAAAATAAGGTGCTGCACAATTTCCCTCTGTGTGCTGTACCCACTGAGCTTGGGTAGGAGTGGGCTCGGGTCCTAGGGAGCAGCTTTCACCATGAGCTGACAAGGTTTTTCAGCTTTGATTTTTACAAATGCAAGGATGTGTGCCAGGGAAAATAGTAGACATCTGAAGGATTAGGCCCCAAGTAAGGATGCATGAACAAGTGCTAGGCGGCTCTGGTGGCTCAATTAAGCATTCTTCATCTCACTCTTTTCTCCCCACGTGCATGAAAGGCTGATTTATTTGAAATTAAATCCATGAAGTGTGCTAATACCTGCTCTGGTGTTGATCAGGCTTAATGTAATAACCTCCTCTCATTTTTGCTGATTCTGTTGAGCAATCTGACGCACTTAAAACTTTTCTTCTCGTGAATAGCTAGTATTAGCCTCCAGAGGCCTTTCTGTTAAAAATAAACCCACCACCAAACTGCCTGAAACAGGAGCTAGGGAATATTTTCCTGTCCCGTTGGGCATGATCAGATAGCCCATATTAGAGGGAGACTCTTGAAAATAAATAACTGTATGTTGAAAGAGAGAGGATATTTATATTATGGGCAGACCCTGGGGGGTATAAATCAGTACAGCTCCAACAGCTCCATCACAGAGAGCTTCGAGGAACTGTGAAGCTGATCATTGCTGGAAGGTCAGATCCTTTCCTAGCTCAAGGAGGAGCCCAAGGAGACTTTTTCTTCCCACCCAATCTTGCAGCTGGATTCCAGCTGTCCCTCCACATGGCACATACAGTACATGAGGGTGTAATTATAGCATAATGCCATTCCACGTCTGAGGCTGCCACTCTGGATAATGAGCAATTGGGTGGCAACAGAGAGAGAAAGGGAGCCCAGGGAGAGGAGTGGGAATAGGGAGCTTCTTAAATGCTGTGGGAGAAGATACTGTCTCAGCACTCACCGTCAGCTCGAGGGCTTCGTTCAGGAGGCCGTTGCGCTTGCTGTGGAGGTAAGCGTTGGAGCTGCCTGTTTTGGCCACTCGAATCCTTGCAAGCCGGGCTTTCTGTGAAGAAGGCAAACAAGCTGAAGTTATACCTTGGCACGCCAAATGATAGGTCCTGTGCTGGCAATACCAGGAGGAAGGAAATTCTGGGTTCCCCTTGTACCTGAAAAAGCCTGGGGGTGAAATACAAGGGGTGTGTGGACAGGACAAGGTGCTGCTGAGAACAGCTAGCGCAGGAGTCAGATGAGTACATCTGTCTGAAGAACATCATCTGCCACAGCGTTAATGGCCTTTCCAGAGGCAAGAAATGGGGTCCTGCAGGTTTGTTTATCCTTTCAAAAGTTAATAGTCATTTCTTGGGGGTGAGATGCGCAGCAGCTAGAGACGCTTGTTTTGGACATGTTCCTGGCATAGGAGCACTGTATGACTGTGTGTGATCTAGCAGCGTGTACATGCTGTGCATGTGTGTTGCTTTCATGGCTTACCTTCTCTCTAACATGCTTGGCTGTTTAATCCTCTCTTTCTTTCAGCAATGTGCTCTGACATCTGTGTTGTCACTTGCTGTGCTTGTACTGCAGCTAGCACGGTGACACCCGGTGCTCAGTGGTGGTGGAGATGCTGCTGCAGTACAGGTGACTAGTAACAGGCGTTCAGAGGGAGGAGAGCTGAGAGGGAGTTTTGGTAACTTGCTCCACTTACCAGGCAAGTAGCATAGGCTGTTAATTTAATATTGGGAAATACTAATGAAAAAGTCTACATTCATAATCCTCCAGTGGGGAGAGGCATCGTATTTGTTCCTTCCATCCTCTGCAGTGGCAGCACTGGTTTATCGGCTTTGGTGTCTGATAATACAAGACTCTATCCAAAAAATATGCATCTCCTGACAAACTGACAGAATTCACTCTGCAACAGCACAGATCTTCAGCTCTTCTCATTTTTTATTTATCCCTGACCTCCTTGACCTCCAGGTGGACAAGTTAAATGGTAAAAACCAGTCCAGAATAAAGCAAGCTAGAAAAACTAACAAGGCCCTCTTCCTTTTTAATCACACAATTTGTAGTATTTCAGTGTTTCTTTTCAATTGTTGCCTGCTTCTCTGTCAAGTGCTGATTTGCCTTTTTCTTTTCTGCTGTTAATTTATGACTCAAACACCATTAAAAGTAAATAAATGAAATAGCTGTGGCTATTAAAAAATAATTACATTGTGCTGTATTTTAAAATGCTGCATAATCTTTTAAATAACATGGAACTCGTGATTTTCCTTTCTAATTAGAGGTTCTAATGGGTATACACTGTAGGAAGAGTGAAGCCAAGAGGCAAATATCTGCAGTGGGTCCAGAGAGTGTAATAATTCCAGGAGCTCTATTACCGTACATGCGTGAGTGACTCTGACCCTCAATATTTGAAAGATTTGTTTAACCTTAAGAGCTTCTGCTTAAGCAGACAATTTCTCAGGCAAAGACATGTACAGGATACTAGTTTGCAGCTTTAATTAGGTGACACAGACTCTGACCAGTCTGAAAAATAGGTCGTCTTTTGACACCCCAAAATGGGGACATACAAAATTGACTTCTTTTCTATACTTCACCTAGATTTCATTGTCCCATTTTAATGTTAAGACTCCAAGTCAGTATATGAGAGTGATATCTCTGATAAAACTTACTCTGTACTGGGGCTGAGGTACCTCACGGGGTTATCTGGTCACCCTGTGGCAGGGGCATGGTTGTATTTGCAAGATGTAGACTGAGGATACAAGAAGAAAATGGAATTGGATCTTCAGTGTTTCTGAAGACTTTCCCAAAGTGCTGTGTTGCTCCAGGCCCTGAATAAGACTAGCCTGAGACTGTAATCTGGAACAAAAATTGCAGAGGCTACTATTGTTGAAGATGTGTTATGGGGAGAGAGCAGGGCATAAGGGACTGAGGGATATTCCATTTCCCAGTTACATGGCATTGTCTCTCTGTGCTTGTTAATTACATTTCCATTAAATTATTTCTTCCATTTGCAAGTATATGACTTCCCTTACTTTTCATGATGATCTTATCACTTCCATAATCAGGATTGGATACTGGATCCAGTGGTGGTCTTTACAGTGAGGCTCTGATGGCAAGCACAGAAGACTTCCATTTCTTTCTGTGCTTGACAAAGTATCTCCTTTGCTGAAGGAATTACCAGAGTCCCCCAACTTACTTACCTCACCCATAGCAGGAAAGGTTTCATCCTCTCTTCAGTTCAGTCAATTGCTAAAGTGGATTCAGTCTTGGGCTCTTGTAACGAACATTATTCCCTTTGCCTCCAGGCTAGCAGGGGATCAAATATTAATAGCTGTACTCCATGTGGACTGGAGATGGTTCGTTTCTGAGGTCTGTTCTCTTCTCTTCTTTGAAACAGGGCTACTAGCTATCTAAATAATTAAGCCCCATAGCTTTTGTAGTTTAGAACAGAGATTATTTTAAAAAATGTGAGTGGGGCAGAAGTTAATCCTATTGTCCTTAACACAAAAAGATGTCTAGGATAGTCACACTGCCTAACTCTGTGCCCCCATCATGATCAAATTTGGTAGATATCTTGATTAACTCGGCTAGAGAAGTTAATTAAAATTGGTGCCTAAAATTGGTTTGGCCCTCCGTACAGTTTCCCACATTGGACTAGAAACAACTCTAAAACCACAGTTCCTGTTTTTATGTGAAAGTCTGTGTGTAAATGTGCATTATTTGGAAAGCATATCTATCAAGTGACACAAGCTTTACATGACATTTAGGTACATGTCCTATGTTTATGCGGGATGCAGTACTTTGATCATGCCTGACACTAAGAAAGGGCTTAAGTGCAGCAAAGCACTCGCCTCTGACGTCTGCAGTGGAGGTTTGACACTGGTTTATATGGCCAAAGTGGATTGAGGACGTGAAGGGCACCTGGCAGCAGTGTAAGACTGGGGTTACAGTGTGGAAGCAGGTAAAAGCTGGCTGTTCTGGAGGAGTTTGTGTTGTCTGCTGGAATGCATCAGTCTGGACTTGGCCGGCCGGTAGAGGTATGCTTTGGCAGATCAGGTGAGGAGTAAATTACAGGGGCAAGAGCCTTGAACTTAGGGTCACCCCACACAAGCTTTGAAGCAGCAGTGTTTTGCAGGGAACCATACTATGTACTGTCACATATTTTGCTATCAGGAACCTAGGGAAATAGGTTGATGGGGTCTTCCAGATTCTGCCAGGTTTTTAACACATGTGGGTATGCTTTTGTCATCCCTGTCCTGCAGAGCTCAGTACTTCTGGTCTGCAGGACAGAAGACAGATGAGTGGAGGACCATGTTTTTCTGCCATCTGCTGCAAATGTCTTTTGGGGCAGGGTGGGGAGGGATAGCTGTCTTCTGCATCTTATCCCACAAATGTGACAGACTAAGGGTCATTAGGGCCAGGCCTGAGATCACTGTTACTGAATATAACCCCTGCATGGAGAGTCTAAAAAAGGAAAAGAAAACGGCACACTGTGTCTGCATGTAGAGTGGTAAGAGGAGTTGCTAGGAAACCACAGGATCTCAAAATGCATATGACCTAATCTGGAAGATAATTTATATGATGAGAATAATAATACTAATGACAGCCACTTACAGGTTAGAATGATTAATTTGGTTATCTTGGAGCCCACGTGTTCCTGAGAGCAGGATGGAAGGCAGGTCTCGATAACTTCTGGCTCCTTACTGCTTTTTAAGAAACTGGAGACTCAATAAGCAGGAAGGGCAGTGAAGCCCTGTACACGTGGAGCGCTGAGGTGCGGTGGCGAGGATGATGTAAGTGGCTGTCCGCATCCTGGGTACCTACATTTCCCAAAGGGACTGACAAAGAAGAAAGAATAGCCTATCTTCATCTTTTAGCTGCTTTGGAGAAGTGCAAGGAGCAGGAGTTGCTGGCTAGGAAAAATGCTTTCCAGATGGCAGGCCCAGGAAATAGCTAATTATTATTTATTGAGGATTTTCATCTAGTTCTTATGGAGATAATGTTCACTCTTGATTTATGTGATATAATAAAGTATTAGGTTACAACCTATGACAGAACTTTGTATTTGCCAGACATCTTCAGCTTTCCAGATCTTCCATGCTTTTGAGCGAGGAGATGACTAGAGTACTGGTATGTCAGGTACTACGTGTACAGGTCCTGTGTCCACTCCTGCTCCCTCTTTGGACTGGAGCTGTTATTAGCATTATCCTTCACAGAATGGTTGAGGTTGGAAGGGATCTCCGGAGGTCATCTGGTCCAACCCCCCCAGCTCAAGCAGGGCAGCCTAGACCCGGTTGCCCAGGACTGTGTCCAAATGGCTTTTGAGCATCTCCAAGGATGGCAACTCCACAACCTCCCTGGGCCACCTGTGTCAGGGCTCAGTCACCCTCATACTGAAAAAGTGTTTCCTGATGTTTGGACAGAGCCTCCTGTGTTTCAGTCTGTGCCCATCACCTCTGGTCCTGTCACTGGGCACCACTGAAAAGAGCCTGGCTCCATCCTCTTTGCACCCTCCCTTCAGGTGTTTATGTACATTGATAAGATCCCTCCGAGCCTTCTCTTCTTTAGGCTAAACAGTCCCAGCTCTTGCAGCCTTTCCTCGTATGAGAGATGCTCCAGCCCATATCCTATCTAACTTTATCTGCTAAAACCATGCTAAGAGTGCTCCTGGCAGAAAATGCAGCTACACTCGATAAAAGATGTGAAGCGCTGTTAATTTCCCTAAACAATTAGTAGTTTGAATATGAGTAGAACATTGCTGACTGCTGCAGTGAGTCCAGTGGTGCAGTAGGTGTACACCACTGGTCTTTCAAGGCTGAAATGAAGCTGTTCTCAAAAGTAATCAACAGAATATTTTGATCTGATTTTTATTTCCAAGGTGAAATACCTCAGCCATTCAGTAAGTGCTCGATTTTCTTGCATTTGTCTGCATCTGTTGCTAGTTTAGGTCTGGACTTAAATTCTAGATGGAAAGAACACGGTTGATTTTAGGCTATGGAAAAAGAAAACAAGCAGATTGTACATTTAAACAGGAGTTTCTGCAGACTTAACAACGGGGCTTAGAGTGTGGAATGACAAAAAAGTATTTTCTTGTAGTTATGTTCTCACCTTCCTAAAATGATCTCATCTGTGGTACCTTTGACTAATTTTAGCATAAAATTCAGAAAGGAATTCAGCAAAGACTTCAGTTTGTACTTCGGAGTGGGAACTCAGTGCACATATGTAACTTGGAAGGGGAATGGATGTAACCTTCAGCTGGTAGAAAATATCTTGGCTCCCTGGCCTATTGTGGTAGTTCTTCCTTGCCAAGCAGAAAGTGGAAAATTCTTCATTTTCAAAAAAACATTAAAAAACAATAGTGGACAAGAAATTAAATGAATCTACTGTCAGTGGAGCGCTTTCCTCAATATAATCAGGCAGTGCTGATCATCTGTCCTACTTACGGCTCTGGGAAGCTGATATGCCATCTTTAACAAAGCCTGGAAACAGGCTGGACTGCCAAATTAGGACTCGGCATTATTACACGTGTTTGAACGCCGAGTGAAATAATGGCTGTTTAAAAAGCAAATGGCCCATATAATAAGTACTAGTTTTTATTCTGCTAGCCACGGTTCCATCTGGCTATTGTAATAGGCAGGCAGCGGAGTTACAGGAGTGTTAGAAAAGTTAGTTTCTGCAGTTCATCTTTCTGTCATTTTAACCTTTTTTTCCCTAAGAAACAAAGTATGCACATTTGGACTTTTCTTCCTCTCAAATCTTTATGTTAAACAGCTTTTGAGCCAAGTTTAAATATTCTGTCATTTTTGCTTTGGGGAGATGTTGTAGAGCTGCATATGGAAATTAGATAGTGTAGAACTCATTATATTCCTATATAATGTGATAGAACCACTTACAGTCAGACCTTGATCTTATTTTGGGCCTCTTCATTACTTTTGAGAGATGAAAGATTCCCCTCCCTTCCTCTGTGACTCTCCTTTTAATCCTACCTTACCCTTGGCACTGTTAAAGCAACAGAACATCATTTCAAATGCACTGTATCGTTTAATCTTTTCCAACACTGAAGAACATGATGTTCGATCTATTTATAGAACAATGCACAGAATATGGAGTTTAATGGATCTCTGCTTCTCTGCTAGTCATAGATATTGTGGCTGATTAAACGCAGAACCTTGTCAAAAGTGTTGTAATACGCAAAATTGCCGAGAGAAGTGCAGGACGGTCAGCGTGCCCCTGGAATTCTGAGCCTGGTCCCCTCCTATTGCGAAGTTCCTTTTGTACATTTTTCAGCTTGAACTTAAGCTCTGGCTTAAACTTAGTGAAGCTCTTACTCCTACTGGGCATTTATTTTAGAACTTCATTCTTCTATTTAGAAAATTTCTTCTGATTTCCAGCTGCATGTATTTGTTGCCAATTTTACTCCGTTGTCATTGTATTGACATTTTCTTTTTACATAGACCATGCTCTTTCTGGTGTTTGCTGAATTCTACAGGAAAGAATAGGATAAACTTCACTTTTTGTAGAGTTTGACAATTGAAGTAAGGTTTTTTTTGGAGGCCGTTTTGTATTTTTAGCCTCTGAAATGCCCTGCTTATTTCTAATACCTTTTAGTTATCTATCTATCTATCTATCCATCCACCCAGTAAGGGTTACAGTCGGACCTTGATCTCTGTAAGAACTGACCTTATGGACAGTTTTTCCTTGATTGAAATATGTTGCATGCAGTTACTGCATCTCGGCTGAAATTCAAAGCTTCCTCTATGCTGAGGTTCCCATGCTACTAGTCCAGCTGACTGACAAAGCTAGCTCTTGTCAGGTCTTAAGTTTGCCTCCTGAAAGAATAATGCTAAAAGAAATTCCTACATACACTTTTTCATATTCTTAATGCTGTAAGAAAATTCAGAGCTTGGGTCACAATCGCTCCAGGGATGCGTGGTCAAAGAGGTGCCATACCAACTGTAGTGGGAATCTGGTATAGTTTGTTGGATTTAGAAGTGAAGTATTATGGGGTGTAAATTAGGGTGTCAGAATTGGCCTAGAAACATGTTACTTAATAAACAACATCTCAAGAAAAGAGCCTCATGTTTTTCTGCATCATTAATGATAGAGAATTCTCTGTTATTATAAAATAAGGTCTTGTGTTTCACTGAAAGCAAAGTGTGATGAGCATCTGTCTGCCTGTGATTTGTCTGTCTGTCTGTGTTTCCAGCTCTCACTTTTGTAACATCTTTCACACAGCTTACAGCCCTAATTAATAGCTATAAAGTATTCAGGGGATGGAGAAATTAACAGAATTTGATCTAGTGTCACATGCCAACTTACTGATATATGAACACTAATTAATGGTGTGGAGGCCTCTGGTAAGCTACAGAAAATGAAGGTATTGCTTCATATAGCGCTGCTCGCACCTTCCCCGGGAAGGTGGTGAAAACATGGGGTGGACGGGGACAACCACAAAACCTTTGTGTGAAACTCAAGAAAAAATAAGCAAATTTGTAAAACTTGGGCCCTTCGTTCTCCCCTGTGGAACGGAGCCCGAGGGGAAGAGATGACGGCGGGGCTGTTTTCCTGCCCGGTCGCCTGCTCGCTGGCAGTGAGAGCGCGTTGCCTCCGCCGGGCAGGTACCCGCAAGGGGAGCGAATGGGGTTAAGCGTCAGCGTGGGCAACGCTGCTGCTCCAGGCGGGGTAGGGCCGGGAGCTGTGCTGCGTCCCGCTTCTCTATGCTACGAGCTTTCAGCATTAATCGAGAGAAGCGTTGCTTGCTGGCGAACAAAAATTGCCCAGAAGTCATCAGATGACAATGAAGCTGCTGTGCAGTGCAATTAGCTCTCTTTCTGAAGCTGCTCCTAGTTGTTCCTCTTGCCCCTGGGGTCTCTGGGGACAAGTCTCTTGCATCGGGCTTCTGAGGAAAAAATCCATCGCAAACCCATGCTATGGTCCTGTTTGGTAAGTGAAGTCTCTTAGAAGAATGTGTGTCTCGGCTCACGTCCTTACGCTGACAGCCACAACACATTGGCTGCACGCCTTGATTTGGCAGATGCGGAGGGAGAACCTGCCTGGCGCGCTGTCCTGGGCGCTGGAGCGCTCCCGGTTTGTCAGCAGAAAGCTGCGGAGTCGTCATGGCTACGCGCTGCTCTGGCCCCGCTTTGCGCGTCCCAGCATCGCTGCACGTTCCTGCTAGAATGGCTCCTAATTGTCCTGACTCAATCACTAACGAGGCTGATGCTTCGTATGTGGACAGAAACGCACTGGCGCCTGGATACCACAGCTTGTGGACAATGTGTGGAATTGCTCTTTATTATTGTATTTGTTCGGAGTTAATGCTGAGTTCGGTCTAAATGGCTGCACTTACATGGAGAACAGGTGGCTGGAATTACTGTCAGGCAGCGGTCTGCATAGTAAACAGAGGAGTTCTGCTGTACTGTGACAAAGAGGAGAAATGAGGCACTGTTACCTATGGAGCAATTTGTCTGGTGGATTGAACTTCTTTTTCTTCCTGCACAGTACTCGCAGGCAGACTGTGATTTCCCCATATAGACATTTTTTTTTTTTAAATTATCTGTAAGTTTTATGCATGCTCGCGATTCCCTTGCCTGCTCATGAACCATTCTCTGCCAACATTTACTGTTGCTCTGCTTGCTACCCGTGACTGGTCAGGAAAGCACATGCTGTCGTTTCTGCTGCCTTGTTTGGCGAGTCAGCAAGAATTGCTAGTGCAAAAGATCAGATAGATAAATTTAAAATCCTGGGTATGAATAGTATTGCCATAAAACGGTTTAACTTTGTAACCTTGCACATGTACATGAACTAACTGCAAGAATCCACCGAGCCAGGAAAAGAAGTGGATTTATCCCTATTTTATGCATGAAAAAACCTGAGTCACAGAGAGGGAAGTACGGAAGGGCGATGCTGCTGCAGCATCAGAGTGTGTCAAAACAGTGAGACTGGCTGTAGTGGGGAGACAAAAGAGGACGGCAGGCTCCTGCTCGTGCCCGCAGAGGGCCTGCCTTGTGCTGGGCTAGAGCCTGATGCCGTGCTGCAGGTAGCAGCAGTTACTGCTTGATGGGATTTTCCTGACCTTCAAACAACAAAGGCTTGTTCTGAGTCAGACTTCGCAGACCACTGCTGCTGGGTGGAGTGGGAGGAGTGGAGTAATGAAATTCTAGGACTTCTCAAGTTGGGCTGTGGAAGACATCTGGCAGTGTGTAAGCAGGGAAATTCTGCAGTGGCCCTCGAGAGATGCGCTGGTGGACTGCAGTGTTCCCATCTGACATACGTGACTAGAGGACTCGGAGACCTCTGCTGCCATCCCAGCACCGCATGTGTCAGCAGCAAATGTTGTTCTTCATCTGCTTATCACTGTCGTGGTACAAATTAGTAACCGCAATAAACTTTACTACCTTTACACCCACTTTTAGTATCTTTTTTCCTGACCCAGTGGATATATCCATATCCCTTAATCTAGACGTAACCATGTATTGCAGTTGGCACAGGGGTTTTTGAGCTGTGTTTGGTATGGAGGCTGGGAACTGCATGGGAGCTAAACTGCACTTGATTCTGCATTACGTAGAGTGATAAAATAACTAGTTAATAAAGGCAACAGCAAAGAATCTGATCGCTAGAACCCAGTTCCAAAGTAGGATAGGGCTTCTCAATGTTTTTTGGCTGGACATTTTGCATGCAGGTCTCCTTGACAAGGCGATTTCAGCTTGCATTTATTTAGACATCTGGGATGAAGTGGGCAACATCAGCCATTACAAATCCTACCAACTGTGCTACATAATGGAGCCATCTGGACAGAGGCTGCCAGGCACAACCCAGGCTGCCAACAGGTGGGGAGAGGGGACACGCTCTTGCTGAGATGACCAAGGAGAGACACGAGGATGGGTTAGTCGGGGTTTTACGCATTGCAGGCTGTTATCTGGTTATGACTGAGACATGACGTGAAAGGGCCTCAAGGCATGAAACGAACGTAGAGTGGCTTCTGGGTATGTGTGGAAATGATTCCATCTGGGCATCGGGCCACTATCGACAACAGGCTTAATATTTAGATATATGGGCTTGCTTTGGAGGCTGAACCTATAAGCTCTAGCTCATCGATTTCAGTCCTTCCTTTCAGAGGACACGTCTAGTTGTGTCGTGCAGTTTGGGACCCAGGGAATTTGAACTAGCTGAACTGATGGAAAATACCATTTTGCTTTCCTGGACGGTATGAAAGAAAAGAGGAAGGAATCCGGGTTGGTTTATTTGTTTGGGTTTTTTCTCCCCCAACGATATGAGGGGATGTGACAAACACCAAAGAGGAAAGAGAGGAAGAGAAAAAGGTACCTACCCCAGCAAAAATGAAATATCTTTCTTAAAAAGTAAAAAAAAAAAATAAAAAAAGCTTTTTTCACCCTGTCAAAAACTGTTAAATATCAACAACAACAAAAACATATTCCACACAGATTCATTGTGGTTGAAAAAACCATGGTTTTTAAATGTCAGCCAGCTCCAGTTTTAACCTTATTGTTTCTCTCTCTCCTTAAGTTCCTAACCCCATCCCCTGCTGGGAACTGAGTCATGTTCTGTCGCTGAGCTCTCCTTAGACAGCTCACAGCTTTGCTCCAGTCGCTTTTCTGGCCGTTCTGTTCCACGCTCTGAAGTTCACTAACCCACCTCCAAAATTTAGGGTGTCAGCTGAAAAACAGAACATTTCAAAGCTGCCTCCCCTGCTCGGTAGCAAATCAATTATTATAATGGCCTCATTATTGACAGGTGTGTGGGCCGTCTTTCTCCTGGGTATGATGATGACATAAATCTGGTATTAAGCATTCTTTTCATCACCATCTTCCCTCTTCATCGGCTCTGCTGACTGCAGTCTTGTTTTCCATGCCTCTGGGAGTGACGGCTGGGTCTGGAACAGGCTGTTTCTAGTCTGCCTCTTACGGAACAATCAGAAAGACGTTTGTGTCCCTACTCTTCCTTCCTTTTGGCTTAAGCCCCTTTTAAGCATCTCCATAGTTACCTCTTCACCAGTCTGCAGAGTCATAGCTGCCTGTGTGCACCCATCTCATGAGTAGCTCTCGCTGTCTGGAATAACCTTCCTCCATCTACTTCCTCTCATCGACTGCCATCTGAAAAGATATGGCTTGTCCCTTGCCCCTTGCTTCCTTTCTTCTGCTGATACTGGCTCTGATGGAATGCTTTAATTCATCCACCACGTCTCTGCTTCACCTAATTTATACCATCTACTCTTTGACAGCCCGCGTTACAGTTTTCAGTTCTATGTTACAGTTCTCTGTGAGAGTGGGTCTGCAAAATTATTTTGTCCTGGGTAGTCTTTTCCTTGCCTAAATCTGGGTGTTTGGTTCTTTCCTGGAAACTTATAACCTAGAGGATGAAATGAGAAGTGTATTTCAAGGCTTTTGCAGTATGTTGCTTGTTCTCATAGAGAACATATCTTGGCCACCAGATAATAAATGAAATTAATTGAACAGACTAAGAAGCTGTAGTCCTCAAACGCATATTTACTGCAGACCTGAAACCAAACACTGTGATTACTGAACTTTTATATTTGTAGATGACAACTTCAGTTTAGCCCCTGCGAAGTGTACCACTAAAACCATGCTAATCCCTCTGAGATTATCAGCCATTCCACTATCTTGGCTCATTTAGCAAATCTTAACTGCACTTTTTTTTTTCCCCACAGTATCTGAGCATTTACATTTCTCCCTCCTCTGCTGTGCAAATGTGGGAGGCATACGTCATTGTGTAAGAGGCCCCTTTCTGAACATTTGTTTTCCCCCAAACTGAGAAGATCTAGAACAGCTCGGTTGGCTAAATTTTAGCCCTAAGGGGGCTGGTCTAGAGACCAGTTTGCTTTAGGCTGTTGTTACTATTTCCAAGCATTTCAGCTGCCACTCTGCTTCCATGTGCCCTCTGAGGCTGTTCAAAACTGCTTTAAATATGCCTTTGAGAACTTAGATCTTTGTCTGCATGTATGTTTAAGTGTGCAGGCAGTTGGGGCTAACAACTGGTGGGGCCATACTGCTGTAATTAGTCGGACTGTATTGGAGCAGTCTGGGGAGATGTTGAAGGGATCTCTAGCTCTGAAGCATCATTCCAGGAATGAAAAAAACAACAGAACAAACTAACTTTGCTGCACTTAGGACAGTCTTTCTAGCTGAGGGACCTGATTTGGTTATTTTAAAGCTGACAAAGACAAGTGTCATTGGACCTGGGAGACTAAGGACCAACAAAGGCTCCCATAACACTTTGAAAAACACCTTTCTAGAAGTATTTTCACTAAGAGATCTGGTGTTTTCTTCTCCTTCTTCCTTCTTTTGTTGCTGTTTGTGCAAATGATAGGGCCTTGGATTTTAGTACTGGTTCTCCGCTTAAAGACATGGGAATATATATTTGCCTGTTAACAGCTAGAGTTTACTCAAGAACGATCATTTTTGCAGGATTTTTGACCAGTCTCTGAGTCCAGAGTTCTCCAGCATACCTGTAAACCTTGGGAGGGCAGCCTGTGCTTCTGGGATCTTTGCTGCACTAAGCCTGAAGGCCACATCTATCCTTTTCGATACTGCATTACCTGGCAGTCTTTCAGCCCGGCATTTCTCCACTGCCCTGCTGGCGGGAATACCGTTGTGGCTTGGGGCTGTATTAACTCAGTCTCTAACTTCGAAACAGTGAACTGTTTTACTTTTTCTACTGCTGCTAAAGGAGCAGCATTTCAGTAACTGTTAGTAGCTGCCTCTGCTTTTTCTTTCTAGGGTTGAAAAGTGGGAGGTGTAGTCCTCAAACCAGCGCCAGATACTTGTCTCCTCCTCCTTCGCATTGCATCTATGCAAACTGAACACAGCAAGAGAGAGACTCCAGCGTTATCTGACTTACAAAGTCATTCCATTGTCAAGCCTTTTTAAGTGTCAAATTCTCTTTTAAAACCAAGGGCTGTGACATTCACTAAAGAACACCATTGTTTCAAAGTCAGGAAGGTCTATTCTTAGCACATCAGTCAAAAAGAAAAAAAAAAAAGTCTTTGGGGGGAATAAAAAAAAAAACAATTTTACCAAAATGAACCTTGTCAGAAATGATCAATTCATCTTCCATTCGGATTGACCTGCTCCTTGCAGCATGCCAGAGGACAAAATTTGATGACACAGCACAATAAATTAAGATTGCCAGATCTCCTTGTAATTAATTCTCTTGCAGTGCAGTTTGGCAAAGAATAATTTATCTTCAAGGTGATTAAATCACTGGTGGTTTGGGTTTGGGTTTTTTCTCCTTTTTAAGGAACTTTTCTCCTCAGTTAGTTGAATAGATGCTGATGAGTAACAGCCACCTCCCGCTACTTTATTCATGCTATTTACGTACCTCTTCCTGCTAGACCAGTGCCTCCTCAACAGTTAAGAGCCATAGTTAAGACTGAGCACGTTATAACCCAGAGGGACATCAGGGCTGTGCTGTGTTTTCCTGCTTTCTGGAGTGTAGCCCCTCAGAAAGCCCCCCTGTTCCGGAGACCCCAGGTTTGCTCACACCCCAGCCTTCAAATCTGTGAATGTCCTATCCAGCCAATTTGGCACTCGTATAGTACTTTTGCCTTTACTATTACTCATTGGAAAAATTCAGTCTGAGTTCATAAAAAATAAATAAGTATCGTCTATAGCCTAATCTTGAAACCTACTTGTACGTTATAAAATTATGATTCTTGAACTAAACAGAACTTCTAAAGCATTTATACTAACAGCCTACAAATTATTTAATCTTCAATTAAAAGAGAAAAATAATTTATTTAACACACTAGAAACTTAGGAAAGACATCTGTGTTACTTCTTCAAAGCTGTGTCTTCTAAACTGCTTATAAGGAGCTTCTACTGGTGGGCTCTTCATATTCAAGGACTGAGACAGTGCAAAGAGCTTTTTGCAGCCTTCTTGAAAAAGCCATGTAAATGTCTTTGTATCTTTAATTAGATGGGGACAGAGTTTTAACTATTACTGCAACTTTCCTGTTTCTGAAGAAGGGATTCAATTCACTGGAGGATGATGCTGGAACAAGCATGCTATCAAAGCAGATTCTTAACGTCCCTGTGTATGTCCCGACCATCTCCAGAGAGGCTGTCATTAATGTGCTTCTGTCTCTTTCGTTCTCTTTAGTATTCATGCAGTGACGATCATGTGAAAATTACTCACGCTTCTGACTTCAGAAAACTTTCTTAGCCCAGAAATTCATCCAATATCAAGGGAATTAGAAATTCAAATGGGGGGAAATTATACACTGTGTGTGTCAATACAGCAAACCTTATAAAAGCTGCAATCAATCATATTGGCATCAAAGGTGGTGGTACATTTCTTTGTCACCAAGCGGATCGCAGTCCAACAAATAAAGGAAAAGGCGAACCGGAACAAGAAACTTCGGTATTGCTGCCTGGAGAGAAGGACAGCCTCATCCGAAAGCACAGACCTGGAGTCACTTCTGGAGCTCCTTTGTTTTGTGATCCATGGTTATGCACAAACCTTGTCTATTTGTCTTGCCTGTTTATCTGCTGCCTAGGCTATTCTGTAAAGCCGGTTCTGTCTCTCGCTGTGTTTATGTGCCTTTTCAGTAGAACAAGTGCTTTCTCTCAAAGTCTTCAATTATTTAAATGGGCTATTGCATGCTGTCCCCGTAAAGAACCTCTGTGTCCTTCCCGTGCACTGACACCTAGCATGTTCCTGTTGCAAGTTAAACCCAGATCTCTTATGCCTGGGTGCAGCCTCACATTAGGCAATCCACTCTGCAAACCATTTAAATTCATTAAATGAATGTAATGATCTGTACTGGTTTCCCGCTGTCCGGCTGCTGACTGAACAGTGTGCGGTACCGAGTGGACTTCCATTATGGTATCTTTAGGGTTTTTTAAATCTATATTCTGTTGTATGACTAATCAGATAAACAACTCTGCCTCAAAAACACCTCCCCAAATTACTGCAGTTTCACACGTACAATGCCAAACCTTATGCAGGTATGTGTAAAACCCAGCAGTGTCTTATGGAGACTGCAACTCATTCCTGCATGATTCTGTCTCTCTGCTACTCTCCTCGTGTTTTGACTGCCAAATTTTGTGGTTTTGTAGGTCTTGTATCTCAGCTCTCTGCTGACAGCTCCCTGAGATGCAAGAAGTAGGCACGGCCCAGATGCTTGCCTGAAGCAGAAATAGCACATCTTTCTACTACTATTCTCCATCAGGTCCCCTGAGTCTTGAATTTCTGGCAGGCAGCATTCCATAGGGAGAAAAAAAAAACCCAGACCTTTAGTTTGCAGTTGTTGTAAAAACCTGATTCTGGTTTTGGTGTAATTTAGCAGGCTGAAATAGAGATATAATAAATCTGTTATACTTTCTCAGTGAATCAGTAAGCTTATGCTGGTAAAAAATGTTCAGATTTTGGAATATTCAGTAATCCCCTGATACTTCCAGGGGCTTTTGTGTATTCCCAGTATTTTGTCTATGCTACAGTCTGCAGCTTTGAGGGGGTACCTGTACTGATATGTATGTGTTTCTGGATGGGTGTTTTTCAAAACTCGAGGGCAGAGGGAGGACTGGAACCAAGCAGCCAGAAAGATAAACAGCTCCTGTTAATGATTTAAGGGTTTAAGTGTATATGTATGTATTTCAGACTGGTGTGTAGCAAAGGCGAGCAATAAAAGCCCCTTTGCTTCTGATGCTTAAAATACGCCAGTACACAGTGTGTGCAATGAACTCGCTCGTGTCTGTACGGGGACAGCCGGTTGTAACTGTGTGCGACGGTAAGCCTACACGTGTAGGTAGATGGACGGGTGTACGCAGTGCTCAGGATTGTCACCAGCCTCTCTCGAGCCCCATGGTGACAAGCAGGGGCTGACATCTCCTGGGAGCTGCTGAGCTTTTGGAGGCGGCGGCCGCGCGGGATGGCTTACCTTCTGTGCTCTCCGCTTGTCAGCTCTCTGGTTCTGGTGGTAAATTCGGCTGAAGTTGGAAACAATGACTGGAACCGGCAGAGCAATGACCAGCACCCCGCTCAGGGAGCAAATGGAGCCAAATATCTTCCCAGCAATTGTCTTGGGCACCATGTCACCATAACTAGAGGGGGGAAAAAAAAAAGGGGGAAGCCCCTCCTTCAGACAAGTGCAATGGCACCAAAAGCCTTTTCAGGTTCCCTGAGTGTGCAGCAGTGTGAGTGTCCAGGTTGGACACTGAAGCTTAGAAATCCACCGTGCAAGCAACAATTCACGTGGTGCTGTCATCCTGGAGATGACGAGTGCACCGTGCTTTGGCAATGAATTAAGCTAAGCCAAAGAAAGGCGCTCCTGTTGCAGAATAGACGTGCTGGCTCAGGCAGCTGCTGAGCACGTTAAATTCCTGCCCTTGCTCGTTTAGTACCTACCGCTCCATGTAGATGAGCTCTAACAAACTTAAAACTGCGCGTCTGCTTGTGAGCAGGTTCATATATTTTCATTCCCTTGTATCCAGGTGCAAATGAGGACTGATCTACACTTCTGTTTCAAAACCCATCGGTTTCCTTGCCATCTGTACAGTCAGAAATGTGGGGTTCATTCAAAGACTGGATTCAGTGAAGGGTGAATTGTCAGGAATATGGGACCAGCCGAAAAACTATTCGGACAAACCTCTGCACTGGGTTTGACCCATTAGTGATTGTAATTTGTATGTTAAATAATACCAGCAGAACTGAGATGGAATAATCCATTTTACGCAGATGGGAGACGAATGCTGGTTTAGGTTCTGTGGATTCCACACGACAGAAATCACTACTCTGAGTGCTTATTTGCTGTTTGTGTTTTTACTTTGTACGTTGCAAAAGCTTTCTGCAGCAGTTTTATACTTAAGCTTTAACACTGTCCTTCTGTAAGGAAAACCAATGTGCTTTGCCTTATGGCTACTCACCAGTGCCGTAAGAAGGAGCATGGCTCTTATTCCCTCATGGAACATACGGTATGGAAACTGCTCTGGGACTCGGGCACGTGATTGACTGCCCTGGCTCACTGAACGCTCTGTTACAGCAAAGGTAATGGGGATTTCGAATTCTGATTTACAGTTTGGCCCGACACAGCCCCCATGTTGCATCCCAGGTGACCGGACCTCTTAATTCTAACCGACTGTGCCATCGCTCGCGATTCCCCATCTCGCAGCACAACTTCTGATATCTAGCAAGCGCCAGCTGCTGGCAATGCAAATGCTGTGCCCTGCGCGCAGCAGATGCGGCGGTAACCTCCATAGGAGGCTCTTCCTCCCCTGCAGTTTGCCCTCCAGAAGTGAATTCAGTGCTTTCTTCTGCAAATGGTTGATAGGCAAATAAAAACCCATCCAGAAAGCTGGATGTGGATTGCAGTGTGTTCTGATCATGTAACAAAAAGCTCATTTGTAGCTAATGCCCCTAGAGTGTGATAGGAACATGATTAGCACAGCCACTGACTGAATTTACAGGCCTTGTTTCAGTGAGCCGTTTATTACATGCTTGCATGCAAATGTATATTAATATCAATATTCATTGAAGTAATTTTAATCTGGAGGAAAGGGAAAAGCAAGCAGCCAAATAACAACAGATTTTTAAAAAAAATCTCTTGATTCTGAAATGACTGTGTACAAACCACCGGGGTACAGGAATTCCCAAAGTACCTCTGTGACTCAGGAGGGCACATTGTACTCTGAAATCCCACTACAAGCAGGTTTACATGACCTGGCTACACCCTGGAGTAGAAGAGAGGTCCTAGGCACTGCAACCTACTGAAGTTTTGCAGTAGAGAGGGAAAGGATGCTAAAATTAAAATCTGTGCCTAAGGAAGACACCCCTTGTTTCAGGGTACTTGAAATCTGGAGAGGCCCCTAGTTGCTATCAGATGGTGTTTGGGATTTCCATGCTCTTCTTTGGGAACGTTCTGGTGTTTGATGCAGCAAATATTGAAAGGCAAAATGATTTACAGTTGGCTGTATTTTTACCTTTGATTTTTGTGTATGACCAACAAAGAGCTTTTATGGGAATAAGAGTTGTGCTAAAAATAATTTACATCCAAGGGGAAAGCCAAGTATTTCAAAAGACCTTTTTTATCAGCTGAACTTCTTTCCCCCATCCAAGAACTCATTGGTATGAGGGTCTCTGAATAAAAGCAGAACTCATTATGCATTAACTGCTTGCTCCGGAGAGTCTCTCCTGTGCTCTCCTTCTAGGCTCGGTGGCTAGGCAGTGTGGCCAAGCAACTGGGTGAAAGATTACCATCGCTGGGCTGTCACACTCGCTTGTGTCCCAGGAAAGGCTTAGATTCAGGCTAAGTGACAGCTTTCCTTGGTATTTTCAGGTTTTAGGTGTTTGTTTTCGGGGCTGGTTTGGCGGGGGTTTTTTTTGGGTTTTTTTTTTTTTTTGGTGTAAATGTTTCAGGCTTTACTAGCTAAGTCTTAATTATTCCAAGCAGAATCCTTTTCCTGCCTTCACCTGCATTAAAACCCCACAAAATACCTCAAATCAATAAAATGCTATTTATGTCTATTAACTTTTTAGCTGCTGCTTTATGCAAAGATAGTTTAAAAGCTCTGGCTAAGTGACAAGGTCTTCTGCCTCATTTAATACTGTTCTAAAAAAAAAAAAATCTTTCTTACTTTTCCTCTGGCACCCCTTAACACAGTAAGGCTGAAAATTAATCATATGCCTCAAACATGATCTCAGTGACCTGGAGCACTGAGAGAAAGCCCTTCTGTGCATTTGTAGAAATTATAATAATAAGTGTCTGGCTCACAGTCTGTCTTGTAGAGTTTTGTTCTTACACGCAGACTGAGAGTTACCTCATTACTTGGGACTTCAGAGAAGGTGCTTTAAAACACTATCAGGAAAGATCAAACTGTCTGGGAGCACGGAGGATTTTTCTGGGGAGATGTAGAACTTCATTTGCAAAACTATTATGAGAGATACTGCGATGAGAAGTTTTGCACTAGCTGGAGCGGGCTGCACAGGAACAAGACCTAGAACTTGTAACACTGACTTCTGGATCCACCGCAGAGTTATCTGCGGAGAGGACGCTGTTAGATTCGTCCCTCTGGGTTTGCACGGCACGTCGTGCGCTTCCAGCCGTGTTCTCTGGCTTTACTGGCCTGACCTGCAATGTGAGTGATGCTGATGTTTGGAAATGTCATAGCTTTTTGATCAGAGTAAAACCCCGCTCTGCTTCAGCAGAGCTTGATCTAGATCCCCTTGCACTTAATGAGAGGCCTCCCTTTGACTTTGACTATAACGGGGTTTGGAATGAACCTATAAAGTTGCAATTGTTCTACTCCTATATTGACATATGCAGCTACTGCAATATTAATTGCTGAAGTGATTATTTTTGTCCTGCTCGTACCACGAGGTACTAATGGCCACATGGCATATTTATAACAGATACAGTGCCAAATAATCTCAAATATTGGATTTCAGTTAGTACTAATTGGGCATTTTAAACCCCAAACTTCTATTCCACAGACTGGAATGAGAGAACTCAACTTTCCCATTAATTTGTTTAGTAAAAGGCAACTTGTCACCTAAAAAACTTCTTCTACAGAAACTGCATTTTAAGTAATTCATCAATAATCTCATTAGAGCAGCAAGAAGATAGAAGACTTAGGTAATGATTAACATTCAGAGGGTCTAACGAGATGTTTGAGTCTGTAATAAAACAACAGGAGGCTGCAAATTCAGTAGACTTCTAATGTGACCTCTAGTAAATCATTTCAGCTTTCTGTACCTCAGTTCCCCATTTATGAAATGGCAACTGGTAATTATTCTTTGCCTGCTTGGTTAAGTAGGCGCTAGATTCTTCAGAGCAGGAGCTGCCCCATGTTCTGAATATACCCAACAGCCAGCAGTGACCCGTAAGTGCTACCGCGTTACAAATATTAATCATGCAAGGCGGTTTGTACAGAAATCTGGAGTAAGCACAGCCTGTATGTGGCTCCAGGCTTGTCCAGAGATAAATGCTGAGCATCGGCTAGTTTAGATGTGGAACATGCCTAGAGATAAACATCTTTTCTATTTATTTTGCCAGGAATCCAGTCAGATGGCAACAGATTCAGCCAGTTTTCAGTTGCTGAATTCATTGCTCTGCTTACTGGCTGCGCTAGGTGAGATACACGAGCGTTGTGGTGCGCGAAGGCATGCGACCTTCGGGAGGAGCTGCCCCTGCTGCTGCCGTCCCGTCGGCGCTCTGCGCACTGATGGCGATGCTGCAGCCTCCACACGTGTACCCCATGTTTCCAATCGCATAGCTGCGGTTTGTCCCCTTTTCTTCTCCTGGTGTCCCTTCAAAGCCCCATTTCCTACCAAGGAAACGCTGTCAACACTGAGACTCCTACCCACTGTACAGATAAGGTAAAATTCAAGTAAAGCCTTAAACAGACAAGCCAGGAAAAAAACCAAAATAGGAAATTACTTTTAAGTGGTCACTCTTTAGACAGGAAAAGACTGTGAATGCAGAATTTCAACATTTTTTAAATTTGTACTGTGACTTCTGTGTTCTTTGGAAATAAGAGGGGTCATATGTCACTCACCCTAATTAGCAGCTATTAGCCTTGACAGCATAATGTGCTGTTGTTTTTCTCTCTGTCAGTACAGAAAATGTTATCAAATAGAGGTCACTGCTTCTGAGTTCTGGTTTTAGCGGTAGAGGTGTCTGGACAGTGCTTAGCTCCTCCAGCTGGAGACAGCAATAAATAAGGTGCTGAACAGCTCATCAAATGACTCTAAAAATAGCCTCTTAGCAGCATCTCTGATGATCCTATCTCTCTGTGCACCGTTCACAGCCCTACAAATAGGGAATTGTAGTCAGAAAGCTGGCAGATCTCATGGTATAGGGACATCGGAAGGTGCTACAGCAATAACCGCTCCGTGGGGACAGTGAAACAGCTTTTCAGAGGATGCTCTTTTCCAGCAGCCTTTCTATGTGCCGAATTTTCAGCCGGTATAAGGCAGGCACCTGGGGAGGGGCTTGCGGTTCATAAATTACCATTACTGTACGGCTGTTGTCCCCACTGGTTTCTCTAGCTGCAGAGGAGATGAGTGCAACTGAAAATAAAGCTGTATCCCAACACCGTCCTTCTTACCAGTGAGAGACCCGTCTTCGGGCAGAGCGTCGGGTCTGACGCCCCTCCTCTTCTGCAGAGCTGGCTCAAGGGAGGGCAGTGGAGCCGCCGCGAGCAGCGCGCTCGGGGAGCCCTGCTGCCTGCTCCCGTGCCCCCAGGTGATTTGGTTGAGGTCGCGGAGCCAACACAAGAACGTGGGGGCCGCTGACTTTGGATCAAATGGGCACAAGAGGACTGTGCGATTTCTGGTCGCTGTGCTTAAGCAGTCAAGGGAGATTTCCTGCCTAGTGGTGCAAAACCTTGTGGTTTTCAGACGCAGCCTATGAAAGGTGAAATATCTCGGGGAGGATGGAAACAGAAACAATGCTGCTTCAAATGATTTAGTGTTTCTGCCTCGTACTGGCATTAACAGCTCTTTGAAAGCTCCTTTATCTCTCTAACCTTTTGCCCAGCACAGTAGAGTCAAAAGAAGATTTCACTCCAGCCTGTAAGCTTCTGCTTTTAGGACAATAAGGACGGAATAATAACATTATGTACCATACAATAGAATATGATTTTGAAAGCCTTTTGCATGAAAGAGCTAGAATAAAGCATGGAATTAGCATGTAGCTTTCCAGGTGCAAGAGATCCTTTTTTATACTGTAAGTAAATCGCTATGCAATGTTTTGATTTGCACAGAGGAGAAAAAAAATGTCTAAAATTCAGCTAGAATGTTTCAGTTGCGTTGCAAGACTGCCTGTGTTGCATTTGACAGCTCAGAGGAGCTCATGTCCCTCCATTTAATATGTACAAATCCAAAGTAATCATGCTAATGCTGCTTTGAACCTCCAGTGAAATAATGATCATGTCACTTCCAATGATACAATGAAAACAAAAGCAAATATTACTCATTCCTTGCTTGTTTCTGCACCTGATGAATGGACGGGGAATTAACAGCTATGGTATGGGAGCTGGGGATAGTCAGATCTTTTGTTTAGGGTTTAATTCGCAGTTCCTCTGCCACATTAGCTGTTTCATCTGCCTTGCTGGAATTGCCCCATCAAAGCCCACAGCTCTCCGGAGCGCCGCTGGCCGCTGCTCGCGCGCGTCGTTTTCCTGCCCGGTTGGGTTTTATTCTGTCACGTATTCACACCTCCAGGTATGCGAAGATGCTGTCGCCTTTTTCAGCAGAGGCATACAAACTTTCACATGTGATGTATTAAATTCCTGTGTACTGGGAAGGTGGGAGGAGGGCTCTGGAGCTACTGGGGCAGTGGTGTCGTGGGATGGATTGAATGCAGACACGCGACACAGAACTGATGATGGAGCGCTCCTGAAGTCTGAAAGCTGACTTTGTCATGGGCTTGTTTTATGGCCTCAGGGAAGACAGGTCCACCTTCTGTGTGATTTTTCCGTGTCCATAAGGGAGATTAAAATGTTTTCAGAGTTTTTCTGGCCAAGTGTTGTGAGGATTAATTAGTTGATGCTGGTATGATGTTTTGAAAATATAGGAGAAGTTTTTTGAAAGTGTTTTGCAGACACAGACTCAGTAATGCATGTCCATAAGGACAGTCTGGTATGTTAATGTCAGCTTTTTAAATATACTGATCCTCGAAGGAACGGGATGCGCTGCTGAATGCCGGAGAAACCTGACACGTGAGGAGGCTTGTGGTGCCTCCTGAAAGAGCGTGCTGTAAACAGAGCCATAATGGCTTTGAAGCAAGAGAATCTATAAGCGGGCTGTCAAATGACAGACTTGAACAGCAGATCAGCTGTGTCCAGGGAAGCACAGAGCCTATTTCATGCGAGGATTCTTTTACATTAAATATACTTATTTTCTGCCTTGTTTTGACCTGGGCAGCTCCTCGGCTGAGTATTCAACTTCTGCAATATCTGGCTTGGTTTTACACTACTGTTTTCTTTCTCCCTGGCCTGTTTTATTTGTTAATGTTTTCATGGATGCTCTCATCCTCCCTAGATATTCCGCTGCAATTACATCCATCAGCCAAGCTGCGAGGGGCGAGTGCTGTAGATGCCTATCAGTGCTAGCAGCAGAAACTTATCTTCTGTACTCAGATTCATTTTGAGTTTTTGTAAAGCTGTGGTCAGCAGTTACTTAGTAGGGATTTTCCAGGTAATGTTGCCTTTTGATTTTGTTCTGGTTTATAAATTCATATTTGTTGCTGAGTTTTGTGTAATAGAAGGGCTGAGAGATGTGTCTCAAATCCTGAAGAAAGGCCTGATGCTGTTAGGCCCTTTTCTCATGCTGACAGAGGTGAATGTGCAATGAAATGGGAAGATAGGACACTTAAAATGGAGAGGGATTTCTGTACAGTGCAAGAAGTTACCTCATCGGAACTCACTGTTTCAAGATACCGTGGGGAATTTGCTAGAGATTCATGAAAGGATTGGTCAGCTGTCTTTTTATTAGCACCGAGACCCCATAGATACATCACCCGGGGTGGAAAAGGGTCACTGAGGAGATGCAAGTTCTGTTTGCTTCTCTAACAGTGAGAATTAGAGAGAGGCAGGTTATTCCCTACTGGCTTGCTCGGGGGCGAGCTGTACTACTGGTAGCCCGTACCAACCCTCACCAAAGCCAAATTAAGGGATTAGATGGACTTGGGGTCAGTTGTACCCTGCTCATTCCTGTGCTTGTACAAGAAAGGTGACCTACCGGAGGGTCTCTGAGAGCAACTGGTAGCATAAATACTCCTTACAACAACAGCAGGCACTGCCCAAAGAAACAGGAATGTTTATGTAGACTCAGGAATAAACTGAGTAGGTTATTTAATACACTGAGAGTTGAGGATACTTAATATATGCACACACTGGTTCCATTTATTCTTCCTGGCTTGGATCAACTTCTCAGCCTGTAGGCATTTAAAACAGATGGTCTGAATTTGGGTAACATTCAGACCTTGAGTTGAAGCTAAAAGTGGAATTTCATTGGCAGGGAAAGTAGGTCAGAAAGCTAAAGCCCCTAGTCCTAAAATGATGAAAGGCTTCTAGTCGAGTCTTCTCTATTACCATTCATTAAAAGGAGCAGGGGGAGAAACATTATGAGAGACCTTTGAAAAGGGGATTACGATGGGAGCGCGAGCACCTCCTTCCCGCAGGGAGACCGGCGTGCTTGCAGACCTGTGCCGCTGTGAGAGGTGGGGCGACCACGAATGCCGCTCCCTGGGGTCCTGAGGGCTGGGCTGGAGCCGCAGCGGGATGGCAATGGCTTTCTTCACGGGAACATAAACAACTTTATCTTCTGCTTCAGTCACAGGAGTGCTGAGAGGAGAGCCTCTTTGCATATCCTCTGTTAATACCTTTCACACTAATCATCCTCTCCACACTAATGCTGTCACCCACCTGACTGAGGTTCTGTAATTTCATCGCCTCTGCAAATTGTGACTTGCACCATATCTGAGATTTTCAGTCAGTGATTTCTTTGCTCTTCATCATTTTCAAATGTGTGCCAACTGCTAGAAATCTTTCGTCGTTGTAGCTGACAGGGATTATTCTAAGCAAATGGGGAACCTGTACCAGTTAACACAGTGGCCCCAGTTCAGCACATTGTTTCAGCCCTTGCTTAATATTAAGCACGTATTTAATTCCTGTTCACTGAAAAGATGATAAGATGTTTGTGCAAATATTTTTTTGAAATGGTACTAAGATGAATGTCTGTTCTTTGCATTTGGCAAACCCAAGCTAATACACTGTCATTACTCCTCTCCCTTTCCCCTCAAACTACTGCTAGAAATTGCATTTCTCTGAATGGAGAATTGCTTGCATTTCAGCCCTGCCAGCAAATGCCTTTTTAGAGATAGTGTCAGAGACCTGTTTGCTCTCCCTTAATGGTAGACGTGGACTGTCTGCCTTGATCCTTGGCTGTCACTGCCACAGTAGCAGGTAACAAAAGTAGGGACTGAAATTTGGAGCGTCCCGTTGGTCTATATATCTCCGAAATGAGTGCAGGGTAATTGGCTACTGCTTAACAGAAATAGTAGTTTACTATGTCATACACGTCTCACTAAAGAAAAATAGATGTTTTCTTTTTTTATGATACTCAGGTTTTCCGTGATCACTTAATAAAGCATTAACTAGTTTTTCACAAAAAAAAAAAAAAAAGGGAAATTTGAACTGTTGATTTAACAGTTATTCAGAGAAAAAGAGGAATTGACTTCAATGTAGAATCAATATAAGAAAAGCTGAATTTCACTTTGCAGAAAATACCTCCAGTCTTAACCTCCACACCTTACTGTCTTTTATTTCTAATGTTTATTCATTCAGCTTCTCAGAGGAAGCTCTATTCCTTTTAGTTCTTGCAAAGCTGATACATCTAGCAAACAGTGATCTCAGTTTTTCTTTTGCTTTATGCATCACCAAGCAGCTATGTTGTCATCTAAGTTTTTGATCCTCAAATCTCAGTTTCGATAGTGATAGATGTAGCAGAAAAAGCTTTCTTAGATTCTTTTTTTTTTTCCCTTTCTCTTTTTTTTTTTTTTGTTAGCCTCCTGAACTTAACAGCATTTTTGGTTAGACAGATCTTTCTCCAATTGACAGAGTTACTTTTGATTTGAAATTTATTGAGAAGAGTTAGCAAGAAACAGATGTTATCCGGGCTGTTATTTTTCTGAGCAGAAGACGACTATAAAGAGGAAATACTTCGATGGACTCTGGGACCAATGGGGGGTGGTGGTAATTTCAAGCTATTCTGAAGTTCTGTGCACTAGAGAATTTCAACTGAAGAGCAACTGCTACATTTTGACGCACCTCAAACCCTCCAGCAATACCGATCACTCGCTGGAAGTCTGTGTGTGTTGCAGGGCACGTTGCAGAACAATGGAGAGTCCAACAAGAAGAGAGCCAGAATCCATTTCCTACACATATGTTTGGAACCTTGCAAAGGGCCTCGGTTCCCTGAACCAGGAAAGTTGTGTTTTGTGTGGTGGGTGGGGTTTTTTGGGTTAGTTTTTTTTTCCCCCTTCCTATTCTAAGGTGCTAATTCATAGACTCATGGTAATGGCAGCGTCAGGGGCCTGTGTGGGTCTCTAGAGCCGTCTCTTGGTCGAAGCGGGTCTACTGTCAGCAGAACAGAAAAATGCACGTATGTTCACAAGAAGTTACCGGTTTGCCCTTCAACTCACCATTATCGGCTGAGGAAAAGCTCACTGGTTTACCATAAGTGGGGGTTTATTGTCATACATGAACAAAACAAACCCATTTGATTCTTTCTTTTCTAACACAAAGTCCACCCCTTGCTGTGTATCTCCATATCGTGGGGTTTTTTTTCGCATGAAGGTGAAAGTGTCATGTTATTTTCAAGGACTCCTGCTTCCTTGGTCATTGAAGCTTTTCACCCTGAACCTGACAGCAAGTTCTTCCTCAGTCAATATTTGATTTAATTTAAATTCTAATGTGGGCACTAGGACTCAAATCCATTTATAAGAATTAGCCCTTGCGATGGTACGGGGCAGTCACCACCCACGCGTTCTCTTTGGCCCTTAAACCATAGACCTGTGGCACGCGTACGAGCTGTAACGTGGCACCGTGCGCTGATATTTTTGTTTATTTTTTTATTTTATTTCAGTTAACCTCAGCTGTACGGCTGCTCCCCACGCGCAGGCAAGGGGAAGTCTGCAACGTCAGTTCTGATGCTCAGAGGTGTCTTGCCTAACAGCTTGTGATTATAACATGCTTAAAGAAGTTACTGTACACACAGTTGCTAATTAGTTTATGATTTAGCATTGTTAGCATTTTACTAGTATGTCAGTCATTATAATTTGTCTGTAAATGAACAGAGGTGTATTTCATGCAATACAGAGCACCCACCAACTGAAATAAGGCCAATTAAAGTGGAACGGCAGTTTTGCAGCCGCCCACCACTGAGTGAGCCTTTCATCTTGGGTTTTCTCGCTGTGACCCAAAGTAATATTTTTAACCTTAGTGTTTTCTACAGCCGTCAACCATCAACAATACTCAGGAAGTATTAGGAAAAAGTCCTGAGTATTATTGTCCATCTGACCATCATCTGATACAGGCATCTGGCATGTTAGCAAATGAGTGCTTCTCTTCTCAGTAACACACACTTTTTAAAAAGTGTCTGTTTTAATGGAAAATAAAATGTCCCAGATTAAGGTATTACTTATTTCTGGCTGCATACGCTAAAGGCCTTTTAAATTACTTCATTCATTATTAATACAGGAAGAATCCTCATATTACTCAGTGAAAACCTTATACAGTTACCTGATAGTAGAATCCATTCTTTTTTTTTTTTAGCACCTTAAAGCTCTCTGTAAAAGAAATCTTTTCAGAAAACATACAGGCTGGAGAGGGCAGTCAGTGCATTGAGCAATTAGGCTTTTCACCTAATAGCAGGGTTCAAAGCTCCCTGCCCTGTCTTAAATTCTTAACTGTGGTGTCAGCTTAAAGGAAATGCTGGGGTTTTGCTTTCATTTTATCCTCATCTTTTTCTTTTCTGTCTTTTTAAGCAGCTTGAGTGTCCATGCTGAGCTATGTCACATTCAAAATGGTACACATACTGTGCATTTTAATGAGCTGCTAACACTGATTATACAAAAAGCAATCTCAGAAATATTTACCGAGTCAAAAAAAAAAAGGCCTATGGGGAATTAATTAGCTTTTTAAGAATTGGCTTTTTGAAAGCCTCAGATTCTGGAAAAGTTGAACTTGAAATTGGAAGCAGTTTCAAAGGAGTTGAATAAGCGAGCAGAAGAAAAAGGAGTAAGTTGTAATGGAGTATTACACATGGCAGGCATCTCTGCACTGGTCAGAAGATGCACTGGAAGCTGTCTGTATAATCGATACGCACTCTGACGGTGTTCTGGGAGAGGAATGCCATGCAATGCCTGGATTGTCTCTGAAGTCTCTGTAGCCTTTCTGCAGGGATGAGCAGAGAGGGACAGAATCATCAGAGCCCTGGCCAGCTCCCGCCACCACGTTCATGACAGCAGACTGAGAAAAAGTCTGTTCTGGATGTATGGCTAAGTCACGGAAGGGCGAGAGTGGCTGAGGTGGGAAGAGTCCTCTGGAGACCACCCAGTCTAACCCCTGCTCAAGCAGGGCCGCCCGGAGCGGGTTGCTCAGGGCTGTGGCAATCGGGTTTTCCCTGTCTCCAAGGGTGGCGACTCCGTGATCTCTGTGGGCAAGCTGTCCGGGGCGCAGTCACCCTTGCAGTAAGGAAAACGGTGAATGCTCTCGACCTGGAGGCAGTTCTCCTCATGCAGCGTTTTTCTTGCTGCAGTATTTGAAGTTTTGCCTGCATGTGGAGGTAGCTGTGCTCTCGTACTGCATACAGTAACACAGATGCACAACTAACCTCCTTCTCACAGTTCCTATAGAATGGCTTTTTGACTGGTTTATTGGAAGAGTAAAGCTGTTTTAATTTGATCATCTCCTTAGAAGCTTGATTCCTTTAATTATGTTTAAGCACCTAAGCTCCTCTTTAAATAATAGTTTGAAATATTTTATATTTAAGAATAGCTATAATTCTGTAAATTTGCATAGAATTACCTTTCCTGATCAAAAGTTCTATTTCAACAGTCTAGTAATTGCACTCAAATAGTGAAGTGCATAAAGTATTAAAGTATGTCAGGTTTATGGGAATGAGAGACGTGGCACAACTGAAAGGTATATCTCATGTCTAAAAAATAATGTGAGCTGTACGCTTATCTCTGTATCCTATCATCTCTATTCATAAAATATGGACCCTAATAAGCACAATTTCACAAATATATGGTTTTTTAAATAGTGTTGTTGGAAGCTCACTTCATTCAAGGCAATGGAAAGTTGCATACAAATTCCAGTTAGTTTTAGACCTATCTGATCAATGCTTCCTTTTCCTGCAGATGCAGAATTCTATCCAAGGGCTGGATATTACCTAAATATACACTTCTGTCCCTTCCAAGGGAAGTGATCTAATAATGGGGCATTTGTCATCAGACAGTGGCATATGAAAGGAATTAAGAATTTACTTGTATCAGGCATACATAGTAAATGAAAGACATATTTCGGTGATAGGAAGAATTACATGAGCATCAAAGTGATCATGCTGCAGACAGTACTTATAAGCGCTGCAGAAACTATTTCAGTGCAGGCTACTCAAGTCCTGAAAATGTAAGGGACAAATCCTTGTAATAATGGGTTGAAAGGCAATCCGGAAATTCGAGTGTGGAACTGGTCCTTGAAGGATGACTTGGTGTGTACAGGATATTACTGAGATCAGAAAGATTTGAAGGGAGTCTTCTTTATCGCCCTCCAGTAAAATCACAACTAATATTGCAAATGTAAAACCGTGTCACGGGGTGGGAAGGCAGCCCAGGTTTCCGGACCGCTCTTTTAGCACGCACGAGCTCCCATGCTGAGGAACTGGGAGGAGTGTATTTGTAATGCAGACTGTCTCAGCCTTACTTCTAAGCAAAGCAGAATCAAGGTGAATGGAAGACCTGTAGATACGTATTTCGGTGCTTTCAGATGCAGCAAGCACGTACTGCTTGAGTATGTCCTTTCAGCCTTGCGTTGCCTGACTTCTGGTGGCTATGTTCTCATCCACACGCTCACCTGACTTGTGAGCAAAATTAGAATTGACGTAGGGTTCGATTTACAAAGTTAATTGGGCTCATAAGAGGGATCACTGAAGCACTGGTGCAGGCCTAATGCTATTTGCATCTTTACACACCTAAATAATTTTGTAATCTGGCTAGAGGTGCTATACATGACTCTGAAATCCACTCTGATTTTAGATTACGTCAGGCAACCTAGCCAGTAGGAACAGGTTTACGCTGCAGCAGAGGCACAGTCTGAACGTTATATACCATGAAAAATTGGGAGATCGTATCCAGAACCTGTGCCTAGCTCTGCTAGCCAAAGCTGGGTGTTTCCTCTGCAATGCAGAAGACTGTCGTTTGGTGTGGGCGTGCTTTGTTCTACCTTGGTTTAGGTACTTAATGATTTCTTCTCCGCCCCCTGCTCCTTTTTAATGGTCTTGTTTAAATAAATATTAATGCCTCATCTTTGAGCAGGTGCAAACCTGTACTCCAGAAAGACTGTATTATGGTTGCAGAACCATTATCGTATCCCTGTCAATCATACTCTCATTTGCTCCTGGGATGTAAAGAGCACCTGTGGCTAGTTAGCTGTAGACTTCATTACAAGCTAGATGACTTCAGCGTTCCTTGCTCAGAACTGTATTCCGTCTGCTTTCTTTTCTATGAATAAATTTTGATTTTTTTGGAAGTCTTGCAATAACTTTTTTCCCCTCATTCCGTGACTCTGTATAGCAGAAAAAAAAAACCCAAAACCCCAAGAAATACAGGTGCCCCTCTGCAAACCTACTTAGTACAGGACAGCAAAAGGTTGTCATAGATGACAGTGAAAACCAATAGCTTTTTCTTACACTAGCTACTGTTTTATTTTCTTTTACCTCTTTTATCTTCTTTTAGGAGTGCCTTATTAAAAGAAATGGTGGGTTTCAATACCACACTGCGATACAAAATTTATTCTATTGAGTGTATGACAGATAAATCAGAGAATCTTTATTTCCTTTCTTACATAGTTTTTTTTTTTCAAATGGAAGACCAATGCTATGAACCCACTTTGAATGATCCCTTGATTTTATTCTGCTTCCTTTGAGAACAGCCACCGTGAAGGCACAACAGTGTCTTTTAGCCTCTCTGAGAGGATTTACTCTCGGTGAGCTGCAGGTCTTATGGATAGGGACTGTCTTATGGATTCATGCGTTACAGACGTACAGGCTCTTCTAGCACCGTGTCACGTATGTGTGGATGTGTCTGTTGCAGGTTCCAAAGCAGCTTATGGATCAGTCTAAACTTGTAGCAGAAACCAGTTGCTCTTTGGTCATCATTATAGCGGCTGACGAGATCGGTGGCAGTACAAAGCTAGCCTGGCAGGAATCTGATGAAAATGTTCCTGCCGAGAACACCAGCACACGCTTTGCTTGCTTGCTCTCTATGCGATTACAGGATTGCACAGACACAGGTACCCACAAGCTGCTCTCCAGTGCAGAAATGGGATGTGCAGAAATGCAGCGTCCCTTCCAACGATGGTTGGTAGCCCTAAGCTTCAGTCTAAGCGGCCACCTGAACTCATAAACTGTCTGACACCTTTCCTCTTCACTGCCCCTTGCTGCTTGGTCCTCTTCCCTTGCAGTGCCAGGAGTTGGGGCTCTAGGAGCCATCTTTATCTGTATTTTAGAATATCTTATCCATTTGTTCCTCTAAGCATGTGTTAATATTAATAACACATAGATAATTTTTCTGAGTAAGAAATCAAATTCACCTACATGCTGCCAGATCTACGCCTCCAGGGAAGTGTTCTGAGTCTAGAGCTGGTTGAATAATTCTATTCTATTTCAGACTCCTCTTTCTTCAAAGACAGACTAAAGGAGCATGCTCACAAATAGCAGTTTCTCTTGAAATGTTTTGGATTTTTGTTAGGAAAAAAAAAAAAATCCAAACCGTAAACCTCTAAGTGAAATTAACAAAAAAACCAAAAAGGTAATTGAAAACATAGGCTTATTTGTGCATAGATTCAATTTCCCTTGTCTGCATTTGATTAAAAACGCTGCAGATTTAACATAATTTTTCTTCTAAATAGAAAGAAAAACAAGAAGAAAAATAGCCCTGCATGAAACTCCCTGTTATTTTCTTCACCAGTGAAGTATTTTATCATTCTGAGCAAAAATTAACTGGAGTTGTCGAAGTTTGCCAGTGATTGATAGTGTCACCTTAAATGTTACTAGTCAAAACTTGTTTTCTCCTTTCTCACTCCTCCAGAATTCAGGTAGGCAGTTTGCCAAAGTGTAAAATTCCCTTTTGTGCAATTTGAAAAGCCAGCAGCACCAGCCACGTTGTCACTCCGAACATCGCATCGGATTAGGAAACGGGGCCAGGGTTCCCAGCCCGGGCAGCGTGCGCAGCTCCGCAAAGCAAGCGCCTGCCTGGCTGCAAGGGGAGACGGCACCGCAGGACCTCGGCGGGGAGCGGGGCGGGGGAGCACGCCCTCCTGCCTGCACACCTCTGGAGGTGCCCAAGGGTGCTGACCAGCTGAAACGCAGGCCGTGTTTTTCTGGAGGTGCAGAAAAGCTCTGGTCGGTGGGGGAACCGGAGCGGTGCCATCCCACGTGTGATTTAGGGAGGCTTTAGGATGGGTGACCCTGAGCTCCAAAACGCCCCAGCCTGGGGCTGCTTCCAGGGAGCCTTGCAGGACCCTGCCCACCCCACCCAGCTGTCCTGGGACTGGGCAGCATCTCCTGAAATGTCTGCTCGCTTGCCCGTTCCTTAGCACAGAAATCTCTCCTCTCCTCCGTGTCGTGTGCCGCGGGCAGGTTCTGATAGTACCGCGTGTGGCCGAGCGTGTGCGTGCTCGTGTGCTTCGCCTGCGGTCTGAAGCGTCTTAACTTAGCTGGTTTAGCTTTGATCTTCAGAATTGTGTTGTAATGTATTTGCAGCGAGCTTGCATAATGTGCTCAATATTCTCCTCTGGTAATGCTCGGAAAGTTGATTTTGAACTTTTGGCCTTATAAATATGTTTCTCCCAGATGAGAAAGCAGACAGCTTGTGATAAAAATTAACTTGCTAATAAAAATAATTAGTACACAAAGGGACAATCACCAAAAGCAAATCCTGCTTTGTTTCCCTAAGTGTGTTTAAGTATTGCATGAATAGAAACAGATTATAAGAATAAATCATTTGTGGTCTGCACCTTGGGATGAAGCTGAATGATGGTTCTTGTCTCTGTAGATACCTTGGGTCCTTTTCCTTATATTTTATGCATTTGAGCAGCCAGATCTTTATGCACATTCATAAGTATTTTGGGAAAAACAAAGGACTGTGCATTGTCTGGTCCATTTTCTGGCATCACTACTACATAGTAAAATTACCGTTTTGCAGTTTCCACCAGTAAATCTTTTGTCTAGTCCTAAATCCTCTGTCTAGCCCTTCCCATCACTGCTTGCAGAGTTGGTAAATGCACAGCTTCCCTGTCAGCAGATTTTATTTTCTAATTTCCTTTCTGTCTTAGAACATTTTTCTTCATTATTTGCACAATCTGAGATTCAAACCATCATCTGTTACTTCATTCCCACGTCTGCTGTCAAGAAGCCTCTTTCCTTCCCCTTCCAGACTCGTACAGGTAGTTAAGGCACATTGTGTTTTCCCCTCAGTCTTTGTTTTCTCTAAGATATTATAGGGAGAGACGCCTGGAGAAAAGCAAGCGTTTCTGAATTTGCTACTTGTGATTATCTTTTTCTTCCTGTTGCTACATCCACACCTTGAAAAGTTGAGCTTTTCCCTGTAGATACGACACTTCGAATGCTGAGTCTGAGTTGATGCCTTCATAAAAACACTCGACTATGAATTCATTCTCTTGCAATTACTGATTCACTATCCTTCCTCCAGGTACAAAGCACCGCAGATAACATTATTTGAGTTTATCTATGGGAGTGATATGCAGCAGGCTCATTTCCCAAGGTTATTTTGGAATAAACAAGCAAACAAAAACAAGCCAAAACAAAACATAAAACCCTAAAACAAACAACCAGGAGCCCAGATCTGCAGCACGCATTTTTATTCTTGTCTTTCCCATAGAAAAAGGAGAGATGTCAGAATTCAAATGTCTCGCAGTATGTTCTGCAAAAGCAGTGCAGCATGCCATTTGGATCTGTCAACATTTTATATTGTGACTGGCAAGGAAGCTGCTGTACCTTTTCCCTGCAGATTAGTACGACAGCTGTAGGAGCCATACAAAGTGCCATAAGTTACAAACGGTTCTTAGCAGATCGGCCAGGGAATCAGGTAAGGGAAAACTGCATGCCAGGTTTGTTTCTTTGGATGTTTTTTTGGTAGATCTTGCATAAACGGGAAACAAACCAGATTTTTAACTCATCCCGATTTAGGAAAATCTGTGGCTGACCTTTAAGCTGACTGGATTCGGTACACAGATTTCCTTTGACTTCTGCACATTTTAAGCTCCGTTTTGCTCCTTTTGTATTCACGGGGCAGTTAAGCCCTGCAAATCTGAAACAGCAGCAGTGAGATTTCAGCCCTCTTCTATGCAGTGCTGGATAGAAGCTGGATATCTCACATGTGAACGATTCTTAGGGATACAAACCTTTGCTTTATTTTGAGGAAGACAGGCAAGAGGAATGGAAGACATCCTTCCCCAGACTGCTGAGCTACTTAAGTTCAGGACAGCTGTAGCATACGGAATGCGTTTTTTAGTATTTAAATCCAGTGAAGCAAACTGAAAAGCAGCGTAGTTAAAGCTGTGCAATTAAAGTAGGGCTGTACAAGTGTGGCTGAGTGGAGATGTGGGTATGATAAGCCTAAGAAGCAGTAAATCTGGCTATAAATCTGAATGAAACAGTGTTTCAGTTTTGCATTTGTTTGCTGTGCACTGCTGCAGACCCTTTCACTGCAGTGAAAATAAACTGTAATTCCTTGAATCCACAGCGCTTTGGTTTCCATCCTAGAGGGACTCCAGGCGTGCAGCTCCCCTCAGAGAGAGCTTCGCCGGCCACGGCCGCCGGTGGGTTTGGTCGCTGGCTGCAGCGCCGCAGCCCCGGCCGCACCGGCCACCTCTGTCTTTTCGTTTTTAAAATGAAGTCATGTCACTGTTGAAATTAACGGGTGGTTTCAGATTTCAGAGGTACCAGAATCTTCCCAGTAAAATTAGCCTTATTCCCATCATTACACTTAATAATTGTGCCTCACGTCGTACGTTGTCCCTTGAAAACAGTGGTAAAACTTCCCTACCCTTCAGTGAGAGTGTGATAGGTTTCGTACTACCTCAGGAAAATGATGATAAAACTCGAAATGACTTCACAGAGCTCACATACATCCTTACAGGGATGAGGCTGCTCGGTTCAGAACCTCCAGCCCTGTTTGGATTTATGTATATGAGGTGGCAAGGTGTTGTGATACTAATCTTATTTATTTGATATAATTTCTGTGCTTTGAACAGGAAAACATCCTGGTGCTTGTCTGTTCTCTGTCCTGTCTAAATCACATCTGTAATACCAGAACAGCCAAAGTTCCTTGCCTTCCTAATGAAACGGGACGCTTAAGCGCTAAGCCCTGGTAATCCAGTTTATGTTTTCATAATAGTAAATATAACATGAAGATATGCACAGCTTGTCCGTGATGTAAGCAGTGAGATCATTACAGTGTTCCTAAATCCTTTTATTTTAAGATTTATTTAGTTGATAAACTTTACATGTTTGTCCTTCATTTGCCATTTCTAGCACGGGCTTTAATGCAAAGCCAGCTTCCCATACCTTCTGCCGCTCCAGTTAAAGCTTCCTTTTGCCTGGAGGTTTGCTAGTACAGGCGGCACAGAGATCGCACCGACGGGACATTAAAGCGATAGGTGGAGGCGCTAAGGGACGTGACTTTTGGCTCTTTATGTGACCTTGGACAGCCTGAGCGAGCTCTTTTCTCCTCAGTGACCCTTGCCTAAAAGTGAGGAGCTATTATCTCCTTCCCTTTAATCCTTAGTGTTTTCTCTTGCTCTTTATCTAAGGGACTTTGCTCTTTGCACTGACAGTGTCCAGTATGTATTTTCGTAATCATTATTTACACTTTGATTAAGCATTCATATTATTCAGTAGATGACATTAATAATATCAAAATGCCATTTTATATAATATTTAAGATCAGAATTTCCTGTTGGAAATCAATGACAACATCTTCCTAAAAAATCGATGACCCTGAATGTCTCTTCTTATATAAGAAGTATCTATATTTATCAATGCTGATATAAGATGCTGCGGTTACCTGTCTGTTCGTGGCCTGTACAGAATTCTGTGATGCTTTTCTCAGAGGCAACCAGTTAGCTGCTGGGAGTGGGTGACTTCTAGTCTGCACCAGTACGGTTTAGATTTAAAACAGAAGTCTGGAGACAAAAGGCTCGACCTCCCTTCAACAGACCCCTCCTGTGGATGACTTTGTCGTTAGACTTCAGCCCTTACACAAGACACTGCGTTACCTAGAAGGGGTTGTTCCTTCTCAAGTCCTACATGACTCAAGGTGACTGAGCAATTCCCCGCTGGAGTGGGTCTGTTCAGAATATAACTTCAGCTGTTAGCCAGAGCTGGGTCAGGGAGAGAGCCTTGGTTCTATTCCTAGTCCTGCGGCGGCTTGCCCTGCACCGCAGCTTGTCCCGGACAAATTTAGAGACAGAGCTAGTATGTCAAGTGATCAATGCCATTGAAAACAAAGGTCCGCGTGCGTATCTCTTTGTTCTGTAATAAAACCGTATACATTGCATATGATACATTTGCACTTTCAAATTGCAGAGGGATTAGGGCTCTGTTTGATGAGTTTAAAATTTTGTGTTTATCTTGAAGTTTTTATACATATATATATCTCCTGTATCTAATTTAGCCTGGGGTGTAATCAGTAAAAAATTGCACGGTAACCTCATCACCTGTAAGCATTCTAGTGGGAAAATATGCAGCACCAGCAGGAATTCAGATTAAAGATGTTAAAAAAAAAAAAAATCCTTTCATCAGTGCTTTCTTCCTCATTAAATGCGGAGTTTGCTCGTAAGTATTTGCCAAATAAAAAGGGAGAAATAGGTAGAAGTTAATACTATACAATTAAGTTCCCTTGAATTTTCCCAGAAGGTTCACCTTAGCTTAATTTAATATCCCCTCAGTTCTCCCAAGCCATCTGTTTGGCTGAGATGCAAAGCAAACGCGTACAGTTAGATGTACTTATGCAAGCCTTGGAGGTGACACAAGCTCCCAGGAAACAGCTCTGCTCCCTGACCCCGCAGGGCAGCTGTTTCTTCGAGGAGTCCTCCGCCAAGCAACGGAGGGCTGGTACCAGCCAGCCTGGAAGATGCTTTGAATAATTGAGCGAGGCAGGCAAAGCCCGTGCTGAGCGACGAGTCCTCAGCAGCCCCGCTGGCCCGGTGAGCTGGGCGAGACTGGCCTAAATACCCAGCTGGGCGGGGGCCCTGGGGTCCCTGTTTGAGGCACATGCACACTATTTCCTCCTGAGCTGGAGACAACTGATTTGAGTGGGAGAGCAAAGCGAAGCAGGAGCAGTGGGATGGAGGAGGGAAGCTTCCTGACCCCTGTGGCGATAACCTCCTAGCTAGCCTTACTAGCGCAGCTCTCCCGGGGAGCAGACGCAAGCCTTCGGAGCACGCTGCTGCCGCTGGCTGGTGCGTGCTCCACGCCGCGAGGGATTTGGGACCTCCGAGGCAGCGTCGGGTCCTGTGCAGCCTGGCAGGCAGGCGGGTGCTTTGTGACGGCAGATACGGGCACGGTCTGGGCAGGCTGGTCCTGCGCTCCCTCGGGGCCCGGGAGCGCCTGCGTTCAGGTTAATAGCCTTGGACTTATCCCTTAACGTACGGTATAATTCGTAGGTGGGCAAAACGTGTGAGCTGGTGGAAAGCATCTCCTGAACAGCCAGTGTCAAGGCCAAAATAGGACACTGGGACTCCGGTTCCCAGTTCCCCCTCTGTCATTGCCAGACAGCACGCTGTCCAGATCCCGAGGACTCCTGAGCTGGGACACTGGGAATTCTGCACTGTCATAAGCGAGGGGCTAACAGCAACCTCGTTACCCTGTAATTAAGTTTACCCTTCCCCCCTGCAGAATGAGGGGAGGGCAGCGGAGCCAAGCCTTCAGGGGTGTACCGGCGTGACAGGTGTGCAGATTAGAGCAGCACAGCTGGTGGTGTGAAATGCCGAAATCCTGACTTGTTGTGTGCTTGCTATCGTTGACGCTTTCAGCACTGTTAGTGGGGTTGGGGCATTAAAGAAGTATGGGTTTTGCACGCACGTGAGCCTAGGCTGTTGCTGTGACTTCCTCCTCTGTGTTTGGCATGGGTGCTTGACGGGCCGGGGGAGAGGGTGCTCTGGTGACTGCAGGTCTTCCGCATTCCTCTGAAGCTTTGCCTTGAAAGCTCTGTGTGTAGTAGGTGAAGAGCATACTCTGCACACTGAACGGGTAGGCCCTGGGTGAATAGTGAAATGCGTGCTCTCTGATTAACAAAAAACTTAAAAGACCAGATTATTTTCACTAAATATGACTGAACGCTTGCAATTCAAATGATGGTCTGCTGAGCAGCAAGACAGTCATTCTGGGGCTGGGCCAAAGTTAAACTTTTTGTTTAACTTTTAGATATTGAGGTAGATATTGGCCATAACAGTGCTTATCTCTGTCTGAAATCTGATGTAGAGCTTAATGTTTGCAAAGGTCTGGGCACCTACGGCATGACGCTTGCCGCAGTGACAGCACTGCTGAAACGAGCAGGCATCAGAGCAGGCAGCTGCAAGGAGGCACTGTGGCTCTCGTGCGCTCTTTCTTGTCCAGCAGCCGGTGGGTTGGGGATTCTTGCCGTGTCCCCACCTCGGCAGTTGTGTTTGTGCAACTTGAGTTTCAGCTGGAGCACAGCCTCTGATCCCAGGCTTGGAGGAGCGTGGCTGACCTGACCGGGCTCCAGTGAAGGGCAGGTGTGGTAGGATGTTAAATGAAGCTCAAATCTCTGATACTTTTGCAGGAACAATCAGGTGTGGGGTTTGGTTTTGTTTTGTTTTTTGCATGCCAGTGTAGTGTTCTCTGCCTTCAGACCCACTGGTATTTCCACATTAGGTGTGGCTTAACAAAGACCAGTGTTTTATCTAAGCAAAATGTCAACAAAAAATGTCAACAAAATTCACTCTTTGGAGGTTGCTTTGATGTTTCACTTCTCCAATTTACACCAGGGGCAGGATAAGTTGTTTGGGGAGGTCATTAATGTTCGTAAGGTATAGCTCACAGCTGTTTCAGCTCGAGATTCCTATAAGGTCCTCTGAGTGAGTAAATGGGCTGGTTTGACTTTCGGTGATTTTTCATATGCAACACACCCCTGTAGATAAGTAAAGGTTGGCCTTCAGCTGGGTAATTTTAAAAAGTACGTTTATATTCATGAGGTATCTGGTAGTCACTGTTTCAAAACCTTAGGATAGTATTTATATTTTAAAAAAGAGAGAACAGACCTGAGCTGTGCTCAAATTTTTGGCCTCAGTGTTCTTTTAAGTCATATTTCTATGCAATGCATCTTTAAGATGTTTTGTACGGAGGTGTTGCGTGTTAGGTTGTTCAGCCTGGCTGTGAGCACACTGGAGCTCACCTTGCTACAGTTTTCTCCTTGTGGCTTTCCAACATTTTGATCGTGGAATGAAAAGATGAACTTCTGGGGCATAACTCCAGTGTGTGCAATGCAGCATGGCAGGGCACTCCTCAAAGCTCTTGTAGGCTTGGCCCCAAAGAGGAATTTGGCTTAATGTGATATAAATGTGGGTTTAGAAGCAGCTTTTCTTTTCAGTTTAATTTCCCAGGTAAAATACTCTTTCCGATTATAAGCTGTACCCATAGATGGGATTTGTTTTCCTTTGGCATCTATACAATTAACTTGAATTATTCCAGATTTAAAATATTAATTATATAAAATTGAGACATCTCCATTTTCTCCTCTTTGAAGGCTGCTATGCTATAATGAACGCAGTGCTATGGCTAGCAGATACCATGCCTTCACAAAAGCTTTTGAACTTCATTTTTTAAAAGGAAACTTGCTCTTGGCCCGCATGTTGACTGAAGTTTCTGGATGTGCCAGAGTGCCTGTGTGTGAGACACTGAAACGTAAAACCGTGTTACATGTCTGTGCTTTAGTGCAGGCAACAGGTTGCGTTCCTCTGTTACGGTAACGGGCGCTCGGGACACGGATGCGCCTGGCTGTGCGGGAGAGATGCTGAGCCCCCACGGCTGCGTGAGTGTCTGTGCTCGTGGCGTCAGTATAAGGAGAGCGTGCGCTAAGGGTTAGAGGAGATGTGAACGTGCAGAAGAATGCTTACGCCGATGGCATCGCCTTTTTCAAGAAAATCTGTGGCGCTGTTAGCTGTCGCTGTAACCGTGAGCTGTTACATACACAGTTCAGAGGAATTAAAGAAAACACCAGGATAAATCAATGCATGCATAGAAAAGGTTACTGCATCCAAGAGGGTCACAGGTGAAGAAGCGAGCAGCTAGTGGGGACAACATCTCTATCGGACCAAGGATTTTCTCCCTACCTACTACGCTGTTTACTGCTTTGCCTGCTGTGGACACGGGCGTAGGCAACGCGCCGTGCGATACCCGCTCTTCAGTTGCGTTCTCACAATACAGGCCGTGTTCTGGATATCTGGGCATTATTTGGGCATCTAAGTGGGAGCTAAACCCTTCGGAACTCTCATTATGTGAAAGCAAAGAACAAGGATTTTTTTAAATAAAGGAGGTGTAAAATCTGTTCTTTCAGCTGCGATGCTGCAGATTTGTTAAACGTAAGGGAATCTTTGAATTCTGGAGTTGTGAAAAGTTATACCCAAGTCCTATTTCTTTAATTGATTACGCTGTAGTTCTTGTTTTAAAGCATTTGATTGTTCTTCAAAGCCATCTGTGAAGAGCTGTACGCTAACTGTATACCAACAAGTAATTTTTGAAATGCAAAAGTAGAAAGAATCATAATCCATCGCCAGAGATTTCGCAACTGTAATACACGCACATCTTGAGGCTGGAAGTATTTTATATTGCTATTTTTGAATGTTTGACTTACTTGAAGAGAACTTGATGCTTGTGTGATTTTATGTAAATTGGGCTCCGTCTGTCACTGCCTATTGTACCTAAAGGGTTTTAGACTTTTTTTTAGAAATGCCAAGACTATTTCAGTAGAAATATTCAGTGTACGCACATCCATGACATAATATTTTTCCATAATCATAGCACAATTAACCATGGATAGAAATTGGAGGAAGATTTTTATAGCTGGCCTGAAGATACCATGGAATAGTTTATATTTTAAAGGCAGCATCCTTCTTCATTTCTGAAGAATTCAACTGAGTGTAGAATAACTTGGGAACAGGCATGCCTGCTCAGGCCAACAACCTAGTTAAGGTGGCAAATACCCCAGCAAAACTTAGTGGCATTCAGCATCACTGTAATACTGCTTTCCAGGTAGGGCTTACTCTGTCTTCTAAAGGAGAGGACCCTATGAAAGTGGTTTCAAGGTATAAAACTACCCAAAAATCATGCAGAGAACAAACAGAAAGACTATGCAAAGGAACAAAGCTAGACGTGGAAAAGCTTTTTTAAAATAGTATTTTTCCCTTTTCCTGTTTTTTTTAAGGGGTTAATAAACTGTAATGGCGTGTTACAGAAAATGTTTTGCTTGTCTAGAAAGGCACATCGTTAGAAGGTGTTCCAGGTGATTACAAACAGCGATTATAGGTAACCTATTGCTCTGCTACACCCAGGAACATTAGATTCACTGTCAGTCCTAGGCCTATTAATATGTACATGGAACTGAAAAAATGCAGTACCAAAGATAATTACAACTCTCAAATCTATATGTACAAGTCTAAATGTTCTCATAAAGTCAGTATGATAAAGTTAGAACTGTTACCCTCTGGACTGTGCTTGGTTGTGAACTAGGGATTTAAAATCCCTGCAGAGGAGCCATTTTCCTACTTCATTGTGGTTTTCAAATTGTTATTAATAAAACATAGTGCTGTCTATGTCTTGATGCGGAGAGACTTTAGTCTTAGTACATGCCCTTCCCATTTATTATTTATACAGGCATTTAACAGCTCTGACATATTTTAACAGAAACACTAGGCAGTTGTTTGCAAACCAGAATTAGCAACAAATAATATTTGATACTTCAGAAGATTTCAAAAGGGTTTTTTTTTATGCATATGTAATCTAATGCGAATAATATGTAGGTCCCATGGGTCATGGGAGGAATGGTGTTGCATGTGTTGTCTTTTGCTTAACTGCAACAGTTTTACCTCTTGCCTTTTATTTCCAAGTTAGAAGTGCCATTTACATCAGAGGGTATTTTTTATATGTGTGTGCATATATATGGCTGCTCAATTTATATATGCAGGAGGGGTTTAGTAAAAGAGAAATTAATTATGCCTTCTTATTAGCATCTTGGAAAAGTTGATTGCCTCTCCTTGCCTGTTCTCGTTTCCTGATGGATGAATGCTCCTGTGAATGTTGAGGATTCTGCTTCCTTCCATGGAGGATTACCCAGGCTGCTCCTGCAAGTACTGGTGCAAATTCAGATAGGTTTAATAGCAGCTTTCCAAAGTGAGGAGATAACTGCCAGAGTGGCCCAGACTCTCCTGAGAAATTGCCCTGAGCAAAGATGTGGGCAAACCAGAAAGGCTGACTGCAGGAGGTCGCACCTCCCAAGAATGTTGTTTAAAACCAATGAGAAAGGCTAACAGCTTAAAGAAGTCAGATACATGGAGATTTTGACTTACACCTATGGTACCCTTTAAAACAATGACAAATCTCATGTTTTGTCCCTGTAATAAGTAAAAATAAACAGAGTAAGACACCAAGTTCCAAGAATAAAGAGAGGAAGCTCTATCAAGAGCTTAAAAAAACATTGATCCTGCACTATTGAAGTGGAGGGAATTTTACGGTTGACTTTGAGGGAAGCAAAACCAAGTCTTTGAACTAGATTACTTCTAATTTTCATAGCACTGTGGAAAAATATCTCCAGCTCCTATGAAAATAAGTTAGTATTATCTCCACTCACAGGGAACCAAAGCTTGGACAGTGTGCGCCTTTCTGAAAGTCAAACAGGAAATTGGTGCAGAGTTGGAAGCCAAATGTAAATTTCTCAAACTTCAGACCAGTGAATGGTCCCACACATTGTAGCGGCAAAGTGACTTTTTGTTGCATTTTCCGAAGATCAGACTTCATATGATGAGTCTGAACCTCCTTTTCCAAGTTCTTTCTGATGGTGTAGGTTAAAAACTTGGAAGTAGGTTACAAAGGACTCGAGTGCTGAAGAGCAAATATTCCTCTAGTGACTTGCTTGGTGGCCTAGTTCTTGGGCAGCAAAGTCATAGGAGACAGAACATTTCAAATCACACTAAACAAATGCTGGAGGCACTTTTAGGAGAGGTCCAGGGAGATACGCAAAGAAAAGTGAAAAGCTACTATTAGTTCTCTAGGAACTGCTGGTTCTGAACTGCTTAGCGGGCTCCCCGGAGGAGAGGAGCTGAGGGCAGCCGGGCCAGGATGCGCAGGGCAGGCTCGGCTCCGCTGTGCTGGAGGCACCGGCGACAGCTCGCTGCGGGTCTAGCGCGAGGCGGTGCTTTTGTGAGACTGGCAGATTGCGCTTGAAACACCCCCAGGTGCCTTTCTCCATCACCTTCTCTGAAACGTGGTATTGCTCGTGCCCCTGGCTTAGTCTGGTTCTTTAAGTTCATTATGTGTTTTGATGAATATTTCATTAGAAATTGCATTTAATTCTCAACTGAATGAAAAGAAAAAAGAAAAAAAAACCCCTCAGTCATTAAATGCCATCTCTGGTCACTAGAAACAGATTTCAAGTGTTTTCCTTAAGGTGCAGAGGCTGACTGCCCTTGCAGCGCCCTTTCTTGGGTTGCTCAGCTCTGTTAGGTTGCTCACAACCACAGAAGCCTACTTTGTGTAGGGAGAGAGAAAGAATGCATGATCTTGTATTTAAAGGTTTTATGGGACATGAAATAATTTTGCTGGTTAAAAGCTAAACTTTATAGTGTTTCTATTTTTAATTAAATATTAATTGCAGAAGATGGCTCTGGAAATGACTGCTCAGATCATTTAATCCATATAGATGACCTTTACGTTGAATTTATTCTCTCGTGCTTACACTGCCCTTCAACCCCATCTCGGGGCTGACCTCGTCTGGCAGGCTGTTCTGCTCTTAATTAGAAAGATGCCTAGTTACACTCCTCTTTAATGTTTATTAATGTTCCTTTGCTGAGGACACTGTAGGATGGAGAGCTGGTGATTATGGTGCTATAAAGTTTCCCTGTCAGTTCTTTATGTACAAACAGCCTAGTTATTCTTACACGGCTTTTAAGAGTTGGATGTACTTCAAAGGGACAAGAAAAGGGGGAACAGTTTCTCCTGAAGTTGAAAAGCAAACCCACCTTATATGGTCTTGTAGTGAAACATAAGCCTTATTTGAAAAATCCCCCCCCCCCCCCCCAATCATCTTAATTCATTTCTTTTGATGCTGATAAGCGGCTTTGTGCAGCATGAAATGTTCTACCATGATTCTGAGTTGCCTGAGATTTCAGGTATAAAAATGAACCATCAGCTAGCAAGAAAATGTGTGTTCGTGTGCTGAAAGTCTGAAAAGGATTAGGCTCATTTGCAAAATACTGCTTTCTACTAAGAGTTGTGATTCTGCCTCTTCTGTTGATGCACAATGTCACGAGCGCTACTTTGGTTGAAGACTGTAATGTTAATTAAAATGGAAAGTTAAGGGGGGAAGGGCAAGTGTAACCCAATCTATGCTGCTTGCTTGTCTGTAGGACACCTGAGAGTAAAGGCTTGCACCAAAGGGGAGGTTTTAGCTTTGCACTTCAAATTACTCGAGTTGCTTTGGCGCGCCACGCTTCTAGTCCTCTGCTGATCTGCTGCTGACGTACGCTGGAGCATGCGGTCTTCGGTGAAAACAAAAACCCGTTACTTCAAAGGACCAGGAGACTCACTGATGGAGCTTAGAAACTGCTGGGGCGTGTGTGATGGTCTCCTGGAGAGGGCTCTCATTTCCAGTGTTGGATTTGGGCTTGCGCGCCTCCGCCCGTGACTGAGGAGCGTGCTGGTCCGGGTGGTCCCAGCAGATCCTTTGCCGCACCACCGCTCGGCTTGCCTGGAGAGCAGTAGTTGCTTGCGTAGCCAAAGATCGCGATGCTTTGACGCTGGCTACGGCTGATCTCGTTATGCAGAGCAGAGGGCATGCAAAGCAAGAGGAAGACTTTAAAGTTATTCTTAGAAAGTGTGTTTTTCCCCTCTGGGGTGACAGTAACCACCTTCCATGCTGTTTAGGATAACTTTGTGGCAGCTGAGGTCTATCAGTGTGTTGCTTCAGTTTGGGGATTTGGCACATGGATAAAGGCCCTTAAGCCTGCTCCTGAGGATTTCGAGATTTTTGTAAAGCTCAAATGCACAAAGCAGCCTCTGAGCTGTGGCTGCTAGATGGATCAATGAAACTGCATTTAACTTCTCAAGCAAAATCTGCCATGTTCCTTCTCTTGCATCCTCTCCTGGAATTTCTGTTTAATATTTTATAATACCGTTGTTGCCTTTGCTGTTGTTTTCAAACAACAAAAAAGCAGGCAAAAATCCCTAAGAAAAAAAAGCAATGAGCTGTTTAAGCGTATTTCCTAGGCCTCTCCCTATCTCTGCCCTCCAGTTACAGCAAGTCTATTAAAATTCAAATCTAAACATAAACCAGCCAAAATTCTTCAGCTGGAAAGTTAGAAATTTCTATGTTAATAAGCTAACAGAAGGGCTGTGGAAGCAGCCGATTCAAAGTGACCCAATAATTCCCCCCATCTCCTAGATTTACAGCCCCGTTAACTTTTGTTCCGAAATATCATCTGGCACTCCAGTGGCTTATGAGTTTGCTTCCCCCCAAATCACTGTTCGTGCTTTAAACGCAGAGCAGCGGAACACCACGACGCCTGTGCTTTAACCTGTCCCCAGGACTGGGCCCGGGCCGTGCTGTCGCCCCGCGCGCCCCGGCAGGCACCGCTGCGCGAGGAGCGTCCAGCCAGGCAGCTTGTTTGCCTGTTCGGAGCTCAGGAGTGGGACTGGAACAGCTGAATGTTACTGCTCTGGTTTGAATACTGTCAAGACGTGTCAACGCCTTCTCCTCTGGGGGCCTGCTATAACGTTTGGAGACCTCAGCATCTTGGCGGTTTTTTATCAGCGCGATGGCATCTAGCATGGTGCGCAAGAAAACTGGGAACAGGCATTTTCTGCTGCCTGTTCTTTGCTGGGGAAACAATATGCTGGCTAGTAGCGGAAAACCTGCATTATACAGCAGATACCATAAATCATGCCATTAAAATGCCTAGTACCTTACCCCCTTATCCCCAGCTCTCTTACTCCACTCGCTATGGAAATACGTGGTCCGAGCTCCGGGTCGGGCTCCGTGGGCTCCACCAGCGGAACAGCTTGCCTTGCTGCAGGACCCAGCCAAGGACATGGGGAAACTGCTGCTTTTCTCTACACGTGCAGCTTTTCACACATGGATTGTCTTATGATTTACCTTTCCTGTGGACAAAGACTATATTGAACAGGTACAGAGTACTTTCGTACCCCCAAATTAAGAGACCTAAAAATCCAGCTTACTTGAAAGAGTAACTGCATACCGATCAGCTGTATTGGGAAACTTAACCCGCAAGGTCTTTCACATCGGTGCCTTTTGCCAAAATATGTCAGGTGCCAGCTGATATCTATTCATCAGCCTATCCAAAGTGATTGTCAGTCTCGGCTCTGCTTGCAGCACACAATAGCCATTGCCTGGCACGGGATCAGAAGCACCATTTTGAGACATGCAATATATTAGTGAAGTGTAGCGTGAGAGCAGCTTCAGCTGCTGTGCCGTGCCCTTTGTGCTCTCCAGGTAATTGGAAATCTTCGCTTTCCTACGTGCAGGTCTTAACCAGCTTACAAAATTACATCGATGACTTTATGAATGGATAAGAAAAGTAAATTTGATTATTTCTCAGCCATGCGTTGCTGTCTATAATTGCATAGATTTGGACTTTAATTAGTCAGATTACTGCCTCGGTTCAGAGTTGGACAAGACAAAAACATTCACATAAAATGCTAAATGAATGTCCCCTTCTTATCAAACCCAAACCACAGCTCTGGGTGCTAGTATTGCAGACTCTTGAAAGGTATTTGAGGTTGGAATTAGATCCTGGATCTAAACATTGCAATTAGGTCATATTTAATTCATGTGTTTGCCTTCTGGATTTGTGCTGTTCTTGTGGCCTCAGTGTGTTTGTATGCAAGCTGGTTTTGTGCAGCAGGAAAAAAGGTACTGGAAATATACTTGACTGAAATGCGTATGTGCAATTTGCACCCTTCCTCAAGCTTCTACACCTGCAACAATTTGCACAGGCATATGAATTTTGAACCACAGGTGCTTCATAAACAGATACTAAAGACCAATGAGTGTGTTGTACAAATCGAATTTTAAAATTAAATTTCCAGTGCCTAGAGAAAAAGATTGCAGGAAGCTAAAAAAAGATCTGAATCTGATGCTGAATATGAATATACTAGCAAGTCATACTTCAATAATCTTTGTATCTTAAGAACCAGTACCTGGAAAAAATGCTCAGCAGGCTCTGTTTTAACCTCTGTCTGCAAGCCTGATGTTCTGACTGCATGCATGTCAGCCACTTAAGTACTCATGCTATTCAGCTTTGCTTCATAGCTGAATAATATTCCTTGTGCAAAGTAATGCTGGGCTGCTTGACTGAGTACTTCCAACCATCTAAATCTTGGGGTAATTATTTTAATAAATATGAATTGTGGGACTCCTGCCTAGATGTGTAATAGAAATCTAATCTATAATACAGATGGAAAGCAGTGCAGCTGCACTGTGTTAATTAAGTATACACCAAACATATGGCAATACACCTCCAGACCAACAGGCACAGAATCTCTTGGATGCAGTTAGCTCTTGTGCATGCATAAAGAATCAGTCATGAACTCAAAAAATGCTGAAGTCATAACCTCTGACTGATGAAATTACTAGTGCTAAACTGCTTCACTTCCATTGCAGAAATGTTTATCTAGTTATTGGAATGCTGGTGAGGTTTGGGTCTTAAAAAGAAAAAAAAAAAAAAAATCTTATTTTCTTCTGTTTCTGGTCTTTTTGGTATGCAATTCCCACATTAGAGCTTTGCCTCTGAGGAACCAGAATGGCGGCTTAGAGAAACACAGCCCCAGAGGGAATGATATTCCATTGCCCTGCAACTCGTGCAGTTATTTTTACGGGTTTAAAATAGATGAAAAATTGTTGTAAAGTATTACTTTCTGATACAGTCTCGCTCGCATTCTTGAAGTGAATTTGCATCAGGATGAATAAGGTTCACAACAACAGAGTTTTGACCAATCAGTAAATAATATAGCCAGATAAGAGCAGCTACTAGAGCACGTATGGCCTCACTCACTGTTACTCGCGAGCGCAGTGTCGGATGCCCTGGCTCTGGTGTGATGGACACTGCGCAAAATCGCATGTGAGGAAAAGCCGCCTCTCCTGATGTCGGTGACAAATCGCCCCGACGCCGGCACCTGGATTTCACTCACAACAAAGCTATAAACGCTGCCTCAGAGAGTTCGCAATCACAGTGCAAGGCGAGAGGCAACAGGTGAGCACAATATAGGAAGCGAGGAACAACACTGAGACAGTTTTGATTAAAGGATGGCTGAAGGATCGTCTGAGCCGGTTTTCCCACAACTGGCTCTTTCACAATTGCCAGTAAAACCCTGCTGGGCTGTTCTGAGCGCGCGAGCAGTGGGCACTGCTCTCTCCTCTTGCTAGTCGCATTCTAAAGTCTGAAGGCTTCAGATTAATGCGGTCTTTGTTTCGTATCGCTGATTTTGGGGAGTGGGGGCACTTTGCTTCTCTTTGGATTGTAAATTGGAGGGGTTTGTTATTTTTCACGTCGGACACATCAGACTGGCTGACTTCCATGTGCACAAATTTGGTAAAATGTTGGTCGTTTCCAAGCAAAGCAACCATGTGTGTCTCTTCATTGATTTGAAAAAAACCCAAGCCACCCCCCGCCCCCGGCCATTTTCTCAATGAAAGTTCGTTGTCCCTTGAAATCCTTGTTGGTTTGCTACTGTTTTTACCAGTCGTACAACGCAGCCCTTGTTTCCACCAAGTGCCTCTTGCCGGCGTCAGCGGCCGAACCTGACTCTCAGAAAAGGGGGACTTTGGGAAAAGTAAAGTTCATCTAAGCACAGTCAGTCTGAACAGCGTTCACTTGGAGATACAGAATGAGATTCAGGTCAGCTACTCAAGATACAAACAGGTTTGGCTATGCCTTGTTCTTCTTCCAGGAAAGATAGATATCACCTCCTAGAGCAGACACTTAGCACTGGCTTTTCTTATCCCCAGCCTGATGCGGCAGCCTGTAATTACTTTTCACACCTTGGCTATGTTTAACTCCCCTCTGTCTCATCTGTTAATCTGCTAACAAGCAGCAAATGTGTTTTAGAGGCAGATCCAAATGGGAGGCCAAGACCTAATGGTTCACCTTCTGAGGAAGCTGTTCAGAGGGCACCAGTCTTAAATAACTTTCAAATATCTTTAATTCATGTGTGTTTTACAGTCTGGACAAAAGTGAGAGTGTATATTTTAATGCAGAAAGTTGTAAATGGACTAAAAGCTGATTGCATAAAATAATCTTTAATTTCCTTCTGGTGCTAGTGAAATGATTTAGTATAAGGGAAAGGTACCGGTTTTACAGCCTGGAAGCCCCTTCCGTGTGGCTGTCCAAAAGCAGCCCCCCACCCCAGCTGTGGCTTGGCTGTAGCTGCTGTCACAGAAGGCAATTTCTAGCCTGTCAGTTTTGTGGCAGTTTATGGGGGGTGTTGCTCCAAAAGAGACCAGTTAGTGGGTATGTTGGGAATGGGGGAAAATGGTAAAAATGGATCCCTTTCCAACAGAATTTGGATGAATATATCCAGAGGGTATCCCATAGACAAAGAAGCCCTGCCAGTGGTTAGGGGTTTTTCTTTCTCTAAGTTTCCTGCACCATATTGAACCAGTGATGTTTTGATGAAAATGTGGTTTTTATTCTGAATCATTAGAATTCTAGTGACGAAAATCCTAGGACAGTCAAGCTGATTGAAACACAGATTGTGCATTTTCTGACTTGCGTATGTCTTTTCTTCTGCATCAACATTTGGAAACAATAAAACGCGTGAGCTTTGAAAAATGTTAGCCAGGTCTTCCCACACTGCTCATTCTTGGTTATTTCTCATCTTGGCTCTGAGGGAGTGAAGGCACTGGTCTTGCTCCGCTCTCAAAATGAAAAGTGCTGTGTGTTTTCAGGAGCCCGAGGGCAGAACGTCTTTGTCTCGGTTGAATACAAAGTGCAGCACTGGACAGAGGGGGACAGTACAGTTTCGTTCTTCTTTGGAAAAGAAAAACTATGATGTTTTGGTGAAAATGGAGTTGGGCCAATTACGTTTTTTCTGATGAAACTTTGTAACTGAGGAACAAGTAGGCAGCCAGATGTGTAAAACACAAGTTTAGGAGCTGGGAGACTGAATATGGACACTGGAGTTTAGTCCCTCTCTCGGTGGCTTTGGACTGGAGGTGGATTTCTGCCTCTGCGTCCTTCTCGGCCAGTACGTACCAGGAGGTGCGGTGGGAATCTCCTCCACACTCTCAAAACCTTCCCAAACAAAAAGTATTGAGACCAGTGTGAATCCAAACTGCTTTTGCTTCGCTGAAGCAGCCTACTGACGTAGGCGCTATCAAAGCAATGGAAAGTACTTTGTTACACAGTGCATAACAATGCTGTGGACCCTTCTGCTGTAGGAGTTGAGGATCCACAAGCTTATAAATGTGCATTTAAAAAAAAAAAAAATCTATAAGCATCTGTTGTAGGTCAGTGCTGGACCCAGACAGATGTTTAGGTGCACTTTCGTAACAGCGAGCGCGGTTTTATATTACAGTGCCTGGGTCTAGTAGAATCACACACTGCCTGCTTATTTATCTCACTCATAAATTTTGACTTCATAGGTCAGATCTTCTTTGTCTGGACATAAATGAAGAACAGCACTCTCTTTTTGCATTTGTGCTCACTGTTACAGCAGTCACTGCTTCCTTGTTGCTGTGTCTGGAATATAAAATTTGGACTTGATCTAAAGCCAGCATAAGCAGGAGGATAACCTCCGCCTGTCATGTTCATCTTCATACTGACTGTCATTCACAAACTCACGCCAGCATGTGATGCTCATCTCAATGAGAAATAGTTCCTTTGCGTCAGTGTGTGAGCCTGATTTTTATTCATTTGTTCGTTTATTTATCTATCCATCATTCCCTCAAATTGTTTGCATAAGAATGGAGATTAAAACTTCTGCAATAATAGCTGGAGCTGAAATTGGATTCTAAGCTTCCCAGGCCATGGGATGATTAGACTTGTCGGAGCATGTTCCCAGAGAACTCTCTCCTCGTTAGCGGCTATGATGTCCTGAGCGGGCTGTACCCAGCCCGGCTTTCCCTGCAGATTAAAGGAAGATTGTTCTTTCATTTTCATATTCTGCATCTCTCATTTGCCAACGTAAATAAATTGAAGCCGCTTGTGCCATTTGTCCTAAGTCTCTTTTCCAAAGAGCTGCCACTGATTATCAACCTTTTTTATTTTCCATTGTTAATCCTCCCTCCTTCAGTGGTCTGTTCATTTACTAATCCCATCTGTCATGTATGTAGATGTTAAGAGATGGAAATCTAATCTCAGTGCGGTTTTCGTTCTCTGTCTAATGTGTTTATATAGATTCACAGGATATAAGCTTTTTTGTACGGGGTTCTTAGTGAAGCAGGATGCCTAAGTGACCATCGCTACCTGGCCTCACAAAGTGCATCCAGACATATATGGATCTGGCATGGCTTTATTCAATTGCAGGCCAGGGTTTTTTTATAGTTATAAATTGCACTGTTATCCTTCCTGATAATTTCACTGAGACAGAAGTAGTCTGTTAAGAGGTTTGGAGCCTTTCCCAACCAACAAACTTCTTTAAATAGGATGCAGGCAGAGCCTAGCGCTCTGATGCCGGAGCCAGAACTCTGTGGAGCTGGAGGCAGAGCAGGGCCTCGTGCTGTCGCGTACCCATGGCGTATCCAGGGTGGCTGGTGCTGTTACGTACTGGATTTAGGATTCTAATTCCCAGTGAAAAACCCATAGGCTTGCAGCTCTCCAGTCGCTGAGTAGCTGCTGGAAGCTGTGGGCTAGATCCTTAGAGCAGGAAGGACAGATTGCCACCCCCTGGCTCTGCTTGCTCTCACATGCTCCCACCAGCTTCCATGACTCCAGGAGATGCGTTCACAATCCAGATTCCAAGATGGGAGAAGGGTCTTCTGGCAGCTTGTTCAGGGCAGAAACTTTTTTTAGGTGGTTGGATCTCCCCCCAGCAAAGGAGCTTGATTTAACTCTGGTGCCTTGGACAGCGCCGGCCAAGCTGTAACCTGCCTCCCGGTGTTTGATGTCCAGGGGGAGATGCAGGATTCCCTAAAGGCTTAACCAAGTGCGCAGTTAGCGAGGGCAGTTTGTGCCTGTGCTGAGGTTGTTCAGCTCCCTGTATAGCATTTCTTTTTTTAGCTTGCTTGTCTCATTCTTGAAGAACTGCAAATGGGCTACTCATATGCTAATATCTCTGCTTTTGGATCGCAGCTTTAGCCTTTCCCTCTGTGAATAATCTGCCTTCTCCCTTAGGTTGTTCCTCCCCTTCCTGCTTCCACATGCTCTCGCGGTCTGGGGCTATTCAGCTCAGTGCCATGGCCATGCATGTCCCGTCAGACAGGTGCCCCACCACTTCAGACCGGTTTCAGACAGTTTCTTCTCTAGCGTTGGAGGCATTTGCACGTGTCCGTTCCCAGCTGCGTGACTGGCTGACTGCTGCGGTGCTGCCGGACACCCAGTGCTTCAAGCAGCACCGGTCCCGTGGCACGCTCGACGTCACGCAGCCGATGTCACGCAGCTGCGGTGGTGGGAGCTCTGCAGGAACCCGGAGAGAACCACCAAAACGGCTCAGCTGCGCGCGGGGTGGCCGGCCCAGCCCTGCCTCTGCGAGCCGCAGCAGCTGCAAACTGCCCGCGTGGTGAACGCGGGATCACCGAATGCAGATTTGCAGGTTAAGGGTGCCGCATGCTTATTCATAAACCCTTGCACGGCTTGGATTTTTGTTTCTCAGGATGCCATCGACTCGTACACCGAAAACTTTGGTCTCTGGCTGCAGGTGCCGCTTCTCAAGCATTGACTTTCAGCAGCAGGATCCAACGCTGGAGAGATGCAGCATTTTCTGAGCAACTGTTGTGCAGGCCTCCAGAAGCTGGCACAGGCATGTCACAGAGCAGAGGCTTTGAGAGGTGGGGAGGATTGACAAGTTTAACGTCACAAGCGTGTTTCCAAATGAATCTGTTGTGATAGGTATTAGTCATAAGTATAAACTGCAGGGAGATTTGCATTTTATTCTCTTTATCCTACTTCAATCCTGAACAGCCCCTTCTGCCCAACCCAATTTGGCATATTTAAGGGGATTTGCTGCATTTTTAGTAATTAAAGGTCCTGGAGAGCAGTGAGCTCATTTGATTTGAATGAGACGTGTGCGCGCTCCGGCCTGGACGTGCGCAGCTCTTTGTGCCCGAACGCTCGCCCGTGCCCGCGTGGACGTACCCCACGCTCAGCGCGCTGTACGAATCGCACTGGTGTGGTGCTGGACGAATCCTTGGGAGTCAGCCTGGTCACTGGCTGTTCTGCAAACGTGCCCATTGTGAATCCACACTTCTGCCTTTGTGGGCTTTCTTGTCTCCCCTCTAGCTTTTCTGGGGGCTCCCCGCTCCTGGCTGAGCCCCAGCCAAGCACCCCGTTGCAGCCCTGGGGCAGGGGAGGCGAGGGGGAGCGCGTCCTGGCTTGCTTTGGCAGTCGTTCTGCAGAGCTGCTTATACGCCTCAAACACAGCGTGACTTACATACTAATAGTCTGGATTTATCTGGTATCTGTCATATGCGAGTCTCATTGCGTTTTATGACCTTTAATTAATTAAGCTTCATAAAATCCTAATCATGTAGGAATTATTAATCCTGTTTTAAATTAACTGGCCAAAGAGAGGTGAAACGTCTTACCAGCCTGCGGGTACCTGATTTGAACCCTGACGTCCTGCTGACTCCAGCCTTGCTGTAACCCAGCAGGAAAACTTGCTTCATACAGGACTTCAGGGGAAGTCTTTAGATATAAGTTCCTGTGCTGAATTCACCCTGTTGCAAATGGATGCAATTCCTTTGATCCTAATCAAATCACGTGTGCTTTGTACTAGAACCCAGCCACAGCTCTTCCCTTTGAAACAGATGTGCTCAGTAAAAGCAGAAGTGAGAATTCCCTCTCCTCCTGGCTGCTGTGCCAAAAACTTTCCTGCGACTCCTTAATTCCTTTTGCACAAATGCAGAAGGCAGTCCTATTTTATCAGTCTTAGCCTGGGATTTCTTGGCGTTAACTGACTTGTAATTTTCTTTGCAGGGAAAGTTTGTAAGTGGTTATTTAAAGCTCTGTTGCACCTCCCTTGTGAGGTGTACCATATCTCTGTCCTTCCCAGGAAGGAAGGAATTCTGATGAGAATGTGCATTCTAGCTACGTTTCACTGCGCCTGTAGCCAGGCAGGAGTGTGGGATTACCAGTGGATGTTGTAAACGCTCTATGTTTTGTGTGTTCGTAATTTTCTAACCTTTATGATTGTTGCAATTTGATTTTGCCGTGAAGGGCACACACGTCGGCAGCAGTACCTGTGACCACAGCGGCAGTTGCAGACAAACTGTTTCTCAGCCAGACAGCTAATCTTCAGATCGCGTATAAAAATAATCTCACATAACATTCTTTTAATTACAAAATCCCCCAAAATTCTAAACGAAAGTCTGCACTTACCGCATCCTACTATGAAGAGTGTTAGATGTGAGGCAAAGAAATGTATTTTGCTCAGTGACGAAGGAAAGCTGACAGATTAGTATAATATTTTCAAGGAACAGTTTCACAAGTCCTGGAGATCCCTCTCTTGCTGAAACAGCCCATTCTAACGTAATTTTTGCCAAAGATTTTTGCCATTAACTGAGCCACGACACAGTGTGTGTTGTGATACTGCTTTGATGTGCTACGATGCCCTCAAGTGCTCCTTGCAAGAGGTGGCCCTGATGGTGACTGGAAAGTGAGACTGGTGCCCACGTTTCTCGCATTTTATTTGAAGCTCTAATTACTTGTTGTGTGACCTTGGGCAAATCCATATCTTCCCCTCTGGCAAAGGGCAGAGCAGAAGAAGAGACTTTCCTGGGTCCACGGGCACTGGCTACCTTTACATTGACAGGATGGAGCTGGTCACCCCTCCTGCCTATAAGAGCCTTGTGCTCTGGCTGTAGCTGGGACACACGAGGGGCTGTCCGAGCAGGAGCGTTGGCTCGGGGAGAGAAGAGCTCCCACTCGACCCCTCTGAGCAGCCTGGCAGTGGCCAACGGGAGCCTCCCGGCCCCGGGAGCAGGAGCCTGAACCCGGCCGAGCGCTGGCAAGCCGGTGCGGGTGGGGAGGTGGTCTCACCTGTGGCAGACTCTCCAGCAAGAGGAGTTATTTCCCTGTGAATGCTGTCACAGCCCCAGTGTCGACCCTGGTGGGTGCTGTACTGGTTTCATCACTGTCTTTGAACTCTTAGTGTGATTCAGGCTCTTGCCTTGGTCGGGCTCTGCAGGGACTTGTACTACTGGCTTCTCCAGTGTTTGCTGTTAGGTCTTGTTACGTACCCTTCCCTAGGAAGACACGAAGAGCTGCTGAGTGTCCCAGACAAGTGATATGTAGCCCTCTCTTGCTGGTTATGAGTTGGTGCTGAAAGGCTAAAACCCCACAAAAGACAGTATAATATCGTATGTCCTCAGTGCAATGGTTTGGTTTCATGCTTATTATAATCCACATGAGTCTACGGAATTAATCATAATGCCAGCGCTCCCATCCAGCTGCCTCAAAGCTCTCCTCAGACATTAGTCACGTTAGTCTCATCGTCCCTGTCTGAGGTAAGAAAATGCTGGCTGTTAGCAGCATCATATGGCTGAGAAAACTGCTGGTTGGAGGGGAATACATAGGAACACGCCGGTGTCCTGTGCAAGGGCTGGGAGTTGAGCCTCTGCTTCCCGCTCCGTGCCCGGTGCAGCGCCTGCACCAGCCCGGCAAAGGGCCTGATCCCACCCGCGCTGGCCCCAGCGCGCGGGAGAGGTTTCGCTTTGCCTCTGGAGTGGGGGTCACCGCCCAGCTTTGGGGCTGAGGGCTGATGAAATCTCATCTGCTCTTCCAGATGACTTTCTCCCTTGCCTGGCAAGCTGTGCAAATTGCTAACGTGATGGAGAAAGAAACAGGGATCTGGATCTTGCCACTTCATGCAGGGATTTTCTAAGAGATGTGAAATCCTCTCTTGGGTTTTCTTCAGTTCCCCTCCTTCCCAAATTTATTGTCTGTGCGATGAGGACAGACCCTGTGCTCTGTCATACCAAAACACAATACATGAAACAAATCTTGTTGGGTCTGGACCATCACACAAGTCCTCCGTGGCCCCACAGTGTGCCACAGTCACCAGTGTCTGGCAGCACTCTAAGTTCAGAGAAAAACGTCCCCACAGTTAGGCCATAAGCACAACTTTTCTTGCCTTTTCTGCACTGCACAGGATTTACGTGCTTAGGGTGACTGTCCAGCTCTCGATATGTGCAGCATGCACTGACAAATATTTTTGTGGGGTCAGGTCACCTTGAGAAATACGCTTTGCTACATGGAGCTGCTCACCCAGCATCGTTCTCCTTGCGAGCTGGGCCCTGGACATTAATCTTACGGCACCGCCGAGGTCTGTATTTGCTGAACGCTGTTTATAAGATTAAAGGGATATTATGAGTAACAAGTTCTATTTAGCTCTCTGATGCTATTTCTGTGCCAAAACATTTGAAGTGGAGCAAAACGGGTCATAAAAGGCTCCAGAAACCAAATATTTAGCCAGGTTTTTTGTAGCAGTTGAAATGAGTTAAGGACATAGGGTCGGTGTAGGTTGTACCAGAGAGAGCGTAGCCGGCGGCGGTGGGGAAACGCTAACGCCGGTGCCTCGGCGCTGCTTGTCACGCCTGGGAAGGGGATGGTGTGAAGCCTTGCACGTCGCAGGGTGGGCCTGGGGTCTGAGGACACTGCTGTTCCCTTCTGTCTTACGTCCTCTGCCTCGGCTTGGGAAGTGTTTGCACTATGGAAAAACAATGCCGCGTACATTTGCGTCCTCTTTCTCTGCATCGCACCTTGTGCCATGGCAGAAACGACCTCGTGTCCGCCCCTGCGCTACCTTCGGCAGAACCGGTACTTGAGAGTTCAGGGAAAATTAAATATTTTGGTATTTATTTCCCTGTGGTGATCCTTGTACGCTTGAGTCATGAGATTTGATTACATTTACATTAGCATGTTAATAATTCATCAAATTATCCAGACTCTTAAATCCAGATACACAGGGCATTATCAGTAAAAATATTCTTCATCTGTACTTGTTTCTGGACATTCGTTGGTTCTAAACAATTTCACTTCTATTTCTGCTTTGGGCATACTCATGAGACCTTTCATTGTCTCTCATGTATCTACAGCGTAGGTAACTAGAGCTGGGAATGTTTTCCATTACGTTTTTAAATGAAGCTTATATATACGTAAGCATGTGTATATCCATATACACACAAATATTTACATATGTGTGTATGTTATTTAGGCTACCTTTAAACACCCACAAATTTAGAGGTTTGGTTTTTTTTTTTTTTTTTTTACGTCAAGAACACACATGGAGTGGAAATGGGAGGCTCCGAGTTAATTTATGTCAATGATTTTTGATCACAGTGAACCCAGGGACTCACAAAATGGGAATTTTGTAATTAGAAATGCTGCTTTGAAATTTTTTGAGAAACTGCTAGATCATACTGGAAACCTTGGATTTGATTTGAAAAAGGAAGATTAACATCCTGATCATAAGGAATAATTGTTACAATATTTCACATTGCACTGAAGCTTATTGCTAAAATCCTCTGTTTGACACTGGTGAATATTCTGCTATTTTATCATACGCTGACTTGCATAGGAAATGTAGAATTCTGTCAGGAGTGAAAAGTAACAGTGATTTTCATTTGAAATAAATAGATAAGCAAAAGCAGACGTTACTCAAGCTACCTGGCTTTGCCGTAATGAGGTTTTCATTGTGCCTTTTCGGTACAGAGGAGGGAGACCTGTCAGCAGGTTATGAACCAGCGCATCAGAAAAACCTGGTTACTTTCCCTATAAACTCTGTAACCTTCATCATGATTAAGACTTATCTAGTACTTGATAAAAAATGTCCCAAATTCTACAGTAAAAGGAGAAAACCGTGTTAGAGTTAAGGAAGTTGCTGACAAAGTGGGTCATGAATAATGTTCTGAGGCCTTTGTATAGAGGTGGTTGGGGATAAATCGTCGGTCAGAAGTTTGTAATTTCCTGGGTTTTGTCATATTAATGCAGATTCTTAACCTCAATGATTTTGTTTGTGAAACATGCAGTTGGGCTTAATTGCCTGCTTTTCTTTTATAAATCTGATCTGATAACGGAAGTTTTAGAGGCGAATTCATTTTGTCGAAATAGATTTTTTCCCTATCTTTTCCATTGTATTATGATTCCAAAAGGAGGGTGATTCGACTGAAGTCACAGTGAGCGTGCTGGGAACTGAAATGTTCTGTCGCACTCGGATGTTGGGCACAGGGCAAGTTCCTGAACAGCAAAAAGCCGTCGGCGTCCCCCGTGCGCTCCCCGAGTCCGTCGCTGGCTGTCACGGGCACGCGGCTAATGACGAGCCAGGACCGCCCAGGCAGTTGCCGTTTGTCTGCGTGCCCAGCTCCCTCCCTGGATGCCATGCTGTGCATTTACATACGCATCGGTTTCCTATAAAATGCAGAACTGCAGCGATATTCTCATATTAACCACAGATGCCTCTGAATATCAAGACTTCAGATACCGACACCTTTTGAAAGATGGAACAGAGAAACCACACTGAGTGTTCAGAGCAAGTCTAGGACACTGGTCTATTTTGATACAACTACTGTCCACAGATGCATACAGCCCAGATCTTTGGTTTGACAATGCATGCAAAAAATATATCTAAGTTTGGCTCCCTTGACGGAATTGATTAAAAATAGCTTTTCTTTCTCAGCCATCATAATGCTTTTTTTTTTCCCACGTTGTCTTGATAAGGACACAATGAATTTGTAATGAAAAAGTTATACAAGAAAATAAATTAAGTTTCTCTCTTTTTTTTTTTTTCTTTCGGTATAGGTGTTTCCACATCAGTGCATAATTATCCATTAATTTAACACCTGTTTTCTTCGAACCATTATTTTACTCTTTTCCTACCATTTTAATGTCCCCCCTGAATAGTGGCTCTCATTTCTGGAGAGCTACGAGGTCACAGAGAAAGTCTGATGCTTCAAAGCGTGCCTTGGATGCTTGAGCTTCTGGTTGCTGTCCTTCCCAACCTCATCTCTCCCTGTCTGCTTGCGGCTGTTTCTGCATAAGCTTTAACAGTATCTAAACATTCTGAAGAGAGCATTTTGAAGAGAGTATTCATACTGTTTGCATGGCTGTAATTCTAATTATTTCAAGACTGTTTTCTGCCAAGTGGGTACGTTAACACGTTGCCTAGTCCTACAGCAGTTACTACTGCAGGAAATGGCTCTCCTAATACCTGGAGTGTGTCTCAAAAATTGTTCTGACAGAAGATGGCTTTCAATTACAGCTCTCAATCTTTGTTATAACAGGTCAGTTTCTTAATTCCAAAATGATAACCACAGTGCTTTTAATGAGAATGGCAGCGAGTCCCTACGCTTCAGTATTTCAGACCTATGAAAAGGAAAATGGGCTTCACCCTGAACACGCTGTCCCAGTTGCAATGACATGCATGGCTTTATTTTGCACATGCTCCTCTGCATGAAGCCTGCCAAGCCAAACGGTTAAAGAGAAAGCAGTTGCGAAGTGGAGTTGGGCTGTGTGGAAGCTTGGAAGCTGTTAACATCCTCAGCGCTTGGTGTGTTGGAGGCTCCCTGGCAGCTGGAGCCCTGGGTTCAGACTCACGCGAGCTCTAACCCCGACTACCAGGCTAAAGCCGAAGGTTTTCCTGTCCCAGTGTCCCAAAGCGCCGTGCCAGGCGGACCCTGTGAAGCAGGGAAATTGGCTCGCACGGGGCTCTGCGCTTCCCTAGCCAAGTGAAGCCCTCGGGAGCCAGTACAGGTATTTTTACTTTCCTCTGCTGTCTGCAGGGTAGATGTGCCCCGCGGTGTGGTAGGACCTGTAAGAACATTGTGGTTTTGTGTAAAGGAAGGGGATGAGAAGTGCCCCAAGTCTGTCTGTGTATTCTTCACGTAGTGCACTAGGAAGCCCTAAATATTCTTTCAGTAAACACCCTTTGCCTTCTCTCTTGAGAAGAAAAAGAATAGCAAACTCCCTGCTTCTTCCATTCCAACAACTGGCAATTTTCTGTTCAGCTCTTTCCCAAGATGTTATAAATCCCACCTTCTGCTTTTTCAAATAAAATCCCATTTTTACCTCTAAGGAAAGCCATTTGCAACGCACTTAGCAACCGTCAGAGTCTATTTTTAGCTTCTGTCAGGGTGTAATGTACAAAATGTAATAATCTCATGCTTGAAGCTTTTTTCCCTTCTTCCCAGAGATGTGAAATTGCTGCAGTTGAATAGCAGTGAGAGAAACTGTGTATCTCAGCTTTGCCTGGAACTCGTTCTCTCTGTGTCTACATATCTCAAGTTGTTCATGTTCACCTTTAGCAGTATGGTTATTTATGGGGAAAACCCAGCCACTGTGAATGTGCTGAACAAGGTAAACCAAGTGTACGTTTTTAGATTCCTCTCCGACCACGGAGCTTGTTGTCAAGGATATTTGTAGGACAGGGAACCAAAGAGAGTCTAGAAAGAGAATGAATAAACATCTCCATGACTTCAAGAAAGGTGGGGGAATAGAGGGACTGTTTGGTGATTGAAGAGTGACTTCAGCCTCTCCTCATGTAGTAGACCTGGAAAACTGGGCTGTGGATATTGACCTTGGTCCTAAGCGGTACTTTCCATGCCCTGTAAATGCACTGCACTCCCTCAGATCCTGGGGCACTTGCTGGAGATGTGAGGTCTGCAGAAGCTCTCGGCGTGTGTGGGGGAAGGTGTATCTTCCATTAATCTGTCTGTGCTCTCTCAAGCAAAGCAGGAAGGATGCTCTTACGACTGTAGAACTGGGTTGGGACACTAGTGTTCCCAAATTACTGCTGCGGTATACTGTGTGAGTCCTTGGCCAAGTCATTAAAGTAATTAACCTTCATGTGATTTAGTTCATCACTTTCAGTTTGCATTTCTATCCTTTTTCCAACTCTTAGACAAGGCTGTAACAAAGACAAGGGTTGTCCGTCACAATGTTCATATGCCTCGGGGCACTAGTCTGGGGCAAGCTCCTGAGGCCGCTTAGCGGCTCAGAGGCTTTGCTGGATAGCATCTAGCCTTCCTCTTCAGTATTCGGCGTTGTCTTACTAAACTGAGTCTTTCCAGACTAGGTTGTTGTGATTTAATGCTATTGTTTGGTAAGTCTGAAAGGCCTCGTCCAGCTTGATGCTATTTGTTTGTTCGTGACGGCACAGCTAAGCCGTCAGACATGAAAGAAGCTGACCACAGCTTTGGTCCGCCCATACTGATGCGTATGGAAGTGTCAATATTTACCCAGTGAAGCTAGTCCAGACTCTGAACTCCCAGGGCTGCAAACAAGACGGAAATACTAGAAAGAGGGGAAGTCTGCTAAGGTCAAATAGTCCTTTCCCTGGAGCCACGGGATGATGGTTCTGTGCTGTGTATTTCCTGTCACTTAGTTCGAGTTTTGAATGGCAGAAGTGATGGGGCTCCCATTACTCCCTTCTGGAGATCAAGTGACCTCCTGTGCCAGATCAGAAATAGACTTTAAATAATTCATTGAAAAAAGTCTAGGATTTTTGTAAATGTCTGTCTGATTCTTCTTGCTCTCTATTATTCCTGGCTTTCCTACCAACCCATAGAGCACACAGTCACATCCCTCCTGTCATCACATCTACATTGCCTCCTTTCACTCACAGATCATCCCATGTCTTTGAGCGTGAGTTGAATTTTTCGTTTTTCTCTTGAATGAGGGAATTATTTTACCTAATAATAAGACTTTGATTTCCCCATTCGCGTATGCTTTGCTCTGATCTGAAAGAGGACATAGACATTAACTTCCTCTGCGTGGAACTCGCCTTACATCAGAAGTCAGCGTGTTAAAGCAAATTGCATGGTACTGTAAACATCTAGAATGGAGCTCTGTTCTCATTTGTATCCATGCAATCACGCTGAGCAAAATTCAGCCTGTAGAGCTTAAAGACATGCGCTTTTAATCCTATGCATTTTGTAAGACTAATAACCTGCTTGGAGGCTTGAGGGCACACAGCCTGATTGGACAGGATAATGTAGGGTAGCAAAGCACGAGGCAGAGTTCTGAAACACAATTCTAGATGGGAGAAAAATATAGGGAATTAGTTAATATTCCTTAATTCCAAGCACTCTTGCAATCATGTCCTCATTACCGCAAGGGATGGATTTGTTTATGCTGTTTAGCTTCAGGCTGGAACAGAACGTAAGATGCGTTTCGTTGCAAAGATACATTCCTATTTTATTTGATGGTATGAAATTAAATCAGAAAGAATGTTATTTAATCAGTGAGAAAAGAAAGAAAGAAGGAATAAACAGGCATCCAATAAATTTGTGGTTGTCACTAGGTGACATGTGAGGTCCCCTGGGAAGTTGGGAACCATTTGGAGAGCATCAGGCTCGTTTTCTCCTCCCACGTGGCACGGGTTTCAACACCCGAGACACAATGTCTCAATGGCCTCGCATGTACGCTCCCTGCCTCGGGGAGATGCAAAACTAGAACTCTTTCTTCTTTTTTTTTTTTTTTTAATCCCCCCCCCAACCTGATACAAACTTGAAGTGATTTGTTTCCATCACAGTTCTACTGACTGTGTCTCATTTGTGGTGAAGTTAGGCCAGATGTATACCAGACTGAGCAGGAGTAAAATGTAGCTTCCTTTAAGCATCCACAAAACCTTGTGTGAGCTCCAGTTTTCTCCACTGGATGAAATAGTTACTCTGGGATGCCATGGTGAATTTGCAAGTCATTAGTTAACTTGCAAGCTATTTTACCTTTTCTCTTTATTGTAGAGGTTAAAACCAAAGAGGTATATGCATTGATAAATAGTGAAGTCCTGGTGCTGGTACCTGTCAGAATGTTTCTTGTTCTATGGCTGCAGTAGACTTTTTTTTCTTTGACAATTTTTTTTGGGTTTTTTTTTTTTTTGGTAATATAACCTTACTAGTTTGTGTGGATTATAGCATTCCTGGTGGGTGTGTGTATACAAAAGAAAAAGAAGCTGGAGTCAAACCCAGAGCCCTTTAAGTAACAAAACAAAAACAGCAACACAAAAGTAGAATTGCATTGTAGCTCATTTAAGCCTCACTGAAATTTCCATTGTGCAAGCATTTAAATGTTGTAGTTACTGTGGCACATCTCATTTTACTTTATTCCCTGGTGGATGTTTCCCTGAGAATTTGGTACAGATGCTGAACAATAAAGCCTGTTGCAAATTGCTTTCCAACTGCTAGGTAATTACAGCAGATTTTATGCTAAATGTAAAGAATGTATTGCTATTTTTTAATAAAGGGAACATCTTTTCTTATCTGCTACTTTAATACTGTCTCATTTGTCTTACTTTCCAGCTGAAGGATAACTTCCAGTTGTTCACACCCAGGAGGAGCTGCTGGCATGCCTGCCGTTCTATATTCTTCTCCAAAATCTCCATGTTCCAACGATCAGCTGGAATTCAACCCCTTGTGTATTTAGTAAGTAACTTTAAATATTTAATATGACTACACTGAGGCCACAGAGCATGTTTCTATCTGTACTTGTTACTAAATTGGACAGAATATTTGGTTTCAGCAGGCTTCAAGGATTAACTCCACGTTTTGTCACATTTGTCAGTGTTTACTAGCATGACCAGTGACATTATAATCTCTCATATACCAGGCAGAGTAAATACGAAGCTCCTCATCCCTTCCTAGAGGGAGGTTTCTCTCACTGCCTCTGTACACAAATGAGCATCTTGTGCTGCAGGAAGAGTGTCGGTGATTCCTCTGCACCACAAAGCAGATGAGCTGGGAAGGGTGGGATTCATTTCGCGGGGAGAGACCGTCAGCAGAGAGCGGTATGGGGAAGCCTGCTTCTCAAGGTATTGAGAAATTAATTATCAAGAGGTTTGCCGTGCTGTAGGGTGTGGTGTAGGCATGGCAGCCATCGAGAGTCGGGTCTTAAATGTCCTCCCGCCCCATCCCTGGCAGAGCTTGTTGACCCTGGCGTCACATTCTGCGACTCCAGGTGTCTCGGAGAGTGCTGGGTCAGTGCAATCTGGGGGAACGCAGGAGCTGGGGAGGGGTCAGGGATGTGTGCGTGAGCTGAAACGCGTTTGAAACCCAGTGGGAAGTTGGTTCCTGGAGAAAAGGAACTGCCTGTCCGTCAGTGCACGCAGGCTTGGGCTTGCTGATTGATGTGAGCAAGGGAAGAGCAATGTGAACAAGCTCCAGGACTCACTTTTGGGCATAACTCCTTCTCCAGGGCCTGCTAATCAAAATCTCCTTCCATTAGCAATGCTTTGTAATACTCTTGTAGTGAGCACCTATGTTTTGTCACAGCAGAGATGACAAGATGCTACTGAGCTTGGCACGAGGCCAGGGGAGGGCGGCTGCTGCTGCTGGTTCTTGTTAGGTGGACGGCTGTGGCGTCTCAGTTTCCTCATGCCACCCTCAGAATAAATATTCTCCCTCGTTTTCATCCCTACTGTTGGGTGTTGCGGAGAGCGCAGCCCCCCGGGCTGGGGAGAGGACGTGGAGTGTTAATAGGTTGATGTACTAATCGCTTTGAGGGCAGTGGAACATGATAGCTCGAGAAACGTTATTATCGAGCCATGGGAAAGCAGCATTGCTGCTCTGCTCGGGGTTATTTAGTAAAGTCAGAGCTACGTGCTCAACCCTGGGCTCTTGGAAAGCACCTGTGTGCCTGCTGGGCTGGAGGAAGGCTCGAGACTGTGTTGGTGCCCGCTGTCAGCCCGGGGCAGGCAGCACGGGCAGCGTGCCGCGCTGCTGGAGGAGGCAGCTCCGCTGCCCCGGGAGCGTCGGGAGCCGCTGCAGGGGTGATGGAGTCTCCACCCCGCTCCCACTGGCACCGTGGCTGTGGGCACTTCCACCCGCTGCTTGGCCCTCGCGTTGCAAGTGGCAAGGGTTTGGGGCTGGAATCGTCTGCACTTGCAACTTTGCACCTGGGAGCTATTGTAAGCATGCAACTGCAATGTGTTTTAAAAATGCGTCAGTCATTAGAATCTAAAAATTGACCTGAGCCCATGCAGGGAGCAAGTGCATAAGAGTTAATCAGAATAACATGTTGATTAAAGATAGTATCTGAGAGACTGAAGTTAACTGCATTTTAGACCACAACAACCCCTGAACTGATGGAAAAAACAGGATACAAAATCAATCCCAACATCTAAGAATCTGCATTTCTAAACTGCATGGGAATCAAGAAAACCTAATTTAAACATGTTTTCCAAGAGAAGGTGCAGGTGTGAAACAAAATATTTAACCTTTCTGTGAAGGAGGGAAATAGTCATGGAGAGGCCATCGAGAAGATTATACAAAATGATGTTCACAGTTCTCTCAGGAAAGAAAAAACAGAAAAGAAAACAAATTTAAACAAATTAGCCTAGCCACTAAACCAGAATTTGGTGTTTAATTCCGTGCAATTACCTTGACATCTAGCGTGATAATGGCGAAAGACTGTAAGGATATGAAAAAGTAAAGGTAGTCAAGGGTAAAATTAGTGGTGCGTTCATGCATTTCTGTGTGCAGGAGCAGTAAAACCTGAAGCTGTAGCACTGGAAAATGGAACTTTGATAAAAGTCTATAAATGCCATCAATGCTGGTCACTGAGAGAACTCGGAGGAGCTGGAAAAGCCCTGGGCGAATCTTCGGAGAAACCCGATCATCACTTGAAACCTTGAACAGGCAACTCTCTCCAAGGCAAAAGAAAGACGCTCCCGCCCCCGCCATCGGGGAGTCCCGCGGCGGCCGGGTGACGCCGCGAAGGGGACAGGGCGCTTCCCACGGGCGATCTGCCCGCCGGCACGCAGGCACTGCCGGGCCTCCTCGGGCCGCGCGGCTCTGGGACGTCTCCTGAGTCGCCCGGTACTTTCTGGTGGTGTTTCTGGTCAGGCGCTGCAAGTACCTTTCCAGTGCCTTCCTGACAAGAGGCGGGATGGCGTAGGGGCTTTGTTTAGTGACTGGTTAGCTATGCCTAGAAAGAGCTGTGTGCTGGTAAAATGTACGGCGGCAGCAGCCCTTGGTGCCAGAATCTGTCTCCAATAAAAGCTTGTGCACTAGGGCTGGGTGGAAACCGCTCTCTGGTCTGTGTGGATATTGTAGTGAGCTTTAAACTGAATCTACTCTGTTGCTGTTTATGACCTCCTTTATCTATTTCCCGTTAACTTTTATACGACTGATTGATGGGAATGCAGAAACAGAGAGGTGCAAGCACCACAGTGTGATTAGTGCAGAGGTTTCAAGCTCCTGTTAATCTGCTACCCAGACAGAGGAGCAGCACCAAATTACTCATCCGGGGCATTCTCCTGGAGGTGCCTCGGTGCCCTCCAGCAGACGTTCCAGAGCTTGGGAATGCCAAGGCCCATCGGCATCCACCGATATGACAGGCAGCTCTGGTAGGCAGCCAGAGGTCTGACCTGCTCCCCTTCCTGGTGCTGCAGAGGTGGCGGATGAAATTAAATAAAACAAGAAGAGATGAGATGAGAGGAGATAGGATGAGACAAGGGAGAGCACTGCTGCACTCCCACCAGGTGACATTAATGTTCAAAGCAAATACCCACACGGCTCAGGACGCAACAGAAACCCTGTCCAGATACTTTCTGACTTCCAGTAGCACTGCTGAGGAGTTGAAATGTGCAATTTAACATATGGCTAATAAACTACTAATTAAAACAAATAGGAAACAGTCAACTAATCAAATCTCCTTGTTGCCATATGGCAAAAATCCCTGGCAGCCTCCGAAAGAGGAGTCGCCCAGCCCGGGGTATCAACAGGGACCCAGTGACTCAGCGGGGGATTAGGGTGAAGCAGGGAATTCAGGATGATTACTCATCGAGCTGTCAAACACAAAAATCTCCTTTTCTCTATTACTTCGGTTGGCGCGAGGCTTTACCACCTCCCATCGTTTTCCCTCGCGTGACCGGCGGGATGGGTCTGGCTCGTGCCCAGACCTGCTGCTTGCCCCAGCCCCGGCTCCCGGCACACGCTCGCCAGCGCGAGGCAAGCGGAGGAAGCGTTTGACACGCTGCAGTGGCAGCTGAGATGCTCTCCTCGACTGCAGTGTCTTTTGAGGTGCTTTCACCTGCATCCAAGCTACGGAGAGAAGTGTTTGAGAGAAGTCTTGTAGATGCTTGCATAAATAGCTGGGAGCAGTCAGTTGGGAAGCGAGGGGATACTCGGAGTCCCGGCAAGCAGAGCCGTTCCCCCGTGGCTGCAGGTGACAGGCATCCTACCGGAGCTGTAGGCTTACAGGTGGGAGGAATATTGCTGGGGAAGAGCTTGACAGCAATTCACAGGCTAGGATTTGCCTGCTCGAAGTTTTCCTGAGAAATGCTGCGTACTAATGCATGTGGCAGGAGAGCAGCCAGGTTGAGGATAATTTACAAGCAGGAAAGAGGCCTCCGAATGATTCAGCAAGAATTCGCTCTGCTCCACGCACGGTCTCGATACCATGTATGAGCAAGAAAGACATCAGCTGTAGAGCTGAGAGGGTGCTTAAGCCTCCCTGACCCGTTACGTCTTTGGCATTTCTATCTAGACTGCCGACAGTAGGTTTGGTTATCGTGGTGACATTGTGGTATGGCTTTTTAGTATAAGCAACAGTATATAATGACACCATGGAGTGTGTTACATGGTAAGTGATGATAGACTGCCCTATAGGGAGAGAAGGTTGGTTAATTAAGCTACATCTTAGTCAATTATATGAATTAAGAACAAAACAGGATGTTTGCCCTGTCTCTTATTAACTTACTTCATCTGTGTCATGGCAGCAGCTGGGTGACTCGCGACCTTTGCCGAGGCACGAAGTTACTATGGTCACGTAGGCTCCAGAGCAGAAGAGCACCTTGAACCCACACAGCCGAACCCCTAGTTTAGCACTGCAGTCAGCTGATCATTTTCTGCTTGTTTGTACCCCAGAAATTTAATTTGAAACCATTTGCAACAGATGAGCTTTAAACTGGCATGATAAGAGACCATATAGGTAGTAAATCCTCCTATGAGTCATGAAAGCTGCGTGTCCCTTTCTGAATTTATGCGTTCCTATGGAAGGTATCTTTTATCCTCTCTTGAATAGTACTTTCTAGTTCTTAAATGGAATCATCATTTATAAAGGAGCTATAACTGGATTTTTTAACACCTTTTACCCTTGTCTTGGTTCAGATTTAAGTCATGTCACAGGGGATATGAATGCAATGTAAAACTCGGTGTTAACAGATCATAGCCATGAGATGTGGGAAGGGTCATTTTCTATGGGGATATGAGGTCAAAGGTGCCCAAAATGTGGATGGTGGGAAAGATTTCTGCAGTGAGAACTCATTACGGAGTTTTATTTGATGACTTGTTGCAGATGGCTAGTAGGAGACAAAGCTTGATATTCTTCATGAAGTGACAGAATTATAGCAAAATGTAACAGAAGTGACTTAAGTGCCACAGGGAAATGCTGGGCTGAATCCATCAAGACCCTCAGCGTCCCAGTCATCATCCAGCAAAGCACTTAAGCACCTGCTTTACTGTAAGCACCGTTTAAATCAATGCTGATTTGCTTTGCTGAATCAGGAACAGAGTTCAGTATAGTTCAGGAGTCAGTCTGCATGCCCCTATTTTTCATCTGCCGCGTGTCCCTTCCACTTTCAAATCGTCTCCTTTCGAGCTGTGAGGCTCTTGGAGCAGAGAATATCATTTAGCAACCATTGGCAGCATCCCTAGCAGCCTGGTACTGGAGAAAAAGAGTAAACCAAGTCACCTAATAAATAATGATGGTAAAAGGAGGTGACGGAACTTGGTAGAAAATACTACTTAGTTTTTCAAAACTAAGCAAATCAGTCGTGAGCCCGTTTAGTTATGGCATATCTACAAGTAGATGGGTGTTTTGCCTTTTGCTGCTGAACAGCCAGCACCAGGGTGATCAGAATGTTCCCTTCTTGCCTTAAAAGCCGTTAATGAATCCCTGATCTCCTATGGCCCATCTTGTATTTATTTACTAGTGCATTCTGCCTTGCTTCTCCCACTGGGCATTTAGGTGCCCAGAGTCTGGCAAGACTTTTGAAATTAATAACTTTCTCTTATATACAGCTATAAATAACTCTGCTTGTCTATGAGTGACGGGTTATGTAGGAAAGGGACATCCCCGCCATTGATCGGTTGTATAGGCTTTATGAAAACACTGTGCAATCATACAGAGAGATATATAGATAAATATCACACATGCAATTTCCTTCAATGAATGTGAAACCATGGAAGCATAATTTAGTCACATTAAATAAGTCTTATCCCCCAGGAATGGACTTTCTGTGGCTGGACCTTCAGCTTTCACTGGCATCCAAAACTTAGCTGCTATCTCCTCTTCCCAAGCTAGAACAGTAGCAATGAAACCTCCACCATCTGCTCTCTTTTAGATTTTACTTTTGGACAGAAGTCACGTCCCTAGCGCTTGCCTTCTAAGTGGGCCAGACAAACACGGAGACGACAGGATGCTGTTGCAGGCAGGGCTGCCCTCCCAAGGAGCCGCAGGAGATTTAATCTTCCTCCCAAGGGTGCGTCTCAGCCCTTGGAGGGATGAGACAGGTTCGTTTTTCACTTTGAGCAGGATTAGCACCAGGCACGCTAGCTGGAGCAGTGTGACGTATAGCATTGAATATCTTGTTTGACGCACAGATCTTTCCACCTCCCATCCTTTACAAAAGACCCCACTGCTGAAATGCGACGTGCTGCCCCTTCCCTCTGATCCACGCAGAGGCGCGCTCCGCTGATGATAGCATGCTCTGGAGGAAGGTATTCTCCAGCCTTGCCTTCACTTAAGCCAGTGCAAGCGCTGGGTTCAGAGAAGTCACCCAGCAGGAGATTGCATCTATTTTTGCAGCAGCTCCCAGCTGCTCACAAGCTGTAGGAGCCTCATGAATCCTCAGCAACCGTCTTGCTCCCCGGTCGCTGCGGTCCAGCGCCTGACCGGGGGGTGAGTTGTGAGCTTTTGCGCTCTCGGCGCTGCCTCTGCTCCCCGACCCCTCCGTGCCGGGCCCCCGCCACCGGCTCGCGTGACTCGCGGTGTAGAGCGGACCTTGCAGCGCTCCCACCGCTCTGCAGCCAGGAGGCAATTGCTGCAGTGACCTCGGAACGGGCCCGGGTCTCTGCTGGTGCTCCCCAAGGAGCATCCAGTGTCTGAAAGGAAAGCAGCGTGACTCAGGCTGATCGGGAGCTGAAAATGCGCGCAGGTATTGAATTTGCTGCAGATCTGTGTCAGAAACGCCACAATCCCTAGTGAGTTATCGCGGGAGGCCCTGCTCAGAGCTGTACGTAGCCGTAACTTTCTGTACGTTCCTCGGTGCCCTCCCCAGCTCTCTCTGCCCAATTTCAGGCCACACCTTTTGCTTTACGGTTTTGTTTTTTCCTACCCTGCTTTTTAAGGGATCCTGCACACATTAGTTTCTCACCAGGGTTCAGAGTGCTCGTAATCAGCCCTCTGAGATTAATTAGAGACCAGTGAAGATTCATTCACTTTATTTCGGTCATTTCTAAGGCATTACAGACAGAGTCCTCAGCTGGTGTCTAAATGCTTCTCACTTAGTCCTGCCCCAAAGTGCTGACAATTAGGTCTGTCTGGGAAACGTCCATAGCAGCACGATGCTGTATGTGGTTCAGCTCCTCGGGTTGGTACCTAAGACTCTGGAAGATTTGCAACCAGTGCTAAAACATTTGGCTCGTTGTTCTCTTTTCCCTGCACAAGTTACTTTAGAAAGAGCCTGGGTGAGTGTACAGGGGCTCCGCCGACACATTTGTTTTGCATTTCAACCATATAAAAAAAGATAGTTGGGAGTGGAAAAAATGCTGGTGAATGTAAAAACATGTGGCCACAGGACTCCAGAATCATCTAGTGTTCTTTTGCAAGCATCGCTGTGCTCTGAGGCTTGAAGGGAAGATTTGAAGAATGACAATGAGGTCATTTTTTCAGATATTCACAGACTGCTCTTCAATGTTTGATGAGCAGCATGGGGCTCTTGATGGAAAATGACTATGGAGTTTTACAGGATTTTTTTTTTTTTTTTTTTAGTTTGCTTTACTTTTTATTTATTCCAGACTCAAAAGGTGTTTGGAGAGCTGAATTTGGCTCTCTGCAAGGCTGCCTCCACAAAAGCAAGACTGTATGATCCAAGTCTGTCCTTGCCGTACTCTTCCTGGCGGTGCCTGGTGTGCCCTGAGCGATAGCAGCCAGTGTTCCCAGGAGTGCTGCAAATGTTCGGCAAAAGCGATCGGATGCCTTTAGTATCTCCAGTGGAGAGTTTATCTCATGCCTTGTCCGTGATTCAGTAAAAATAACCTTGCCTAAAATATTTATGAACTACAAATGAAGATTTAGGCCCTCAAGTATCGGGCTCTGTAGCGATGCACTTATCGGCGTTGTGGAGCGCTCCGTCGTGCTGGGGATCTGTTTGGAAGCGGCACATGGGGCTGCCGGGGCCAAGTGGTTCTGGCAAATTCTGGCCCTGCTCGTTCAGGTGTCCGGCTGGGAGCCCAGCTCTTGCCTTTCCATCAGTGCTACCCCGTGGCAAAAAGTCCTATTTGACATCTTCAGACAATTCCTTCCTGGCTCCTGCCAGGCAGACGAGCGGCTACGACCACAGCAGGGGCCAGCTCCTGCGGTGACGCCAGCCACGGGGCAACGGGCGAGATGCTGCTTGCTGCTCTGGACCAAGACAAAACGCGTCATCCGCGTGAGCGTGGGTTTGTGACCCCTCCTCGCCTCTTCTAGCACACCCTCCTTTCCCAGAGACCTAGCTTGGGGGTTCTGCCACCTTCATCTTCCTCTGTCCCAGGCTGTTTCCCCGCTCCCAGCGGCGTTTGTAAAGGTGCTCCTGCGGAGTGCTGCGGTGTGTTTGTGGGAGCCGTGAACATCCCACAGACCGCCTACCCCCTGCCCTAGGGAGGGTGCTGCCGGGTGGGAGGTTTCACCCTGCTGAGCCCAGGGTGCGAGCGTGCCGCTGCACGACGCTGTAGAAACCGTCGCGCCGTACAGCTGGGGGAAGCTCCTCTGCCTGTTCTCCGGGAGTTCTTGCACTATACCTGTGTTTTATTCTGGTTGGCAAACACCAGTTTTGCACAGTGGCATTCATTCCGGAGTCTTAACATGATCCCTGCTGGGTTCAAAATTGACAAAACTCTACCTGACTATTAGCGAGGTACATAATACAGCAGCTAAATATAGAACTGACAAAGGCTCTCCCTGAAATAGTACCGGCATGGGGATAAAATCAATGTCATTTCTTGCACAGTTCCTTGACAGGCATTTGCTAGAAGAGTCTTATCTGCACCTGTCAGTGATTTTCAGATGCTTCTTGACTCCCGTTAGAAAACGCGGAGCCATCGGTGCTAATGCGGAGAACAACTGAATCCCTGGCCCGAGCCCTCCCTGGCAAAGAGCCTTCTCCCTCCCTTCAGGGTCTCAACGTGTTCTCCCACGTGTGATCGCGGTATTAAGATTTGCAGTGGTGCAGCTTGGGTTGGTATTTTTTCTTAAATTATATTGTTTCCTTGTGTACTTTTTAGTAAAGGTATTTGCTTCTATCTGGTGAGGCGCAGTATCCTTTTGGCATTTCAGAAGAGGTGGGCAGGATGAATTATTCATTTTAAAAGTGTGTGACATTATGATGGAGCTTCAGCAAAGTACATTTAAACATTACAAAATAGGATGAATCAGTTTAAACTCATCTGGGCTTATCATATATCAGATAAAATGACTGATATAAAGGCTAAAAAAGAAGAAAAAAGCTCTTCTCAAACCATTTCTAAATTGGACTCCAAAACCACACCAGATATGAAAGAGGGTTTACTTTCAGATCTTTTAATGCCAAGAGGTTTAGGGAAAGTTGATGAAAATACAGGGTTAAACCCCTCTGCTAAGAAGTGATACAACGATTGGAACTGTGCTTATTGACATCCCGGGAAGTAGCAGAGGGGAAGGTGGGGACAGACCACAGGGATCGCTGCGGACACGGCTTCCTCAGGAGAACTCCTGTGCAGAAGAAAAGGCTCTGGTCAAAGCCGAAAGAGTAAGGTAGTAAAAGGCAGCAGAAGGGATCTCGTGGAGGGGCGTCAGGAGTTTCCTTAGACTTGTGTCTACTCAGTCTCCTTTATTCTGAAGTGGTGGGGTTTTGTTCTGAAAACACAGTATTTTTCTAAATCCTTCTGCAAAGTCTTTCTCTACATGCGTCAAATAAAATGGATCCCTTAACCCATAAGATGGGTGTCTTGGAGGATAAAGCATTGGCAATAGGATGTTTAGACTCAGGATTTATCACAGCCCTCGTTATTTTTGTGAAAATTCTGTGTCTTAAAAAGTCAATTTCTGGGGGAAAATCCTCTCTAAATAGTCCTTTAAGCAGAATTTCCACTTATTGTTATGCTTTAAATATTGCTCTTTTGCTAATCATGGTGCTTCCTGCCAGGGCATCGGGATGCCGCAGGGCTGCTGTCCGGCTCGCTCCCAGCTGGCGTTAGCGTAACAGGGGTCTCCTTGTCCAGGCTCCTGCTTGGACCTGGCTGGTTGCGTGGTCTGCGTCGCAGTCCCTCTCCACTTCAAGAAGGCCAGGCTGTGATTCAGCTGGAGCCTTCCTGCATGTTTTTTCACTTTGATTTCCCATAACACTAAAACATCAAGGCTCTTGTCAAACTGCTCCATCATCTCGACTGCACCGCCCGTGCCAGATGAGAAATGGCAGCTGGAACGCCGAGGAGCTGTTCGGCCGCCTTCCCCAGGCAGCGCTCCTGCACGCTTCCCTTCCTTTCTCTGTGCTGCTTTAGAGTCTATCCAGATGTTTGTGCCGTGCCCGCTTTTTTACTATCCACACAACTGAGGTCTTTCTAGCCTAAAACTGAACTTCAAACCCCTTTCGCAGCAATAGCTTTACTGCAGGAATAACACAGATGCTGTAGCAAGAGCTGAAACGTGTGCTTGTGGCTTCCTACACAATTAACCTAGCGCTTGTGCTGTACCAAAATCCCCTGAAAGGCTCTCCTAAAGCTCCATGACGATACGATGTAAAACCCAGGGTCTGACTCTCTGCGATCGTTAGGATGAGGGAATATAAACACGGGCACTGCTGTGAGCAGTTGCTCCAGGAGCCTGTCCAGCCCAGCATCCTGTCATTCAGTGTGACAAATGCGAATTGCTTCGGAAAAAAAGAGACCCTGAGCAGGCACTGAGGGGAAAACCTACCACCAAGGACACTTCTCTATTAATTCAAAAGAATTACAACCTTTTCTAAATTCATCTTGTATTATTTTGACCATCAATTCCTGGTTTTGATAGAAATGTCTGGTCCTTCTGAAAAAGAAGCTGAACTCCTACTCCCAATGATGTGTTGTGGCATTGAATCCCCGAGGTTAATTATGTGAAGATTTATCCATTGATCTGTTTGTTGAATTTGTCGCTTTAATTTGAAACCTTTCGGCCCCCACCCCTCATGTGTCTTTAAGGCCAATGGGAATTACATGTTCCTCATCTATTGCTCTTTACCGTTCATTACAGATGCACTTTTTAAGAATACAGAAATATTGCAATCCAATCAGATTTAGACTTCTGTAATTGCATTCTGCCAAGCTAAATTTCCTTGCAATTTCAATTGGATGCAGTGTTATTCATTAGGTGAGGTCCTAATCTGCTCTGCCGCGTTGCTGTGCAACAACTGCTACAATTAATCCCCTGGGTCAGGAAACTGATACAGTCCTCCTGTATATTTGTAATTTGTAAAGTGGTAATGGTTCTTTTTCAAGGAATATTACTTAATATTTAATAATGGTAATACTAATGGACTCTGCATTTTCTACAATTAAACACTTGGAAGAGTGGATTGTAAACTCTGCATTCAGCTATTGAAGTATGGCAATTTTTGAGAGACTTTGTACTTCAGGACATGAATAAAAAAGTAGGGTAATATGATTCCTATGCAATTATGCATTGCGTCCACATACTGCAGCTGCTAAAAGCATTTATCATAATTAATGTAACCACAATGATTATCAAAGGATGTTTATATAATGATTGATTTGTCACTTGTTGTAAAGCCGTGCAGGACATCAGAGCACAAATTACACCGATTTACTATAACAGCATGTGCTTTCAAGTGAAGCCATTCCTTAGTGGGGAATCTGGGGCTCTGCTACTCGTTCCTTGCTCTCCAGGTCCTTCAGAATCATTTCTATGTGAGAAAATAGAATTAGGAGAATTACTGCTAATAATAGGCTTGAATGAAGGGACAGCTCTGCCAGAGATGCTTCACATCTTACAAGAAAACAAAAATCTTTCTGTCCTCTCATCAGAGTGAAAAAGAAACAGCAAATTGCATTCAGCCTGTGGCGAGACCTCCAGAAAGGGTTTGAAGTCCCCAGGCAGCTTTCCACCATCACCTTCCATTATTGCCTTTCCTATTTTTAGTTGAATTTCCAGGTTTTCCCAAGCCAATTCTTTTCAGCCATTCAACATTTCTCCCGTGTCAGAGGGAAGGATCGCTTTACATGGTGTTGCCATGGAAACACCTGCTGGATCCGGGATGGAGATGGGAGAGGAGCAGGGCGAGAAAAGGAAGCGGTGGGAGACCGAAAAGCAAAGGCGCAGGAACCCCATCAGGTTTCTTTGCAAGGTAGCTTGCAGCAGTGAACCCGGGGGGGGGGTTTCTGCATTTATTTGCACAGTTCAGAACTTTGTGTCAGAACCGGGGAATTCGGCACACCGCCGCGCAGGCAGTAAGGGAAAAAAGACAAATGTTATCCCTGGTAATCTCAGACGCCCCCTCCAAAGTGAGTATTCAATTTTTCCATGGAAATCCGCTCCGCACCTGCTCGACCCCTTGCCCCTTTCCTCGGGCCGCCTACACTCCGCAGCCCGTGCACGGCTCCTTCCTCGCGTGTTGTCTTGGCAACACCTGATCTCTGGACGGAGGACAAGGCAGCAGCCAGGCAATGTGCAGAGATTTCCTAGAGTGACACTTTGTTCCCTGACCATTGCTAAAAGGTATTTGTGTGGGGGCAAGGAAATAGAGGAAGAATTAACGTAAGTTATCGTGGTGACTGTGCAGGAGCGTATTTTTAATTTTGTGTGCGCACATTTTACATTACTGATGCTCAGTTCCTCCATCTGACAGCCTGATCCAGGGCTTACTCAAGTCAACAGGAATCCTTCTGTTTTCCTCAGCGATCTTTGGCTCAAGCATTACCATAAAAGCTTTTGGATCAAAGCACACGTTGTGCAGAAAGTCAGACAGGTATAAAGAGCATCTGTTGTGTTGAGTCATTTGAGTTTGTGCCATGCTTTAGACCACTTGTGGATAAGCTCTCAGCTTTCTGCTGAGTATATACCAGTTTAAACTAAGCTTAATGTCTGCCTCTCTAATTTTAAGCAGAGGGAAGAATATTACCTGCATTTATGCTTTTCCAACATTGTGGACTTCACAGAGGTTGTGGGAGTGTAAGTGCCGAGAACAGGACAGAGTTTAAAGAGGGCTCTAAGATGATGAACTCGCCATTAAGTGCTTCTACAACCTCGCAGGACACTGGGATGCCAGTAGAGAGATCAAAAGCTACTGAATAAGTGTGAGGGGTATGTCCACAGATGGGTGGGTGGCTAGTTACGTGGATGACTTCAAACGACTACAAGTCTTAGAAGTCTTGAGACCTGTCTTTCTAAGATCACGTCTGTGTGGTTTCAGAGTTTTCTCTTTTCTTGTCATATTCAGAAATTTAAACTTGCACTTCTCAGGTAGAAGCACCAAGCTGCTGTTAGGTAATGGCCAGAGTAGGATGAAGACGTGTCAGTCTCCCTGAGGATCCACCAGCTTCTTCAGGGAGGCCGTGTCCGTGCTTGCTGCCCAGAGCAGCACTGACTTGCGGGGCCGAAGCAGCCTCTTCCTTCAGACTTTGGCTGTCCAGTTCTGCTACCCAAAGCTAGCAAGAGCTGGGTAGCTCTGAAATGCGGTTATCCACAAGAAGTAAAATCCTTTTGGGACCTGGCTTTGCAAACTGACTCCCTGTCATTGTTACAAATCATTTGCTAAGTGTTCCGAGACCCGTTGCAAGAAGTTGAGCACCGAGCCTATGTTTTGTGACTTTTCCCTGTATTCTCTGGTCGTCCGTTATCCTGCTTTGATCCCTTCTGGTGTTACATTTTCCCCATCACTAGGTTTGCCTCTCTGCTGGGAACCTGAAATTATGTGCTCAACTATAGGGTTCAATTTGCCTTTTATGCCTCCTGCAAATCTTATTAAGTCCTGTTGTATTAAATGGGAGAAGCATGCAGTTAAGTCTGTGGTTTTCAAAATGCATTAGACTTCTTTTCAAGTATGCAAAGTGTAAATGGATTTTGTGCTTTGGGAATGTAGCAGTGTGTTTACAATTTTGGTTAGATAAAAGGATGCTGAGATAGCCTTTAACATTGATTTGGTGTTACGTTTTTCTCGGCTTTAATATAGCCTTAGAGGTTCTTTTAGCATTTTGATTTACAGAATAAATCAGAAAATGAGTTTTATTTTATTTATCCGTCAGTAATGTGCTTTTCTTTCTGTTCTTCCTCAGCGCGGTTAGCCCTGAAAATAGTAGCCTGGGTAATCTCATTAGGTCAGCTTTCTTCTTGCAAGGTTTCTAATGTAGGATGGTTTGAAACACTGAGAAACATTCGTCTTGCAATGTTTGGGTATTCTTCTTGTGAATCCAACTCAAACCAAGCAGTTTAGTGAGCCATGGAAAGTATACATTAAACCCGTGCCTTTTTGAACCTGAAAAGAACGCTTTCGGAGTGATGTAGATTAAGTACCAGGAGAATCTGAGCTCCCGCTCTGGGTTGGTCCCATCACTGCGGTACACACCTGGGCAGCTCACTTCATCTTCCCGTGCTGCAGCATCCTCAGCTACAAAAGCATAGGCTGATGGTATTTATTCATCTCGCAGAGGCAGTTATATGGTTATGTATGTTATAGGAGCTCATAAATAAACTGAAATTTTGCAGTGAAAGTTGTCATGAAAGTGCTATGCTTAACCATATGGTGATTTGTCCAGGGAGGTTGACAAAAATAGCGGCAAAAAATAAAAAAACTCTCTTGGGTGAATTGGCAATATCTGTATATTATTGATCCTTTGAGGTGACTACAGAGTCATGGGGTTGCTCTTGCAATAAAGAGGGGCCACAGAAACAGGCCTGGAGTTTTGACTTTTTCAAGCACCTTCATTATTGAAATCTAAATTTAATTCCAGTTATGATTACTTTGAGAGTGATGCCGAGTCCTATATTACTTGACCTACTTCAAAACTGTATGCAGAAATGTATCTACCACATTGACCTTCCTTTTGTCATTTCACATCTCAGATGCCACTGTAGGAAACTTGGCATTAATTTTTCAACAGGGGGAGAGAGAGTGGGGTAGACACGGTAACCTGCAGGTACCAGGTAGATCTTATCGATCAACAAAAGGACATGTTGTGCCTGAGAGACGGTGAATCTCAACCTATCTGTCCACTGATCTGGTGTAGAAGATACGTGATGAACTATTGGTTTTATGCTGGTATAACTCCATAGCACGAGGATGGCATAAAGCTGGAATAATGCAGTATATATCAGGTCTGATGCTTTCCAGCAAATGTGTGACGATAAGAAGGAGGGGCAAGAAATGGGGATTTCAGCAGGAAACAAATCAAAACACTCAGTGTCTTAACCAGGAGAGGGTGAAATATTTGGGCCATTCCTTGTGTTGTTGGGTACGCTCCAGACCTCTTGTTTACTGACGGTGTGGACAGACCTACGGAGAATCCCTGCAGTGCAGAGATCCCAAAGAGAGCTGGTGCTGGCAAGCTGAGATGTAGCAGAAGCAGCCTGGCTGCAGCAGTGCAGAGCTCAGTTTAGATTCATTTAACCCACTGAAAAGCCACGTGCTGCGCTGCGTGCTGCAATGCCTTCGTTGCTTTTCATACCTAAGCTAGGTTGCTTACAGCCAAGCGTGCAGGCACCCTGCCTCCCTTCCCTTCACTAAGCTGATGGCTGAAAGGTTGTGGGTAGGAATAAATTGCACGGCATTCACTTTAAGGCTCCTTCTTTCCCCCCTACAAAGCCAGAATAGCATAAAGGTACGTCAGTAAGAGCGGGTCTTGCCCTTTCCCCGAGATGTTTCTGAAAGAGGAGTCTCAGCCTTTGCACGGGCATCGCTGGCCTGTCTCTCTGTCTTTGCTATTACACTGATCTGGTCCGCGTTAGGCTTCCATGGCTAGTGAGGATTTCTGGTGATGCTGGATTTCATCCAAATAGTAGGAATTCAGGACAGAGTGGGCAGCCCCTGCCCTTAAAAGTCAGCTTCTGCTTGGGCATCAGGAAAAGGAAGTAAGCAACGTTTCCTCTTCCGCAGTTTAGCATTTGGAAAATATGCGGACACGCCTTCTGTCTGCATTCCATTTATAATTATAGATAGGAAAAAATTACTAAGGCCTGTATTATCCAAAGAAATTTCAGAAGGAAATGTTTTGTGCTCAATTGATAAGGAAAGGTATCTTTTGACTTCAGAGGAAAGAAAAACTGGAGAAAAGGATACTAGCTGTGGAAAAAGCAAATTTCCTGAAGTTTTATAATTTTTTTCCATAATATTGATAGAATAGGGCTGTTTCGTCACAGCAAAGGACATATTGACCTAGTGTTTGTAACGTATTCTCTTAGGTCAAGTCTCAAACCCTTTTTTTTGTGTCTGAAGTACAAGTAGCTGGCTCAGCTGTTGAGTCCAATCAGAGAGAAAAACGTTAAATCTAAAGCAGCTCTTAGCTTCCCAAGCCAGGAAAATATCCATGTTTTATTCATAGAAGAATACTAGTCAACATCCTGCGGTTCCCTGGATACAACCGTGAGTCTATAAATAGCTGTGCAATGACACAGCAAAGCGGCACGGGGACGGCAGGCAGAGCTCAGCAGCCTGGCAGCGGGGCTGCCCAGGGCAGGCAGGACTCCCGGCGCTCGTCCGAGCCGGCTCCGCGCTTGAAAATAACCGCGGAGCCAGCTCCGCCAGCCAGGGCAGGGCTGCAGCGTCGGCTCTGCGGGATCCGCACGCCGCGGGATCCGCACGCCGCGGGCTGCTGCTCTCCCCGGGAGCATCGCAAGGTGCTGAGCCCGTGCCCTGCCACGCTCCCTGCCCGCCTGCACGCTGCGCCCCGGCTCCTGCCCCGGGCTTCGGTTCGGGCCACGCTGTGAGGTGGAGAAGTTCATCTGAAGGATTCTTCTTGCACACCCAAAGCAGGTGTCTGTTTAGAAGAAAGCTTGAGGTAGTGGATAGGCTTGGGACAGCGTACAGTTGGGAAATAGAGAATAAACATGTGCCTGACTGCCTAATGATGTTCTGCCTGATGTACGCTCAGTAATAATTCTCTCTGTAGCTAAAACTGGCTAGATCCTAATTTAATGTAAACTTAGGTGAGTACATCTATAATAATTTACTCCAGACAGGGATGAAGGCCTGGGAGACTTGCCTAGAGTTTCTCACATGTGCCTCAATCGTATTTTAGCATTGCTTTAACAGTTCAACAGGCATAGCTGGCATAACAAATTCATCACGTATCTACATGATTTATATACCTATGTTGATATATATCCTCGCTCTCCTTATTTTCCAATGCATTCATCATTCTCACATGGGCGTTTCTTTCCACCCTGCAATTCTTACTGGCTTCCAGTTTTTTGGCTGCTTATGAGAATTTCTCAGGAACTCTATCAGAACAGAAGAGCATTCATTCTTGGTCCTCCCATCGTACGTAGCGGAGGATTCAGCTGCACAGCTGTATGGACCAATACACGGACGATTTGCTGAAGCGCTCTTAACGCGTTGTTTGATTTCAGCACAAATACAAAGATAGCTCTGTTGTGTATTTACACTCTTGGGACTTTTAAGGAGCTTTTCCCCTGACTTTAATATTTATTGGACCGGAATAACATAAGATTTAAGATTCTCTGGTAATTCGGTTAGCCAGGAGCCGAGCTACAATGCAGAGCCATGCTTCTTTTAGCTCCAGACATAAACAGCTCTTCAAAATACTGCATGTGCTTGCAGTAAGTAAAGGAACGGCACGTGCAGGACAGGCAGGGCCCCGCCATACAGCTGTACGCCTCCAGCTGCCTCCTGCCCGGGCACGGGGCCCGGGGCCCACCGGACTGGTTTGGGGGGCGAGGGGGGTCCCCGCGCCGGGCACCCAGCTGGGGCGAGGGAGGGGCCGGGGCTGCGCCTCCCCCCGGCACCCCCAGAGCTGGGGTTTGGGGTGCGGCGAGGGTCGGGTCTGTCGCGGGGGCTGCCTGAGCCCTTTCGCTGTTCCCAAAGGCTAAGGCTCTTGTAAAGGGAGCTCTTGGCGCGGAACGGGGCGATGCACGCTGAGTACTAGAAAGTTGTACGAGTTATCTTTAAATTGTGGAGGAAGCTATGTAAGGTGGATCATGCTAAGGGTTTATTTTATTTTTAATGACTATATTTAAAAATTCATGCAGAAGCATAGAGGGACTTTTAATTACTAAATTTAAACCTCCAGGTGACACTTAAAAAAAAAAAAAATAATGAAAAAGACTTTTTTTCTTTACTTATGTCCTCCTTTTCTTTGCAAAGCAAACATAGGAGCGGGCTGCAAGGTTGTCCTGAGGTAAGACAGAGCTTCAGCTTGGGCATGAACTGCAAAAGCACAGCCCTGTTTCACAGTATCTTATACTTCACTGATAATGCAAGCATCTTTCGCTCTCCACTGCAGAAACTAGCTCCAGCGTGACCACTCTAAATTCCTTGGGGAGCGCACGATATTACTTTCTGCAACTTTCTCTGTCTGGCTCTTGGAAGAGGCGGTGGTGCTGTCTTAGGCAGCTTACCAGGAAAGGGCTAACCTGTAGAGCAGAGTACAGCAAAGCTGATGCTTAAACCAGTCCGTAGGGCAACCGGCTTAGAGCTGTGCTTTGCTTAAGGCAGCAGGATTTGAACACCTGCCTAAATGAAATATGTGCTTAAGGGCTTTGTTGATCCGGCACGGAGTGCTGAACTGGCGCGTTGTTCTCGCCAGCAGAGCAATTGTGGCTTTCATAAATACACATTTCACTCAAAAAGAACAATTCTCCTACCTCCCCAAAAGAGATGATGAAGAAATAAACCTGGAAGTATTATCTGGTTTTAGTTTAACAGGATGGTCTGACTTAGGTGTTAGGGTTTTGATCAGAAGTGGAAATGAAGAGAAAAATAACCTTTTCTTAGGGGAAACTTTTAGGAAATTTAATAAGCTAGGAGCCAGTAATACGTTCAGAGACTTGGTGGAGTTCTTAATGTCAGCCACAACTTCTAGAGAGGGGAGTAAGTTCATAGCTATGGCCTCAAATCAGCAGAGAGTTTCTATTCAATGTAGAATTTTAAACCAATCTGAACTCATATCTGTGCTTCAAATTAAATGTAAGTTGGAGGTCTGGCTAATAGGAGTGGATTATGTAAAAAATGTTAATGTATTGTAGGTTTTTGAGGCATGCCCATTTTTCTGCATGCCTTCCAGAGACAGCATTACAAATCTTTTAATGAGGATGTGCTTTAAATCCTCTGGCCATTTTGAAATGTTTAGGAGGAAACATGTTTCTTTTCTTCCATGCCAAAAGTGACACCAGAGGAACACATATTTATACAGAAATAAACACATCATCAGCTCAGCTTTTGTGTTTGCTATCTAATGCTGTAAAACATCTTTGAGAATCCACAATGCACAAAGCAAGTTCTTTGTATGCCACTAGCCTATTGTTTATCTTATTGACTAGCAGAGAGAAGAGAAAGAAAAAGTGCATTTTAATTAGTCATGAGAACTTCATTCGTACTGGAGGTCAGACTTCAGCTGGGCTGGATTTTGCTTGCCGAGCGAATCCGCTCTGGGAATGGGTCTCTGCTTTGGTCAGGGATGGGTTCGTGACATCTTCCTGCTCTACTTCTGTATTCTACTGGAAGCCGGGTATAGCCTTGCGCAGCAACGTACTGGATCTCCTTTCCTTTTGCCTTTATCACATGAGCAGGAGTGATTCCGTTTCCTAGATCACTTTCCATGGTGTGCCTCAGCTTCTCCACCTGCAAAGGGAGGGCAACAGCGCTGCCCTCCCTGGCACAGCTCTTTGAATTCAGCGGATACATGTGAGCATAAGCTGTTCTTTCAGGAAGAAGCAGCCCAAATACACCCAGAATATTAGTTTCTCCTTCCTCCAGCTTGTGCCTTTGTTTTGTTCAAGTGACAGCCCTGAAGGGGGCACAGAGATTTTACAAGTCTTTGAGCTTGTATTGCCTAAAGGGAACAAAAAAAAAGATTCTCCCATCTAGTTTTATTGAATATAACCAATCAGGCACAATTGATTGCTGTAAAGTATTCCCAAACCTCACACTTCCCTGAATAGGAGGCTTCAGACACGATAATTGAAGTAATTCAACTCCGCTGTAAGAAACAACCTTGTTGTCTCCTGCTGTGGATGTCTTTGTAATTATGAAGATGGAATTGGTTATCTTTCTGCCAGTGGACTCTAATGAAAGAGGTGGCTGTATAGTTAAATGGGCCAAGAACCGACTTTCAACCCTCACAACATGATTCAGATAAATTCCTGCACTAGCAACAAAAAGTATTCCAATTAGAGGCACGCAAAGACTTTTTTGGGGTTTTCTGAAGGCAGTCAAGAGCCCCTAGCAACACCGGCATGGCTTCCCATCTACCTGCCTAATGAATGACAGTGAAAGGATTTGGAAGAGATCCCATCACAGATTTTTACCCTTTTTTTCTTGGAGCTGATATTGTCAGGTCTTCCATCCTTCCTGCTTTGCCTCTGTAGTTGCCAGCTGCACTGAGCAATTTAAATTCTCTCCTAAGCTCAGGAAGCAGCCCTGAGTCGCTCCTGTTCTCCGAGGCGGAGGCAGCTCAGCTCCTGCGTCTGGTGCGGTCGGGCTGCTCTCCCAGGAGATCTCGACGGCGCGGAACATCGGCCGCAGTCCCTACCCTGCGCTTCTGCACGACCTGGATAACCCCCCAGTCTCTGCTTCCTGAGCCTCTCGCTTTAGGGGAAATTTCAGCATCTCCTGGGCTCTGGGGAAGAGAACAGAGCTGGTTTTCCCTGTCGGACGGTGGAGCCGGCAGAGTGCAGGGGAAGTTTTTGCAGAGGCTGCATTTCCCAGTGCCGTGAGCTGGCGCCGTGCCCGGCATCCCCCATCTCCTCTGGGGCTGCAGAGCTGAGCCCCGAGGAGTCCCCACGATTTGAGGGGAGGAAAAAGAAACTGGGCTCGCCCGGAGCACGCGGCTTTGCCCGTGGATGTGGATGCCGAGCGGGGCACGAGCTGGCGAGGCTGCCGGGGCGAGCGGCCACGCCTTCGCACGTGCAGTCTGCAGAGCGCTGGTGCGTGGCAAATCCTTTAAGGACTCGCGATGCGTCGATGATTCGTATCAACAGTAACCTTGATGCGGTCTGTGAAAAGGACATCAAGTCATTGCCCCACGACGCACAGACGGGCCTTTGAATTACCCCAAATACATGCAGATTTTCTTAAAATTTGGATGAAATGCAAGTTATGAAAATCCTCAGGAATTGTTTCCAGCCCTTATGTTTGCCCTGTTTAAACCGCATGGAAACTGCGAGATGAGTCCAAATGTGTCTAGTCTGACACATCTTATAAAATGATGAAGCTGAAGTATAAAGAAACCCAGTTTCTTCCTCCTCTTTTTGCATAAAGTGCTCATTGTTAATTTAGTTCTGAAAGATACTGATGGATGGTACCAGGTACGTTTCTCCATTATTCTTTCTAATCTGCTTGATACACAATTTAAGGAAGCTGAGGAAAAAATAAGGAGGCTGAGGAAATTCAAATCAGAATTCATTTACGCAGCAATTCCAGCATCCATTAAAAAGAACCCATTAAATATTGTCCTCTGCTAAATTTAGAAAATGCTCAGGTGTGTCTGCTCTTGTGCTGCACAGAAAGTTTTAATACAGATTTAATCATACTGAGTGTTAGGGAAAAGAGCTAATTAGATCGACAAATTTAGAAGGCGGTAGTATATTATATGGGAAGAAATGGGTGATTAGATATTATTCACTGTAAAAGGGACTGGCCCTGGGGAATATCTTTAAGGATATTATATGACATAATCCTAGTTTAAAAATTGAGAAAGTAGAAGTTCACATCATCCTCAGAATTATTCCTTGTTTCAAAAGAATTTTTGCCCCCAGTAGTTTCTAGCATTTTCTGGCAGCCGGGCTCAGGCACCGGGCTAGAAGAGCCGCGGTCCCGCGGGCGGCTGGGCGGTCGGGCTGTGCGTCTGTCCCTCCGCCCCTCGCGTCGCCCGCCGGTGGGACGGCGAGAATAGCGCGCCCTTCCTGCCCGCGTTTGCAGCCCACGGGCAGCGCCGCGCGGCACCTCCCTGCAGGTTGCTTTGGTGCGTTGCCATCGTGAACTTGTGTGATTTCTGCAAATAACGCCTTTGTGTCCCCCCATGAATTGTATTGTTACAGTACTCGTAACGTGGTTGATTAGCCGCGTACAAGCGGACTCCTTTGCAGCATTTTTCAGTGTTACACCTCCCCTGTGAAAGCAGACTTAGAAGGGAAAAAGGGGGTTACTTTCTTTAAACAAGAAAGTAAGTCTATTTCTTAACGTGGCACAGTGCGGCAAGCCTCGGTATTACTGATTTTGCCGAGCTTTAATGGCCACAGAAGACAAAGGGAGCACGTCGGGAGCGAAGGCCCGCGGAAGGCAGGAGGAAGCTGTGCTTTTATAGCAGCCGTTCTCACTGCTGTGTTTTCCAGCTCTGCTCCCATCAGTTTGCGTGGGTTTCTGTGTGACCTCCCCCCACCGGAGCTGGAGCTGTGGTCCCCAGCAGCGCCCTGCGGCGCGCTCGGAGCCGCTGTCCCCACGTGTCCTGGGCCAGGACGTCCCTGCCTCCTTGCTCCGTTTCGCCAGTAAAAGAGATTCACAGCTACCTCGAGCAACTTGTTCCATCTCCTGAGGTCACTTTATATTGTTCAAAGAAAGGTATAAAATGTGTCAGGCTAACTGCTTACTCTACAGTCCCGGTACGGAAGTGATTGATATAATGTGTCATTGCTAAATCGGTCAAATAAAAAATTATTCCTTTAAGTTCCCTTACACTTGTCCTTCCGTTATCCAGTATCGTATTATTGCAGATACAAAACTGGGTATTTACAGAAAGCATTTCAACTCTACTTACAAACAAAGGAAAAGATTAGTTTATTTCGAAATACTACGACTGGTTTAAAAATAGCAATAATAATAGAAGCACGTGGCAGTATGTTAGTGCCTTTGCTGCCATAGCCGCCAAGTACGACACCGTGCACAGCAGAGCCGTACTGCTGAAGGCTGGCTGCATGCTTGGCACCATATATGTTAACTATATCAGAAAAATAAATCATGAGCTTGTTTGGTCCTAAAGTGCGCGTTATTTTTCTCTCTTCTAAAGCAAATTTCTGTTTCATCCTTCTGAAGGGCTTCATTTAATAGCGTGTGAAATGAAATGTCAACAAGAATTAGAACAAATGGCATTGTAATTCCCAAGACACAACGCGTTCCTGCTGGGAAATATTTCCAGCCGCCCGCTGCGGGGAGCGGAGGGGAGAGGTCTCGGGTGCTGCTGGCTCCCCCGCAGCCCGTGCCAGGGCCCTCGCCCCGCCTGGAGCCGCGTTTCGGGGAGGCTCCCAGGACGGGAGCTTCAGAACTACCCGGGAGAGCTGGGCTCTCCCAGGGGCTTCAAGAACCTCGGCCTTAAAACGCGGGAGTAACGCCTGCCCCTGTGTCCTGGTTTCGGCTGGGACAGAGTTAATTTTCTTCCTAGTAGCAGGCACAGTGCTGTGTTTTGGATTTAGTAGGAGAAGAATGTTGATAACACGCTGATGGTTGAGTTGTTGCTCAGCACTGCTTATGCCAGTCAAGGACTTTGCAGCTTCCCCTGCTCTGCCAGGGGCACAAGGAGCTGGGAGGGGGCACAGCCAGGAGAGTTGATCCCAACTGCCCCAAGGGCCATTCCATACCATACGGCGTCATGGGCAGTATAGAAACTGGGGGGGTTGGCCGGGGAGCAGCGATCGCTGCTGGGAACTGGCTGGGCATCGGTCGGCGGGTGGTGAGCAATTGCATTGGGCATCACTTGCTTTGGATATCATTATTATTATTATCATTATTATACTGTTACTATTAGCATTACTATTTTACTTTATTTCAATTATTACACTGTTCTTATCTCAGCCCAGGAGTGTTTCTCACTCTCACTCCTCCGATTCTCTCCCCCATCCCATCGGGGCAGGGGCAGCGAGCGGCTGCGTGGTGCTGAGCTGGGGCTGGGGCCGAACCACGACACCCTGCGCGCAGGGCGCCTGCGGGATCCGGATTTTATCCCGGCCCCTCCTGGTGCCGCAGCGCGGAGGGGCTTGCGTGGGCTCCCTGCGGCGAGGCCGGGCCCCGCGCGCCCGTGCCCAGGGCTGTCTGCTCCCCGAGCGCGGCCCTGCTCAGCTGCAGCTTCGGGGGTGCGGAGGGGCTCGAAGGGTGAGGCGCAAGAGGGAGGCGGGCCGAGGCGGCCAGGAAGCCAAATTTTGCTCCTAAAGCTGGGGGTGAGAAGTCTGCGCCCCGGTGAAGAAGAGGGAGGAACTCTGGCTTTGGGGCTGCGTGCAGGCCTCCCGAGGCACAGGCGCCTTGCGGGGACATGCCGTCTCACTGGCGCTCTCCCTCCCCGCCACGAGGACAGCGGCCGCGTCTCTCGCGCCACGGCCCCATCCTGCGGGCTCCGTACGTCGCGGGCAGAGCGGGCGAGCTCTGGGCACGGGCAGGGCCGTGCGGAGCATCCTGCAGGATCGGTCCCTCGGGCGTTGCGGCACGGATGCAGGCAGACCGCGCGCGTGCAGCCGAAACCCTAAACAAAGTTACCGCCCTTGGGATTATTACTTCTATTAGCCGTAAAATCCGTTGTTTATGGGAAGTTCAGAAATGACATGAAACATAAATGTGAGGTATGCAAATAAATCTTTCTGACAAAATTGTTCGCTAGACTCATTATTATGGAAATAAGTTGAAAATGTGACTTTTCAGAGCTGCTGAAAGCCATCACTTTCTAGAGCTGTTGTATGCCTCTCTCATGAGCGAATGCCAAAATTTGTGGCGTGCGGGGAATGCTTTTCAGATGTTGCTTGTTTTTAAAGTAATTCCAGTGAAACAAAGGCCACTGGATAATCAGGAAGTCTCTGTTGTGCTGCGCGAGTCCGTGAGCTCCGGGGTGGCCGGCGGCCTGGCATGCTCAGGTGCTCTCCCTGACTGTGGCCCATCTGCATTCTGCACAGAGGTTGCAGACCTATTATTGTGATGTTGCTCACTGCATAAAGCCCAATTAATGAAAGGTTAGGATGCAATTAAAAATTGTAAAGTGTCCTTTATTTCAAAGTGAAGTTCATACTGCATTATGAGCTCCTGGAACACGCTACAGAATTGTTTCTGAAGACTAAGGCAACTCCTGCTTGTTTGTGTATTTCTGTGTTTGTTTTGACCCCTGTAGAACTTTGGGGGTTTTTCTGAAGGGACAGAAACAAGACGCCAGTCTCAGTCAACCATTTATAGCCCCCTAATGGGTTTGTGCCTCTGCTTTTCAAAGGGTCTTGAACGTGGGAGTACCGGGCAGAACAGTGATGCGGAGAGAAATGACAGGTATCAAAACTACCCGCCTTGTCAGCAGAATTGTCTTCTGGGGTGATGTTACGGCGATTAGCAAGAAAACCACAGGTGGAAAAGTGCCGTATTGACTCCCTGAACAAAGGTCAGAAACTCTCAGTGGCACGCCTTGCCTGCCTGCAGGAGGTGACCCGTTCTGGTCACCTTCTGTGGAAGTCAGGGTCTTTAAGGAGAGAACAATTTGGTCAAAGGTGCCTTCAGACTGCGGGGCTATCGCCGTTCTGGTGCAGGTGACAGCCTGAGGGACTGCACGGGCTCCCCTGCTCCACTGAGGAAGACGTGCTGCTGCCCCAAAACGGGAGCAGGGAACTCTATCGTACGGTTCGTGTAGGACAAGTTCAGTCGTTTGCCGACTTGGATTTTAGATCTGTAAAATGGAGATGTCAATGTTTATTTAGGAAGGCAGTGAACTTTAATAAATATCTGTAGCATATTCTGACAGTCTTGGTGAAGCTGCAGAAACATGATTAAAACTCCCTACTCTTCAGTTATTTACTTCTTTTGTTATCACTCCTGTGACCACATGGGGAGGTTTCTTTGCTGCAATAAGAAACCTGTTGCTATTATGTTCGGGGCAGAAAGCAGGAGGAGTGTGCAACAAAGTTCCAGTTGCCTGAGCAGACTTAGCAGATCTGCAAATGGCACGTATGTGTCTAACATCTGTAATTAAACTGATTGACCTTTCCATGTATAGGCTGGAGGGGAGAAAAGTACTAGAGAAGATGGATTGAGAAGTGAATGAGATGCCAAAGTAAATCTCATTTACCTGTCCCATGTGTCAATAGTGAGCTGGGAGAACATTAGTCTCTAAAACCATCTCGCGTCACCGAAATAATCTCAGACACCAGCTGTTTGCTCCGCAGAGCTGTTGCGGGGTTATAGACTCGGCAGCCCTACAACTGTTGTAGCAGTTGAGTTGTGAAACCGCTTTGCACTTGGGTCACCTACCACGGCTGCAGCACAGACACTTCCCTTCTTTCTAAAACAGACCCTAAATAGAAGCACAAAATCACTGCTCTGGTAAGGGAGAGGAAAGCAGAATGTGACTCAGATGGAAAAAAAAAAAAAAAAAGACATTTTGAGAGGATGCATAATATGAAAAAAAGCAGCAGGAGAGGCAGCAGAAGTAACTGGCCCTTAGCAGCTCTTTTCTTCCTAAGAAAGAGTCTTTCAGGCTTAGTCATTAGCCCCCTAAGCTTGCACTGGCGCCAGCGAATACCAAGGGGGACAGAAGACAAGGGGGCTTGGACGGTGCTCCCCCGCCCCTCCCCGCTAGGCAGCTGGCATCTTTGTGCTGAGGGCAGGATGAACGAGGGCTGAGTATGATACCTGTTGTCACTTGTCCTAAAAGGCTTTTGGGAAGGAAATAAGCGATTCGCATTTAACCATTTATGCTCTTGCACTGTGTCCCCTTTCTCCACATCCAAGGGAAAGCTGATGACAGCGTGGGGCCTCGCAGGTTTTGCCGGGCAGGTTCGTGCCCGTGTCGCGGGCGGCATGTCCTGCCCGCCGCTCCCTTGCCGTCCCCAGACCGGCCGGGGACCGTGGCCACAAGCCGAGGGCAGACCCGGCCGTCTCTGTGTGGGCCCACAGCCTCGCCGGGAGCCCCAGCCCTCAGCACCGCCAGCGTGATACCTTGGACGTGGTCACGTATGTCTGAAAGACAACCCTGAGCAGTGCTTAGTTTTTAAATAGATCATTCCTGACAAAGCCCATTATTCACAGTAGGCATAAAGCCAATATTCCTTTGGTTCAGAGAATACTCCCTGCAACCCTGCTGTCAGGCGTGGCGTATCCTGCGAGTGATCTGTGACCACGGGGGGCACTGGCTGAGGAGGAGGAGGACTTCCATTGACAGCTGCATACAATCTCTTCATCAGCCTAATCTCTGAAATTTTAGACTTCATTTCCTACAACTCCTTGTGATGCTTGACATGTTTCATGTGTGCAATTAGGCCAGGATTCAGATTGTTCAATTGCACAGCAGCCTGTGCACAGACTAGAGAAGTATTGCCCAGCGCACGCATCTCCAAAAGGGTACTGAATTCCTCTCTTATGCTGACTAGTCTCGGATCAACTTTAACGGAGTATAGCAGCACGTGAAGAGCAATTTTTTGACATGTCTATGCACTAAAAAAATTATGATAATTTTATTGTAAAGTCCACATACGTGGTACTTTTGAGAAAAGAACGAGGGGCAAAATGCACCTAAGTCCTGTTGTATCTCTGCCCGTGGGTGCACACCTGCTGCTGCAGCTCTTCAGACACAGACCTATCTAACAGCGCATGCTGAACTCCTCTTGAATTCTGTAAAAGTTTGAACACCGAGAAAGGAAAACAGTTTGGAAACGATGAGCTTTGCTAGGCAGAGGAGAGAGACCCGTGCTTCAGCCATGCCTTTCCTCAGGGCTGCCTTTTCATAGAATCCTGGAGTGGTTTGGGTTGGAAAGGACCTTAAAGATCATCTAGTTCCAACCGCCCCGCCATGGGCAGGGACGCCTTCCCCTAGACCCGGTTCTGTAGTGGGGTTTGGTTTCTGCCACTCAGTACTGGTTTTTTGCAAGAAGGATATTATTTTCTACCATATCTGAATGGTAACATTTAAAAATCACTTTGCATCAATGCCCAATCATTCAGGCCTTCAGTCTTCTATGGTTATGTTTTATCATATATAGTGCTGTGATTGCTTTTCACATCTTACACATAATCCTCAAGAATCTTTTTCATACCCACCCCATCTGATTTACTCCCGGCTGGATGCATGTAGGGTTATGGCTAAGGATACACTCGTGGTGTTCATGGGATTTGAATTTGCAGATGGCAGATTTTAAGACCTCTGTTGAGCCCACTCTATGGGCTGGGCTGTGGCCCGTGACTTCTGCTCGCTTGATTTCTTTTCTTCATCATGTTTCCATAGAAAAGTCATGAAATTTACCCATTATTCCTGTGTTGTGGACGTGCTCATGGCGCGGGCTCCAACTATTGCATTATGCGTCTTGCACATAATTGCTTAAAGTGGACAGTCATCTCGGGGTATTTTATTAACCAGTGACAGAGCTGCACAAGGGAAAAATGCGCTGTGAATAACGATTAGGCAGAGTGATTGTTTTTAAATTCCAAGGCTGGACTCTGCCCACTGACTGAGGAGATGATTTGTTCGTTTTGTTGTTATTCCCCCTGACTCTCGGCGCAGCGCAGCCCAGGCACGCCGTCCGCTGGGAAGCGGGCGTGCTCGTGAGACGCTCAAGCATCTTACAGAAGTCTGTCCAGTCAGTTTGAGGTTTGGGGTTTTTTTCTCCTGTACTTACAGGTGGCTTGAGCAGAGCTCCACAAATGTTCTTCAGAGTTCCTATTAATCTGTATTTTTAAATGACTGTTCTCTGGTCTCCTGTGGTTGGAAGCGTCTCGCTGTGCGTGTGAACAGTCTGCTTTACAGGTGAGGGGGACGCAGATACTCTCTTTTGTGAAAGATCGCACTATTTAAGAAAACTAAGAAGCGCTTCTGAAATGGGTGAAAAAGCAATTAAAACCACTTAAAATCACTATTCTGTATTTGGAGATGTGGTCGCTCCTGATGAAGCGATTTTTCTCTGTGGACAAGACAGCGTGACAAATCTGGAACTGCTGCGAGTCGGGGTCTGGTGTCAGCGGGGGTCCGTGCCCTATTCCGTAGACAAGCAGCGATATAGCCAAACACAGGCAAAGACCCGCATGTTTACCTGAAATCTGGTTTGGGTTTATCACTTTTATGGCTACTGACTAGAAGCGACGTTAGTCTTTTGCCGCAAGATATAATATTACAACGCTATTTTTATTTTATTGATTTAACCTGGTCTTCAGCAGAATGGGACAGAAAATTGCATTTAAAATATAACTGGAAAAAAAGATCTACAGGATGCATTGCATCCTAGATGGCAAACTGAATCCTATGATTACATTTTGTTATGCTAAGTATTTGGCTATATTTTCTAGGCCAGGTTTTGCTAAAAATCTAATTTTACCATAGAACAGCATATCCAGGAGTACTTTAAAATGGATTAAAGAGTAAAAGCCCAAACCCTTACATTATATTGTAACGTAAATGGACTGATTTTGCTACTATTTAACATTTTACATGCAGTGTGGCAGTACTTGTCACAAAGCACATATATTCCACTTTAGGAAGTTGCTGGGTAAAATTTTGAAGAATTCCCAAGTGCCTGAGACACGGACATCCCACTTTCTAATTCGAAGTCCTCTGTGGTGCACAGAGGAACTGGTTTTTCTTCTGGCAAAATGTGTAGCTATGATCTGCTAAAACTGATAAATTATAGGCAAAGTTTCGTATGAGGAAAGGCCAGTACGGTGACAGAACAACCTGCAGGCACGTGATGGGCGAGGCAGGTGTGGAACCGTCACAACCGCTTCGCTCACGCACTGACAGCGACAGAAACAGCCCATCCGCAGGCTGAGTGAACGACAACCTCTTGGCAAGTCTGGTGAGATGTGTATGTGTGTCTCTACATGCATGCATATGTTTCTCGGCTAGATGATTCTGCAGATTTGTTATTTATAGTATTTTAGTATTAAGTAATAAATCAGCATCTGGGAAAGTAACAACTTCTGTTTGCATTTTGCTAAATCATTTTTGGTCTTTCCCTATAAAGCAGGAAAACCTAGACCCGTAGAACATCTTTTATTCTAGCATCTGAAATTTCGTGTGATTTTTTTCACCATTCTCTCCTTTTATCTGTGAGAGGAGATCGAGTTCTTTGGTATTTTATTTAGATTGCATTGCACATTTGGAAGTAAGCCAACTGAGCTGATTACTGATACGCTTACGGTATGACCACTGGTCAGGTCACCTTCTCTCTCTGGACCTCTGGCCTTCCAGCTGCGCGGCGGAGACGGTGCCCGTCTTGCAGCAGAATTGTAACTGGAGCGATCCAAGTGTGGGATGAGGGGGATATCTGACTGTGCACGTTTACCCGAGTAAACTCCAGATAGCTGGGGATTCAGTGTATTGGAGTTTTTTCCATCTATAAACTTCGTTGCCTAGCGGTTGGCAGCTGCTTTTGGGTGTCCAGGACAGCAGAGCACAGTGAAGAAAACTTTGGATCTCTGTCATTTCATAGCCAGAGGTGGAATCTAAGTCTCACTTGACTTTGAGAATCCTGGCACAGGGATTCCTACAGCTAATTGACAAATGGCTCTCAGGTCCCTCCCAAATGGCTGCTGAAGGTTGCTACGGGAAGCACAAAGTTACCGTAATTTTGCCTTGCTCACGTGAAGCTTTTTGTCCTGAGTCATGGTGGGAGCTTGCACAGAAGCAAAGACGCTGTTGTACTTTGATTTGTATCTTTCCCTGGTGATAGGACTGGAAAATGGTTGTGGCTGTCTAAAAACCCCTTCGCCTTGTCCCTTGGCAGTTATATCTGGCCTTCAGAAGCCCGTTAGCTAAGCCACTGTGACAGCTCACGAGGGAGAAACATTGTCCAGAAATGCAGGACACAAGACATCCTACTTCTACAACATGTTTTACGGTATCCTGTATCAAACGTGATGACGACCTTTAGAGAAAGAGGTGGATCTTTCCGTACAACCCAGCAATGAGGTTGAGAACAAGCTAAGAGTAATCAATTAAATGGGACACATCAAGGTAAAGGGAACCTGGCTGCCCGCTTCTACCCAGAGATACTCAGCTAGCACTGCCAGATAACTCCTGCTCCTCTACTGTCTTGCACTAATACTGTCGGCGTTCATCTGCGTTAAGCTGTCTGGCATTGTAAACCAAGCTCAGCAAAGGCGCTGCTACTGCCTAGCAGCTGCGTGGTGCCCTGTCTGCCTGCCCGCCGGCCGCTGCGGCTGGTGGTTGCGCTCGCCTGTTTGCCTCCGCGTTCTCCGAAATTGCCGCTCCGAATGCAGGGTGCATTAGCTATGCTTATTTCCTACGAAATTCCACAAATCCTCGTCTGACGTGCTTTTAGTCACCAATAGTTTTCATCATAAGTATTTCACAGTGCAGATAGAGCATTCACTATGCACAGATGTTCAGATAAATGCCCCTTCTCTCGGTTTGTGATGATTTAATGGGTGGCTTCCATTTATTGTATAGTCAAGTGCTATAGGTAGTAGATGCGCTGTCTGCCCACTCTGTTTTGATATTGCCAAGGAAGCAGTTATTAACGGCTGCACGCAAATTCTACCCAACAGTTTTCTTAAGTGCCTTAACTATAGTGCATCTGATGCTGCGAGCTGGAAATCGCCGCTCTTCACAGGATGTCCAGGGAAAGCGCTGGTAAACATGAAAGATGAGATGCGGCTCTGTGGAGGACCTGACACCAGAAGGCATCTCTTGCCATAATGACTCTCCCATAAAAGCAGTGCATAACATGTCTCCCAAATTACACCCCGACCTATTCAAATCCACAGAGCCCAGTTTAGCTGTCAGTGACACTCGTTTTTCACTGGTGTGACTCACTGACTGTAATGAAGTTACTCCTGATACACACTGTGATCGGAGTGGGCAGAGCCATTAAAAATTATTTACATAGATGAAATTGCAAGGGGCTGTCAGGGCTGTCAATAAAGCAGCCCTGGCAGGACACACACAGCCAGAGCCTCGCCTGAATAGCGGGTTTTATGTGCTGCAGCAGCGAGCGAACCCCCCTGGACACGGCTAACGAGGCAGCTACAGACGCCTCCTTTGTTTCTGACAAAAAGTGAATCATAAAAGCCGCTGAAATTCATTTGCAGTTCACAGTACATTTGGTGCCAGACCTTCATGCTGCAATCATGTGAATATATACTGACGTGTACAAGCGAGCTGTGTGCATGTTTATTTACCCTGTGATGTGCACTTGAGGGCATGCATGCTTAGGTTTAAATATATAGATATTTTTAAAGACTCAACACCTGTTTTCTCCTAAAAATCTTTAACTCCCCCCAAATTAGCAGTTATGTTTGACTGCAAAGTTCAGACATTTTCCTTCCCTTTTCCTCTCCAGACATTTTTTAGCTCTGCTCAGTCAATAACAAAGGATGGACAGTGGCAGTGTCTGAGAGTGGCACAACTATAGGAGCTGAATAGTTTAACCAATACTTCAGTATCTGCTGAAAAGCTAAGAAAAAAATGGTAAAAATAAATGCAAGTGTTACTCTGTAGAAGACAAAATTAAGACTTAAAGATTTTTCTTTCAGCATCTGTAGATCTATTCTCCTTTTCTGAAATCTCATTTTCTCCTTTCACTTCTAAGTCAACAGAATTGAAAACTATGCTAACCAGCATATGGGTGCATGGTGGACTGTTCCTTACAGACTAGATTCTTCAAGACTCCTACCTTTCTGGGTAATAAATTGTCCACAAGACAGTGTGGATCTGAGATCTCCTTTGGGCCATTTGGCAAGACCTCTAAATTGGCATCTGATCTGACGTATTTTCCCAGGCCACAAAAGCAAGGTTGAGGTTTCAGATGGAGAGCCACAGAGGTGTGCCATTTCAGGAGCATTTGTTCATACAATCATAGAATAATTTTGGTCGGAAAGGACCTCTGGAGGTTACCTAGTCCAGCTCTGCGGTGTCTCACATGGAGGGTAGAACAGCCCTATGTTAATGCCAAAGGAACATTATTAGGACATGTGTGTTTTAACAAGTTATGTTGGCCTGCATCCTTGTTGGTATCAGAATTTGTAAAGAAAGGTCAAAACTGGAAGAGAGTCTCTACTGTTTGCTGCTTTTCTGATCCATCCTGATATCTGCACCTTCAGGAAAGAATCTGACAATGACCGTGACTTTGCTCTTGAGCCACAGATATGTCTTCTGTGTGTAAACTGATGGAGCTGTTTACCTATGTTTTATCTATTCGGAAGGCTTTCCCTAGGCTGGAAATCAAGCTTGTTCAATTGAGCTCGTTAGGTAATGAGCTTATTCACTAAGCTCATTAGTGGTGGAATTCATCCTGCTCAGCCCTCTGCAGCCCAAAATCTTGTATCCCTTCAGCCCAGCTTACTGCTTGTTTTGACCCTTAGCAAGAGAGATGACTTTCACCTAATTTCATCTCTTTTGCGTGTTTTCATTCAACAGCTGTCTTGCTGAATGAATGTTTCTATTATTTAATCTGGCCTGCTATTCCTCTGTAGTAGAAAAATATCTAAAAGGGCTGAAGTCTTTTGCATCTAGCGTGCCAAGGCTAGAATATCATGCCAGCTCATTTCATGAACTGAAGCAGAGTGTCTGACTCAGTAGGACTCATCCTATTACATGATGGATGCTCCCTGGATTGATGAACAGACGGTTAGGCAGATGTAAGTAGGCAGGAAAACGAAAGAGGCACCAAGTAGAAGTTGTGATTGCCTCCTGTGAGCTGACCGTGATTGCCCATCTGTACACAATCTAGTGGTCTTGCAGGAAGTTTTAAAGCACGCACATGCACGGCAGAAGCTAGGGATTTCATATTTTGGTTAATTATGCAGAGATCAGAGAGTGAGCTTGGTAAAAAGGATACCTCACAGGTGCAAAGCTGGGTGGGAGACGGGGCTTTAAATCTTCCTGAACCAACAGCACAACTGAAATGTGTGACAGTGAAGGATGTGTGCTGGCAATAATGCTTCATTGATTCATGTTCAAAGTGGTAAATTTAAGTCCTGTTTCTACTCATTTCAGACACTGATTACTAGAAGAAGGCTCTTACGCAGTGGAGTAACGGAGGTGTCAGAGTCTGTTAAATCGACAACAGCCTACTCCTATCTGCCCTCTGAAAGGCAGAAAGAAGCAATTGGAGCTTTCCTCAGTTTAATATTGATGACAAAAGGCCAAGAAACTATGTAAACCTCAAAAGACACTAAAACAGGATTGTAATTGAGAATGAGTTCTGAAATCAGCTGCAGGGAAAGGATAAGTTTCTATCTGCATTAGCAGGTAGTGCAGCTCAACATGAGCTGAGCTGGCGCAGAGGACCAAGCATCCCTCCTGTACGCGTCTCGGGGAGGATTCATTTTAGACTGATCCCAGTCTGGCCCACGGACTGAACGCCCATTAGCAGTAAGAGCACGCTAGGTGCATTCCTGGAGTGCATCCTCCAGTCGTATTTCATCCAGAAGGAATGCAGTTTGCATGCTCTGAAACCTCTTTGCGCTGTGAGCCAAACTGCAGTACGGACAGGATGATTGAGTTTGCTTTCAAAGAGCGTTCCTGATCCAAACTAAGACACTGGTACAGACGTACTCTAGGAGAAGGCAGCTCAGAGCCGCCTTCTCTCGTTTTAGCTCGCCTTTCGAAGACAGCTTACTTCTGCCAAGTATTAGGTTGCAAGAATAGCTGGCTTGCATTATCCTTTTCGAGTGACAAATAAAGTGCTATTTTTGTTCTTATCATAGTGACTGTAATTAATATTTAAGGAGGATGGCTCCCTTGTGCTCTAGGTCATACAAATATAGAAAAAAGCCTGTACTGTTGATGATGTGTTGTCTCCAAAGTACACCCCAAAAGTGCAAGTAGAGCATACAGACATGGAAGTGAGGACTGTGGCAACTGGGGGAGAAAATAAGCAGAATTAAACAATAGTAAGAAGCGTTTTCTTTAGTACAGAGAAGAAATAAAGGGGCTGTCTGGTTGTGGGGTGAAATCTTGTTATCTCAAGGCTCTGCATTTAAATATTAAAGGCTCAAAGTGACGCAAGATTTTATGATCTGCTGTTTTCACATCTTATGTGAAACCCTGTGTCTACAGGCAAGATAAGAAAAACAGCAGCAGGTTGTGTCTTTTAAACAGCAAAGGGGAGTCACATGTACAGAAAGAATAAAGCAATAAGTACGTGAAAAATAATTACCTGTAATAAAAAGCTAAGGGTACTTCACAAAGTTGAGGACACGTTTGATTAACAGGAGCTGTTAAAAGTGAACCCAGCAGCTTCGCTCCTGCCAGCTGCAAGGCAGGGCGAGGTTTGCGGGTGCCGGGGCGTTATTTCTGTCGTGCTGCCGCAGGAGCGTTCAGCAAACCCGTGCGTGGTGCACGTTCAGTAACAGCGGCTGCTTCCCTCCATACCTGTAAGACTCATTACTTGAATTATCTGACCGTGCTATTAGGAGACTCGGCAGCACAGTGGTGCTGAGACCTCTGCGTCTCTGTTTAAGCTCAAGTTTCAGGGGCTCCTGGCCTGGTTCCGCGGGACTGCTCTCTTCAGAAGCAAACAATCCTTCTCAAGGGCTTTCTGGGGATGTACATCAGCCAAATTTCGCAAAGTCCTGAAGGCAAAAAGCTAAAGCTGATCTGTGTTTTAATTTTGCCGCAGATGGCAGGCCAAGATTAACGCAGGAGGCTTCCCCAGGCGATCTGCTCAGTGGCTCTCCTGAACCCGAGCGGTGAGAGCCTGCTCGGAAAATGACTTTGAGTGGCTGCCCGTTTTGGTTTTGTTGTTTTTGCAGATGCTTTTATAGGTGAGAGATAATTCATATGCCAAGTGCCACCCTCCATCAGGAGGAGCGACAGCGGTGACAATGCCATCGGCCCCAGACCCGAACCCCTCCCGGCCCCGTGCAGAAAGTAAGGAGAAGTCCACAGTGTAGAGCCAGAACAAAAGAGTGAAATCACGAAAGAATGAGAGAAAGAGCGAGCCAGGTGCTCCAGCGCCATTTCTGAGGCTGCAAACCAGAATGAAAAGCCGGTAAAGACTCGCACCTTTTAAAGGAGTAATGAATTGTTTCCTCCTCTGGCAGGCAGTGATTTGACTTGCCACATGCCTCCCAGTAATTTCCCAGCAGGTTTTAATGTTGGAACAATGGCATTCTGTTAGATATTGATTTTAAAATAACTCTTCCACACTTACTTGTAACTTTAAGAGGTGAATTACAACCTCGAATGTGCTCTAATGTAGCAGTGGTAAATAGTTAAATAGGCACAATCTGTTTCTGCAGGCATTGCCTGTCCAGGAGAAGACAAAGCTCGGCTGAACTCTGCCTGTTTTCCTGGTCTGCAGGAAAAACATCCAGCAGTCTGCCTGCGCCGAAGGGAAATACTAATAAATTCACAGTGGATGTGGTGGAATTTGACAGAAAAAAAATTTCTGTGCTGGATGTTAAAGCAGCGAGAGTGGGAGAGCAATGCATAAATGACCTAACTGTAGCTCTTTTCTTCTTCAACTTCTGCTGAGCCGTGATGCTCACCGTGGGATATCGCTGCGGCTGCCAGCACCCTTCGGTGAGCCTTGAGAGGCAGCCGGGGCCGACCCACGGGGCCTCTGACTGCCAGGGACACGCGCGAAAGCGCGTTGCCAGAGTGCTTCCACGGGTAGTGCAAACAGTAGCGGCTAGGTTCGGGTATCACCATTTCTGAGGCTTGTGCTGCATTAAAAATAAATAAACCTGCTACGTCCTCTGATAACGCGCTTTGGCAGCTCCGTCCCTGCGTACTTCTGCATGGACTGGAATGAAGGGTAGGAAGACACGGCCTGGGTTAAATGCAAATAGTGCACGGCTTCCCCTGAAACCGTACTGAACTACAGCGGTAATACTCGCCGAGAGTGCTGTGGCACCCGAGATTCGAGTCCAGCTGAAGTGTGAGGGGTGGCAGGGGAGAATGCTGGTTGACGCTAAGCTGAGAAAGGTTTCTCTGTTTATCTCACACTTTTTTGTAGGTTTTTTTTTTCTTTTTTCTAATGAGGCGGTCCCGCTACTGTGCCTGGGACACTCCTCTACAGCCTAGAAAGAAGCTGGCTCAGGTCACAGGAACTCCCACGTTCTGGCTTCCGCCACCCAGAATGCACAGATCCCTCAAGAAACTGCAATAAAAACATCTCGTGTTGTTTTCCTAATACTAAAGTGGGGCAGGAGTTTCATTTCGTGTTTTAGGTGCCCCATGCTAAACCTGTGCCAGGTCAGAAAGCCTTGGTAGGGGCGCGAGGTACCCATGTCGTCTGCACCCATGTCGTCTGCACCCATGTCGTCTGCACCCATGTTGTCTGTACCCATGTCGTCTGCACCCATGTCGTCTGTACCCATGTCTGTCGTCTGTACCCATGTCGTCTGTACCCATGTCGTCCGTACCCATGTCGTCTGTACCCATGTCTGTCGTCTGTACCCATGTCATCTGTACCCATGTCGTCTGTACCCATGTCGTCCATACCCATGTCTGTTGTCCGTACCCATGTCGTCTGTACCCATGTCGTCTGTACCCAACACGCCAGGGTGGCTGCTGGCAGCCGTCGGGGCAGCGGAAGCTGCAGAGACTCGGGTCGCTCGGAACCCCCCGGTGCTGGCTCTGCTCTGCAATTCACACTGAAAACCGATTTGGGCTGAAGGGCTGTAATCAGCTAAGAGATGTAATTAGTTTTGGCTAATTTGTTGCAGGGCCTTTAACTTCACTTCCCCTTTCCCTGCTTTCCGACTGACAGTGGCTACTCTGTCCCTTCTTTTCAGCTAATCTCTGTAAACTAATTACTTTTACTGGGTCAGTGCTGTTATGAAATTATCATTTTATGAGACTAAAAATAGCTCAGATCCAGTCAGCAAGCCAATCACTTCCCTCCATCTCCAATGAAAATACCGTGTTATCTTTAATCTGTATTTCTCAGGCACCTACTGTGATGCAGGCTAGAAAGGAAGGGAAAAAAAAGGAAGAGGAGCTTAGAAAAATGTCTTAAATCAGTTGCTATAGATGCATCTCTGCCAAGGTTTCCATTGGTAAATTTAGCAGTCACGTTATAATTTTAGCCAGTACCATTACTTGGCCTTACTCAAAATAATTCACTTCTCACACAAGAAGTTTACCTTAAAGGAAAGTTATTTTGTCTTGCACATTAAAAATGGTGGTTTTGCACATACATGCAATCATTACAAATATCCAAAGCCACAAAAAGCCTAAGGACAGATAAATTAATTTTTTGAGAGAGAAAAATCCAGTGAATTCTACTTGCTCTGAGAATGAATAAAGGTATTTTAATACTTCTGGGGTTCTGGTGAATACAAATAGCTCAAAAATGAGATGCTTGCCTGAGATTTACATCAAGATAGCAAAGGGAGAAGGTTCCATCTGTAGTTTCTGATACAAAGACATTTTGCACACAATATCTGTAAATCCATTAGGAGAAGAAAATTGATACGCATTTCGTATAAGATGAAGCTAGAGTCAAGAGAATGAAAGCTCAAGCAAATGGCTTCTTTGTGTAGCTCCATCAATTCATTGTTTGATTGGACTTTCTGTATATTAAATTCAAGCAGTTCTTTGGCCTGTGGATATAAGAATTGTTGACTGTGTGGGAAATGGCGAGAGCGATGAAGTTTTAGCGCCTTGCTTTACAAAGGAAATACCCCACATCTCATCCGTCTTTCCATCGATGATGTTAAATATGCAAAGTAGCGTTTCTATTAAAGCAATTTTTCTGATTCAGTTTAATGGCAGTTACTGAAGTCCTGACACACACAATATGATTACTGGGCCAAACGGCAATCTTTCCGGAGACGCCGGGAATGGCAGCGCTCCAGAGATGATTTATTATTGTCCTTACTTTGCAAACTCCTCTTAGTTTGCATGAAGGAGGGTGAATGAAGGTTACTATCAGCTTGAGTGGTTTCAGTACTTTGCGTTGAAGAAATAACGGCAAAGAGATCTCTGTTCACACGGCAGCTGGCAGCATTTGCAAGAAATGTGGTCAGTATTCAGTAAGTTCATGCTAGTCCAGCTGTCAACAGCTTGGCAGCGAGTATTTCACATGCTATTTCGCTATTTAAATTTCATCCCCTTTCTTGTCCGTGACCCAATGCCAATGAAAAAGAAAGCCCAAGAAATAAGGGAAACAAAGTCCGATGTTTTTTCCGGAGGGGTTGATCAGGTGTCCGTTCTCGCGCTCTCTCTGACGCACGTTTTGCAGAACCACAGGGTACCAGCTTGAACCGAGACAAACCAAAATAGACCCCTACCCCCAAATCCCCGCTCTCTAAGCACTCAGCTAATAAAAACCGTAAGAAATTTCAGATCTTGCTCCAGATCAGGCTGTTGACATAACCAGGCCAGCACATCTGTTTTATTGACTTCCTAGCGTTAAGCTGGTTCCTTAAATGCATTACGTAGCTAGGGCTGCGCTGTCCAGGAGCACTGATGTCTATCTTTCAAACTCGTTGACCAGTGCAGCTGACTGTGAAAGAGGGGCAGCAACCTCAAAACCATTATGTTCTTGCAAATCGTACGGGAGACAGTCAGACGGGAGATGGTCTCCTAGGACCACCCCGAGGGCGGTGAGCTGTGGGAGCACAGCTTTCCTTAGGCAATAGAAAATCACTCGGCATATCCCTGAGCTCAAGCCACAACAGAGTGCATCGACTTCTGTTCCTTGGGCCGCGGTACTGCCGGTTTCTTGACACGAATGGCCCAAAGATCTCGGTGCCGATGCCCCCCGGGACACCCTGCAGGGTTTTCGCCCTTCTCCGCGGCCGTCTGCTCCCCGCTGTGGCGGGGCGGGGGTGCCGACACCGCCTGCTCGAGGCGCCGGTGCTGGGCTCCGGCGTCCCCCGGGCCGGCGCGGGCAGACGTGCCATTGCATTTTCCCAGCCGCAGTTTGCTGCCTACGCTGCGGGTCACGGACACTGCCCGAGCCTGACACATACTGCTGTTGTCAGGTGAAATGAAAACAGCTATAAAAAGATTAGAAAAATACGCGCTTTGGGCAAAAATGGTGTGGGGTTTAGTAGCGTGAGAAAGGTCTCGTACCGCAGCCGTGTTTGCGATGCGCGCTGACGGGCGGAGAAACACCAGGCTGCCCCATCCACAACCAAATGTATTTAAAAGTAAATAAACCCAAGACGCTCGTAACAAGGTAACAAAATTTATGATAATTAAACCCTTTCTATGTAGATATAAAACTGAAGGCTATTGCGTATTGAGTCAGCTAAAAACCAAGACAGGGACACGAATGCTAACGATGGGAACCGGCACTGTGCTCCGCCGCCGCTTTCGGCAGCGCTTGCATTTCTGAGGTGGTCCCGGGGGTCAAAACCTCCTGCAGAACAAAGAGGGGGTGCTGGCAGCGCTGATATTTATTGTACTGGTGTTTTAGACAAGGGCAAGAGAGGAGATGGGTAGCTGTTGGCCTCTTGAGAAAAATGTTTCTGCATGAATTGGATAGCCGATTTTGCATTCATTTTGAATAGTTGTTTCAGTAATTCAGATTGATTTAAGATGCACCCAAGAATAATGCTTTCATTATAAAACCTCCTGAGCAAAATTTAAATCGTGCTAAATTAAAAACAGCCTTTGTTAAACCAGGGCTGATGAGCACAGCAGAGGGATCAGAGATGCAGGGTCAGTATAATTTAATTCCTTTGCTTTGTTTCCCATTCCAGAAAAACTGCTGTACCTGTCTCTTTGGGTTGTTAACTGCCTAAGGAGCTTGCAAGTCATCCTGGATTTCTCAAAACTGATTTGCATAGCAGCCCCACCAAAAGCAGCACTTACTCTGTTTTATGCAGTGCTTCACCTTCAAGAAATGCATTTTTATTGCTTTTCATTTATGGGTCAATCTGGAAATTCAGTTGTATCCTAAGGATACTTAAGAATCTGGAATAGCAGCAGCTGATGTACAGTGCTGTAGGAGAGTTAATGGTTTCCTAATGCTAGCCTTGTTTGTTTGTTGTAAGTAAACTCGCCCTTTTATATAAATTGAGCTAATCTTTTAATGTCTTAATATCATGGGAAAAGTTATCCTGCACGTTCCAAATCACTGTTATAAAGCACTCTGTCACAAGCAATGGTGGAATTCCAGTTGCAGGGAAATGTTCACTTACCTGGATTTAAATATGTCGGTGTTCATAACAAAAAATACATACATATGCGTACAGATTTGAGTTAAAAACCATGGCGCTTTATAATTCCTTGTTTGAAATGCTGGCTGAAGTTTTAAAGGTAAATAATATTTCAGGGATTTGTAAAAGCTGTGAGCATTGCTGAAATGCAAGCAGTGAACTGGCAACCACTAGCTAGGCAAAGTCTGATGTATTAAGAAGCACGCTAGAGACTTTGGCTGCGTTTTTGGCAACGTCCGTGCGGTAGGAATTGCCAGTACTCTCATTAGCAACAAGATCCTTCCAAACATACTGAAATGAGTTCTGAAGAGAGATGTATATGAAATAATGTATGAAAATGCCCATTTGTCAAAACTGAAAGGTTTTATGGGGAAATGAAGGGGGCCAGGGGATGCTAGTCACCCACACTACATGGTGGGAGTCAGGAAGGTGGAAAGGACCTGGCGCCGAAAGTTTCATTTCTGGAGTTCATGAATTTCTGTGCCATGATGCCAAACCGTGGGCAAGAGCCGCTGCACGAGCCGGCGCCGTGCTCCACCCGCGCTGTCCCCCCGCGCAGCTGGGAGCCCAGCACCGCCCTGACCGCTCCTCCAGCGAGCCCGGAAAGGGCCTCTCCGAGGGGCTCCGGCCGGGGCCCTGCGGGGCTGTCTGGCAGGAATCGGGTGTTTATGGCTCGCCGTAGCAACTTCTCTTTCTAGCCCAGGGTTTGGGCAAGCCAGGGGAGAGTGTTTGACTTCGGATGCTGGGATAAGGAAGCGCTAGGTGCTAGGCTGCACTGAATGCAGCCACACGCAGATAGGTGTTACCGGAGAGCACGGGGGCTCTTCGGGGTCTGCTCTTACCGAGGTTTCCGAGTTTGTTGTAAGTCTGTGATACGACACTAAACTTAGCTGACAGACTGCTTGCTAGACACACCTATTTTAATTAAAATCCTGGAACAAAAATCCCAAATCAGTAATACGAGAAGTTTAAGCTTTAAAGCTTTGACAGCATTTTATAGGTCCCTCTCCAATGAACTCTTACAAAGCCATGTTTAAATGTATAATTTCTTAAATTCTTGTCAACTCATTAAAGGCACTCATTCATCTACAATTTCTGTGATTACAACAGATTGAGAACACTTTAAAGTCCTCAGGAGCACTCTGGTTTGTCTATCCATGTGTTCAGAAAGGAAGGGAAAGAGAACGAGACCAGGTCGCTGCGCTGATGGGAATATAGACTGATCTGCACTACAGCACATTCTGCACGTATTTCACAGCGAAGGTTTGCTCCTGAGCAACACTGAACGTTGCCTTGACCCCAACTTCCCTGTCACAGAGAGACAACAACGTACGTGAGAATGTGCATAGGCGTGTGTAGATAGAAAGATAGGTGCAATCGTTATTTATCAGAAACCGGACAAGAGAACTGTATTTTCACGCGTTTCCCCTTGTGGGAGGACGCACAAACAAGCCACCAGGACAGGTGCCCTCTGAAGCTGCTCTGATACGATGGTGGGAACCGACCACTATGGACCAGTCAGGGTATGGAAAGCTGAACCACAGGGAGGGGGAGCGCTGGGATCTAAAGCCCAGCTTCGATTTCTAAGCAAGCACTCACTTCTTTTCCAGGGTAAGGACCTTAGCTCTTGCCACACAAACTTGGAAACTTTGCTTAGATGTTAAAAAAGGAGGAAAAAGAGGTCTTTTGGTGACTATGACAAAACACGTTCTACATTTTCACTTAATGAAGAAATTCAGACTTGCAGTTGTCATATGCTCAGATTCTGCACCTTCCTGACAGCTGAATTATGATTTTAATAATTTAAAAGTGCTACTGTGAGCTTGTTCATGTATAATAGGCACAGAGAAGTGTTTAAAATCAAAAGCAGTTTAGAGAAAAAGTGGTCACTGTATTACAAGAATGAGAGTTGTCTACATCTGAATATTAAACTCTGTGAACTCTCCAGTGGGAAAACTCTTTGCAAAGTAACTATAAACTAAGTATATTGCTCTGATGTGTGGAATTAAGAGATTGCTTTCGATCATAACTTTGTGACTGCCTGGAGCAGCAGCCTGTGATGCCTGCTTTGGTCTACATCACCCCGTCAGGGTGAGGGCTTGGTCATTCTGCTTACAAAGGTTTTAGTTCAGAGCAACAGAAGCTCAAATCTATAATCTCAGTAGAAACAACTGTAAGACAGAAATGAAATATAAGGGAAAAAAGTGCCCTCCAGGCTACATTTCCTTTGCTTTGATATCATTATCTTTGTACCTGTCCATGGGAATGTTTGAAATTCTACTGCAACTGCTACAGCATACTCGTATTATTTCTTAAATTCACAACTAAACACAGACAAGAAGCCCATATCCTGCTCAATTAAGTAAAAACCAGATCATGTCCTGGAGATCGCCGAGTATCTTCAGGAGTATAGCGGCCCACAATGTCCATTTGAATTCAGCAAATCTATAATTCCTGGCATGTCAAGTGAAGAAACAATGACCGACATCGCGAACAGAGACAACGTATACATCAGCAACCTGGTGTAAAATCTATGGCTCGAATGAATGTCTGAAAAAAACATAAGCTCTAGTTGCCAGCTCCCTTGCACTCATGTTAACTTTTCTCTCCTGCAGAAGCAGTGCGAAACAGGACCTGCTACTCCACAGCCTTGCTCCTCCTGCACTCATTTACCATTGTGCCAAGCATTTGTCAAGTGGGTGTAAGTGCTTTTTCTGTTTTATACAACTTCACATAAGCATAAATTGCAGAAGTTGTAAGGCAAAGAACAATCAAGCCTTTAACAGTTCCAGCCCCTTTTCAAACATGCACCCAGGAAAATGCTTAGGAGTAACTAAGTCAAGCTCCTAGTACATGCTTGCCTGCTGCTCAGTAAAAGAAAAAGTAATACTCACCCCAGTGTTGTCATGGTTACAATAGTGTACCAAAAGGAAGCAGGAATACTGGTGAATTTGCTTGCTGAGGACCCTTTCTCTGCATAAAACATCACAGTTGCAAAGATGATGATTGCCATAGTGAGGGAAAAGAGGAGAAAGCCAAGCTCGGAGGCACAGCTCTTCAAAGTGTAGCCCAAGATTCTTAAGCCTTGGGAATGGCGAGAGAACTTGAAAATCCTGAAAACCCTAAAAACCCTTAGTGTCACAAAGGCTCCGCTGACATCCTCATTGTTGGTCATCACCAAGCCAATGTAGTACGGCATGATGGCCACCACGTCAATGATGCTCATCACGCTTCTAATGAATCTGTAGCGACTTGGGGCCGCAAAGAGTCTCAACAGATACTCAACCGTGAAAATCATCACGCAAGCCGTGTCCAAGCAAAAGAAAGCCACAGCATACCTTTCCCCACATGGAAGCTCCTTGTTTCCAGGCACCGTGCCACAAGGGACAGTTTCCACGACATTAGTGATCACAGAGACAGCAATAAAGAAACCGGTGACATAGTAAAAGACTAAGGCTAAGGTGCTGGTGTGGGGGTTCTCGAAGGCTCGCCACATGGTCTGCCGGAAGCTCAGGGATGGCATGGACCCTTCTTGGTTGTTTTCCGAGTCATTGTCATCCATCAGCCGCTCCGCGTTTTCCCGCTTTCTGTCTTTGTACTCTTCATAGCAGCAGTCCCCAATGATTTCAGGGAGGATCCCATAGAAGGCAAGCTCTTCGTCATAAGCAGAGATGCACTCGTACCTGGGATAGTGCAGCTTGCCAGTTCTATAAAAATTCAAGATGCACCTAAAGACCTCAGGGTCCCGGTCAAAGAAGTACTCCTTAGTGTCTTCGTTGAAGAAGAACTCCTTCTCGGTGCTGCCCAGGAGAGTGTCCGGGTATCTCTCCAGTGTAGTCCTCCAGGTCTGGAAACGCCTGCCACTCACGTTGAGAATGATCAGCTCATCCTGCCTCTTGTTCTTCTCCGTTGGAGCCAGTGGCATGGGACAGTTGGCCACCGGCATCCATCCTATGGCGGCTGCCCTGGCAAAGGGCAACCATGCTGCTACTCCTGCTGCCATGATGACTCCAGGCCTTGTTACTGGAGAAGACAGTTAGGCTGCTCCGGAGACCTGCTGGAAGTCAGATCAGTTCCATCTAAAATACAGAACAAAATAAAAACACAACACACAGTCAAGCGGGGTGTCTTGCCCCATTGTGTTGAAGAGTCAGGTATCAGTACGTACACAAGAATTTGAAACAACTGGCTTGCCCTCATCTCCCATTTGGAGACTGATGTTAAACAAGGCACATGATAATCAGCTCAGCGGGGTTATGGCATTATTATAGATTGAAATTTTGAATAGCAAATGATTCCTCATTAAAAGCATTTTAAAAGTAGCATAAACACACTAATTTATATTTGCTTCCTTACAAACAAGACTAATCCATAATTCCCCAGGTGTAAGCCTCATGTGCTCATCAGTTTAACTACAGCTGTCAAGAAAGAGCTGGGAACTCCAGTGAAATCAGCTTGCAGTTCACCCAATGAAACTGTATGCCATGAAGAGCCATGACTGGACTGAGCTGGGTTTCCAGTCTTGAAAAAGTTCGATATGTACCGAATCTTGCACGAAGAACATTTTCACTTGAAAGAAACAGAAAATCTTCTCTGCTTTTCATTAGTTTTCTTCCACCTTTAATTAAAGAGCTGGCCTCAGCAGCAGTTTTTTGCCAGTCTCTTTCCTTTAGAGATGGGTTTTACTCTTGTGAAATATTACATCCTTCCACCAGCCTAGAGGAAAATTCTTACTTTCAGGGAAACATTTCTCAGAAGAGCTGAGCAACAGTAAGCTTGAATCCCGGGTGTGAAAGCTGATGGATTAAGCTACCAACTGAGTACCAAGAACATCAGAATGAGGGAAGCCTCCAAAGCTGGACAGCTTTCTTCCAGCAGGAAGGTACCTTGATTACTTCCTAGCTAACGGCGGCAGAAGTCCTTCAGCCTAAGAACTGAAGGACTGTTGGGTTGAAATGAAGTATGTTCACTGCACTCTTGATTTTTAGATGAAAATTTTCCCAAGTTGTCCAGATTCTCAGCCACTGGAAGCCAGCATTCTCTTGAAATTAGATAGTTATTGTGGTTCTGATCTAGCCATTAATTTTCTTTTTCTTTTCGGTCTTTGGTCAGAGTTCTTACAATATTTAACTTTTGTTTTAACTTGTATTTACTTTCACTTCCATAATGTTTTTCTAACTCTGCCATAAAATTATCTGGAGAAAGGTGCCATTATCTTATAAGATGCATTAGGGGCCCTATCAAAAGTCAATTTATCAATGGAAATTCCATTGATTCCAATGACTCAGGCCCTCAAAGCCTAATTATATCCTCTACACGGTATCCTTCTAGGCACTTTTACTCTGAAGTTTTTTAATTACATGAAAGCTGCCATTCCAGCCAGTAAGGCTGCAGTATTATTGATTTCAACAGACCATCAAAATACTGAATAAAAAATGATGGAATCAATCTGTGGTGCAAATGACTAAACCGCTCACAGAAACACTCTTCCTCTTCAGGGCACATTAACATTCATCACCTTAATGTGGAGTATCTTTTGATACAATTTTACTATCTAAAGGACAATTGAAATCCCTCGTGCAAGCATCTTACTGCTGCTGGAAGAGGTTTTATAATTATGAAACGTATAATAATCCACAGTGATGCTTATCCCAAGGAGACACTTTGCTTATATACATGGCACTGGAGGAAACATCCCACAATATTTTCCTGTAAAGGATTGTTCAATATTGCCATGCGCTATGTTTTCTCTCCCCCTAAAGAGGGAATTTATTGCGTTACTAGTGCCAGACTGACAGCCCTGGAGACCCGGCTCTCGGCCGTGCGGGGAAGAGGCAGAGCGCAGCACTGCAAACTTTCTCTGCACTACTTTGCAAATACGCCCCGGTCTGCAGCCGAAAGGCAATCTGCGGGGTCTCGGTGGGCTCAGGCAGCGGAGCTGCCCATTTCTTTCAGCAGCGGTGGATCTTTTCACTTTTATGAAACGCTGCGTTAAGCACAGGACTGCAGAACAGGAGGCAGCAAAATGAGAGCCATTTCATTCATTAATCACCAAATATATTCAAGCAAATAACCAAGAGACCAAGATCATGCATCCTGTTCCTGTTTTCCCTGCTGGTAAACTGTCTTCTCTGCTTCTTAATTTCAATTAGCGACACCACCACAGTCGTTCTACCAGGACTGATTGGCGATGTACGCTGACCTGACCAGCTGCAGTACACTGGATCCTCATCTCCCCTGATTTCTCAGGGGAACCTCGTTAGAAATCTCGTCTGTACTTTTATAACTTTGGTTGTAGATTCCAGGTTACCTACATTAGCTGCTGAGGCACTATAAATACTTCATATATAATTGTTCTAATAAAGCACTGGTAACTCATAAGTGACTTACACATTTTTAAATCAATTTTTAAAGATAAAATGGGTCCTTCCATGCTGGCGGTATATGTGGGGAAGCTCTAAATATCTCAGCTATGAAATGGACAGGAGATTGAAGCAAAAGAGAAAGAGAGGGGGATTCTTCTCTGGAAGTTTAGTTCTCATTTCTCTGTGACAGAGATGCAGCTGGTTAAGAAAAGTTAGTGCACACAGCTTCATTTTCAAAGTTGCATTAAATCTGTCCCATTTGATCCTCAAAATAAGCAAAAAGAGAGCCTTTTTCAGCTATAAATTGTCTGTCTGCAAGCAAGGACCGAGAGGGAGAAGGGGTTTTGCTTTTTCTTGTCCGTGAGTCCTTGGAACTCTACCCCGCCCCGAAATAAGAGACAGAAAATGAAGAGAGAGGTAGGACTCGATTTGTAATTCAGAGCTGCACAAACGAAGTCGAGTAAGAAAAGAATGAACTAACTAGTTCACCTACAAAACGTGGAAAGAATCCTCCTTTTCTGCACGCCTGGCTTTTGGTAACTGCTAACCAGCCTTTTTAGGCTGGAAAGGAATTGGCTGGGCTCAAGATCTGCTGTACGGTTGACAGGCTCTCTTCAGCTCGCACAGCAAACGGACGCACGTTAATGCTAACAAGCATATATTTAGCTATACACTTATTTCTGATTTTAATTACCGTAATTTCTGCATGTAATTTGGAAGGAACTAGATAACAAAAGATCGGTACCCTGCTGCTGACATTTAGAAGACCTGGTACAGGAAATAAAATAATTTGTCTCCTCCTGACTTAAAGAAGCCAGCATCTGTAGAGACAAGAACCTGTTTTCTTTAGGTACTTAGGAGGTCAGTGAAGCGGTGCAAGGAAACGTGATAGAGAAGCCCGTGGCGTGAGCCCCGTCCCCCTCGCAGGACGCCCGACCCCATCCGCATCCCTCCCTGCCGGCCGCTGGCTCCCGCGGGTCGGCTGCGCCGCAGCCACGTCGTGGGCACCGTGGCTCCATCCCAGTTTCAAACAAAAACCTGACAGGCACGGCTAGGTCAGCAAAGCTCTGGAGGCAAACTTTAGAGAACACAGTTGTTTCTGTTCACCTAAAGGGTCAAGAAATAAACGATGGATTCTTACCACATTAGCTCCCACCGGCACTGCTGTACTTAATAAATGTCTCTTCGTAGTCTCATGAAAAGAAACAAAATAAGAATCTCATAGTGTTTCCCTTTCTGGAAGCAGACAGGGATGATTTAAAATGCCACTGATAAGCATACTGCGAGTTCTTGATGAGACACTGCTAATGGGAGTAAAGAGCCTTGAGATCGTTCGTCCTCTCCTTTCCCGTCCTTGGGTCAGGCTCAGACAGCAAAGATATATTTGCTTTAAAGCAAAATATGTCAGCCAGAGCTTCGATATCCTCCGTCAGTCGCGTATTCCTTCCCCTTCGCAATCACATCAGATTATAAAACTTTCCGCAAAACATTCACTCCCGCAGTCCGTTGGAGAGATTTGGGAGCAAAAGCAACAGGCTTAGGCTAAATGCATGCAAACTTCTCCCCTCCCTCCCCGGCAGCCCAGAGAGCCCCATCTTGCCGGCTCGCAGCGATGCCTTACCTGGCAAGGAAAGATGCTCTCGGCGCCCAAAAGTAGGGCTAAATCTAGGGAATGGGAAGGAAGGGGGAGCAGTTGCTCCTCAGGATAAAAGGTGAACTGTGCTGCCTGCCGCTCGACTCCCTCTCTAAATGCAGTCAGAAGCAATCAGTAAATGTGATCGTCATTGTGAAAGTATATATAGAGAGATGACTAAACAGCTTCTCCCTCATCACCGCCGAGACCGAGTCTCTCCCTGCCTCTCTCGCCTGAGCTCGCTGCGTTTTGCCCCCTCCCCTTCCAGTACCGCTTGGAGCTTTGCTCTCGCTGCCCAACGGAGCTGGGAATGGCACCCAGGTGCCGGAGAGTCCGCTCGCCGAGGGCGCTGGAGATGGGGAGACGGACCCAGCGGGTCCCAGCGCGGCAGGCGGCGAGGGGAGGCTGAAGAACGGCGGCGCGAGCGAAGAGACGCCGGCAAATGGAGCCGTTAAATACAGACCAGAGCCTCCCCTGCGTGCTAATGTGCCAGCAGTGGCAAGGGGGGGACGAAGGGGGGGAAAAGTATGGGATGAACTTCAGCGGTCCCTCCCGGAGCTCCCTCTGCGTCCCTGACTCCCGGGCAGGCGGGGACCGTGCCGGAGCGGTCCCTTCTCCTGGAAAGGAACGGAGCTGTTCCTCCAGCGTCGCAGACCCGCGACGACACCTCAGCCAGGGCGGGAGGCTACGTGCAGGAACCAGAATGGATCGGTCGGACCGGAGCCCCTCTTTCCCTCTCTGCTTCTCCCCCCCTCCTTCCCACCCCCCCCGCCCTCGTCCCGCTGCCCTCGCCCGCCCCGCTCCTGGCAGCCCTTGCCGCGCCCGTCTCCGCACCGCCTCGGCATCCCGCAGCCGCCGCTGAGCCCCGTTACGGGCGGACCCCTCGGCCCGACGCGGAGCACAGCGGCCGTGCCCCGCTCTGCCGAGGCGCCGCGGCGGGAGCCAGGCCGGGCAGATACGTACGTGAAGCGCCGGAGCGCGGCCGGCCCGCCATCGCCTCCGTGCTCGCTCAGCGGCGCATCGCACCTGCTCGGGCGGCCGCCGACGGCGGCGGGCGGGGGGCGAGGCCGAGAGGGCGCGGGGGTGGCGGCGAGCCGGGGGCAGCGCTCCTGCCCCTCGCCCCCCGCCGCCGCCGCCGCCGCCGCCTCCTCCTCCTCCTCCTCCTCCTCCTCCCGCCGCCCGCGTCCCCCCGCCCCGGCCCGGGGCTCCCCGCCCTCCCGGCGCCCCCCCCTCACCTCCGCAGGGCGCGCCGGCCCCGCCGCCTCGCCCCGCCCGCCGCTGCCCTGCGGCTGCCGGGAGCGCGGAGGGAGGGGGCGGGGGGCGGGGGCGGGGGCGGCAGCACCGGCGGGCGGACAGCTCCGGGCCCCCCCCCCCCCCCGCGGCCCGGGTCGGGCCCCGCTCCCGCGGCGCCGCCGCTCGGGGGCTGCGCGGGGGAAGCGGGGCGGGGGCGCGGGCGCGGGCCGGGGGCGCCTCGCTGGGTTTCTGGAGGGGAATCGGGGGCTTCGCAGCGCCGTCGGGAGCCAGGGCCCGGCCCCCGGTGATCCCGCGTGCCCGTAAGGCGCCTTGCTTCCCACAGCTCTGCAGGGCCTTATTTAAACAGAGAAAACCCCCAAAACCAACACCACCCACCCACCCCCCCCCCCCCCCAAATCCTCAAACATTTCAGCTTGTCCGGTTTGGAAAAGCTAACCCAGCCACTCTGATACCAGTATCCCAATCAGTCCAGCTCAGTGTCCGAACATTCTCTCACCACCGATAATTCAATGCTACTATTAAAAAAAACCCCAACTAATTTCTGAGTGTCAGGCCCTGGGTAATCCTGCCGCAAAACACATTTCCCCCAATTATGCTCCTAAGCTGCGTGACGGTGTCTGCAGGCTACTGAGCGAGGTTAGGCAAGGGCAGCGCATCATAATCTCTAGGGTACGGGTGCGAACAGCTGTCTGCTGGGCACACGAGTGGCTGTGTGCAAAGGGAATCCAAAAACTTGCGCGAGGAACTTTCAGTGGCTGTAGGAATTTAAGCAAATCCAAGCCTCCAGAATCCATCTTTATCAGTTCTCTTCAGAACTGCTTTCCCCCTTAAAACACTTCCTGTATCTCCACTTGCTCTTTTCCTCTTGCAGATGCTCAGAAGAAAGCAAAACCAGAAATGTCATTTGGCTTTTACTGGTACGAGAGATTCTCTGTGATTTACAATGTCATCGCTTCATAAAGCTTCCTGCCTCTCTTCTCTCGCTCGGGCGTGCTCTGGCCTGGCTGTGGTTCTGAATAGCTTTTCCCCCATGACTCGGCCCCCTTTTAACTTCCGATCCCTATTAAAAAGCTAATTTGGGAACTCTTTTTCAATGCTCCCAATTTTGTATTTTTAAATAGAGTGTGAAAGTCAAAAGCAAGCTAGCTGCAGATAGTCTGATGTGAAAATATTCCTCCTTCTCTCTCTTTATCTTTTTCTTTCTTTGATTCTTTTTTCCTCTCTTTTTCTCTCTTTAGCTCTCTCTGTCTTTCCCTCTTTCTCTTTTGCTCTCTCCGCCTTTCCCTTTCTCTCTCTTTCTAGGAACATCTGCTTAGGTTCTACTGCATCAATTATAGGTTTTATTAAAACTTTTTGAAGAACTTTTTCTCATTCTATTTCTGAAAAGTAGAACCTGCCAGTGTTAAAACAAGCCAGATATGCAGAGAAACAACTGGAATAAACTGCGCATGGTTAAGTACCAATATTAAATATAGTTCACTCGATTTTTTTGCTCTGCCATTTTCTTCTGTATTTATATCCTATGCCTCTACAATGTATTTTATTTATTGTGTTTGTTCTTTGCACTGGGCGCCATCCCGCATTAATTCTGCATCCAAATATCCCATTGACTGCGTGGCCGTGCTGTATAAGCATCCTGTAATGACAGTTGCAGTAATAAAGCTAGCTCGGTTGCTTGAAATTACAGTCTGCCGTAAGAGTGTAGCTTTGTAGTCTGATTATGTCCTATAGATTGTGCCAACAGTTTCCTTGCTTTGGATCCAAGCTTGTGAAAATGCCTGCATAGATTAAAGAAAGATCTTAATATGATTATGCGAAAGAGTCAGTATTCGTAACCTTAAAATTGCGTATGTGGTCTAGAGATTGAAACAGCCTGGAAAACACAGCTGCTTGCGCGTATCTCTGCTTCTTTCGAAAACTCTTGCAGACCTTGGCTACATCTCTTAAGCTCTGTGTTCCTCATTTCCACCTAAAGAAGGAGTATAATAACATTTACTGACAGAAAGTATAGTTATCGGAATGTATAAGTATTTATACGTGGCTATGCGATTCCTGAAGGAAATAAGTTGTATAAAAGTATAAAGAATGATCTAGTTACATGTTTGTCGGTCGGTCTACCCACCGCTCTGGCATAGTAAAGCAAACTGAGACGGCATTTCTCCAAAACTTCATCCATCCATCTCTCCAACTATCCGCCCTCCAAGATTCCTCTTGGGCTTCTTATCATGGTACGCAAATGCACAGAACAGGTAGTCCTAAAAATGAATAAATGAAGGAAGGCACGAGGCACTTTCTGTCTTGCCCTATAAATACAATAAAAAACATCTACCACTTTCTCTAAGGAAGATGCCTTCCTGCCACAGGCATGGCAAAGTAAGGAGTTCAAGTCTCTTGCTCACTCGGATGCCTATCTCGTGTATATTTTATCACTGGAAAACGCAGTGTCTGCTTTAGGGGCAGAAATGGTCTTCACTAGGGCTACTCTAGTTTTTCTTTTAGCAGCACATTTCTGGTGAAAAATTTATTTTGACACAGAAAAAACTGCCAAAAAATGGATTTGGATCAAAATTTTGCAGGCTTTCTTATAAGGAGAACTAAACTATTAAATCGGGAAAGTGTCCATAACAAATGGTCTTTCATAACACGGTTTTGCTTTAGGTTTTTTGCAGAACCAGTGTCTGAAGCATTTAATAGAGATTTGTAAAAAATGAAACCCCAAATTCTCTCAGCATCCCTCAGGAGTTTTTAAGGGGATCTTGTTATTGGCTTAAAAAAATCCCGAAGGAAAAAGTGACTGGTTTTCAAGCACCTTTTGAAGAAGGTTCAATACACGGAGATGTCAAGGGTTGGGGGATTTACTTAGGATGACTGGGGATTGTAGTAGCTCTGCTTTGGGGCAGACTGCAGAATTTCCAGGGGTACTGTTTGCATCCCCGTGCGGTTCTCATCCCCGTCCGTCCGTCCGTCCGTCCGCGCCATCGGTGTCTGATGGGCAGCCCGTATCCCTGCCTCGGTCTGCAATCTTTCACTGCCTGTTGGTACTTGAAAACCAGGGGGGTTGGTTCAAGGCCGAGATGGACTTACAACGTGTTCAGTTTTTTCCCCCTCCATGCCTGGAGATTTTCCAACCCGAAATAAAGCCTCACAGGCAGCTGCATTCTGCCACTTCTTTCCAAAAGGGAAGAGGAAAGAACCATGGATGGTGTCCAGCAGCTCTGCTGGCTAGCCAGCAGCTGCAAAATTTTCTGCTCAGCTGACCTTAATGAATCAAGAAAAGATCACACATGATAGTGGAGGGAAAAGACCCTTGAAGGACAGTAGTGGTACTGAATCGGGGCTTTGATTTATTGTCCACTGTCCTCTGTCTCTCCCCGGTGCGTACCATGGCTCGCTCTTCCAGTCTCATTTCACACGGTGACTAAAATAACAATGCTGGTTTGCGATGCTGTTCACCGCAACAGCTCATCAGGGATTGTGCTTAATTGGCCATATTCCACGTTATCAACATCCAAACGTTTAAGTAATGAGAGTCTCCCATCAACATTGCTGATTACAGATGAGACCCGGAGCGTTGCACGAGGCAGGTAGGGAAGGGCAAAGTGGAAAGCAAAGCTAGAGTGCGCGGAGGACGCGGGGCTGTTTGGGAGCGGGGGGATGTGTTAGCTGCAGGAGGGCAATGCTGCTCGATCAAGTGGCAGAGAGGTGAGTTAGCGTGCCTGGGTATTCCGTGTCTGCTTGTGAGACAATTCTGCCCGTATTTGCCTTTATCTATGCCTTGAGGAGAACAGTGCCAGAGAAGTCCAGTTTCGCCATCCTGGATCTGAAGCATTTTTTCGCTAGCACTGCTGTACCATCAGTCCAGCGGGCCTGAGGTGCCTCTGGCCTGTGCTGCGTACGGCACAGTGCGGTGGGACATTCACCGAAGGCAAGGGAGCTAGAACAGAGCAATGTCAATGAGAGGGAAATTGGGACAATTGGCTTAAAGCTAGAGCCCTGTAAAAGCGTAGGAATTCTTTGCTGCCTTGCTGTTCTCTTACCACTAATGCTTTAGTGTCTTACAGTCCAGGCAGGACTTTACACATCGCTCTTTGTCCAGCTGCTTGCATTGCAAGTTTCTCTTGCAGTGATCTGCCTCCAGCCAGTTGGGAATTCTTGGAATTAAAAGCCAACCAAGGCTAAAAAGCTCTGAACTGAGCAAAGCACAAGTCAACTGCACTCCTTTGGTCTCACACACGTTGGGTTAACCAGTCACCATCAAAGCAATCATCATTATCTCCTGGAAGTTGAGAGACCAATTAAAGAAAAGAAAAAAAAAAACCCAAACCCAAACCAACCTGAAACAAATGATTAATGTAAAGCTGTCAGGTTTGGAATGGTTACCAGAGCTAGAGTGATGCTGAAGGTTTCGCTGCTTGAGTCAACAATACAATAAATTGCATTTGCAGTTTTTCGGTGGCTCATAACCAGTAAATCAAATCTGTGGAACTATACATTTACTGCAAATTTAAGGAGTTGTTCTTTCATTTTTAAGAGTGCATTTTAAATCAAGTCAACAGCCATAAAGCAATATACAGCCAGCCTAGCTATTGTCTGGGGAATGAATCCTGTACTATCATGATTCCTTTTTATTGTAATTAGATATGGGGGCAGGGAGGAGAAATCTGGGAGAGAGCTTGTCCTTGTTCAGCTGACCCGTAAAAAGGGTACATAGTTGCATCGAAAGCAGTGGTTGCTTGGGTTTGGGCAAACTGGAGCAGAAAACAGCTGCTCCCACGTGTGGGTGTTTCACACAGATGTACCTGAGCGTGACAGGAATGGCCAGCAGAAGCCGGGAGCCTTGCTTTTTGCTTTTTCTTTTTTTTCTTTTTTTTTTCTTTTTTTAAGCTCACCTGCTGCACCATGTGAGATCGTTATGTTACAGCATCAACCAGTGTGGCCTGGGCTGGGCAGGGAGATGATAAAAGGCCGAGGCTGCCAGCCTGCGAGCTCTGAGGCTGCTTCTCCGGGCGTCCCTGCGTGCAGGGAAGGGGCTTGCCCACCCTCGCGGCAGAGGTCCCTCCGGACCCAGGCAGGAGCGCTGGGCAGGCAGGGCGAGGAGTTAACTGGATTGCGGTGCCCGTGTGGCACGTTGGATTTGCAGAGCTGCGGCTCGCTTCTGGCTCCTGCCATAAGGACCCGGCGTCTGTCGCGGCACCGCGCTCGCCCGGCACGCCGGTGGCCACGGCCCTGTGTCTGCAAGCTTGGTCGCAAATTTCAGATCTGTACAAAAACACGCGTACTTCTGCTGCAGCACTTGGAGAATTTTGGATGTCTTTTGAGTTTGAGACAGTAAACGTTAAAATACTTGTGGGTAGAAGTATAAAGCTGCCAGGTAGAAGGGACCCCAGGCACCCCGTGGCTCTCGTGCCCTCCCGAGTGGTGGCCGCTGAGAGCTCTGCCTCCCGAAAGGCAGCGGGAGCAGCCCGGGCTGTGGTGGGATGCTCATCACGAGGGTGGGCATAGAAGTATAAAGCTGCCAGGTAGAAGGGACCCCAGGCACCCCGTGGCTCTCGTGCCCTCCCGAGTGGTGGCCGCTGAGAGCTCTGCCTCCCAAAAGGCAGCGGGAGCAGCCCGGGCTGTGGTGGGATGCTCATCACGGATGGCGTGGCCGTGCGAGGACACGGGAGAGAGGGAGGAACCGGGGGCTCCCGGAAAGAGCCTGTAGTAAGGGCTTTGCTGCTGCTTTTTCTTCTATCCACTCTTTGTATTTTCTTGCTTTGGGAGGAAATTGCTGTTTTTCTAGATGCAAACCTCGTCTCCTCAGTGAATTCCCTTTTCTGGAAGGAAGCCTGTGTTTGTTTTCCATCTGGGGTTTGAATGAAGCACGCTCGGGGAAATACGCAGCAGAGCCGGGCTAGCAGCCTCAGCTAACCTCTTGATTAGGGTGGGAGGGAGGCGCCTGCTCACCCCCACGGCTCTCGGGGGTCCGGAGAGGGTGGGTGAAAGCCTCCTCTGTGCTGGCAAAGCCACGCTGGGCTCCGGCTGCGGGGTTGCGGGGCCCCTTCGCCCCCCTTGGTGCGCGGGCAGCTCCCGTCTGCCGGCGGCGGGGGCTTCTCCCCGTGCGGCGCGCTGGGCTGGGGCGGCTCCGAGGGGCGCGGGTGTGGGCAGGGGCGCAGGAGCCCTCCCCACTGCACAGCCGGAGGGTGCTCGAGCCTGGCTGCGGAGAAGGGCTGCTGGTGTGTCCCAGAGAGCAGAGCTGAGGCTGCCATTCCCCATCCTCCCCTTTTCCTAATGTGGCTCGAGACCTCTGACTCTGTGATAAGAATGGTTTTTTGGGGTTTTTTTGGGTTGCCTTTCCTTCCGAAGCCTGGTGGCTTCAGGCAGCACTTTGGCCATGATCTGTATAAGGGTGAATTTCTGTTTCTGTGACGATGGCATCGCTGGGGAGGTGGCTCTCTCCTCCCTGATGGAACTTCTAATGAGACAGACAGAATGCTGAAAATAAAAATGAAAGGCCCTGCTTCTTGTAAGCCCTTTTTTTCCCTGCTGCTTAATTATCGCATTGAAGATAAAAATAGCTGAAAAATCACTGAAGAGGAGGTGAGGGCTTTCTGCAGCAAACCTTGCCCCCTTCAGAACGGGCCCCACTTCGCCTCCGTAGGCTCCCGCTCCCCTTCAGGCCGGGGTGGAGATCCAGGCCGGACCTGGGGCTGCCCTACTGCCCTGCTTGTAGGGAAATGCAGCGTTGGAGGCCCTGGCTGGAAATGGCGTCTGACCGCGGTACTGCGGCAGGGCTCGCCCAGGCGCGAGCGGGGCGAGACGCACGGCAGCAGCGGGCGCGAACGGGGCTGCTGCGCGTCTTGAGCCGCCGCGGTCTCCGTTTGCCCGGAGCAGACGAGGCCTGCGCCCAGCAGAGTCTTGCTGAGGGCGAGACGCGTGTCGGCGAGGTGAGGACTGCTGTTGCTCCATCAGTTGCCGGGTTGTGGCTCTGCTCTGCGCTAGAAAGACGTGGAGGGTCTGGAGGAGCAGCCCAGCAGGCGTGCTGGGCCGGCTTGCGCGGCCGGGTGCGTGTGGCCGCTTGCCGAGGCCAGGGCTGTCCCCCTGCGAGCGCGGTGAGCTTGGACCTCCAGACCCAGACCGTTTTTTCAGGCTGTTTCCTAATGGCGAGGAGGGGATGGTTCCCGACTCATTGGTGAGGAGAAGAAAACGAGCAGAGATGGATTCTAGCCCCAAACCAATTTATCATACCAACCCCCTCCCTCTATATAAGAGAATGCTAATAGGTAGAAATAGATTTACTCTTTGATCTTGGAACAGATTAAAAATAATTTTACCTGCAGACAAATTCTATACCTAGCATTCAATCTTAATCTGATTTTTTTTTTTAATTGTTGAACCCAGTAAGATCATTATTTCTGCCTCGCTGTGGCAGGATGTAGTCTCTAGCTAAAGGGAGGGCTTTCTGTGTGCTTGTGTGTCATTAAGGGCTAACCTGGAATTCAGATTTTAATCCTCAGTACAGACCTTTGATATAGAAAGAGGGCTTTTGTTAATGCACTAACTTACACTTGCTCAGCGTGGAAGCAGCAGCTGATAGCTTGAAAGTAAATTCGGTAGAGTGTTTTTGCATAGTCCAGTGTTAAATGAAGTTCTTCACGAATGGCAAATCTCTCATCTAAGCTTCTCAAGAAGCTCAAAAGGGATATTTATGCAAACATCTCTCTGAGCAGGAGGTTCTCTTGCCCTTAGATCGTGCGCACATGAGGGAGATCTTGCTTCTCAACAGGGTGGAAGATCGGCTCGTTAAAGCGGCTTTTGGAATACGCAGGCACTTTGCCAGGGCACCGCTGCTCTTTGCTTTTTGCAAGACCCTCTGTTTCTGAGAGCAGTAAGCAGACCTTGTCTTTAGTTTGGTTTTCTGGCTTGTTACCGGTACTGTTTAGCTGAGGTATTTTTAACTCCGTCCTGCGACTCCATCCCATCTGGCAATACGCTTCGTGGCCTCCAGGAACGTCCCCCGAGTTGGGGGCTGGCGGTCATCTCCAGCTGGAAAACAAAGCCCGAGCGGAGCGGTGCCCTCCCCGCGCGAACCGCAGAGCAGGTTTTGCTCATTTGACTTGTCAAAGTGATAAACTGTCTGAAGATTGTGCAGATGTTGGAAACATGATCCCACTTGCTTTGCAGTGTAAAAAGATAACAACCGTTGGGCTTTTTATGTCTCCTAGGAAAATGTGTAATATCACCAAATATGCAAACTTTATTGGTGTCGAACAATTCTGCTTCTAATACAGGCAGAGGTGAGGTTAATCAAGATGCATTGGCACATCTTTTAAAATATGACTGGTTTTGCTCATAGCAAAATCCAGGGTCCAACTGATTAGTAATTCTGATTTTGTATTAGGTGACAAGCTGGCAAATAAAAAAAAGAGAATTTGATTTTTCAAAATCACTGTGCACGTTTCCGACTAGGAAGCCTTCTAGAATGAAAATTCATACTGTTCACCCAGGAATGAGTTACACTAACTCCTTTTTTAAATTAGATAAGATGACATTCGTTGTTGTAGCTGAATGCTTAGATAATGCATTTTCTAACGCTGTGTGTAGTATTTCTCTGTGCAAGGAATAATGTGCAAAAAGTAGCACAATCTGGAATGATGTAGCAGGGCATAATACAAGTCAGCTTAAATAGGAACATAGGAAATGTTTAAATGGCAAGCGATAAATCCATGTAATAGCATTCAAATAGAGTTCAATCCAAATGATGGCTTTGGTATTGATGAAACCTCACAATTTTATGCCAGTTCTTATTTGGATAACTCTGAGTTTGCAGACATTGCCCAGTTTCTCAGAACAGAGAGAAGCAGCTCTTTATTTCTGCTGATGGCAGAAATGGAGGCATATAAATTTCCCCTTTTTCTCAGTATTCAAAGTGTTGAGGAACCTTTTCCACATTTTGGTTTGTGTTGCAAAGATCTACCGCCTGAGATATTATCCTCATCTGCGTGACGAAGTTAGCTGAGGAACAGGGGTAAACTATTCTGGGTTAGAAGTGACACAGATAACTAGGAATTTGGATCTGATGATTCCTTTATTGCTATTATAAACACCAGCAGAAAGAAAGGAAACGGAACTTTTTGGCATTTTGCAATCTAGCATGTTATAGAAGCCAAATAAAACTGTACCTTATTCCCCCGGCTGCGTTACTGACTGCGTGAGGAGTTGGAAGCACGCAGCGCTGCGTGAAGGCACTCGGCGTGTTCAAGAATCAGACCTTCAGATGTAAAGCTTAAGGAAAAGCAAGGCAAATATTCATGAAAGTGTCTGCGTTTTATGTGACCTCCTTTCCACCTCAGCGTTGATCCAGGCTGCTGATCCGAAGAATAGATTCTGATTTCCATTTGATAAGGCTTACATTTTTTGGCAAAGGGAGGCTGAAAAATAATCCTTTTCTGAGCAGATAAATCATCTAAAGCGCTCAAACATGCAGGCAAAGGAACTGGTAAATCTGCTAGCTGAACTCCCATGATTGCTTATTTCCAGGAGTCCCTGCCGGGAAGCGGTTCTCGTGGGAATGGCTGGGGTGACTCGGTCCAAGGCCACGGGATTAATCCCGGCGGTGCAGGCGCGAGGCGCCGGCGTGCAGGGCTGCGCCGGGGGCCGCGCGGAGCTGCGGAGGCCTGACCTGTAAATCCGCAGCTAACCCCGAGCGCTCAGCCCGGCCAGGTGCTGACTCTTCGGAGCATTCTGGCGCCTGCTCAGAAATATTTAAGCGCATGTTTAAAATGAAGATCGTAAAGGCCCAGCGAGTCAAGGGTCTGCTAATGTGCATCAAGGTAAACACACGCTAAGTGCTTTGCTGGGCTGTAGCCAGGGGCTGACTCTGTAGGATCCCAACCCCTGTTAAAATGTGGAGTTCAGCCCCAGCCGGCAACGGGAGCTCCTGCGGCGTTCCGGCCATGTAGAGCTTCCCTGCTGCAGGGCTCTGCTGGGAAACAGCCACCAGCCTGCCTTCTCATAAGGACAGCAGCGAGGAGAGAATGGTTATGGTTATTTACTAATTAATCCAGTACAACTAAACGTATGAATAGACGTTCATTTAAAATTCCTGCTGGTTCACAGAGCGAATGAGAGCAGTGCCTTGCACGCCAGCGAGGCTCCAGCCCCAGGGACCCTGCAGGAGAACCAGGTCTGAAAAAACAAACTCTGCTGTTAGGAAAAACAAACATTCACAGTCCTAAACAACATGAAATACTGAAAGAAACAGTACTTCGGGTTTTAATTAGTGCCGGTAAGATGTCAAAACAATGAAAACCAATGGATGTATCGCTGATCTGAGCCCCTGATAAAGGCTGCTCAAGGGACTGCGCCAGGTCTGGGGCCGTACTCTTAGAACGTATCTCTTTGCAAATATACACACGTATAATGTCACAATAAATCTGGAAAGCCGCTTGTGTGCAACTTAGAGAACAGTTGCAAACCAAGAAAGGACAGTGCAGCTGATAATCACTTGTGTTACCACCGTCAACCAAAGCAGCAGCACTAGCAACAGGCACACAGTGCTTCTCACTCGGCGCAGGGCAGAGGTGATCAGTGCTGCCCGCTAAGGTGCCCGTGGCAGAGGTGCGTGGAGGCACCAAGCACCGCGTTCCCCCCAGGACTTCGAAAAACCAGAAGCTGTGTAACTGAGAGCACAGAGTGAGGTTAGGTTCCCAGCTTTCATTTAAATCTTGTTTCTTGCCCTCATAAATATAAGAAAAAGCTTGAAAATGTGAACTGAATCATGTTTGCGTGGTCTGAAAGCAGAGCCGTGCCGTGCGCTGCCCGTCCTACCTCTGCAAGGGGCTGTGGTGGAGAACCCACGGTGATGGCACTCGGGACGCCGCCGGTTCATGGTGCTCTGCGCTAGTGCGCTGCTTGGTGCCCGTACAGAATGGTTTTATAAAACTTGCGTTTTACAGGGATGACTCATGTTACAGGATCAGCTCTCTGTATTGGACCACCTTCTGCTCTAACTTGCTGCCATGGAAATCCAGATAATAGCATTAGCAGCTGTTGCAGAGGAACATCAAGGCGGATGAGAAGAGAATTTGGCCCGTGGACCAGTCAATACTGCTAACAGCTAGCGCTGCGCAGTGCTGCAACATGCGCCATTTTCTCTGCACTGAGTTACATTCCAGGAGTTTTCAGAAGTGCTATAGTAATAATAACAACAAGTATTATTAATAATAAATAATTACAGTCAGCACTTCCTGACTTTTAATCATAGCCTCTATTCATGAACAAAAGTAGGGATGGATAATTCTCAGCTGACTTTCAGACAGAAAGATAAGATGCAAAGCTAAAAAACCATTGCGAACAGGACTCGGGATAATTTCACATAATCCTGACAATACAGAGCTAGCCTTCCGAGGCAGATGATGACATTCAGTGCATGAGCTGTTGCTAAGCTTTCGAAAAACATTTATCCTTTGGCCACAAGCTACTTCTGGTCTTTGTTGTTAGCAGAGACATTTATGTCAGAAAATGTTGTTCCTTTTAAAATTTTCTGTGATAAAAGGCACTTGTTAGATGTCCAGTGTGAGCTTTAAATTAATGCTGAACTGGGTCTGTGCTGGAGGAGCTGCTGACTCCTCCACGTTACTGATTTCATTTGCAGCAGTGCCAGTCCTCCCGTAACGGATTACCTCTGCAGTTTGGGGCACAAAGACCAGAGTCAAATTAAGTTCCCGACGAGACACACTACTGGCTCAAATCATTTCCCTCCCACTTTCTTAGCATCAATGTGTGGTCTACTTAAATGGCAGTAAACAAGTGTAAACTCTTAACAAGCCACAAATTGGCTATTGACATCTCTGCTGGCTGACTCCTCATTCTAGAAATGTCGCTTGCTGGGTCAGTGAGACGCTGGGGCTCTGCCACAGACCTGAATCTGAAGTCATTTCTTGTAGACACGATTCTTTGCTTATTCCTTCACTTTCAGAAAATCTTGTCTTTAACAGCATGCTGGACAGGTACACTTTCAGCCTGCACGTTTAATTTAATGGCACTGAGTGCCATTTAGAAAGAGGAGCTTTAATTCCCTAGATTTTGCAGAATTAAAGCATGCTTACGTTATTTTGCTCTATGTTGTGAGTATTTTTCTCAATTTCTTTTGAGGACGGGCTAACAACAGTCACTCCACTGAGTTACAAAAATTACACAAATTATTCCTAAACCTGAAATGCAAGCAGTTGGCTGGATGCCATTTGCACTGGAGGATTAAACCTTAGACTGCAAAGGAGGGGGAAAAAAAAAAACCCACCAAAAAAGAAAATTGGGAGTGGTTTAGAAAAGCACTTAGAGATCAGATTAACCTGGGCTGGGACACTGATACGGTCATGTGAGAGCAGCATATCTTCTGGGAAGCTCAGCTCTTCCCGATCAGGACCAGAATTACCTAGGAACGATTTTTGCTTTTCGTCTCCCAGCTCTTCACTTTTTCTCTCCCCTCGCTGGTGTGAGCAGAGAAGTCCAAAATCCCGACTGACCACTGGGCTTGCGTGATGATTCAGGGTCTGGATCTTGAAAGAGGTTTAGGATATGCTCTCACTGTAGGTATCGGCTCAGATTTGTCCTGCCAGCTTTAGCATCCAACGCCGGTGTCTCCGTCAGATCCCATTTGCTCTTGGCTCTCGGTCTGGCCGGTGGCGAGAGGCTCTTTGCCACGGTGACTCACAGCAGGAGCCTGCGTCTTCACTTTTATTCTTTGAGTTATACCCTGGAGGTGCCTGTCGGTCCCCATGGGCTGCAGAGGAGGCTTACATACATTATGTCTGTAGTAAGGATGAATTTTTGGAAACTTAGGGATGGCCACTGTGGAGTAAAGTCCGGACGCGGCTCTGAACGAGCCATCTCCCACCTCGGCCAGCAGCCGGGTGCGAGGGTCAGCGTGGGGAAAGGGTGGAGAGAGCGCTCTTCTCGCTTTTCATTAATTTGTTCATTCTTAGTAGAGGTTGAAGCCTCTTGTTCATGAAGAAAGGTGCCCGCAGCTCGCCCAGCCCTTGCCGGCGGCCGCTGCCGATGGGCGGGAAGAGCACCGGCGCTGGGTGCGATGTGACGGGCAGGGAGAAGCGGCCCCCGCCTAAATCTGCCTGTGCCTGATCCAAAATTTTAAAAAGACTTAAATGCTCAGAATTTTAAGATGATGACAAATAAGTTTCTGTTCTTTCTTCCTCTGCCTCTCTTCTCTTCTTTGTGTATATCAATAATAAATGTCTTCATGGAAAAGGTTTTTTAGGAGGTAACTTATGCCTAAGTGAGGACATTATTAGCAGTATAAAAAAAGGTATTCAGCAGCAGATGCATGTCACGGAGTGCAAGTGGTTCGGTTAATGGTTCTTGGCAGAGCAACACCTTAGGGAAAGGGATGCTGCGTGATCAGGACCTCGTAATGCTTTCGGATTGTACTGGGAAGAAAAGCCAGTGCAGGTACGCCCCAAAGAAGTGCAGTTTGTCTCCGCAGTCTTTGCTCCAGCTCTGTCCAGCGCGGTCCCCTTTTCCCCTAAGAAGGGGTCAGGCCAGAGGACACAAAACCCAGGCCAGAGGAGGGGCCCGGTGTCGGCAGCGCCTGCCCACGTGCGTGCCCTCGCCCTGCAGCTCCACAGAAACCTGTGCTGATTCAGCTCATTCCCCTCATTTCCTGCACCCGAAGAGAGCAGTGAAAACACGCCAAAGGCTGCGCTTCCGGCGAAGGACAGCGCGTGGTAATTACTTGTACAGAAGCCGAGCGTGTTCAATTTTGACATAATTATAAATCTACTTAGGAAATCGAAGAAGCCACAATGTATTTTTAAAGCAGAGTATTTTCTACTCAACACAGATAAAAACAGATAAACATAGCAATAAAATATTTAGCCTTCTTATGTGGGCAGTCTTCAGCATCACAAAAAAGCAATGAATTTAACTTTAACATGATTTAAAGATAACATTCTCTTATTAGATGCTGATAATTAGTCATCAAATGCAGAACAGGGCATGTAGCAAAATGAACCCACGATTATTTCACTAGAGTGGATTGATCTCTCCTCTCACGAGCTAATCACCCAAACATTTTTGTAACGTGGCCAACATATTAACACAGTTCCTCAGCATCCTCTGACAGCATTGCATCACTGTAAAAACTGTTCTGTAGTTCTGCAAAACCGTTCTGCAAAAATTGGCGTTTTGCATCTCCCCTTTCCTGTGCTGGACACTGTGCCCAGCCTCTGCATCCAACCCTCGATGAATCTGCCGCCATCAGAGCTTACAAATGGAAAAATAATTGAGGAGAGAGCAAAATGAGGTAAACTCATCCCAGATGTAGTCAGTTGTCATTTGCAATGTAAATATTGGCTCTGTGATACATGTTTACAGCTGTGATAAGGGGAAGGGAAGCAGTTTGAAGACAGTAAATGAAATAGGGAGATGCAAGTGCCGCTATAGCACTCTGCAAATGCCGGTTAGTCAGGCTTTCCAGAGTGGAAAGAGCAAGGGAAAATAACGGGAGAACTGTTCTGCGGGTTGGGGGTTGGTTTCTTTGGTTTTTAATTACCGAGGAAAGGTGTCGGACGAAGTGCTGGTGGTAGCCGTACCCTTCTTGCCCGTCTGCGGTAGCGACTGGCAGAGAAGCACGCTGGTCTTGTGCAGCCTGTGCCCATTGCACAGGCACAGCGTGGCCGGCAGCCTGGCCCTTGGTGGGCTGCTTCCAGCAGCAAGGGCACAACTCGCCGAACGGCCGGCAGCTCCCTGCGAAGCAGGGTCATAAATTTCTGACCTTATTGTGGTGGTGGTGTAACCTCTGGGCACCTCCCTCCTTCACATCTGTTTTATCTGAAGTGTTTTCTGAATGAGAAATGCAAATGCACCAATTTGCGAAATCCCTTTGTAGTTCATACTTTAAAAAAAAAAAAAAAGCCAAAACAACCCTGTAATTGTTTTGGGTAGGACGGGAGGGAGCAGCGAAGGCAGCGGAGGAATGAAGCGAAGGGCTGGAAAGGGCCGTGGTGCTCTGCCCTTGCTAGCTGGCGGCACAGAGCTCGGCACAGCCTGGCAGCCCCGTCCTCTGCTTTCAGCCCATTTCCAGCTGATGCTGCCGCAGGCACGCAGCTGCCGAGGCCTGAGCTTGTATCCCGGCGAGCTGCAGCCCTGGGAACCGGAGCAGGACGGCTGCATCTCGCCAACCATGGCGTGGAGAAAAAGCCTTCACCGCACAGGCACGTGCAAGCTGACATCTCGAGGATCCTTCTCCCTTATTAGCTTTTGTGGTTTGATTTAAATTCATTTCAGTTTGATACAACACTCATCTTCACAGAGTCCTGGAAAAGCAGAAAGTCGAATGGATCAGCTCACTACAACGTGTCACAATGCAATAATAATGGTGTGCTGCAGCAGCTGCGCGGCGCGGTATTGATCCCTGCAGCCTCCGAGAGCGTGCTGAGCAGAAGCGCATTCCTGGAACCGGCCGTTCTTAAAGCAAAACCAATTTAAATAGAAAATCCTCCCATGGATGAGGAAGGAGAGTCCCATGGGCTAGGACCAAGGTGGTGGGGGGTCTCTTTGGGTAATTCTCCCTGGCTGTGCTGCTTGCCAGCCTGCCTCCCACAGCACCTAGAGACGGGAGGGACTGAAAATACCCATCGTTTGATACGACTAGGTAACAGGTCTCATTGTCACGCAGGAGAAACAAAGCACAGTACTGCAGCTCAGAGCTGGGCGTTGCTGGGTGCAGGTGTCACAGGTGTGGGAGGATGGAGCAGCCTTCGGCAGCCCTCCCGTGCCGGCTGCCCAGCCCCGCGAGCGCGCCCGGAGTGCTCCCCGCGCCCTGCCCGGGCTCCTCTGGTCTCTCCCTCTCTCCAAAATGGTTTTGCCAGGTGATGCAGAGCACTGCTAGAGCGATCGGAAACGTTTGTCCCATCGAGTAGCCACAGAAGCTGGTTCTCTCCGCTCACCGGCCTTGTCGGTCTGGATTTAGAAGATAAAAACAAATGGTGCTTCCTCGGCCTGTGGCTTCGCAGATCTAAAAAACCCAATAAATCCCGGCGCGTTGTGGGCGACCGTCCTTCGTTAGGCCTGGTGCTGTCCGAGCGGCGGAGCCGAGCTGCCGTACCCGTGGCAGCTCCGAGGGGTCGCTGCTGCGGGCTTCGGCGCGTGCGCAGACGTGCAGGGTTGTGGGGACCCTCCCGGCAACAGCCTTTCATGCTGCAGCTTGTGCGTGGAAGGTTGTTGGCTCTGAACGCGCTGGCTGCTCTGTTTAAATGATGATTCTGTATTAAGAAGAAAGCCAAAGCCACGAACGCCGTGTGGTGCTGTGAGCTCTGGTGCATGGGGAGCCCTGGGGAGCCTGTGCCGTGTGCAGGGGTCTCTTCTAAACTGGAAGCATTTAATAATGCTTTCCCCAGTAATCCAAAAGCAGTGAATATCCAATTTATTCCTCCATAATGGTGTCGTGGTTTAGCCTCAGCCAGCAACTCAGCACCATGCAGCCGCTCGCTCACTCCCCCTACCCTGATGGGATGGGGGAGAGAATTGGAGGAGTAAGAGTGAGAAACACTCCTGGGCTAAGAACAGTTTAATAATTGAAATAAAGTAAAATAGTAATGCTAATAGTAACAGTATAATAATGATAATAATAATAATGATATCCAAAGCAAGTGATGCCCAATGCAATTGCTCACCACCCGCCGACCGATGCCCAGCCAGTTCCCAGCAGCGATCGCTGCTCCCCGGCCAACCCCCCCAGTTTCCATACTGCCCATGACGCCGTATGGTATGGAATGGCCCTTGGGGCAGTTGGGATCAACTCTCCTGGCTGTGCCCCCTCCCAGCTCCTTGTGCCCCTGGCAGAGCATGGGAAGCTGAAAAGTCCTTGACTGGCATAAGCAGTGCTGAGCAACAACTAAAAACATCAGCGTGTGATCAGCATTCTTCTCCTACTAAATCCAAACCACAGCACTGTGCCTGCTACTAGGAAGAAAATTAACTCTATCCCAGCCGAAACCAGGACAAATGGCAAGGCTTTGGGAAACACCAAGTCAAAATTTCCCAAACTGGGGGTCACAATCTTCAGTGGGATGCCCGGTCTGCAGGTGGAAGCGGGATTGCTGAAGGGGAGACTTGGGACTGCTGGGACCCTGGGCAGGGAGCAAGAAACACAGCAGGGAGCAGTGATGGGGTTAGGGCGTTTGCAAGGAACTTCGGTGTTTGAACTCTGGCATGAATGCCTGTTCCCAGCACACCCAGCGACCTGTGCGTCGTGGCTGTGAGATGTGCAATGGCCTTTAACCGGTGGAATTTTAGGATTAAACCGTTTCCGAGAAGGTGGCGCTTCAGGCGTCCGTCGCAGTCCCGGGGCCGGTTGCACCTGACGAGGCCGGGGGTCCGTAGCGCTCGCCCTGCGCCGGCCCCGGCGCGCGCCAAATGGCGGCGGGAGCGGGCTGTGCCCGCCGGGCTGCCCGCAGGCAGGCAGCGTGTCCCTGGGCGCTCTGCGGGTAAACAACGAGCAGAACGGGCTCCGTCAGTTGTGAGGGGAAGGGGAGCTGCTGGATCAAGGCCGTGCGAGCAGGAGGAGCTGCGCCCGAGCCCAGGGGCGACTGCGTCCAGCGGTCGAAGCGGGGCTCCTGCAGGGACCCAGCCCGCGTTCACACACGCCGCTGCTCGCTCCGGTCGTTCCCTGGGCTCACCGTCAAATCCGGGGTATAACCAGGATTTAAAAGGCAATTTGCTCCTCATTCCAATGGAATTAAAGATACTTTGTGAGTGTTGTGTGGTAATGCCACAGCTGTGCGCCAGGTTCGCTTGGAACATGGCAGTGAATAAAATGAAATATGAGTTTTATTGATCTTGTCTGCACCACATTGTTATTCACACAGAGCGAAATTCACCCTTAGGCACAGGACAAACATTAGAGTTGGGAAAAACATTTCAGCTGACTGCTTTATTTGTTGGAAAAAATGTAGGTTTGAATCAGCTGAAAGTACTTGTGAATTCATGTTGCATTTGTCAAAGAGTTTCAGCATGTAAAAAATCCAAAACCACTTTTCAGAAAGTCAAAACATTTACTATTGTTGTTTATTAAATGCAACATCTACGTTTTTAAGGTCTGAAATAACATTTTTTTAAATATTTGTAAGATTTACTTGAAAAATAATACTGACCCCTGAAAAATGAACCAGTATTTTGCTTAGGTTGAAGAGCAACAAAATATAAAACTCAGAAACAAATTTGGGGGGACGCTCAGTTTTGATAAAAACGTAGTATTTTTCAGGCTGATTCAAAATATTTTCCCCACTCTTGTGGTTCAGCCCATGAAAAACCAGTTACCCCCAGTGTGCTGAGCTGGTGTTTGTCCCACTTGATTTCAGGCGCAAGCCCGGCTGCGGCTCCAGCTCCCCGTCTCAGTAAGCGTTGACCATGGTGTAACCTTTCCCTCTCTGGGCTTGGTTTTCACTTGGTTTTCTAAGCTTTTCCTAAGTGTTACGAAAGAAGTGAATCCCAGGGCACTGGGGTGCTGCCGCACAAACTGGTACTTCGCTGAACACGTTGAGACTACGCAGAAATACGCGAACAGAATAAAAGAAATGGGTTAGAGGATTATCATGAATTGGCAATAGCCTTACATCGGTGTCTGCGAGAGCAGAGTCAGGTTTCAAAAAAATTTCTGTAATAATTTAACGTACCTTATTAAATAACATAGGTCTCGATGCAGCCGGTGGTACTCCTGCCTGCAACAGTACCGTCTTGTACTTTTTAATTTTAATAGCTGACAGCGTTCCCCTCTTGTTCATTAATCTTGCATTGAGGCGTCGCTCTGCAGCGGGCAGGCACGGATGCCAACGCCGCCGTCTCGCCAGCAGACCGTCGCGAAGAGCCAGCGGGAAGGAGAACCTCTTTGGGCACCGGCTCCCCGGGGCAGCCCCGGGCAGGGGCGCGGGCGCGGGCGCAGCGGAGGAGACGTCTGTGGGGCTGCGGGCGCGGGCACCGCACCCGCGTCCTGCGCTGGGGCCCTGCCTGGCAGGTGGGGGTGCGGCTGGCGTGAAGAGGAGAGGGCAAACGCAAGAGCCGTGCGGAGCAGAGGGGCTGGGGAGCAGGGCAGCAGGCAAGGGGGATGGCTGGGCGTCCTGCCACCGCTGGCACGCAGCGCTTTGTCGCAAGCACTGCACGGGGTGGCCCTGTGCTCGCAGCAAGGGGGGCTTCTGCTGTCACTGTCATCCCCTGGGAGGACCAACAACGTCTCCCGCCAGCAACCGCACGGCGCGGGCGCCCAGGTGCACGCCTGGGTAGCGGCGAATGCCGGGACTGACCGCAGGGCTGGGCTGAGCCAAGCTGCCAGCCTCTGCCCCTGCAGCAGCTCTGCGTCCCGGTGACCCCCAAACTTCGTAACTTCATCTGCCACCTCGCCTTTGGCACGCACGGAACAAGGTATTTGCACTGGCAGGGTGCAATGGAAACGCAGCCCTCAAAAAGGAAAAAAAAGAAAAAGAGATCATGTGATCCTAAAGGAAAGAAAGCGGAGAGGCATGGAGATAAACCAAGACAGCAAGGGATTTATTCTATGAAATCTATCACGTTTGTCTGGGATCTGCTGAATAGGAGTCTAATCAGCTGTTAGAGACTATTTCTCCAGCACCTCCTCTATTATCTACTTTGTTCATTTTTTCCCATCAACCATATATGGCCTCCATGTCAAAACATCCATTTTACCGTTATTGTCTATTTCCAGGATGTCTTTTATTATCCTGATCTCATTTTGCAGCCCAGAAACTGGCGCGGGGCTGGCTGTATTCCCGCGGATTTATGAAAGGCTGCAGCTAGAGGGAACAGCCTTCCCTCCTGCTGCTCCGCGGGCCCACCCGTGCAAACCAGGGCGCTCCCCGGGACGGGCTGGGCGAGTCCGCAGCGGCCGGGCGTCCTCGGCAGCTGCGCTTGCTCCCGTGTGCACGCAACCGTGGTAGAGGCTTTAGAAAACCAATAATAATAAAAAAACCCTGAATCACACATGAAGAAGATACGATATTAAGTTTACTTGTGGAATTAATTACAAAAGTGCATATTCTTTTGGGTCATGGCTTAGTCTACCCTTGATTGGTTTAGTGTGGACTTGGTAGTGTAGGTTAATGGTTGGACTGGATGATCTTAAAGGGCTTTTCCAACCTCAACGATTCTCTGATTCTTCAGCAAAAGCAGATACAATTTCTGAATGAAGTGCACTGCGCAGCTTCCGGACGTGTCTCTCCCCACACGGAACCATCTGTTTCCCGTTCCTCTTGGAGAGGAGCCCGTCGCGTGCACTGCAGAGGTGGAGCGCGCAGGCTCTGCCCGTGCGACGCACCGGCTGCAGCGGAGCCCGCTTTGGGAACTCCCTCTGCAGCGCCCGGCAGATGTGCTCACCCAGCCTTCCGCAGATCTAATAAATCTTTTGCAGTTTAGGCCATTAGAATTTTAATAACAGCCACAGCCAAACAGAAGGGGAGGGGAATGTTTGAAGGGTATCCTGACTTAGAAATCTTTTCAAAATATTAGCGAGAAGCCTGGTTAACGTGCCTCTGCTTTGCTATACATATGATTATTTAGGTTTTAATCTATCAAAGAGATGCAGTTCTTAGGTTCTGGCCAGCTAATTCTCTGCCCTGGAATTTACACATCATCATAAAAAACATTTAAGCCTTTGGGGAAATGAGTTTAGCTCCTTCAATTGCTGAATAATTAAGGGTGACCCTTGTCAAAGACATGGTGTGTGCTATATATCATTGGATTACCTGTCTGGTTGGCAGCGTTCTGCAGGCATTTTAGAGCTCTTATTGTGTGTTGTTTTTCATTTAGATGCAATTTCTTTTGTAATGAGGCAGAACTTATTTTCCAGCCCCTACAGGTGGCTTTGTCAGCTCTCCAAATTGCGCGTGAAGAGGCAGGTTCCCAATTGATCTCTCAATTAGGGCTTTGTTGATATTGGGTAAATGAGGGTTCACCTGGTTTGGACACAGCCTTGTCTGGTCACGGGCCAAGACCTTCATGTGAAAGACCACACATAAGAAAAAAAAGCAGAGTCCATCTCTTTGGTGTTGCTTTTTCCCCTTGATTGCACAGGCTGAGCACGTGGGCTGCTGATTTGTGGCCGAAGCTGTGAATGCCTGAACACAAAAGCAAAGATTCAGGTGCAAATCTGGAGCAAATTATGTCATGAAGCTAGCACACCAGTAACCAGATCTTCTTATGCAGCTTCTCAGAGAGGCGAGATTTCAGGATGCAGATAAAGGGTTCCCAAAGCAGCACATCAGGTCGTTAAATGCTGCTGAATACCTGATGTTTGCCACGGGAGCCGCGCGTCTTACCCTGAGCCCACCTTTGTTTCACCTGTCCAAGTAACGATAGCATAAAATGTCGCTGGTGCCTGACTTCAGGCATCGCAGTGGGTGCATCTGTTGCTTTAGGTCACATCCTTTACCCTGTGTCGCAGAGATTTGTTACGCTGTGCCCGAGCTTTGCAGCGCTCCCGGCCGTGGGAAGCGACGCGTCCCTGCGCGCAGGTGCTCCGGGACAGCCCGATGCATCGCCAGCTGCCTGCAGCTCAGTAGGTCTTTCTTAGGAGACGAGGCTTAGCTGACCCGGTCACAGCAGGCTGCACTGGCCTAGTGTCTAATATTTGCATTTGTACTTCTGGTTACAGAACACGTTTTGGGGAAGGAGCCTCCTGTGGGGAAGGGCAGAAGGCGGCAGCGATCTTACGAGAGGTGGCTTAGAGACCTTGTGCCTGCCGACGGCCCGGGAAACGTCCCACCAGAGCTGCGTGGGGGTGACCTCTTCGGCACCAGTCTGCAGGGTCGTGCAGAGCACGCCGAGCAAGGTAGGAGCAGGACCTGTTGCCTTCGTTTTCACAAGAAACGCTCTGTTTCTTTGTGGGAAAACCACTTGCTGAAGCTGTGCGGTTATTCACGGTGCTGGCCGCAGGCTGTGGCGCGGCTCCGCTCGCCCTCCCAGCCTGCAGACGGGAAGGAGCTCTGGGCTACGACAAATCCGACTGCTGGGATGCGCTCAGCTGCTCTCCTGAGACCCGACGGCCGAGGGCTGCCAGTCCCGAGTTCTGCACTGGGAAAATGAAGCACAAATCGTGCCTGGAGCTCCCATGGGGGCTGTCCTGGGGGCTGGCTTCACCTTTAAGTAGAAGGGGAGAAAAACGGTATTTGCGGCACAGATGAGCCACCGGTTTGCATAGAGGCATGATCCGTTTTAAGCAGGTAATTAACTTGGGCTTATTGACCACAGCCCAAACGCCTAATGGAAGAAGTCTGGAAACTGCTCAAAAAATTATTTCCTGCTAAATCAAAAGCTAGCTCGTGCCGAGATGAAAGAGAGGTTAATTTACAAAGATGGTCAGAAAGTTTAATAGCGATTTAATTTTTTTGAAATATGTATGTGTTACTATAGTCTGACATTATGGAGGAAATTGCAACAGTCCTGGAATGGACCTGCTGTCTAATTTTACTCCTGTCATGTGTATGGTTGGGTTTTATGTGCAACAATTCATTTGATGGCAGGCTCCAAGTATTAGATTTACAGTAAAAATCAATGGGAGGTTATAGGCCCAGCCTGAATTTATGTCACTGACACCGCACACGTGAGACTGAATTCCTGCTTCCACAACCTGCTCGTTGTCCGTGCGGGGCCGTGGAGGTGCCTCGGCCGGGACGAGCGGGGGGAGGCGGGACGAGAGGGAGCTGCCCCAATCTTTGACCGTCCTCCTCCTAAAGATTTTTCTCCCTTGTCTCAGAATTTCCCTGGCTGCTGCCAGCAGCCTGCTTTCCTCCCCCAGCCTTCTGGTGCGAAGATGACCTTTCCTGACGTCTTTAGCCACCCTCCAGATCTTTAAGCAACAATAACAGCTGCTCTGTAGATGGGTCACCTCTTCTAATCTGATGGAAAAGTTTGTCTGCCGATGTGAACACGTGCCCGCAGAAATTAAATCTCTGCAATCAATCACGTGGAAAGTATGGGAACAGGCTGGGCGAGTTCCTCACCGTCTCTTAAAGACAAGATCTTCCTTTCTGTTGGTTCTGCACAGCTAGCAACGGTTCCTTCATTTCTCACACCACTCTCTGGACTAAAAATCTTTGGGTTTACTTTCACTGAATTAAATAAAGGCAGCGCTTCTTACTGTTCCCGGGTTGTGCTACTACTGCTTCGTAAAGCAGTTGTTTCGAAGGACAATTACGCGTGCGCCAGATGCGTGCAACGGCTCCCAGCGACCACGCACAAACCCGTGAGTTTTTGGAGGTATGCTGTTTAATATAAAAATGTTTGAATTAGCTTGTTACATGATAATGCCAATGGAATGGCATATCCATTAATAATATTATGAGCTTTCCTAGGGAGCTGTAACCTCTTTGGTATACATGAATTCAGTAATAACTGTAATTATTATGAAGTTAATATAAAACATGATGTCTCACTCTGCCAATTCAAGGGCAATAAGTGTGAAAAACAGCTTTTCTCCCGATTGCACATTACTCCCTCTTCCCTTGGTTACGAAGCAGCTCTCAGATTTAGAGGGACGATGCGGCAGGTTGAGCAGCTCGGGGAGCGACAATTTGCCTTTCCCAGCAGCGGGCAGCGTGGGGGGACCCACGCCGCTCCCCCCAGGCCTTCCTGGCTGCGTGCCGGGCGCTCCACGCAGCCCCCGGCAGCTGCTCTCCTGGCCGTTTCTGCACTCCTGGTTACAGCCCGGGCGCAGTTTGGGAGCCCCCGGGCACAGCGCCCGCGGGCACAGGGCAGCGTCCCGCCCGGCTCGGGAGGCTGCCAATAACAGCGATCCCACCGCTCGAGCAAGCGTGTTTGCATCGCGTGCTTATGGCTCTCTTGGCAGGCCCCGGAACGGTGTCCATCTCCCTTTTATGTCTCCAGCTTCGTTCTTTGAACACATAACTTCCTGGAGGGAGGATCCAGCCCCGCTCTTGCGCTGCAGCCTGCGAGCTCGCACTGCGGCGTCGCCTTCCCGCTATTTATTGGCCCTTTAAAATATCCCCACGGAGTCCGTTTACTTTTTAATGCGGCAGATGAAAAACAATTCTGTCGAGATTTTCTTGTGATGCTCTGCCAATGACATCATTGCAGTGGTGCGAGATCAGAGCCCAGGAATCCTTCTGTGGGATCCGTCTGCCTGTCGGATGATGCACGCGGGCCCTTTCGTGCACATCTTCAGATGTGTCACCGCAGCGCGCTGCTTGGATCTTTCCCAGCAGAATGGGCTGAAGTAAACTTGATAATGAAAAGAGCCTTGATGTTCACCTGCTCCCGCTCATACCGGCGTCAAAAATAGAGACTTTCTTATTCAAATGAATTGCTGGTTCCATTCAATCTGCCCGATGCTGACGGATGCACAGCTTCGCGGCGGGCTACAGCGAGCACTGTTGCACCTCTGGGCTTCGTGCTCCGTCTCTGCAGGTCCTGCAGTCAACACTCTGCTCCTCTTTTAGTTCAAAACGCTGAGCACAAACATTTGATTCATCAAATCTTTTTAACGCGAAGTTAAAAATAGCGGTTTAAAATCCTCAATCATATATAATTAGTCCTGCATTTATTTTTCAACAGATGTTCTTTCCCTGTTGCTTTTGAATAGAAGCGCGTTGAATAGTCTCTCTGTCTGCACGAGCAGTCGGGGAGGGAGGGAACCTGCAGGATCTCAGCTTTCCCACGGGAATGCTTTATGAAGGCACTGCAGTGATTCCCCACAGCGCCTTTGCTCCAGCCTCCACAGACACATTTTCTTTCCCATGGACGAGGGCTGAATTCCCCAGAGACTTTTCACTTGGAAGTTCTAGAGGCATAAGAGGTTAGTATGAGGAAATCCATTTCTCCTGCCTGGAGGCACTAAGGGAATTAAGATTGCCACAAGATGATGGATCAGCAAAATTTTCCCTAGGAGATCAGATTAATAGGGATTATAGAAAAGTTGCAGTACATTTATCAAAAGAAAAAAAAAATTAAATACCTCCTCCCACCGTCAGAACTGATTGTAAATTAGGTAAATCTGTTCTCCTTTAAAAGAATAATAACCATATATCAGCCTTCCAGAATCTATATCCCTGAGGGCTCCAAAAATGTATAGTATTAATCTCAGCTACAGGAACAGCACAGATCTTCTACATTAATTACTGTGCATCTTATTTGTCCTTTTTGTCTGGACTGATCAGGCACAGAAGTCCATTAGATAAGACAAAAAGCCGAGAGGTGAACCGGGGAGTTTGTGGTGATTCGGGTTTGGATCGTCTGGAGGCAGGGGCAAGAGCCTGGGGAGCAGCAAGAAGGGCTTGAGAAGTCCTAAAACCCCTTTACACTGGAGGTCGGTGTTTGCTGCTGCCTGGCAGGGAGGAGACAGGAGCTGCACGAACCTGTTGCCATTTTCTCTTCTTCGCTTCTGGATTTTCCTGAATGAATTCAAGGCTGCCAGCATACGCTGTCGCAGCGGAATGGCAGAACAAAACCACTTCTGAACCTGGACTTGGGATCTGCCTGCAGAAATAAAGATGCAGGTAGAGAGAGTTGTGACGTTTCCCTCGCTTTCAAAGAGACTGCCAAGGTTTTCAGGCTTTTGTTTCATCTTTTCCTTTCCTAGGTGTTAAATCATTCCTAGTTTTTGTACTGTAAATTTACATTAAGATGGTGGCTGCGATGAATTAAAGTATCTGCGTGTGTTTAAAAACTTGCGGAGGCCTCGGCTCCCCGGTCGCGGCGGCGAAGGTCCTGCTGCGCGCCGACAGCTGCTGCGGCTGGGGAAGAGCTGGGGCTGGAAGCGGGGTTCCCTCCGCTGCCCGTCGGCTGCCAGCTCCCGGCACCGCTCCCGCAGCGCCAGCGCTCGCCGGCTGCCGGCCTCTCCTGTTTCAGCGCTCGGATTATCTGCGTACGTAGCTACCGCAGCTCCTGCCCCGTGCGTACGTCTCATGTGAAGCTGTGCTGACTGAAGCCTGGGAGCCAGGGAGGCTTGCGGTTCAGCGCAGATCTGTTTTTCCAGCACTGAGAAAATAAGTCTCTTTTCAAAAACCCTGCAGTTTGTTCCTAACTCCAGCGCAGTTATACTAGCGAGGTGTGTTTATTACATTTTATCTTTCCTGCGCAGCTCTTTTGTAATGAAGAGCTGGATTTCAGTAAAAGCAGACAGACGTTTTACGCAGAAGCCCTGCCACCGAGGTCTGACATGTTTAAAGCTGATTGCTTAGTAATGGTTCTGGCAAAAATGATAGAGGGCTGAATGTACGAAACACCAGCGTGAGCCTGACTTGATTCCACTGCCCATGAATGTTTTAACCTCATTTATCCTCTAGGTACTTACAGAACCATTTTACATTTGTGCACTTAAAGGATTAAATAAAATAAATGGAGATGATTATTACTGCCCAGCAAAAATAATGTTCAAAGACACGGTGTTTCGTTGCAACTGGAATTGTATTTGTGCTGTTCCCATGCGCCGTAAGCTTTCCAAAAAGGGGATGATGAATCATACCATCTCCGGCTCTCTACTACTAATGAGAAACCTCTTAGCAATGTGCTCTTTACGGTCCCCTCTCAAGCAGTAACTGGTACGCGGACGCTCCTCTTCTTCAGTGTCAAAATGCGATGTGAGCCGCGTGACACATACGAGCGCTGACGTACAGCCTGCAAGCGGCTCCAGGATTCTTCAGATGTTTGATGTGTGTAACGTGCAGGCAATCTGTTGTGCATATTGCTCGCTTCAGCGATGGCTGGAAATACTGCAGTTGCGCACGAGTAGTTACGAAGCGACGTGTTCTGATCGTGAAACAATCCACTTTGGAGGCCAAGTCTCTAAAGTTTAGACTTGCCTCGGTTCTGAAGGTTTGAAATCTGGAAGATGATGGTTCGCTCTGTGTTTTACTGGTTCCTCAATCCACGTCGCTTATTGCTCTGTAAGGGAAGAGTTAATTGCATTAACTTGCTGAGCTTTCAACCTAGCAGGTGGAACCCCGCGGTTTTGCAGAGCCCGTGCTGGAGAGCGGCTCCGCGTGGAGGGGAGCATCGTGTCGGGCTGGGCGGCCCGTGTCACTTCGCTCGTCGAAGCAATCGGCACGCGCTCAGCTAACGCGGAGGCAGCGCCAGCAGCCCTTCCGCGCTGGCTCCGAAGGCGGCTGCATGGGTGCGCGTGCCCAGGCGCGTGGGCTCGGCGGGACGCAGGCTGAGCACGCGCCCGCGGGGGCCTCTGCCAGTGCTCCTCGAAGCAGAAAAATCAAACTTGCTCATGGCAGCCCGGGCTCCTTTAGTGCTTCTTGGGGGTAGGACGCCTGCTTTGTATTGTGCCTGTGTGATTCAGAGCTTTCCTAAATGGAATAGAGAGATGAGAGACATGCTTGTCAAACCCCTTCTAGTACCGCTTTGCCATCTGCTGTCTCGGATGCTTAAGATGTGCAGTGCGAGCCCTCTCTTGGGTGCAGCTAATGCATCTAGATCCCTTTGCTGTATTAATGGCATTATTTTCCTCCGGCTGTGAAGCACTTGGGGCTTATATTGTGACAAGATTCAAGCACTCAGCTGTCACTCTGAGGTCCTGGATGTCTGTTTTCAAAAGGCTGGTTTGCAACCGCATGGGAGGGGAAGAAGAAAGATAAACAGAAGAACTTTTTTAAAGGCAAGAACGCACAGCACGCCCTGCCAGCACCTTCAGACCCTCTTCCCTGCAAAACGCCCTTCTTGGGAGCACCAAAGCACTGGGACTCTCCAGGACTTGCGTACGAGGTCGTCATTTCTCCCCAGCCGGCAGAAGTTGCGCTTAGACACGCGCCCCGGGAGCCGACCCACTGGTGCGGCTGGAAACCTCCAGCGCCCTGTCCCGAAGGCTGCACCGGCGCTGCCTGCTGTGTCCGTGGAGCTCCGCGCTCCCCCGGGGAGAGTCCTGTCCTGCCCTCCCTCCCCGCAGGTCTGAACCTCCCCGCATCGGCAGAGGAATCGTCTCCTCTCCCCATCTCGGCACACGCCTTCCTCGCCTCTCGCGGCATCTCAGGGCGAAATTCAATCTGCGACTGTTCTGACTTACTAGAAAAAAAAAAGGCATTAGAATTATGAGGAATTTACAGAAGTGCTTTTCGCTTTGTCTTTTTTTAAATATATATTTTAATACTCCTCTGATTTTCTTAGCTGCCTTTCTGAACACTGTGAAGGAAATGGTAGCTTTTCCTCTGTGAAAAAGCACCGTACATTTAGCCAGGGGCAGCATCTCTACGGCAGCGGTAAACACGTATGAACATAGATTTTTGTCTGTTCTCTGGGGCATCCAGGTATCAGCCATTGCTGGAGGCAGGGTGGTAAACAAGCAGGAGAAAAGCAAGTCCTCAGCCCCTTCCCCTTCCAGCCCATCAAACGTCGTATTTTCAAAAGTAGAAAGTTGTTCTTATTTTGGTCGCGCTTATTAAGTGAATCGCTTGGAGCTGTGCTTTGTAAATAATGCAAAACCGTAACGGCAAGTGAGAAGCCGTGTGCGCGGGAGAGTACACGACAGACAGTTGTCACAGTAACTGCTCAGTTTTGCGTGCGTTTGGTTGTTCTGTGAGAGCGAGAGGCAGAGAAAAGGAGCAGCAGATGCATCTGAGGCTGGGCAGCACGGTGTCCATTACACAGACGCAGCGCCCGCGCCCGCCGGCGTGGCAGGAGCGCTGGCACCCGCGCAGCCCGGCTTGCTGGGCAGCTGAACGCGTACTGGAGGCAGGTCAACAGGGAAAACGTCTCTTTCCTGTGTGTTTTAAATGGCCGATAAAACCCTGTCGTCATTAAACTAGTTCTAACTGCAGAAAAGCAATTTTAAGTGAAAAATCCCCATCCTGCCAATCTTAATTTATGCACAGATCCTGTGGTGCCATTGCCATGACTAGAGACCCGAACCTGATGGAGGAATGTTTGGAGAAGCAATGATGTTTAATATTCCGACTTTTCACAATGAGGACGCAGTTAAAGGTTCATATGTTTATGACTTTTATACTCTTTCCATTCCCTAATCATTCTTTGTCTTCTGCAAACAAGATTTCTTTGGCAAGTGGCAGCAAGATGCTCAAATGCAATTACGAATCTCTAATCAACATTTGTTTTGAACTGGGGATTCGAGTAACAAAGAACAGTTTTTTCTGCTTGGCCATCTCCAGGATGACACGGCGGGGCTTTTCTGTCCGTTTGGTGGGCTGCTCACGAGAGCCCGTGGGGATTACGCCGCCGTGCCGTTCCCCGCAGCGCCGGAGGGAGGGCAGCGGCTGGGTGCCGACGCGAGGGGCTGCCAGGGTGGCCGGGGAAGCCCGTCCCCCTCCTCCGAAGCAGACGCCGGCTTCTGGTGGGCACGGGGCTGGCCGAGGGCAGGGGCGCGGGGCAGATCCGCCGTGCAAGGCGGGGGCTGGCTCCGCGGCAGCCACGGGGCTGGGTGCAGCCTGGCCGCTAGTCGGGCTGCGCTGAGGCTGCTCACGACTGGGGCCGGGCTGGGCTTTGCACGCGTTCTAGAAAAGTGCTCCATCATGCAGAAGCACGGAGGCTGGAGGAGAGAATATTAACGTAATGCTTGCCCTGGGCCCAGCCGGAGCTTTCTGTTGATTCCAAAAGTCTCCATGAGATTCGTATTAATATAATGATTGACAAGATCCTTGAACATAATTACACATATTAAAAATGCTCTGAGTTCTGCCCAACAGCAATTTAAGAGAGAAACTTGATTTATTAATTTAACTGTGATTTCTTGTCTGTTATTATGAGTCACAAGGACTGAAAACCTGCTAATTAAAACTCATAACACTTCTGAGCAATACAGAGCAGCAACAACTTACATATTGCAAAGCAAATACTGATAGAGCTTTCCAAAAAGAAAAAATTGGAAGAAAATGCCATTGCCTCTCCTTGTGCTTTTCCTAGGAGAAAAATATGGGAAAATTAGAACATACATATTATTCTTGCTATATTGAAATCTTGTTCTTGCAGCCAGGGCAGAACCATAACAATGGGATGTTGGCTGCAATTTGCCGTTGTGTTCATTGGCGAAAAACCAAGTGAAGGAGCTTGAGGAGGGTGTAAATGCAAAGACATCAAATGGCAGCAGTCTGCCTTGGCAGGAGCAAGCGCCCATGTGAGGGAGCAGCAGAGAATTAGGTCTTTTGTGTGTTTCCTCGCTGTCTCCCACTCAGCCTCGAGATGCGCTTCTGCGGAAGCAAGGTAATAACACGTACCTGTGCTGTGACTTTACGACAAAACATTTCATTTAATCCCCAGCAATACCTTGAGAACTGGCAGACGCAGAAATCTGCGTGTGTCCCACCCCTGTACGGGTAGCTGTTTGCATTCTTTGTAATAGGTGTTATTTAAAATACTGGAAGTTTGGTTGGAGTGAAGCTGTGCCTGGGCAGAATGGCTCGTTTTTAATTAGCCAAAGCCTGCGTTAAATATTGTTAACCAATATTGTCAAGGGCTAAGCGATTGTTCTGTAATTTGTTAAGGTTCTCCCACAGCTGGCATGGCTCTGCTCTTTCCTTTAAGCAAGGCGGATGGAAAGTTTACGACTGCGGGAATGGGGAAGCGGCGAGCGCTTCCCCGGGACGGGGCCGGGCAGCGCCACGTTCCCCTGCTGCGCCCCGGCCCCGGGAAGGGAGCGCTTCACCGGGGGCTTGGGTACCCGCCGTCCCCCCAGAGCCTTTCTGGGCTGGGAAGGTCCCCGCGGGACGGGCAGGGGCTCCGCTGCGGGCGGTTTGGTGATCGCCCCTCCCAGCCGCTCCCCACCACAAAAGCAACCCGTGCCGCTGCAGGCTTTCCCTGCGATCCTGGGAGCAGGGCTGAGGTTCCCGAGGAGCGCGGATGGGCTCCTTGTGCGAGGGTTCTTTAAGGTACTTTCAACCTTTTCCTTTCGCAAAAAGAGCCTTCTGGTATTTTTATTTCCATTCTTAAAAGATGGGCAACACGGCGTTTAAGTCTTTGCTTGATAGCGAAAGTTTGCAGGAAGGTGTTCGTTCTAACTCTGAGCAGGCTCAAAGAGAAATCCAGCCTGCGGGCTGGGGAAGCGGGGCACGGTCTGCGCCGGGGGCTCCGTGCCTCCCGCGGGGCTCGGGGCCAGCCAGGAGCCGTCCTGGGGAGCCTGCGGAGAACTGGCTGAAAGTTGTGGCCGGGGCGCCTGGAAATAGGCTTCGCTTTCCCTTCCAAACGATGGTGTGCTAGGGCAAAGAGCTGCCGTGCCGCTGGGAGGCTCTAGAAATAGGGGAAAAATCTCTGGGTTTTTGCTGGAGAGAATGAGGTGGTTAAAGGGCAAGAGGAGGTGACAGATGGGTCTCGTTGGATGTCAGCCTCCCAAGAGACTCTCAAGCTTAATTCATTCAGCTACAGCGTACCTATAAAGCTTAGCGTTTCTATCCATAATGTGCTTGTTCGGGCTAAGCGTGTTTATCTCTTACGGAAAGTGGGTAGAAGGCGACGTTCTGCGATGTGTATGGAGGAGGGGGCTGGGCGCCAGCGGGCTCCTGCTGGGCGGCGGGGAAGGGGCCGCCTTTCATCCTCCCTTTTGGAGCCTCTCCCGGCCCCCAGCGAGCGCCCAGCCCCGCCGCAGGGAACGGGCGCCGTAAATACAGCACCTGGAGGTGCGGTTCTGTAGTGCCCTCCTCCGAGAGTTACGTTGGTGGCCAGAACTCCAGCTTTTCCGGAGAGCGTGCTAGGGCTGCTGGGGAAGGCAGGGTACAACGAAAGTCAGCAACCAGGAGCTGGGGATGGCGGCTTTCTGCCTGGGGGAGCGCCTCCGCCGCAGCCGGGGAAGTCAGAGGTGAGGCTAAGAGATGTTGTATTGGGGGCTGCGGGCTCGGCCGGGCTGCCGCAGCGAGGTCGCTTCGCTGTGGTGAGGGCTCCGCCGCGCTCCGGCCGGGATGCGCATCCCACCAGCGTGTCCCCGGTCGGCTCTCCTCGCGTGGCTGGGCGTCCCGGGGCAGCTGCAGCAGCGCTCCTAGAAGTGTTTGCTAGTTTCATATTTTACATCCGTAACGGCTCGCTTCTGGAAGCGCTTTCCTTCCCGTCTGATTGCATCTCCCGGTCAGAGCGCGGGGGGCTTAAACGGCTCACGGCTTTTTGAGTGAACACCCGTGAGGGGCGGCAGAAGGAGGCTGAAGGCTTCTGCTCCCGCCGACAGCACGTGAAGGTGCCTCGCACCCCGCCTGCCTCTCCTGCGCCTCCTCCCAGGCTGCCGTCTCCGTGGGGCTAAGCTTCCGTGTAGCGTCAACAAAAAATAAGAAGCGGTGGCTCAGCCGGAGTGGCTTGTGCCGCGCTGGCCGTGGAACGAGGAGCCGCTGCCGAGCTTCCTCCCCGGGTTAGGAAGCAAACCAACCTGAGTCTTTGCAAGGAACAGCACCGGCCTTAGGAGGAGTCGGCCGTTCCTCAGCAAATAACCCTTACTTTAAGCAACTAATGTCAGATCAAGATCAAGCAGCGCTCTGGTCTAAACTTTATGCCTTTCCCTGTAATAATTAGAGTTCAGCTCAGTGCATTATAAAGGCCTTTGACTTCACTTTGAAACAGGCATTACTGACTGGTGCCAAAGACACTGACTGAAATGAAAAATCTTTGATCTAGCTCAATATCACAACTTCTTTTTTTTGGTATATTAACATAATCTCTGTACTGAAATTAATCTGTGGTGTGGCTGCAGTGTGTTGAAGATTATATGTATTAGCATTCAAGATGATGACTTTTTTTTTTAAGCAGTAGCAATTCTTACTTTTTAAGCAGCTCCTATTTTAGGAGTATATCTATTTCGCCCTACAGAATAGCCTCAGGAGAAGTTCAGGAGAGATTTGCAGAGAAGCTGTGTTTACTCCTTTGGCTAAAACCAGCGGTGGGCATGACCCGCTGGCAGCGGGCAGGTCCGAGCGTACCCGGGCTCTCACTCGGCTGGTTCATTGGAGAGCAGATGCATAAGGCCAGGACAAGGACAGGATTTTTGACGGTTTTGTCCTTCATTTCCAGCCCTAGACGCTGGCCTTGACCCCACAGTGAGACGCCAAAGCTCCCAGCTCGTCAGCGAGGTGCAGCACCTTCTCTGCCCGGAGCCGGCCTCAGCTTGCTCGGGTGGCAGACAGCTCCTCGGGTCGCTCGCGCAAGGATGCGCGTGTTGGGGGCCGAGAGGGCGGTAACGAAGCACCGAGCCCCTCGCGTAACGCTGTTTTCTGCGGGCTGAGGAGCTCCGGGGCAAACTGGCACAGAGGTGCCGGGGGCGTCTGCATTGGATGCCAGCCTTAAAGCAGGCTCGCTCCGGTAGGAGAAAATTCAGTGCAACTTCTGAGTGGCTGCAGAGTTTCTTGAAAACGCGTTTTTAGTGAGGACAATAATATAAGCACGTCCTGGCTCGGCTGGCGGTGCGTTGTGGATGTGTTGTCGGCAGGATGCGATAAACCAGCCCAAGCGTGTGGCTGAGCTCGCGCGTGGGGCAATGCTCAGCATCTCCGCTGGTGCTGGAAGAGTCGTCTTTCCTCCCTGTGCCTCTCCGCTTTTATTCGCGGAGCAGTGTGTGCGTCTTGCCAGCTGCAGGGTAGTGACCAAAACTGACCTAAACAGCATTTGGGGCACCGAAAGCTATTTCACGGCCTCGTTTTTCAGTGGTGCTCATCACAAAGTTGCCTTGGCCACCGACGCTGCGTCTCTCGACGAGGGTTTGCTTCGAGCCCGTGTGACGCTGCTGGGCTCCGAGGCGGGTGTGCGCAGGTGGGTGTTGTCAGCACGAGCGTCTCCCTCGAAATGGGTTTCAGCTGGAAAAACAGCCATGCTATTGACTTCTTTTGTGAAGAAAAAAACTCTCATGGGGCGCCCATCCTGCGCTGTACTTCTTTTCCTCTGTGGCATCACTTGAGTCAGAAGTATTCAGCTAGTGGCAGAGGCCTGGAGATCTTGTTTTGCAATGAGAAACTGCATTAGCAGGAGCAAAAGTATCTGCTTTATATAAAACATCAGAACACGTTTCATTTTTGGCTTTTTGTTTGCCTCTTTAGCTAACAAAATAAGCAAAATCTGTATTAAAAAAGACAGTATTTTCCAACCGATTCATTAAAAGTGACCATAACTGACAAGTGATGCTATTAGCAAGAATATATATCTCTTATTTAAAGAATTTCCATCCTAAAAGTAAAATGTCCATTCTATAAGTCTATTAATATACAGTTCATTAAACTAGAAACAACTATATAATTAGGAAGCAACAACAATTCATTAGTCTTAATGGGATTTAATAAAGTTCCTAAGCAAGGATTCTTCAGAGAATTAATTACAATATACTAATCAGGAAAAAAAATCCGGTTCATCACTCAAATCTATTTCTCCAGTTCGTGAGCTGTGGAGCACCACAGGTTTCAGAACATCCCCCGGTCCGTGCCGGACTTTTCCCCAGCCCGTGACACGTGGCCTGCCGAGGCTGGACAGCTTACCAGCGGATTTCTCTGTGGTTTGTGAGCACTGCGCTTCCAAGCGCAGGCAAGGTTATTCATCACTTCACAGCCAAGATGTTCTGCAGGGAGGAGCTGGGGGAAGCAGAGCTGGGCGGCCTGGGCCGGCGGCTGGTGCCCACCGTAGGTACGGGGCACGCGGATCCCATGGCTTCAGGGGGGCCCCCGGGTGCTGCCCTCCCCACGGAGGGCCGCTTCTTTTAGTCCGGCAAAAGCGTAAACGAGAATGTCTGAGTTTTACAGTCTTAACAAGATCCACTGTTTCTCATCAGGGATTTTCATCCATGCCTGTGTTTTTTCACTTAGACGGTTAGCCATTTTCTTATTAATTAAACAGCAGCTTTCTGCAGGCACTGATTGAATTATCAAGTAACACCTGCCACAATACAGGGAATAAAAGGGAAAAGATGTATTATTTTTAATGCGAATGGATCCAATTCAGATGTGTTTGATCAAATTTAACTGACAATTAAATTATAAATGAATGAAGTGAAAGGGTCAGTAATATAACAAATGACGCTGTCGTTGTCAGTGTCATATTTAAGTCAACCAGTTTTTTAAAAATGAAATACGAATTGCAAGTGTTAACTATTGCTAGCTATTAAAAGTCAAGAGCAAGGAGTTCTAGAAGATAGCAAAAGAGAACCGGTACAATTTCTATACTGCACCTGCAAAATATGCAAAAAATGGCATTAATTCTTGCCATTGTAGCAGAGCAATTATTGCAGTGTCATAATGAGCAGGAATGATGGGGTAAATGGGGGGATCGCTGGGGCGTTTTGCTCTCCTCCGTGTGGTCTGGGGCTCCCAGTAACAGGGGGAATGTGAATGAATCCGTGTTTCCGTTCGTGACATGCTCTTTGGGCATAATCCAGCATCTGCACAGTCCCATGAATGTCTCTGTTCATGGAGCCAGCCCCAAATTTCACGCTCGGAGAAACTACCAGGTGGCCGTTTATGTTGAGAAGTTCCAACACAGTGACTGTTTTGGACCAAAATGAATTCTTTGTGTTTTCAGCGGTGGGGCATTCCTAAGGAGTGCCGCTGCAGGTTTCCCTGGGCTGGGAAGGGAGCCGCTCGCGCCCCTTGCACCGAGCTGCTCCGCCGCCGGTGTCTCTCCGGGTGCTCTCGCTCGTCGGTGCCCGCCCCGGTGCTACGCTGGCAGCGCGGTGCCTCTGGCCCGGCACCGCGGTTCTGCGCTTCTGCATAAGCGGTGTGTGAGCGCAGAGCGCTGGAAATCACCAGCGTGATCGCAGGGCTAGTTCATCCCGGGAGCGCTTGGTGACTGGCGTGCTGCAAATAAATCTGTAAATCAATAACTGTAATGTGTAGAAGTCCCAGCTATCTGGTTTGCAGCACCTAATTTACGCCTAGTTTACGTTCATTATAAACTAATCTTCGAAGTAGTCCCTGATGCAGTTTCACAAGCGCCGTGATAGAGATCTGCCTTTTCCTCTGGCATCTGATGTGCATCTGTGAGGGTTTTTGTGAGAACGTGTTGAAATCCATGTTGACATCCTTGACTGAAAGGACAACCCACCTTATCAGCCTGACTCCAACTCCCGTCTCAGATGCTTTAAGAAACGCAGAGGTTGTGCGTTTATCGCAGACCAGCGTTGGGCAGCTTCCCCTCGGCTCGCCTCGCCTTTCCCCGCTCAGGGTAGCAGCGCTGCACCTCAGTAAGGTCTTTGGAGTAATTTTGGACTCTAGTTGTGTAATGACTTCAGCATCTTTTGTGAAATCCTGGACTATTCACTCCCTCGGATAGCATATCCCTTTATCTCCTGTAGCGGGGCTTGCTTTATTTCTGCTTGTTTCCTGATTTTTTTCTTTTACCTTTCTGCTGCCATATCACTGAGCTGAAAAGATTAATAAAGAATGATTAAGCACTGGAGAGAATATTTTAGAGTGATAGACTTAAGGAGCTCAGTCTGTTTATCTTATCAAAAAGAAGCTTGTAACTTAATTTTAGTGGATAAGTACCCTAACAGGGAGGAAGCTCCAGGTACTAAAAGGCTTTTTCTTCAGAGAAAGGCACAAAAAGACCCCATAGCTTTTAAGCTGAAGCCAGAAAAATCCAATTAACAAGGTAGAAATTTTGAACTTTGAGGATCATTAACTACTGGGAAAATTTGGCTAGCTACTCCCTTCTCTGGATGTCTTCAGATCCAGATCTAATGTTTCCCGAACGATCTGGTCCGACAGCGCTCGTCCCTGCAGCGATTGCCTGTTACGTCCTGGGCACCCCATAAGGCAGCCCAAGGTAACTTTACATTCTGGCTCCACGAATATCCCACGTTCTTCCTGAGATGCTTTACCTGGGCTGTGACGTGGGGGTTGAGCTGGCCGCCGAGGCGTTGGACGCTTGCCCTGATAGCCCGCGCGGGCTGTCGGGACCAGCGGGAAGCAGGAGTCTTGGTTCAAACCAGCGTTACTTTCTGGGGTGGTTCCCTGCGTCCGGGCCTGGCCAGTTCACCCCAGGTCGGGATCTGTTCTGGATGCTGGGAGGGGGCCTTGAAAAACCGGCGGCGTAAGAGAGCAAGACAGCGAGCCATTCCCATCGCCAGGCAGCGGCGTTTGAGGATGCGGTTGCAAGCATCCCACCATAAGCTTTGCATTTTTAAAGGTTACTGACTCAGCCTTTGCAAGCTGGGAAAGCAGCTTAAAAGTACATAGAGACGCTAATTGGTCATTTGAACTTTGCCTGGAGAGCCCTTCCAGCAGGGACAGCAGCGCTCCTGCTGACTCAGCGCGGCTGAAGTTAAAAGACGACAGATTCCACTAAAGAAGGGTCAACGAGGAGGAGGAAGGCCAGCTGCTTTGGGCAGGGACTTCCAGTTCGTTTGGGCAGGGCGGTTCTGCCCCTTTGCGTGCTTGTGCACGAGAACACAAATGTGGAAACCTGCCCTTCTCCCCGAGCTTCTCTGCCCTGTCCTGCCCAAGTTCTAGCCGCAGCAGATGAGCAAGGACGTGTCTTCCCTCTTTCCTCTGCACTTGCAGGGGTAGGCTTACGCAGCACGGGCTGGGGTGGGAGGAGCAGATGTGGACAGATGTGCCACAGCAGCTTCTCTAAGTGACCGACTGCAGGCGGTTGCAGGTGGGATCTTGTACTCCCCCTCTCCCGTGGTGTCGCGTGAAGCCATTTGGTTGTTGAGATACTGAACAGAAACCTGCAACTGCGCTGCTCGGACACAGAAATGGGTTAAACCGTGCCTGCAATTACTTGCTGTCTGGAAAACCGTGGGTGAAATGAAGGAAGCTCAGGTGTACAAGGGCTAAAATCAGGCCATTACTCTTCACCCAGAGAACATTTTAAACATTATGGAGTTATTTGTGAGTGATAGCGTATAATTTTTTTGCAACAACTAACCTGCAGTAACAGGGTTTTGCAAAGTATTTCTCAATTGGAGCCAGAGCAGGATGTTGCCATGGAGATGGGAAGTAGCTGGGTGATATTTTCCTTCTGCAAATATATTGTTGCAAAACACAAACGGGGAAGGAAAGAGAGCCACGTTGTCTTTGAAGAAGCAAAAACTTCAGTTTTAGGTTGTCACACGGGCAAAAATCGTTCTCTTGGGCTGTGGGGGTTCGGGCGCGTCCCATCGGGCAGGACCCCAGAGCCGGGCTCTGCGGAGCAGGCTTGGACTCGCAAGGGGACAGAGGATGCTGCGGCCCCCAGTGAAGTTACCACATTAGAAATAAAAGCAGTAGATTTTCCTGTGACTGAAGGTCTGTGTAAATCCAAGGTCAGCAGAACCACTTCTGTGGCTGCTGCTTATCATTTAATGAAGATAAAAAAGAGCAATTAAGTTTAGTCTGGCAATTTGGCACATTAGCATTAATCTTCAATGAAATCGGAAGGTGTTTGTGTTTTGTGTAAGCTCGGCTAATGTATCATTTTACTGCTAACAAGCAGAAGCCATAATTACTCTTCTATTTGACAGAATTTGTGGATGATTTTATTGACAGCTCCCCATATTATTTATGCATACAAGTCATTTACTTAAGGGAAACTTCTAACATTGAGTATTTATTCAACTTCCCTAATTCACATCCCTTCCTACCCAGCAAATGGCAGGGCGTCAGGTGATCTCCGCTGAAAATTTCAGTATCTATCCAGAAATCGTATCACCTATTTAAAAAGTCCAGGATCTTGTGTGAAGAACATAAAAGAAAAACCCAACTCCTTAAAATATTTTCACCCCGGGACCTCAGCAAGTTTGCCGAGGTCCCCCTTGGGCTCCGCTGCCTCTTGCACAGAGACGCGGCGAGGGGCATTTATCGACGTGATGAAGAACAGCTCGGGGCCGGGGCGCGAGCAGTGCAGCTCTCCCTGCCCGCCGCGTTGCCAGCGTGGGCTGGGTGCGGCACGGCCCCCGCCCGCAGCGCTGCCGCGCCGCGGGCTGCGTCGCCTGCAAACGTGGGAGCAGAGCGTACCCCAGCTCTCGGGCTTCATCCCCAGACTGCCAACACGTTGGCACTGGAACTTCTCGGGAAGATTTTTAGGACTTAATGTTCTAAGAAAAAAATACATTTCGGCTTGTTTTGTAAATTTGGAAGTAGTTACAAAATACTACAATTTCCTAGAGGACAAACATTTTTTTTTTAATAGCTTAATTAATTTGAGAGGATTCTAAAAGATTTTGGGGAAATAAACCCAAAAACCTTCATTCCTGGAACTGCGTTAGGATGAGCTGTAAACCGTTCTCTGAGCCTGGGGGAGGAGCGGTCGGGTGCGTTGTCAGTGCCGTTGGTTTATTTTCAGTGTTTGTCTGTAAACTTGTAGGGTTTAGCTGGCAAGCGAGAGGGGAGGGAGGAACACCGGCAGCCAGGCAATTCCAGAATATCCAATTGGAAAAAAGCTGCTGAAAACTTCCAGCAGGTTCCTGGCAGAGGGAAACGGAGTGGAAGCTCCTGAGAGCGCCGTGCACTAAGGAGCAGGGGGTCAGGGTGCTGGGGGGCTCTGGGCCTTCGCTCCGGGACCCCCGCGGCTGCGCAGGGATTGGGCTGGCGTGGCTTTTCCAGTAATGCGTGCAGCCCGCGCGTCTGTGGTGAAAGAACTGCAGGGAACTTAAACCACGTAGGCTGAAGGCCAGAAGGCACAAGAGAGGAAGCAATGGGTTTGGGGCAAGACGTTTGGCCAAACGCGTTGGGTTTGCCGCTCCTGGAGCAACGCCAGCATCGCCTCTAGCCTGCCGCTATCCCAAATCTGGGAAAACCGCAGTGAGTCGCGCTCCTGGATGCGCTGCGGCGCTAGCAACAGCAGTTACACGTGCAAGGATGGGCCTGCCCTTGGTTTTGACTTATCCTTTGGTTCAGTTCTTAAGTACTCGTATCATCCTCAAGTGAACTGCACTTGCTGTTTATTTAGCCATGCAAAGAACATTTTATGGTTTTATCACACAAAAAGAATAAATTTGAAATACATTAGGAAGTGGCCCTGACTTACGGCTAGGTTATACTGATGGGTTGCGCAGATTGCACTTGGCATTCACGACTATTTCCAGCACTTAATGGCCTAGCTTTAATGTTTTTTATTTCTTTTTATTAAAAAAATATCCCACAAGACCATAGGGTTTATTACAGGGCTGGGTTGGGGGTATACAAGGCATTTCTAAACTCATAGCAACGCTGTATGTTAAATATTCATAACTGCAGCTACCATTTGCTGTTGATAAGGACATTGATTTTCTCTGGAAGCACAAGAATTATTTGTGGCATTTATTGTCTGCTGGGATGCTTTTACATAAAAGTTTGGGAAAATATTAAGCATTGTGCATGCTTTTGGGTTTATACCTTTCTACAGCAGGGAAAATAAAGCCCAAAATATATTTTAGTTAAACAGTTTTTCTCAGGACTGGACTTACTAATGCGAAAGGAATTACAAGGCACCAGCAAACCGTGCGAGCGCCTAACAGCCAGCGAGGCACAGCAGCACCCACGACTCTCAGATTTTACTTTGGTTTTGCAGATACCTATTTTATAGAAAAGCTTGTAACAAGATGCAGCGCTCTCCTGGAGATACTCCCCTGGGGGGCTGCGAGCCATCAGAGGAGGAGATTAGTCATGGTGCTAAATGCACATTTGGCAGACGGTCTGCTGTGATGGGGAGCGCAATGGGAACCTGTGCGATGAAGTGGGCTGCAGCGGAGATGCGCTGGTCCTCGTGCCGAGCCAGTACGCCCAGCACGAACTGTGCCTTTCGATACCTCGCTCCAGTAGCTCCTAGTTGAGCTCCACCGTCGCAGCTGAGATGGGCCTTACGCGAGTAGCGGCTGTGGGTGCCGAGGGGGAGGCGTTTCTGGAGGGTGTGTTTTGGTTTGGGAGCCCCATCGCCGCCGCGGCAGCCGGGAGCGAGGGTTTGTTCCCGCGCAGCACCTCGCCGCGCTCTCCCTGGGTCCCCAGCCTCCTGCCTGCTTTCTTTTCAAAGATCTGCACGGGAATTTCAACTGAATTCAATGGAACTTAAAATTCGAGGTGAAGTAAGGGTGGTTAGCCAGAGCCTGGAACAGATCAGTCGCTTGAAATGGTGCCTGATGCGTTGCCTTCGCAGCGCCTCTTGCGCCGTGCCCCGCAGGGCTCGCCAGCCTGGGCTCCCGCGCCTTTCCTTTGCCTGCCGGAGCTTTTCCCTTCGTCAGAACAGAGCGCGTTTCCCTTCCTTCAGCCCGCCTGCGCTGACTGCGAATGCAGAAGGTGCCGAGCCCTCGACGGCGCAGTGCTGGGCAGGGTTGTGCGGCAGCGTACGTGCAGAGGGTGATTGTTTTGGCGTTAATGGCGTCTCTTGCAAATTAGGGGATGCTGTGTAGTGTCCTCCCTGCGGCGATCTCTGCAGATGATCCTAAGCCTTTGTTTACACTGTGCTGCGAGGTCAGGCCTGATGGAATTGTTCTTCCCCAAGCTGGGGGAGCGCAGAGGCCCGGCAGTTGTCTCTCCCTCGTAGGGAAGCGGAGCTGATTTCTGGAAAGAAAAGCTGCTTTTTCTCTCAGTAGCAAAGTGCAACACTTTATTCCCGGAGATTTCAGCATGCCTGAAACCAGAATGGACCATTGCATCACCCCGTGAGCCCCAGGCCACGAGTTTTCATCCACCGGTGACCCTGGTAGCCCTGACTTGGCTGTGGTAAGGACCCCGGCGCCGCGGACTCTGCATGCCCGGCGCAGGGAGAGGCCGACGTGCAGCACAGCCACGCGCCTGCCAGCGACCGTCGCTGCTGTGAAAAGCCCGACTGAGGGTCCATTTGGCTGTTTCTAATTTGGAGCTAAGGTCAAACGCGAGCAGTGCATGGGATCTGCTAAGCAACACGCCTGCTCCTCAGACACCAGCTCAGCCAAGGTGTTGCCCTTTACGTCCCCCATCCTTGTGAAAAGCAGCAGTGAGTTGGGAAATGTCCAGGGAGTATCCACCAAATTATCCACCTCATTTGGCCCTGATTAGCTTTTAAAATGTGTTGGGGTTGGCAGCCTGGGGCTGCCCGGTGATGGGATGGCTCGCATGAGGTGCCCAGAATTTCCTGCAGCTGCAAGACCTCACCTTAACTCAACCTCCGAAAGGTTACAGTGGTTACGCTAAAACATCTGCTCTGGCTTTAGAGGTATTAGACTGATAAACGCTGTAAGAAGGGTCAATAGAAAAGCTAAAACTCCCTGTTTGAATGTGCCCACGCTCTGAGCGTGTTCTCCGCGCAGAGGGACAGTCTGTTCCTGGAAGAAGCGCACAAAGCTTTGTGATGTGGTCTAATATTATCGAGAAGCACCTACTCCTGCTGCTGTTAGTCTATTAGAGTGAGACCTGGAAAGGAAATGAGGGCCACAGGGGAATGAAAGCAAACCACAAGCCTCTTTGCTGTTCGTATGCTCAAGCCTGCTAGGGTTTTTTTTTTTAAAGGACCTTGTGCCGCGGACAACTGATTACTGCATCAGCACCGAGCAGTTTTCACTAGGATGGGATAGCATAATAACAAGTGTTTGCTGCGCATCAGGGGGAGCCCCGTGGGAATTAATCCTTATAAATAATGTAGACACTGTCAGCTCCTATCGTCTCCTCTCTGCTATGGAGAAGGGTAGGGAATGACAGAAGGAATGAGCAGCTAGCCCATCCGCTCTTGGATTTGGAGGTGAAGAAACAGGAGGAGGCATAGGGAAAACCTTGGCATTTATGCATCACCTTAATGCACACAAACAGGCATCTGTTCACTTAAAGTACATTTGCTTGCTTTTTTTTTTTTTTTTAATCAGACCTGGAAAAGCTTATACTGATATTATGAGGTTTTTGGCCCTTTGAAATGGAAGCACTGACCATGAAGCCATCTCGCATGCGGGAAGCCCTGGCTGGGAGCTCAGATTTCACTGTGGCTGGAGAGAAACTGTCTTGATCTCGCATTTCTTGGACATAACCCCCTTTGTTGTTTTCCCTGTCGAAGGCGATTCCTTGCTGCAGAACCTCTCCACTGCTGTTCCCGTGCCCCTGGCAGAGCCCTCCACCACATCTAGAGCTCGTGCGCTCGCTGCCCGTGCCAGGCAGTGAGGATAACCGAACCAGGCTACGCCGGGAGATGCCGCAGTCTTGCAGCGCGGCAGGGTGTGTTAGTAAGCCATATGGCTGCCCGGTGGCCGGTGCATCTGCTGAGGCTTCTCAGGCACGGATTTGCGAGCGTGACACTTCCCTGGGCCTCGCACTCGGCTGGGGCTCGGTAGGTGCGAACAAACCAACCTCCTTTGCTGGGAGGAAGCGTGTCCTCCCTCGCCTGCCAGCAGTAAAGCGCGCTCCTACGTACTTGCAGGGAAAGCATGGACACAGAAGCTATAGGAAGCTCAAGTTGTCATGGTGGAAGATGAAAGCACAATACCCAGAGCCTGAAATTTTTGGCTTGCAAAATGACGTGTTGTGTCTAGGTGGAGGATGAGTCTGAGATTAAGAAGTTATTTATTCATTATTTCTGTTTAAAGTCTCTTTGGTGACTCTTGCTTTTGAATTTGGGCTTCACAAGTTTCAAATGCTTATTCTGGGGAAAAAAGGACAAAAGGAGTCGGGAAAGTTTTCAAAAGCAAATCTTGCCATCTTTCAAATGGAAGTTTTTGCTGTGGCTGGAGTTGTCACCAGCTGCTTATACTCAGATCGCTGAAAATGGGGTGGAGAGAGAGAAGCCGGGTCCCTGGTGTGACTGCAGCGGCTCTTCCTCGGGTGCCTGTTGGTGCCAGGAGCTTTATAATTGCTATACATATGCATATTTTTCCAGCTGAAAGAAGCCTCTCCAGTGGGATGAAATAAGCCTCCAAACTTACATTTCCTCATTTCTGGGACCATCTCGGTGATGGTTATGAGGATGTGGTTTCTTGCCCGGCGTTTCAAGCGTGCATCTTCCCGTCACTACGGGCAGGCTCAGGCTGCTGCAGAGGCGGCTTTGCTCCATGCTGCAGCTGCGGTGTGCTGCACAAAACCAGAACTCAGCCGTCAGCGCGGGGCTGCACAGCGTCCGGGCCGAGCAAGGGCTTCTGCGCTTTATTCCCCTGCCCTGTAATCACTTCATTCTCCATTTGTTATGAGCGTTGCCTGTGTCAGAAAAGTTCACAGGGCTATTTCATTGGAAGGTGAAGAAATGAAAAAATGATCACTAATTGCTTCATGCCAGTGAGCTGAAAACACCCCAGTGGGTTATTTCTGTTCTCTCCTTGAAATCTGCTCCCAACGCTCACGCGTGCAAAACTTGGGAAACAAGCTTGCTCTTTTTTCCTTTTGCATCCATCGCATTTACGAAGGCAATTCCTCCAGGATGGCCCTATTAATTTAGTAAAGCAATTACAAATCCTTTTCCGAAACCAGAAAGGGCCAAGTGAAATCTGCCACAAGCAGCTGTTCCTGCTGACACGAGCTGACCGGAGCCCCGCATTGCGCGCGGGCGCTTCCCGGGCGGGAGCACTCCCTGCCTTCCCGTCAGTGCTGCGGCCGCCGCCGGGCCCCGTCGGGTGGGGGTGAGCGGCAGCGGTGCAAGAAGCAACGAGCAGCAGCGTTAAGGCTTCCCCGCTTCTGTGCCTAAAGGCAATGGTTTTGCTTGGTTCCCTTGATACCCTCAGACGAGTATGCCCATAATTCCCATAACTGGGAAAAGGAATACTGGTACTTTTGGTCCGCTTTTTTTCTTCTTGTTTAAATACTTGCATAATAATCTGGGCTGCTCTGTCAGTGCAGGGGATCTTTCACTACAGCTTGAGTCTATGGTCCAGATCATTCTTACAAAAGCTCTGCGGATCTGTATAAAGATGAGGAAAACAATCTAATCTTGAAAAAAAGCGCACATATTATATAAACTGAACAGATGGGTAGTACAGAAAACTCCATTTAGATTCTACTTGGAGGGAGGTGGGTAATTCTCTGAACTTCTGAGAATCTTTTCTGGTTTTTAAATTAGCAATATTATATACAGACAACCGGAGCACAGGGGACCCTCACTGTAATTGAGACGTTATGACTTGTTTACAGAGGCAATGATTATAAGATTATGTACTTTTCTATGAAATTTGTTGTGAGGGAGTCCAGCTGTTGTGTGGCGATGGTGGTGCCTCCAGAAGGCTTTGCTCGGGGAGTGGGCGGAAGAGCTGCCTCCTTCCTGGGACACGTTTTCTCAATTAGCCTGACTGTTTCCACTGCTTCAAATCCTGTGCTGAAACAATGGTGGCTTTTTAATTCGGCATTGAATTTTATTGTCTCAGCAGCTTGCGTGTTTCTCCTCTCTGTCGGCTGTGAGTTTGCCAGAGCTTTGCATTAAAGATGCACTCGGCGGAGCGGCGCAGCTAACCCGCAAGGACGAGGCAGCAGCAATTCTTTGTTCGAGTGCGTCGTCTTCACATCATGCCCTTGGTTACGCCTGTGCAACTGCACTAAAGGGTAATGGGGTTGCACAGATGTAAGTGAGGAAATAATTTGGCCTGCACACTCACTTTATTACCGCTGGTGGTGCATAAACCACTGAGCCTCGGTCGTCAGCTGGGAGCCCTGTGGAGCTCAGCCCTCCCCTCTGCCGTTTATTCCTCCTGGCAGCAGAGGAGGGACTTGGGGTGGGCTCCCAAAGCCCCACAGGGAAAGCATCCCCGGGAAGAGGCAGCACGGTCCCCCTCGCCACCCTGGTGAGGGGAGCCGCGTGTCCCGGCTGCCCCGACCGGCGGCCCAGCCCGTGCCATCCCAGGGCACGTCCTCGGCGTGCACAGCCCCTTCCCTGCGTGCCGGTTTGCAGAGGGACGGGAGGGAGGCTTAGTATTAAAAAATAATGAAACCTTCCTGATCTAGCCTGGTGCTTTTGCTGTGGAGCGGCAAGCTTCGTGTTGCCTTCCCGGAACAAAGCTGCTCTCAGTGGGGAAGAATGGAGCCGAGAGAGGAAAAGGAAAATAGAGGGTCTCAGCTAGATGGGCTTCAGGTGATTTCACCGCCTGCTTAAAATGCCCGTGCCATCTCCCCCGCCTGCTGCTGCGGTGCTAGGAGCACCCAGGCTGACCGGGAGGAGTGCGGGGGCACAGCCCCTCGCCGGGCGGGACGGGGCTGGGACCCCGCAGGGGTTTGCTTCGGTGGCTTCGGGGCTGTCAGGAGCTCGCTGTGCTTCTAACAGCGCTGCTCCCAAAGCTGATGCTTGCAGGTGTCGGTGTTTGTTCTTTTGTATAAACACCCTTTGCAAGCAACTGATGCATCGGATACAAAACCGGCGTCTGAGCTGAGACAAAGCCCAATTATCACTTAGGCTTACGCTAGGCAGGAGCATGCCAAGTCAATAGAGAAGCTGAGAATTAGAGGAAGAAAGGGTCTCGTGTGTTTTGGTGGGTTTGGGGCTTGTGTGGTACTTCTTCCCCCTGCTGTGGTGAGAAATGAAGTGGTGTGGGCAGATCATTAGATCCTTCACGTGGGTATGTCTCATTCAGGTTTTAATGTATGGAAGTAGGTGCTTAGCTCTGGGGTGCATGGACAAAAATACTCCACAGTCCCGGGCAACAACAACACGCGTCTCTTGTGCTGCTTTTCCTCCTGATGTTGCAGCTATTCTAGATATGCAAGATTCTTTTTATGTAAGCTCTTTCTTCTTGGTTGTTTCAAGTTTCCGCAGAGTAAGACGCTTTGCTAACTGTGAGGAATGTCATCTTTGCTTTTCTGCTGCTCTTTCTACCCTGAGACCTCTCAGCATCCCGCTTTCCTGTTCGTGAGACACTGGATTTGCCGGATTCCTCCTCTTGCTACCACTGACTCTTCTGTGTCAGGAGCTGCTGGGATTACAGCATTTCCTGAGCAAACGCTCTAGGGAAGGGAGCATCAAGAGTAGGGCAGGTGCTTCATTTTGCTGCAGTTGTTTTTCTTATTCCAGTCTTTCAGTTGCTCGCATTTGTTTATCCTAATCCTTAATTGCTTTTTGTCATTTCTTTAAAGCTGGCAGTCTTAATGCTGCTTGCATTTCCCCCTCCAAAGACATCTGGCAACACAAGAGGTGGGCAAACGTGGCTGAGCCCTGTCGGGCTGCGAGCAGCCGCAGCCGGGGGCTGAGCCGGGGGCTGAGCCGGGGCGGGGTGGGACGTCCCGGCAGGCTGCGGGGAAACCCAGCCGTTCCAGGGGTCTCTGCGCCGGTCTGCGATGGAGACAACAACTCTGCGCGGCCAGCAGCGGCATTTGAATTTATGATGATATTAGAGGAGCTCGAACAGCGCAGGCTGCTTCGTCGCTCTCGGGACAATCCATAGCCTGATGCCGTCTGTTCGCAGAGCTCCGTCCTGGCTTGCTCTTGTCTCTTCTGTTCCCCTCCCTTTTTTAGGAACGCTGACTGTGTTCCCCGCAGTTCCATGTAACTGTTTTCTGAAGCAGGTGTTTGAAAGAAAGCAGTAGGGAGAATTTCTATGTCATCTTGCTCAAGTGAGCTGCTTTAAGATTTAGAATCATAGAATCATAGAATCGTTTAGGTTGGAAAAGCCCTTTAAGATCACCCAGTCCAACCATTAACCTACACTACCAAGCCCACACTAAACCAATCAAGGGTAGACCAGACTGAACCATGTCCCGAAGTGCCACCTCTGCCCGTTGTTTGAACGCTTCCAGGGATGGGGACTCCACCACCTCTCTGGGCAGCCTGTTCCAGTGCTTGACCACCCTTTCCTTTAGTTTAATTCATTTATGTTGAAGATTTTTTTTGTTACTTGCATTTAACAATTTGTCACAACCGAGCTCGTAGAAAATGTACGCAATTTTCAAGGCAGTTTCAAAAGCAGGGAAGATGTGGAATTAATTGGCTATGTTAAAGGAGAAACATTTGACACAAAATATACAATTGCAAAACTCAAATTTGCTTTGCACAGAGTATAACAAGGCAGATCTTGAAAAAAGTCAAACATCAGTTCCCTTCAAAAGTGGGAGATGAATCTGAGTCTATAGCAATCGGCAAAACAAAAAGGGGACATATAACAGATAAGTTGCTAATCTTATGCCTGAAATTAACATTTTGACACTTCTCCTTGATATATGTTTCTGAGTTATGACAGACTCGAGATAACATGCGGTAATTTAATGTGATCACAGTCCTTTCCCAAAGACAGAAACCCAATGTGGTTAAAAGAATCTAAAAATTGAAGTCGAAACATAAAGCAGTAAATGTTCAAAATAGTGCATTACGTAGAAGAGGAACACCCGAAACTTTGGCTGCATGAGGGAGTTCTCTCCCGGCACCCAACTAATGCAGAAAACCCTCTGGAAATACCGATCTGTGCTTCAGGGTAAGCTGGCGTGACAAAGTTTATTAAAAGTAGCAAATAAGAAGCAGGAAAACACGCGTGTAGTCTGACCTACTTGAAATGTGTATTTTTAAGTACTTGTTTCAGTTATTGTGCAGAACTTTTTGACATTCTGTATCTATAGTTCTACAGTCCCTCAAATCTCTCAAGCAGGGAAGTTCGACACTTTATTGGAAAATAAGATGTTTTGGAGTTTGTGGTTTGGTTTGGTTTTTCCCCCCCCCCCCAAATAAGGATGGTGTCGATAGGACTTTTGAGTAATAGCCCATACTCAGACACACAAGACTAGTACATAGAATTTGCACAAATATTCTCATATCTAAACCTGGAAATGCTTTAGGAATTTGAGCAGCACCAGCACGGTGTTACTGCTGTGGAGATGTTAGTAGTAGGTCGTAAAGAAGTCAGAGCTTTTTTCTGAAAGCTATAAACCTTGAGGATTTAAGTACACATCTTAAAAATTGTGCTGTATGTGCACATCAACTCTTTATAGGGCCAACGCAGTACGTTTTCACGCTAGCTAAGCCAGCAGAGGTTGATGGGCTCTCCCCTAGGGCAAGAGCAGCTCCACTGGAGTTTCAAAATGTCACTTCTGAAAATGGAACTTCAGGTCTGAGTCACTTCGGGGTCTTTGGATGCACCATGCTACTTCCATAAATGTCCGTTGGCATTTACATCTGTCGGAGGTGTCGGTCACCGGGCCAGCCCGGGCACGTGCGCGGGCGCTGCAGAGTCGAGGAGAACAGGTCCTCGCTGCGGAGCTGGCGCGTTGCTCTGCGCTCGGGGACCGGCCCTAAACCCAGGGGCTTATCTCTTGAGGAAATCAGATTTTTGTTATGTTTCTCTTCTCTCTGCTATTTACTTATTATCTTTTTCCAGATATAACTCTTGAGTATGTGTTAGGAGAATGTGAAATACATGGTTGCAACTGTTATGGCAATAAAAGGGAGGCAGTGTCAGAAAGCAACTTTGAACCATCTCTCTTCACGCATGCCTTTCCATCATGGGTTTTGCAGAGAAAATTCCCTAAGCCTTAGTTTTTCTGATGTTATGATAGATTCATAGTTTTTATTTTTTAAAAAGGCCAGAGCAGCAGCAACAATTCTGTTAATAACTGGCCGTTATAGGGAACAAATTTCCAAGGTCATAGCTTTAGAAGCAAAAGGGAAAGCCAAAAGGACAGAAATTGCAAAATGCCTGGTGTGGGGAGCACACGGGTGGCTCTGCCCCTCGCCTCTGTGTGCTCCTGAGCACTGCATAAAATCCTTGTTCTCCTGAGCGCTGCAGCCGCGTGCTTTGTGCTACTGCACGTGTTATTTCTAATGTTATAATTTGTCAGTTGAGATCTAATTTTTTACGAATTTTAGTTAAATGCCAACTAATTAATTATTTCAGGTGCATCATAGAGAAAAACTTAATAACTTTTTTTTTTTCTGATGTTGAACTAGTTTTCTGGAACCACAGCCTCTAATATATTTTGTAAATCTCTCATATCTAATCAACTAGTAGGTAAATTAATACAGAATTACAACTCATTAGCGAATGATGCATTGATGTCTAATAATTCCCTGCTTTCTTATTTGGAAGAAAGTAGGTTATGCTGTTATTGAGTTAGTGCATTAAGTTTCAGTGCTTTTTGTCATAAGCATTAAGTGCTTTTTAAAATATGTGTTAATTAGGAAATTACACCCACATCAACATTAAAGCATTACAGTTACTGTAATTACGGAGCTAGACTGGTTTCTCCAGCCATGACATAGCACTGGAGAGCCCCACTGGTCTGGTTTCCGTGGGATGACTCACGTCGTGAGAAGCAGCTCAGCGAGACGCGGCGCAGCGCGGGGGAGCGCGGGGATCGGAGCCGCTCTGCGGCACCTTGCTCTGGAGCAAGGAGGGTGCCGAGGAGTTTCCCTGCACGCGAGGATTTTCATCGTTTGGAGAGGAGAGGACAGAGGCAGAGAGATATGAGGAGGCTATAAAGTCACGATAGGTATAGAACATAGGAACTATTATGGGCTGTTTCTCAAAAATACGAACTAAAGGATCTGGTGCAACTAAGGAGAGATGGTTTAGAACAAATTCAGCTGTGGAGCTTGGTTTTGGTCTAGTGGAAGATATTAAACTTTGAAAATGATGTCTTGGTAGCTGCAACACGTCAATATTAAACAGAGACATCAAAGAACTAAAAGTCCTTTATTAAGTGTTCCAGTTCAGCTTGTTTTGTTTATTTGACTTGACTAGTGTTTTCTCATCTCCGTACAGCCTGGTGAATGCAGCTCAGGTAGCAAAGCAGCCCCCATTTTTATTTCATGCCATATCACTACAAAGATAAACACCAGAGAAACCTTCTGCCCGGTGCCTCAGTGTAGCACTACTTACCAACACAAGTTCAAAGCAAGCTCCATTTGTATAGGATCAACTTATCGCATTAAGCAATTTATCTTTGACAGGAATGAGGCTGATTATAAGAGGTAGAAAAGCCTGCGGGGCAAGTAAATTTAATGAAGTTCGTAATGGACTGCAGGAATATCAACCAAATGATCAAGAATATGCCACAAGAAACAGTTAATTAAGACTGTCCGTCCATCTGTCTCCTGCTCAGATGATGTTTGCCGTTTCAAGTTCACATAACTTGCTTTTAGCAGGTCTTGGTGTCTCCGCAGCCGTCTGAGCGCGAGCCCCCTGGCCCCCCCAAAGCGGCGGCACAGATCGCACCAGGGACAGCCCCAGCTGCACCCGGGAGCTCTGGGACCGCTCCTGGCACGAGGGAATCTGCGGCACAGGGCCACCAAGGCTTCTCCCAGGTCTCCCCGTGCAGAGCAGAGCAAGGGGACACCATGGACCAAGGGACAGAAGTACATGAGGTAGAAGAATCTACTTTTTCCCTTTGACCTTCAGGCTTCAGGGGTACATCCCTGCCCGCTGCTTTCGGTATCTGTTTACAGACCTGTTGTCCAGGAATCCGCCTAATCCCTTTTTCGTGCTCTAGCGTCGCAGCCTCCCCTGGCAGCGATTTCCAGTTCACTACCTGCTCTAAAAAACGATGAAAACCAGATGATTCAAGAACCCTTTCTTTTATCTGTTTCAACCACCCTCCCTGCTAGCTTGAGTTCTATTTTTGAGTGATTTGGTGAATAACAGTTCTGCATCGACCTTCTCTTCTGCCTTTATGATTTTGCAAATGTCGGTTGAGTTCCTCTTGAGCCTCAAGAGTGTGGGTCCCATTCACACGAGTATCATTCAGAAGTGCATCATGCATAGCTATTACTCCAGTTTGCACCGATGGGCAGGGAAGGGGATGCCTGGATGGCTGCGCTGGGTGAAGAATGGAGCTAAAAAAGGCCAGTTAATGTTGCGGCCTTGAGCATTTATGCTATAAATGCATTAAAACATGTGTTAGTTTTAATTATCCCCACAGCCTCACAGAATCACTTCCCTGGTCAATTAATTTAATTACTTTTTGGATAATTATTTTTCTCAATGGTGCGTTGGCTCCAGACTGTGATAGTTGTTGTACTGCAGAACTATGGGATGGGAGAGACTCTGGCTTGAATGACACGCAGAACATATCAGCAAAATACACATTTATAACATGGAGACCTGAATTAATGACATCCCTTTGGAGTGAAATGGAACAATTCATCCTCTGCATGGGAGAGGGGGGAAAAAGAAACCAGCAGCACCTCATGGCAACAGTAAAATTGCTCAAAACATGTCAAAAAGACCTCTTTTTCCCTCTGCAGCCTGCTTTGACGCAGAGCCTGGGCTAAAATTCAGGGGAGCGTTTAAGCACACACCCAGGTGGGCTGCCGTGGGATTTAAGCACGCAGCCGAGCGGTGGGTGCTTTCTGAGCACAAGGCCTTGTCTCTCAGTCAGGATGAAGACAGCAGCTCATCTGCAAATACAAAGTGAGAAAATGGGCTTGCACTGGTGTCGGTCGCAGCACCCTCGCTGGAGCAGGAAATGCGAAATCTGGAATTTACTAATGTAATTATAAACCCAAATATTTGCCAGCTTGGATCGGTTGCCTGAGATGAGGATGATGGAGTGATCATTAACAAACAGCTAGGACTAAGAGAGAGCCTTTTGGAAGTGATCTGTTAAAGTAATTGTGGTCTTAAATGAAAGCAGTCACAGCTCTGCACGCCGCACCCCGGCTCCCTGGGCCACTTGCCACCTGCAAAGCAGAGCAGGCAGTGATGTTAAAACAGTTGATGTAAAATCTCGCCTGGTGCAACTGATGTGTCTGATCGGGTAACGGTGTCTTAATGGGCTTCGCTGTCTCAATACAGGGAAACTTTGGGAGGTAAAATACCCTGCACAAAAATGAGGAAAGCCAACTTGGGCCCACCCAAACAGAAAATTTTGTAGAAATGCAATTATGTGTCAGAAAGAAAGTTTGCCAGTTATTTGGAGGAGAAGGTGCCAGTAAACGTTGCTGTTTCGGTTCCAAATCTGCCTCCCCGCTCTCAGAGTGTTAACAGGATAAGGAGGTGATGCCCAGTGAGAGTCTAAATATTGACAGAAAGTAGAAGAGGGCATTACTGGAGGTTTCCTAAATATGCCAGCAAATGGCTGCTTCTGTTGGTTGCTGACACGCTCGATGGCTTGTAATCCTGTGCTGCTGTTGCTCGCTGAAATAGTTCAGCTCAGATTTTCCCAGCATATTCATCTATTCAGGTGGCTTCTTTCCCCAGTGCTCATTAATAACCGTATTGATTCCTGAGCTTGCCCACTGGTTTGATCTTTTGTTTTCGAGGGCACCTGGCTCTATATGAATTAAGTTTGACATCTCTCTCATGATTTCAATGAAAATGGATGCTCTCTGGTGTCAGCAATGTCTGACTCCAGCCAGACCTCATCTCTGCAACATCCTTGAGTTTCCAGGCTTCTGCCCACCTCGGAGCTAGATCTCCTGTTGAAAAGCAGACAGCTCTCCTGTAGGGACTTGAAATGCCAGGAGAGAGAAATTGTTTTTGAGGTATTGCTAATTGGACTGGAAATGGAAATACCAAGGAGAAAAAATTTAGAGTAAAGCTCATGATTTTTAGATTTCTGGTTTAATTTTGCAGAACCAAGAGACTCATAAGGCTTTGGAGAAGTATAGAAACTATCAGGGGCTTGTCAGGATTGCTCGTCTTTATCTCAGGCGTTACGGCACCTAGCTTTGTTCATTTTTACTAACCCATCTGTGATAAACTGCTTGCCTTATCGTTATTTGTTCTCCATACATCTAAAGTACTTATATGGTCCAGTCAAATGTATCTTAACTTAGGATACTGATAGCCAAGAGCTACGCTCTCTGGGGTGGCAATATTTGAACAGTCAATCGTGGGCAGGGGGTTCTTAGCTTGAGCCCATCGTTACAGCCTCGGACTGCTTTGCTCTTTCTTACCTGGAACATCTATCTACTTACAGAACTTTCAAAGGATCGCTGATACAAAAAGCACATAATCTTGTATAAATGTATGACCTCTCTGGGGTAGATATGCATTATTGGATGCAAACGAAGATATCTTACGTGGTTGAGTACAGAGCTTTAAGTATAACTTTATAGTGGTTTAAAGTCTTTGGTCAAGTAGCCCAGTTTGATAATTGAGGTGATTTACTCGGGTGCACAGCTCTTCAGTTCGCTCTTTGATATAAACAAGGTAATAAATTGAGTGCGTGGGGACATGTCTATTAAAAGCCAAAGTAAGAATGAGTGAAACCCCAGGTGCATTGTCAAGATTAATATGCTTGCTGGATAAAACTGGACTGGTGCCAGCTAACAGGATGACTGAGTGATGAAACAAGATAATATGGTTTGACTATAGACAACAGAAAAACAAATAGAAAGCGACGCGCAAAGGGGAGAAGTACGAAACGTACTAGTAAGCTGAATAACCAGATACCACACAGTTCCCATAAAAATACCGTTTTTTAGCGATAAAGCATATCCGCTTACTGTTTGACTCCCTCCCTTTTGAACATGAGAATAGTTTTGATTGTAACCTCTGGAGCATCTGGATTGATGGTGCACCCCTGGCATGACAGTAATGGATCCCCTATTGTTATCAATTTTGTTCAACAGATGTTAGTGAGAGACAAGGAAGAAAAATGAGAGGGAATATTGGACAAGAAAAGCTACTTAATGTGAAGTCTCTCACTAGCAAAAAGCTTATTATGGAAAAATCAATTAGAGGAATTAGAGAACCAGCTTAGGACACTTCTGCCAGTGCCACCGCAGAAGCAGCTGTCCCTCGTCTGGGGGACAGCAGAGGAGACGGCGATCCTGTTGAATAGGTGGGGGATGAAACACGATGTCGCTGTTTCAGAGGGTTAGTGGTGGGACCAGGACGGCTACTGGGGCAGATCCCCTGCCCTGGGGGCAGATGGGCTCCGGGAAGGGCCTGGAAAACCCTTGGAATCCTCCATTTGTGCCGCCTGGTCTCACCATCTCCTGTGTTCACTGTTCCTTGTGCAAACAGTGCGCAGTGATGGAGAGAGGCACCAGGGCTGCATAAAAATGCTGGTAGTAACAGCCGGTATAATTTATTTAGAAATGCACATATATAATGTTGCGCACTCCCAGACCCGCTAAAAAGGCACCTTCCCGTAAGCCATAATTACCATCGTCATAATGTAGGAGTGCTCACATGAAAAAATAATAACTAAAATGTGGTATAAACCAGCACAAAGAATAAGGAGCAACCAAGGCATTAGGAGCATTTACCAGCCTTTGCCCACTTCAAGTGGAAAAGGACGTTTTTTGCAGTATGAGCATATTGCAAGGTTTGGGCTAATTAGTATAAGGAGTTTTTGTTGAGTGTTTGAGTTTGCGCTCTGTAAGTTTTTATATCCTGAAGTTTAACTCAAAGACCAGTCCTTTAGGGAAGCAAGAAGAAAGCGTTTCACTCGGGAGGCGGACCTTTTTCCCGGCAGGTGATGCATCCAGCCCTTTCCAGGATACACCTGATTGTGCCCCAGAGGGCTAGGTCTGGAGCTCAGAGACGGGCCAGAAGAGCCCGCTGGCTCGAATCGCGCTAAAACATGTTGCAAAGCCGGGCCCTGCCTGCGCACCGCGTCCCTTGCGTGCAGCCTCTGGGAGCGCTGGGTGCCAGCCGGTGCCTGGGCAGGAGCCGTCGGTCTGCGGGAAGGTCTCCCTTAGCTCCGGGGGGAGACACTCTCAAAAACTGCTATTGTCTGGTTTCTTTCGGGCTAAGTAAGTTAGATGGAATGGATTCTGATAGTAGGTGTTACTTGTGCTCCAGAAATACTTCTGTGAGCTTTCTGTGACACAGCGGTCCTCTCCTGGAGTACAAACGTTTTGAACAGCGTTCGTTTCCCTGATCTGGTTTCTGATGCAGAGGCGTCCAAAGGTACCCCAGCTCTCCCAAGGACGCAAATAGAGCCGAGGGCCCCGCGGCAGGAGCGCGCGTCCCCAAATCTGCTTGGGCACGGCCGTGCGGCGCGGCGCGGCTGCTTCGCGAAGGGGAGCTGGGCGCCGGAGTGAGGCGCGTTCCCTTTCGGTCTGTATGAGTTCATAGCCTCTCCCCAGCCGTCTGCGGGTGAATTCGTAGGCATCAGTATAAACAAAATAGCGGTGTGAACCAAGTGGGAGCCTTTTCCTGTTTGCAGATGATGATTAATGAAGCCTATCAGACATCCCACTTTAAAATCCTTTCCATCAGATAAAGCCCCTTCTGTCACCTCATTCCTTATTTTATTTCAATCCGCTTTACCTCATCTTTCTTCTAATGTGAGCTGTCAAAAGCGGTCTTTGCTTTCCGTGTCTGTGTGTCACGTTTGCTGACAAGCCAAAAGAGCAGATTTTCAGACTACAGCCTCGGGAAGCGTGAGCGGGGGGTGCCCGTGCACGCACCTGGTGACGGCACCGGCGGGGCTGGGGGCGGCTCGGACGAGCGGCCGGGGCGTTGCTCTGGCGTGGGTGCCCGCAGCTGTCTCTGCCCCCTCAGCCCCCGCTGCCTATGCGTGTCTGGGCTGTTTGAATTTACAGGATCGCGTGTTCCAGAGCAGTAAGGTTTCCCCGCTGGGAAGGAGTTCCCACAGCAGAGCTGTCTTAATAGGAAAGGTAACTGCTCGTCTCCTCCCTCCCACGGAGTAATTTCATCAGTTAGCATTACCAAAGAAGCAAGCTTGCTCCTTAACAGTGTTCTACAAAATAAAGACTACTTTCAAAATATGAATATTTTCCAAACCAGAAGGCAGTCAGAGCAGCTCAGCGTATTCTTCCGCTCTGCCCATGCCCCTCTGTTCACCAGCCCTCCACTTCTGTCACAGGGCTCCTTTTTTTTTTTTTCTTTTTTTCTTTTTTTTTTTTCCTTTCCTTTCCCCGTTGGCACGTCCCGGGGATGGCAAATCAACTGCATTTGCCTCCAGCTTGCTCTGCTTGGAGCTCTGACTACCCTGGAGCACATCGGCTCATACTGATGTTGTTCTGACACCAGAGCTCGTGTGTTCGCAGGGTTATTGTGCATGGCTTCGGCTGGGCTCCGTGCTCACGCTGGGACGGATGCATGGCACAAACGGCCATTCAGGAATAAGTTGCTGCCCACATGAAAGCACCAAGTTCTGTTTCTCTTGACCGTACAGGCAGTCCTGTGCATCTTTAATGAAAAGCTCACAAATCCCCCAAAGATGTTTCTGTATTTGCAGCAAAATTTACTGTGGTTGGATTGGTTGGGGTTTTTTATTTAAATGCAATTTTACTAATGTTTGTCACTCAGGCTTGTTGATTTTCATGGCATGGAGCTGCGTTGTGCAGATGCACAGCTTCCAGGTGAAGCTAGCTCAGAATGGAGGAAGGTGAGCATCTGTCCGTTTGTCCCCGTAGGCTCTCCTGTCTCTGTTCCCTCCCATGAAGTAGGGCTAACAGTTTTACTTTGCCTTACAGAAGTGTTTTGAGGATACTAACATGAAAGTTCATGAATCCAGGAACTACAGTTACTGGAGATACAAGACCCATAGCCAGTGTTTATTCGCTTGCAGGCACCTTTGGTATTAAAAAAGGTGCTTGAAGGACACCTAGGCACTTTCATTGCATGTGAATAAATATGTATTTGAGCACATGTATGAGTATGTTCATAAATGTGCATGGGATACTTATCCATTTTTGGACTGAGTCAATAATTGTAGAAGAAATCAAATACTGACAAAATTGAGAAAATGCTTAAGGACTTGCACAAAAAAAATCTGAACCTTGTGAAGCATTCAGCCTTAGTGAACTTTGTTTAAACCAGTGGATCTTTTGGAAAAATATTAAAGGATGTAATCAAACGAGATAAAGCGGCAAATATTGACAGTATGGATTGTCCAAAGCTCCCGAAGTAAAAGAATTACTTTGTGGTTACAGGAGTTTATGGTTGACTTTTGCACTGAAACAGAAAGGCCGGAGCTGTGACTCGTGTGCGCAGAAGAGCTGCGTGGCTGGAGGCGTTGGCGGGAGGGGAGGAGGCGGCGCGCTCTGCGCCCGGGCTGGCAGCGTGTCGGAGGGTGGCCCGCGCCGCGCTCTGCGCCGCTTACGGCTGCAAGAGCCTCTCTGCTATCTCTGGCTGGCAAAGCTCTTAAGTTTTTGAGTGCTTCCAGGTTCCTGTCAGCAGCAATGAAGGCAGCTGCCAGTTCCGTGTTTCTTCTTCTGCATAAGCAAATTCAGTAGCTGATAATTAATTACTGCCAGCAAGGAGGGAAGGTTACCTGTATTTCCTCTAGCTCACCTGTATTTCCTCCAGCTCCTGCAAATACACAGTTCCAGATGCAGGCGGAGGTTCGGCTCCTCCTCACCAGCTCATCCTTTAGCTCGCACTTGGAAGGGCAGGAAGGCTATTTTATGTTTCGGTGCTTAAGTGCTCAAAGATTAGCAGAAAGCAAACATGAAGGAGTAATAAGCATGATCTAATTGAAATTTCCTCTTGGATTTGAATGACTACTCAGAGGCACTTCTCTCTAAGCCTTAATTGTCTGCTTTTAACTATTCTTTGTTTTGTACTTTGAAAGCTGTTTAGGTAGAGTAGGCAAATACCTGACCTTCAAAACAGCAGAGAATGGAAAAATTAAACAGATTAATACGCCTGCTATTTAAGCGTGTGTGGTGGGTGGTATTTTTGGCTGCCAAAGCCCTATTCTGTGAATATGAGACATCAAGGCCACGGATATTTCAACACACATTTTATCAGCAGTGCAAACAGACACTTGGCGTTTTGCATACAGAACTTAATGTATTCACTTCAGGTTATTTTTAGCTCCCAAGTGCAGTCATGTGGACGGCTGATCTGTTTGTGTTGCCCCTGTAGATTGCAGACATATGTTGGAGTAAATGTGGCAGGGAAAGCATGACTGAGATAGGCATAAATCCTTTTAAGATCAATTATTGACATGCTCCTTACAAAACCACCGCACTGAGCTCACTGGGCCAGGCAGGGAAGAATAATGCTGGGGTCTGCTAACGAAAGCAGGATGGGTTTAACGTTTATGCATTTAAATGCAATATGAATGCTAAAGAAAAGCGACAAAAAGAAAAAACTAACATAGTAAAGCCGAAGAGAGGAAGATGCGGTTTAGTAGCATCTTTCAAGGTAGTCACTCAGATCCACAGCAACAGACTCATTAAAATGTGCTTGCGCTGAATATAAACTAAGAAATGATCCAGAATAGACTATTAGTACCGTGATCATAAAATGGGGTGAATGAGCTCGATTTTCATTTTAATGTCAATTGTTTTTAACTCTGTAATAAATCTGATCTCAAAATTCAGTCGTAAATATGTACACTTGAAACAGTATGTTTGGCAATATAAAACAAATAACTCCAATGCCTGTGTGTGTTTCAAAACCAAGCAGTTCGGAAAGAAAAACCTTTGCACTGAAGGGAACGTTTTGTTCCACCTAAAGTATTTTTTCCTAATTCTTTGGATACATAAAAAAATTACTTAAAATGCCCTGCATCAACCCAAACCAATTAAAAAGTAGTTTGGAGCTGCAAGGAAAACAAAAAACCTTATAAATGGTTTGTCTCTAATGACTAGTTCTGTTTCCTTATCCTTCTTCATAAAACAGGGAAATTCAGTGTATGAAGGCTCCTGCTCGTCCTGGTGATGGAGCAAGGGCAATCGTTTTGCGGGGGCAGGTTCAGTAAGTTTCTAATCATCCAGCTTCTTATTCGCAGTTTAATAAACTCTCTTTGATTAATGAAACTGCGTGCTGGAATGGAGCTTCCCAGCATGCCAGCCTGGTATCTGCCTCTTCAGAAGGAGTCGGGATCTGCTCACCAGGTGAGCAGGAGCATCCAAACAAGACCGATATCAAACGCTCTCGGTTGTTTTCCCTGGAGCAGAGTCATTTTGAGGCTGCCTGCCTGGACAATTTTTGAATAAGCAGACACTGAAATGAAGAGGCCAGCCTCGAGGGAATATAGAGAAAAGACGTTTGAGTCAAGGAAAAAGTTCAAATGGAAAAGAAGTCCATCTATAATTCTGTTATAAAGTAGAAAAAAATAAGGATAGACCAAAATTTTATTCCATTCCTGTTAGGTTTCTTAGACTCCGGCTGTCTCAAAGGAGTCTCTGTGTACTCTGCAAACATTGCATGTCTTCAGGGTCTCTCTTCTCTTCCTTTAACAAACAAACAAACAAACAAAAAGCCACCCCCAAAAAACCCCAATCCAAGTGGAGGCCTGAATGGCAGAGCGGAGGCACAGCGAGCTGAGCATGGCTGGAGAGCTGCGTTCCTCGCCCGCTAGCGCGAGCGCGGCTTTGGCAGCGTTGCGCTGCCTTGCTACGTGCTGCTTCTCGGGGGGTTACAACGAAAGCTCAGAGCACTTGTCGTTATTGCTGTTGCTAAGTGCAAGATGTTTTGAAGAGACTCCTAAGCATTGACTTGTCAATTCTAACCATGGCTCAAAACTCCTAAATGGGTTGTAGCTTAGGTGCCTGAAGGAACCCAGTAAAGCAAGTCGAGAGCAGCCTAGAAGCAGAACTCAGCCTGCGGCCGTCCAGAAGAGCTGAACTCTTGAACTAGATAAAGATAACGTAACTCACCAATACAATAACGGGAGAAATGGATGTATATGATTGCTAGCAAATCCTTGTGCAAGTGACTGCAGGGGATTTTTCCCAGCAAGTTTCAAAGGAAGCCAATTTTATCTCTTCTATCATCTGCTAAACTCGGGGCGGGGAGAGAAGGAGTCACAGCGAAAAGCATCTCCCTGTTTCCTCCCCCATGAGAAGGAAATAAATTACACAGCGGTGGCACGATTACATTCCCACTAGCCCTGTGGTGCAGTAGCTGATGTGAGGGAGTACTGGCTTTTGCTGCGGTTTCCAGCGGGTCCAGAACTGAGTTCCTTTGTCAATAGATGTTGATGGAGAAAACCACTTTTTCTCCACCTAGTTTTTGGTTGTTGATTTAAATTAGCCCCGTGCCCTGGGGCTACGCACAGCGCAGGGGAACGCAACGTGATAAACGCCGTCGTCACCTGCCCGGGCTAGCAGAAAACAAACGTCCCGCACGTTAGCCAGGCCGGCGTTAGCGATGCTAATGCCCTCTCCGGTGGCAGAGGCCCTGCTGGAAACACTCTGCACTGCCTTGATAAATGGAGCTGCCTTCACGAATAGGTTATTCGATGATATACTGCAATGTTTTAATTATTTCCGCATGTGCCCTGTGTACTGGTAGCCGCCTCTGGAACACAGCGCGCGTTGGGATTGCCGGGTGCGACACAGCGGCCGACGCTGCTGGCGGGTTAGCAGATCCCCTGGGCAACGAACGCGCTTTGCGTGATGGCCCAGGCCGTTCCTCGCCCGGACCCACTGCTGCAGAAATGCGTTTTCCCTTGGCGCGCATCCTCCGCAGCCTCCTCTCCCTGCGTCCTTTCGGAGCTGCTCTTGGCCTGCCCCTCTCCTCGTGGCCCGTTGTCACGAAGAGGTGGCAGCTCCTCAGCACCCGCCCGCGCCCAAGGCGTGCAGGAGGAATCGGGTTCCCGCTGGTGTAAACCATTCCCAGGGCCTGTGCTCAAGGGTTACGTTTGCAACGATTCTTGTGAGCGCTGATCTCTCTTGAGGTTGCATCTTCTGGGCTGGTATGACTTTGCTAGCAAAAAATGTCTCTGCGTAGGACCCAGAGTCTTTGGGAGCTCACCTGGTAATTTGCTTTGCACATGCATTCTGCAAGTGATGTTCCAGGTCAGTGGCCAAGAGAGGGTAAGTGCAGGTCGGCGCAGGAAATGGGTTATTTTATTACCCAAGCATCCACACTTGACAGTTTTAATACCCTACCCACAGAGCAATCACTCAGGCACCTGAACACCAAGCCTGCATGATTTTACTGCTGAGCAGGAGCCGTATGGATTTTTACTCCATGTTCTCTAGGAAAGTGTATTGATTTGGCACAAGAGGCATCAATAGGTCCAAGTAACTGAATAAAGAGTCTGAAGCCAGTCTTAAAAAATAATAATAATAAAAAGTGCAGTTGATAAGTGGAATGAGCCATTTATTATTCTGAATGCCACATTGGTCACCCCATTTGAATTCTTTGCTGAGTCTTTGTTAACTTCTTTTCTTGCCTGTCATGCGTTTTTCTTGTCTCCTTTTGGAATAAAACTTAGTGGGACACGGGAAAGGAGGGTAAGGGCTATCGGAGATTGGGGCGCTCTGTTCTCTGCCTGTGTTTCTGGAGACTTTTCAATGCTTTTCTTCTTACCTGTAGGTATTTGGGCTTAAAAATACCAATGATACCTTCTTGAAAACACATAATTTCTTTGAAACAGGGAAAGAAAAGCTTCATGCACTTTCATTTCTGGTTTTCATCAAAATTTAGTTCTTTGGAACTTTCTGTTCATCTCCACAGCTTGCAAACAGCTCTGACAACTCCACCGCTGCTCTGTTCTCCGGTTCTCAGCCATTTTGATTTAAAAGAGGGGCTGGTATGAAAACAAGTGTGTAAGGCCTGGGGTTAGGAAAACGTTGTTCTAAGTTTTCACTTTTGTATGCCTTAATGTCTGTGAATGACAACACGTTAACAGTGTTTTGCGTGCCCTCAAAGTTGCTTATGCAGGCCAGATGAGCTCTTTGTCAATTTGCGTGGTTAGGCTGTAAACCAGATGTGTGAAATCCAGCTCCAAAGACATAAATCATTATTTAGTATAATCTGCTGTAATACGTTAAATCTAGCGGGTTTTGGCCAATTCTCTGAAGTTATGGTCTAATGAGTCCTTATTCCTGCCCTGTGCTTTGGGCACGGTGTAGCGTTCAGACAGCTGGTCGGACCATTAAATCCATTTCCCCTCGGATTTATGCTGCCGCCTTTATTCAGCACTTTCCGTGTTTCCGCTTTCCACTTTAAGCTCTCTCATTTTCTCCGCTTCTAAAAAGCGGCTCCAGAAGAAGAGGCAGAATAAAACGGGAATTGTCTTTGGTAAAATAAAGAGAAGAAAGTTGGATAATGCTGTTCGGCGTGTCCCTTCAAAGCACGGATCTGTGCCATTAGAGTCCCGTACGCCATCAGCAGAGATGTCTATTGCCAGGCAAAAGTAAATATTAACGGGATTTAGATTTGCTGGCCAGTTATTTGTAAAATGGCAATGTGTGTTCTGCTCCTTTATTCCTTGTTTCACAGCAGCAGCAATGGGCCATTGCAGCGTGCAGTCCGCAGGCTGGGAGCGAGCGGTCACGAACGTGAAAGGCGGCTCCTCCGCGCCGCCGCCCCGTCCCCTGGAGCACGGACGTGCTGTCCCCGTGTCCCTTGGAAGGTCTCAGTGACGCAGGGAGCGTGCGTTGCGGCACAGCGTGGCGGGACCACCCTGCTTTCCCTGCGTCCCCCCGTGCGAGGACCGAACTGGGGGCGATGCTCTGCCGCGCTCACAAAGGCGTTTGCGCTTTCCAGGCAGATGTTAAAGCACGGAAGGAGCTGGACCGTTAGCGCTAACTTTCTCTTTTTTTCTGAAGATGGGGAATGCTGATGGACATGCTCACGGTCAGCCTGGGGGCTCGCAGGCAGCTCAGCCGGGCTGTCATCGAGGTGTTTTCCGTGCCGGTCTGATCCCCCATCCGTTCTGCAGCTTGGATTGTTCATTCTGGTCTCGCCCTAGGGAAACTTGTCAGGTCAGATCCTCGGCAGCGGCCAAATGGCACCTCACCTGGGTGGAGGCACAGGCTCAGCACCAGCTACAACCCAGCTGCTCAGCTTAACCGGGAAGATCTTTATCCCATTAATTTTTTCACCATCTGTGGGCAAATTTACTAGTAGACAGGACTCGTGAACACTGGTGGAAAGAAAAAGTGTTGCTCTATTTCACGCAGGGTGTAATCAGGGAGGAAGAGTATATAAATAAAACGTCTTGCATAAAATCTGTCGGGCTGAGGCTTTGCGTGTGCCTCGGGCTCGCAGAGGACAGGATGCCTCGTGCAGAGGAGCGGTGTTGGCTGCGAGAGGAGAGGACCGAGTTCCCTGGCTCGCTCCTGGTGCTGCATGGCAAGCCAAGGATGTTATGGATCGGTGCTTCAAAACCTGTGTAATTGGCAAGTGGAAGAGGGAGATGCATTTCCCTCCGTTGTTTCCGTGTTACGCCATCAGTTTGTATACCCGATTTAACAGGAATGAGTTATTTTGCTTGTCTATAAATTACCCTTTCCACGTTTATGTGCTTTGCATGTAGCGGTTGCTCCTTTAATCATCTTGTCTTTCTGCTATGACTGGTGGCTGTTAGGTGGCCTGCTCTCTGGGGAGCCACGCTATTGTCTCTGCAGCCGGGAAATCCCTTTATTGCTTGTAAATGGCACCCGTGCGGCATTTGGAAGAATTGATTCTCCCTTCTCGGGACGTTTTTTCCCCCCACCTCTTCTTCAGTGCATCCCCCCTCACAAGGGCACGGTCTGTCCTGGAGGGATGAGAGTTGCCGGTTACTGGAGATGTCCTCTGCACTAGGCTATGCAGTGTTTGTCAACAGAAAATTGTATCAGTCCGTACGATTTTTGGTGGGAGAAAGCCATTTTCTAGAATGTAATAAGCGATATATTTCTGTTGACAGTTCTCTAGGTTATATCTTTCAAAGCCTAGGGGAAAGCTGTTGTTTTCTGCTAAGCTCTGTCAGGGTGCTAAAGCGATCTCTCCTGCGCCCTCCCCGCTCCGTCTCTTCCATCCCTAGGCAAGTCCTGCGCTGTCCGGCCCCGTGGCCGTTCGCTTCCGTCTCTGCCTGGCGAATGCGACGCCCTGCCGCTGCGCCGGGCTCACCCTCTGCCGTCCAGGCTGCCGTGGTGCCCCTGCCCAAAGTCATGGGGAGCTGGGTCGTGCCAGCCTTGGCAAACCGGTCAAGGAGCTCCTAGCTCTAGGCAAATTCTGATGTAAAGATTCATTTTATGCCATTTCTCCCTCAAGGAGCAATAATGGCTTCTTCATCCTGGTTGGCGATGCCTGTGTTCAGCCTGCGCTGGCTCTCGCCTGGCTCGGGGCACGTGCGGCTGGCTGGCGCGGCAGGAGCTGGGCAGGGCATGGTCCCAGCTTCCAGCCTCTGTTTACTGTACACGAAGAATTTTTTCCATTTCTCTCTGGTGCTACTGCAGACTTTTGCAGTTCGGACATCTTCATTAATGCCTGCTTTACCCCTTTATAAATGTACTAAATATAAAGGGGAGAAACAAAAGAAATATTTGCTGAAAAAAAGCTGTAATTAACCGATGTCAGGTGCCCGCAATGTAAATGGGAAACCTGAATAAAGCCAATGGCGCGTACGAGTTAAGGATGTGAGTCAGCCTGAAGTCAGCGTGGATTGTAATAGCTGCCTCTGGGTTGTCTCCAAGACCTAATGCTATACGAAAATAGGCTTCTATTTGTATGACACCAGTGAGGGACATCCTACACAGGCTGTTTGGCCTTCAAGGGAGTTATACATTAGCTCTGAGGATGAGAGAAATTTCTCTCTCTTTGTGATATGTGTGTATATTCAAGACTTGGTATTTTGACTTCGAGTTCAGTGTTCAGGAGCTCACGTATCTGAATTTCATGAAGGATATGCTTTTGCACCATAAAAAGTTGCAGCTGGAATACCAAAAGGAACAGGCTTGATCAGAAACTTTGATGTTTTGTTGTTGGGATTTTTTTTTTAATGTTTTCAAGTCCATGAGAGAACAGCATTCAGTGCTTGTCTGTCCCAGAGTTTGGGGTACAAGATGAAGTGACCCTATGTCTTTCATCGCATCTGTTCTACGCATCACTGATGCTCTCAGCTTTTCTTTTTAATGGCAAGATTTTTTTTGTCTTGAAGAAGAAAATGTATTTCTCAATGTTGCTGATTTGACCCCCTGCGACATCTCATGTTTCCTTTCAAGCGACTGATGCCTTTAGGAGAAAGCAGGTAGATGTGCCGTGCAGGCAGATGGGACACGAGCAGCTTGATTCACGAGGAGTAACAGGATCTGGGAGCGCTCGGCAGTGTTCAGAGAGAATAGGTCAAGCCTTGCCCCATGAATCTTTCCTTGTCTGGAAGATCCCCATATCAGTCACAAGCCCCATAGAGTTAAATGGCAGTTAAAACCCAGCTGTAGCCAGTATGCACAAGGTATCCCGGAGGATTTTCCCACTAATACAGGTTAAATTAGCAGGCTTCTGTGGAATGTAATAGCGTTCAGAAGAAGTTACTCTACAGGTGTACAGTATTAAACAGAGAATGATAACCATCCTGGAAGAGGTAATAGGAAACTCTGTCGCCGTTGGAGTTGTGTGGGGCAGCTCCGCGCAGCTGGAGGGACGCTGGCGGGGCTCCCCGTGGGACGCGTCCTGCAGGGAGCACCGGCTCTGCCCGCAGGATAAAACCACCGAGGCCAAGGTTAATTACAGCTTCCACGGACGTCGGCCACATTCAGCCGCGTTCTCGGTACAGCGCAATCAGCCAGCGAGCCCTTCACCTAGCAGAGGGAACAGATGGCAGTGATAATCTTTAATAGGCTGTCATAGAAATCAAAGTAATGAAGCAGCTGCACGTTTTCGCACTGGAGGGGTTGAAAGCAGAGTCTTCTGTCAGCGCTGATGCTCTGCGCGTAGCAGGGAAGAAAATTGGCATTGTTTAGTTGGGGAACGATTCCTTCTTCTTTCCTTTAAGCCTCCATCTAGCTGATTTCTTGTCTCCCAAACTAAAAAGGGGTTGACATGTTTCAAAATTTCCGTGACATCTTGACAGCTGAGAGCGTTAAGGTTGCTTGGGCTTTCTCAATGATCAGTGTCTCAGGGGCAAAGGAACGACTAGCAGGGACAACTTTGTCTTCAGATTACAGAAACATTTGTGTGGTAGATGGTTTGGTTGAGAAAAGCCTGCAGGGGAAAGCAAACAGAAAAAGCGACCAAGTTATAATTTAATCAGAAAACCCTTAGCAGAACCGTAAACAAGAGAATACCTGGCTCAAGGGACAGCGCGGAGAAGTGGCGGCGTGCTGCGTTCGGAGGTGGGAGGCTGACGAAAGACCGAGATCCAGACTGCAAGGTCCTGAGAGACGGGCGCAGGAGGGTGGAGGTGACGTGGGGGTACCCAGACAGCCGCGTACCGAAGGGGAAGCCTCTTCCTTTAAGAGCAATCTGGACAGGACCATTTACAGTCCAAAATTAGCCTCAGGACTTGCAAGGCGCTTGCAGTCACAGAAGGGAGAGAGCCTCGGTGACCCGCAGGTGATTTGTGTGCCTGAGGTGCTCTGCGTTGATGGGCGGCTGAACCTGTGCTCAGGTGGCCAGAGCCGTGATGCAGAAGCCGGAAAGCCCAAATGTTAGTGGCCCTGGGGGAAGTCGATGTCCTCCAGTGTTTGCCCCTTCCCAGCATCTGCCTGGGTAGGAGCTGAACCTGCAAACCGCTGCTCTGAGGAAAACATCAAAATTAACCCCTTTCTCTCAGCCTCGCAGGGACCTTTCTGATCTCAAACTGAATCACAGAACAACAAGTTTGTAATTAAAACAGCAGACGAAATAACCATAAATCACAGCCTGTCATGGCGCGATATCCAGCAGCTGAAGAGATAACCGTAAATAGAGCCTGACTGAAGTTCGCAGCAACAGGCGAAGACAATGGGTGAGGATAGAGCAGTAGGCAGTGAATTATCTCTGCCATCTGCTTTTTGCTAACACCCATTTATAGAAGAAACTAACATTTGGAAACACTGAGTGCTGATTGTTGTGCCTGTGGAATAATTTTCCACTGGATACAATTAATCATTAAGCCAATAGAAGAGTTATCCCGGCACTGCTCCAGCTGCAACCAGAACACCTGCTGAAATTTCCAAGTTCAGCAAGCGGGAAGTTTTTAAAGGCTCAATCCTAAAGTTTAATCAGAAGTCCCAGGGTTTCCCTCAAAAGTGGAGAGGAAAGCTGGGATGATGACGTGAGTGCTGCAAGGAGTGGAGAGGTACTGGGAGTTTTTAGGAGAAATGCCTTCGTTTCTGCCGATGCGTTTGGCTGATGTAGCTTGTCCCAAAATTCAGGTTTGGCCACGTGCTTGGCTGGGGAAGGAGGCGGGCAGGGGCTGCAGGCGTCTCCGCACGCACGTGGAGCGAGACAGCCCCTGCTTTGAGCACATGGAATAAGCCAGGCAGGCTCAAGCAGCTAGTGGTAATCACAATCAATTACAGTTGATTAAAAGCCTCGAGAATCCAATATATTGCAAAGAAAAACAAATAGCAACTCTGCAAAAAAGGTAATCAATACCTAGCCAAGCAGCAAACAATTAGAAGGGGAAAAATATCCCCGTTCTCCCTGACTTGCGTAACATCCCTTCCTCAGCTTCTCGAACGCGGCGTTGCCAGGCTGAAGGCTGAGGTCGCGGGTGGAGGGCAGGGTGCCGACCCGCAGGGAGCATCCCGCCCGCCCCAGCCCTGGCTGCAGCCCGGCCGAGCCTCTGGCACGCCGGGCAGCGTGGGTGGCACACCGGCCGCTGCGGGACGTGCGGCCCCTGGGCTTTTGCAGCTGCTTTTCTCTCTCTGAGCAATTAAAGGAACTGGAAACCTGCTCTGTGCCGAACTCGGAGCTCGTACAGAGCACGGGCAGCAGGATCTGAGCTAGCGGGAAGCTCGCCCAGCGCTGCAAGGGCAAGCAGAGAGCCTTGAGATCGCCGTCGTCATGCATCGGCCCTCTCGTGGTCTCCAGCGAGAGAAGCGGGATTGCAGCAGCCTCCCCGTGCGCCGGCAGCAGGCAGAAGGCCGGCAGCGGTTATCGTCAGTCGCGCCGGTGGGAGCGGTGCAAGGTGTGGGCCTCCCCTCGATTCGGCACCAGCCTCGTGTATCGGCGTTTCCATCCTTAATGCGGCAGCCCTGCAGCAGCCGCTCCGCTCCTCTGCGGGCTGCGGCCGTGCGGGCGGTGAAGCCGGGGTCCCCGCTGGGCTGGCCGATGGCCCGGGGAGGGGGCAAGGTGCTGGCCCTGCTCGGGCTGGAGCCAGTGCTGCAGCACCGCAGTGAGCCCGCGGTCAGCACCGCACCGAGCCCGCACTCAGCACCGCCGCGAGCCCGCACTCAGCACCGCAGCGAGCCCGTGGTCAGCACCGCAGCGAGCCCACGGTCAGCACCGCCCCGAGCCCGTGGTCAGCACCGCAGCGAGCCCACGGTCAGCACCGCCCCGAGCCCGTGGTCAGCACCGCAGCGAGCCCACGGTCAGCACTGCAGCGAGCCCACGGTCAGCACCGCCACAAGCCCGCACTCAGCACCGCCCCGAGCCCGTGGTCAGCACCGCAGCGAGCCCATGGTCCGCCCCAGAAGGTCTGCTGAGGGGAGGCTGTTGTATGCGGGCTCGGCTTGGTTCAGTGTTTCGGATGAAACAGAGAGGTGCTGTAAACAGTCACACAGTCATGGAAAAGCCACGCTGGTAGGCTGGAAAATTAGGGCTTTTGTTCTCTGGATTAGTTGGTGAATAGCATCCCCAAAATATAGGGGTCTTTCTGTATCTGAACATCAAACTTGATTTTTCCCACAAAATCCTAGATCTTTACAATGTGATTGTTTGGGTTGGTTTTTTTATTTTACTGGAAATCCTTCCCTTTCCTCATTTTCTCAAATGGAAATATAGACAATGACAGTCGAGTTTTGGTTTTGTTTTGGGGTTTTTTTAATGTTATTATCCATTTTGTCTAGAAGACACTTTCTGCTGAGGATAGAAAAGCTATCAGGGATGAAGTTTTCAGCCTACTTCAGTGTTGGAAGAATAATAATTCTTTAAAGGATAAATTCTGCGTGGCACAGGCCCCCGTATTAACAAGTAGTTGTGGGACCTGTGGAAACCCAGTTTTCGCCTGCGGGCGCAGCTCTGGGTGCTCCCGCGTGCCCCTTCCCGCGCTGCCCCGGCTCTGGCTGCCGGGAGCCCTCCGCCCGCTCCCAGCGCCCCGCTCCCCGGACGCGCGCATCCCCTCTGCCGCTCAGGTTTGCTTCCTTGCTGTGATTTCCAGGCGGCTTCTGACACGCGCTTGGATGCCGAGGGGAGGGTCTTTGCTCTTGCTCTGTTTATCTGTGATTTTGGAACAGGTCTTGGATGCTTCAAGTAACGTTAAGAAGAAAATCAATGCTAGTCTTCAGGACGAAAGGGAGGTTTAGGGGGTTGAAGTTTATTGCCTGTTGAAACAACTTCCAGCGATAGCTTTAGGACAAGAATCTTGACAAAATTTCTGATTTTTGAGACCTTTGTAATAAATTGGATCATTGTCGTTGAGACAGCGGGTCATTGTTAGAGACTCTGCTCAGCCTGGAGCTCAGGTGCAAGGGATGCTGCATTTTAAGGTCGCACAAAGCGCTCCCGCAGACGGATCTCTACCCAAAAGCCCGGGCTGCCTTGCTTAATTAATGTGATAGAAAAGTTGACATTCTGGCATGAAGTGACAAAGAGAATTTTTTATGAAGAAAACTGAAAGTGAACAAGACGTTAGACAAACCATTAAAAATTTGCCTTTTTTTGTTAGCAGCAGCTTCTGGCAAGATGAGTAATTTGGGAGTGAAAAATGGTATTTTGAGACAGAGCAGGAGCCCTTGATCTGAAACTAATTTGTTGTCAAAAAGAGTTAAGGGATTTTAAGTTGGGCTTTATCTCAAGCAGTATAACTCCATGTAAATACATTTACCCGCTGAGCTTCTCCACTGCCACAACAACTTTATGCTACTCTAAATCCTCTTTAAAATGGTGTGAAACCGATGAGGCAGGTCCAGCACGCATTCATTCCTCTTTAGCTCCGTACGCTCTGGCGAATAATCACAGAGGTGACTCAAGGCAGTTTGGGAAAAGCACAAAACCAGGTCACAGCAGAGGGCTGGGTCCGCGGCGGAAGGGCGTTGGATCGTGTTTTGGACGAGGAGAGATGAGGTCCTGCACGGACAGAGCTAGAGGGCAGGAGCACCAAACCCGAACCCTTACTTCCGTGACATTTTGGTGATTTTCTCTATATAAACGCCATTTGGCAACTCTCAGGCGCTGACGCTCAGTGCCCAGAGGCGGAGTGCTGCTCCTTGAGCTCTGTTCCCATGGAGAGCTGTGGTTTGGGGGGCCCGATCCTGGTCTGTAGCGAAGGTGACAAATCCCACCTGCCAGGCAAAGTCACTGGCACAGCAGTTCGAAACCTTCCTAGGAAGTGAGCAAAGGAATTGATAACGGCTGGTCAGATTATTTATTGCCAACAATTTACACAAATGATTTTGATATTTTTGTTCAATCAGTTATTTGTGGTTGCTTTTTTTTGTCATTAATTGCCCGGCCATATAAATAGCAAATGCTCAATTAATGATTAATTCAACGATCACCACCTCTCACCCTCAGTTGTACCTAGGTGAATGCAGTATTGTTCCCTTCTGGAGCGGATATTGATTGCCCAGTGAATCACTCGCATCTTTATTCACAAGTAGCAAAGCTCCTATTTGGCTGCAATTTCCATGAAGGAGAAACTGATTGCAGAACAAGGGCTGGGGGAAAACCTGAAATGCATCTTTTCCCATGCAATGAATATAGCCAAAAAATGTGCCGAGACCCTGCGTTTCTCGTGAAACCTCCCTTTTCTAAACGCATTCATCCCCTCTTAGGATAGTACAGCAGCGTCGTAGCTGGGCAAGTCATTTCACTGCTGCCTGCTAGGGGTGTTGGCAGTCGTGCGGTGTCCTCCTCATCCTCAGCCAGGCGGCGGTGGTACCGTCAGGGCTAATTCTTCCGCTGGAGCAAGCGGGGCGTCTCCACTGAGGTTAATGCAAAGGTGATGCTCCAGCGTGGAGCTTCTCAGCGGAGGGGGATGGATGGCGCTCCGCTGCCTCACATCAGCTACAGCATCGGTTCCGTGTCAGGGTTACTTTATGTTTCCTGCTGAAATTGCCTCTCTCCTCGCCTGGAGTTGCGATCTCTGGTGCTGTCAGAGGGGCTCAGCCATCATTTGCGAAGTTGCGCTGCAACACAAGTCATTTCTGGACTGTCTGACGGCGCGCGGGACGGCTGTCACATTCCTGTGTGTGCTGAGTAAACAGGATCCCGTAATAAAGACTTAATTATAAAACCTAATGGGGTAAGACTATTATGATTTGTGGAAAATTGGTCATTAACTGCAGGAGTATGAAAAACAAACATTTTTCCCTGACACTTCCACTCAGCCACACTGAACAAACACATGCTGGAAGATTTAGAAATGTAACACATTATTCAAAGCCGTTAAGCACGATGGGCTTAATTGTACTGGGCTCGTTTCTAGTTGCTGAAGTGAGTTTGGCTGGCACACTTGCAGCCCGGATTACACTGTGGTTTTAAGCACTTTTCCACAAAACGTAGCTGTGAGCTGTTGGAGTTGGGGGCAGTGATGGACGTCTGCCTCTGGGGCGGGCTGAAAAATAACGAGGAGGCAGGGCTTCACCTTTCCCACCCGACAGACACTTCCCGCTCCAGGAGAACAGCTCTCCACCTCTTTTCCCGGTCTGAGATAAAGCAGAAAACCTCCCAGCTGCCATCAGCTGGGGTGACACGTGCCGACGCTCCCAATTAGCCTCCCGGATTCAAGTTTGTATCCAATCAAACATAGTATTAATGAGAATAAGGTCACTTTTAATTAGCTGCAGTTAACATAGTAGATTCCCCTCTCCCAAATACATCACTTCTTCTGATATTAACCATCAAGTAGTCTTTCTCAGAGCAATTATCCCATCAAAACTGGCTGCTCTCATGGTTAACAGTTTTCATACTAATGCATTAATTGCCCCTGGCTTACCCACCACCTAATCAGCAAGGTGGGTATTCGTTTCTGGAAGTGATTGATTTCATGGGATTTAGTGCTTAGTTACATTTCAGCAAAGTCTGTTTTGAATCCTTGGAGAAGAGAGGCATTTTCTGTTTGGCTTTGAACTTACCGTGTTGGAGGGATCCAAGTATCTAAATTATTCCATTCATTCTTAAGCACGCTCGTCACGAGATGGTGGAGTTTTGTCACTTCTGATTCATCTTTGCCCAGAAGAGCTCACCCCAATTGTAGGGTTTGCATTAATAAGTAAGTTTGCTTTAAAAAATAATGATTACATTATATATATCGGCATGTCAGGGATGGATAGAGTGATCTCTCAAAATGTAATTTGTATATCAATCAGTTACCTCAATGGTTTGGGATGAAATGTGCTATATAAATGCAAGACCATAATTTATCTTCTTTCTTCTTGTGTCTCAACATAATTGCACCTTTATTGCCCACGCTCACTCACCAGAAACAAGAGCTGCAGGGCTGGGGCACAAGAAGCGTCCATCTCGAGCGGTGCCTGTCTCTGACGGCGCTCGTCTCGGTGGCTGCAGAGGACGTTGCAGAAACCTCACGCAGCCAGGTCTGGAATAGTCGGCTGCCAGACAGCTTCATTTTGCTTTCTCTACCTTGATTATCCAGAGATGGGATTAAACCTAGAAGTGTGATACTAACACACCGTAGGTTAAAAAAAATACGGCACCGTTTTAACAATCCTGGAGAGTCTGTTTTCCTCCTAATCTTGCATACCCCCCATGTATTTGTGTAAACCCGTAGGCTCAGTACGCCTTCGGTAGCTGTTTCCTCTGCTTGGCATGGACTCGTTTCTTTCACTGCTTTCTGCCACTTTCTAATTGTATTGAGAATTCCCACTGTGCTTGTATTGTCATTGTGGTACAAGAAAGGACAAATAATATTTCCCTGGTTGGTCATTGATGCGAGCCCAAATGTAAGTTCCTCGTAGAAAATCTGGTGTAAAAATAGATAACTTAGTTTAAATGAGAATTGATACAAGCCTTTCAGGACCCTTGGATGAGAGATAGCACATAAGGGGATTTAACCAAGGAAATTTCCTTACTGCTACAAGGACATAGAAATGTAGCCGTGACCTTCCTCTCGCCTGTGCTCCTGCTGTTTTACCAGCTTAGGGATTTGTTGCGGAATGCTGGAAAAGGGCTTGCGGAGGGTGGTGTTTGAGGAGCTGATGTTCCGGGGCCATCTCGGAGTCGACCCTCACCACCTGCTTGCCTGCCAGGAAAGGCTGTGCTCAGCCGTGCCCGTGGCACTCGCAGTCACGGGCCCTCAGGTCCACCCCTGCGAAGAGCCGCCTGTATTAATTTTGCAGTGGCAGCAGATGCCCCCCCCCGATCAGCAGGAGTCGATCTCTGATTCCCCTTTACTGCTTTTGAAATTCACTTTTGTTATGATTAGAAATACTTGGGTATTATCTGCTTGCAACCCCAAAGCAAGAGATCTACAGCTAATGCAATGATTTCTAACGATGCAAGTAGCTTGTGGGAGAGGGAGAGGGAAATGGGAGGAAGAAAACCATTATAAGGCTTTTGTTTACAACCTTTCAGAATTTCTTTACAGTCAGGACCTTTTATGAGAGAGATGTACAGACAGATCTCTCTGTTCCTGTCATATTTTTGCCATGGGCTTATTATTTCTTCTTAGAAATGGTCTCATAAATGAAATGTTCTGGGAATGCATGTGATCAGTGGTATCAAAATCACTAATCGTCATTAAGAAGCAATGAAAATTTATTTTTGCCTACAGTACGCTAGAACTTACTTCCAGCAGAAGACATTTTCCCCATTTTCTCCCCAGCTCTAAGCCAAATGCTGGCAGTAATAGCAGGCATCTGCAGGTTCCAGGAGAAGGTTGCCAATTCCAAACATGAAGACCAAGAAAAGCGTGTCCTGTGGGCTACAGCTCAAGACGCTAGCAAAGTTTGAAATAATGTGCAAGACTTACTATGGAGAGACAAATATTTGGGATTAGCTGTTGTACCCAAATTCAGCACGGCTTACAAAGCATAGGTACCGCATGAAAACCACGGCAGTTATCAGGGTGTCCTCTTCTGCGCCTGTCTAGGTGGGTGCTTACGCTTGAATTCCCTATGGATAAATTGCTTTAGCTTCTTTGGAGCAAGCAACTAACCAACATACAAGTGGCAGAGGAATACAAGGGATTAAGCAATTCATGGCAAAGAAAGTCATCCCTCTTACATGCTTCCACCAGCTTCCCCACCCACGCACGCCTGCCCCAGACCTCAGCTCTGGAGGGGCTGCAAGGCTGACCGGGCGGTGGCGAGACACATGGAGCTCCCTGGAAGAAGGGTGCGTTAGCAGCTCAAAGCATCGTCATTGCTAACCCTCCCGTGCCTAAATACCGTCACAGCTGCTGCTTTCATCTGCCAGCCCAAGGCCTGACGCAGTCAAGAGCCGACACCTGATGAAACGTTGCACAGCACGGAGAGGCTGCTCGTGTGGGGAGGCGGGAGCGGTGGCTGCGGCTGTCTGCAGGCTGACTGCATTCGGAAGAAAACCGGAGGAAGGGGAGGGGCTGGACAAGGTGTTTTTATACTTGGAAAATGATGAAACTTTGATAACTTCAAGCTCAAATGGTAGACAGGCAGCTCAGGCAAATGTATAAAACATCAAAAGCCACAGAATGGAGAGCAGTGCCTGAGAGCTCCAAATATAGCTTGCCGCAATGTAATTCATTCCTCATGCAGAAAGGAGAAACTTCGCCATAACATGTTGCGTTGCAGCCCCATTTCCACATGTGCAATGAGCCAAAATGAAAAGGATTGCAGACCTGTGCATCACTGTGTAAGTGATCAAATTAAAAACCTCACACAAATTAAACGTGCATAATAAGTTGACAGAGGACGTGCTAAAAGTGTGATAAAACATTTTGCAGCTTGCTAAAGAGAGAAAGGAAAAACACCCCACCCCAAAATGCAACGTGGGAAGGCTTTGAAATTATGACAAAGATAGAAAGGTTGTATTTGGAATTCATTTTTTTGTAGTTCATTGTATAAGGTGTGTAATTGTTTTATTTGTATTTACAGTTTCACTATGAGGGGGGTTATTTATTGTTTCTTGGATGAGCGGGGTACAACCGTTCCTACGACAGCAGCATGCAGCAAGAGCATTTGCTTCTGGAAAAGCAAAACTCCTTCCGCCAGCCAAGGGGAGCTGGAGGCCTGATTCTTATCTCCACTTAAGCACATGCTCAGTGGGAGACTTGAGTCCTCTCAACCTCAATTACTTAAAAAAAATAAATCAGTGGAACTTGAGAATGTGGTCCCAGCGCCTGTGCCCTTAAAGGTGCTTGAGTGTTTTTTCTGAACTCACCCTCCAGCCCCGAAGAAGGGACCTGAGCGATGCCAAGCGCTGCACAGACCCCTCGCAGCCTCCTGCAAAGGGGAGGTTCCCCCTCTCGCCGAGCTGACGATTGCAGCTCATTAGCGGCCAGGGCAGACGCAGCATTAGCGCAGAAGAGCTCGTGCACCCCGACGGCAGCGGGAGCAGCCAGGAGCTTGATGCAGGACAAGACACCCTACGGCACGATAATTATGCATTTGACTTTTCTGGAATTACCACCTAATTTATTCCTTCTGACTCGGGCAATTCTTTTCAATAAGCTGTAAATATTACTGATTCATCTGGCTTTCGTTTCTGTATCATTAAACAGGAGAAGGTCTCCGGATAAGCAAGTGGGCGTAGTAAGAATCTCATTATTAGTCAATGCTAATTAATGTCCACTTAAACTAATTATTAACTGGATTTAATAAATTGTAATTCTGATCTCACTAAATACCCAGAAATTATTACAGAGAATGCTCAGCCGAGAACTTAATTAACCATTTGTTGCAAAGGTCTTTTTTGCGAGTTGTGCGGCAGTTGGCAGTATCCTACACGCCATTAGTAAAGAGCACTTCTTTGGTAATTTATATCTATCTATAGATATAAATGTTATTAAACTGTTATTAAATCTAAATTAAAGGTTTAATTAGGCAGTTTAAAACACTGCTGTGTGTTTATCGCAGCCCAAGAGCCAAACGTGGTGAGGACAGTTCGGCGGTGCCTCGCCTGGAGGAGCACCAGCCCCGCGGGACCGGGAGATGGCAACCTGCAGCGCGTGGTCCCGGCTCTGGGGTGCTCCCAGCAGTCACCCCGAAAGTCCGCCAGAGACACCAGGAGGTGAAAGGTGTCACCAGCCAATCCAGTTTAGGATCTCTGCATTCTTTCTAAAGAAGTTAGGACATAATTCTTTTTTTTCTTTTCCTTGTAAAAAAGAGGTCTGGCTGACTGCGGTCCAGGCGTGTGTGCTTCTTGCACCCCACAGGAATCCTCAGCCCAGGGCTCGAGGAAGCAGGGTTCTCCGGCTGCTTCTCCCAGCAGAGACAAGCTTCCCTCGGAGATGGTTTTCAGAAGAGCGAATCCGCCCGGATAGGATTGAGCCTGTGTTTCTAGAGCAGCCCGAGCGTTTCAAACCTGGTGTGCAAAGCACCAAGGCAGGACGTCGTAACGGCTAGATTATCTTCACAGAAACCATTAAGAGCACATAATAGGGAATTAGGAAGCTTTCATCAGCAGTGTGGGGATGAGGAATAAGCGTGCACCTAATCTCTAAGCAGAAAGCTTCTACAGTGGGCATTTCTCTTTCTATTGGTGTGATTGTTAAATATACAAATTATGTGAAGATAAAATAATCATTAAAATGCAATTATTTCAGCGATATAAGTTTATGGCTATATAAGTACATGAAAAGACCAACTTTGTAGGTCTTTATGCGCTTAATAAAACTGAATAATTTGCCAAAAAAATCTTTGGTGGCAGCAGCAAGTAAATTTTGTATCTCCATTTGACTTCAAGCATACTCCAGGTATATAAAGAAAAAAGGTTACTGTATTTGAAACGACGTGTTTTCATATTGGGTCGAAGAACAAGTCTAGGGCAGAAAGTAAAAAAAGAGAATGATGTGAAGATTATCTCTCTCTCACAGCATGGTCTGGGGTTGAAGCTGTTGCCAATGGAGAGTGCTCAACCTGATCAACAGATGGAAAAGGACAAAAAAAGCCCTAAACCACACATCATCATCGACAAATTCTCAGGTGAAACACGCAGAACAGTTTCAGCATCACCGCTGTGTGAAAAAGGGCTGAGCCACACTGGGTATTTCTGTCTGGCTCTGTAGTTTCATGGGGGGCAAAATGCCAGGCTGCTCCCCGCGGTGTTTGGAAAATCTCTGGACATGGGCGTGCAAGGAAGGAAACACACGCTGGCAGTTTCTGGAAGACTGAAGAAGGTTGTTGAGGCTCTCATTTGTAATTCTTTCCCCCATCTTTTGCTTGATGAGGAAACCTGATAGACGTAAACCTCTCTTGGTCCTCCCCACGGCGCAGGGTTTATTCAAAAGGGTGTTGGGCCATTGAGTGGAGACCTGGAGACCCGATGGGCTTCCAGCCCGGCAGCTTCACAACAGACTGCGTGCAGGTGATGAGCTGGCTTCTAGAGAAGATAAACAAATACAACCTCCAACTGAAGCCGTGGCACCCATCTGTGATGAAGGTGCTCCCAGCCGGCTGGAAGAGATTTCTCTCTTTAAAGCTCCCTGGGGACTGGGGCTTACGTGAAGTCTGTGTCCACCTTCAAGGTCCACGTCATGCAGGGACCACGTCGTGCCCTCGGCGGGGCAAATGCAGCAAGCGATTGTAACTCTTGCCCTTGCTGAGCAAGGCGGAAGCACGTGGCGAAAGGAAAAGCGTGAAAAAGATGGTTTTGTTTCTCCAAGTGGCATTTTCAGAGAAGGTGGCTGCAAGATTTCATTAGCTGTTAATCCTTTAATGAACGGAGTGGCATTTCCAAGTCAAACCTAACCCCAGATAAATAAATACATTGTGGTGAGGCTACAGCTTTGTGTTCATCCTTGTATGAAAAGGCAATTACAAAGCAGTCACATTGCCTCAATCTATAAAAGCTGCAATTCACCATCATTAATAGAGATTACAGTGTGTTCCCTGGACATATTTTAGAGAGTAACACCTATCCTGGTATTTATCTCTGCATACAAATGTGTGTAAATATAAGGATTTGTCTCTTTGCAGGGACAACTGGAGGAAAAAGAGGCAAACGAAAAATGATGGAAAAGTAGAACAACATCAGTACAGTGAGTGTTGCACAAATCCTGAAAAAACGCTCTTCTCTCTAAATGGAAATGGGATAAAAACCTGCACAATCAAACCTGCACCTCCCTGGCACCAGGCTCGCTTTCCATTTTAATCCTTTTTCATCCTCCTCCTCCCAGGATGAAAGGGAAGAAAAAGTTCTCTAATCAGATTCATTTGTTACAAGTAGAAGTTGCTCATATGGGGCCCTATTTCTCTAGAAAGTGGTTTCCTCTGCGAACATGTGTCTCTCTGTCAGTGCAGCCATTAAAAGGCCTTGTAGCACAATAGAAAACATGCATTGCAGAATCCAAATGCTCATTAAAATACTGAAAGGTGCTTAACAGTCTGCAAGCGCATATGTAATGGTGTTTCTTGCACTGGCTCTCCCAGCGTCGGCTCTGAAGATGGTCTCATTGTGGCTTCTCACTGTCCTCCTGTAGCGAGACCTCTCGGGCACTTTCACCCCTGAATGCAGCGACTTTCGACGGCAGATGTTGATCAAGGACATTCTTCCCAAAGGAGTCTCTGCCAAAAACCAAAACGGGACCTCTGTTGAGTTTAGTCGTTTAATATTTTCCCCAGTCCTTTTATTCCTCTGCATATCCCCTAATTCTGGAGGTCCGTGGAGCAGGGCCAGGCTCTGGCCGGGAAGCCTGGCCTGCCCTCCCGGGGTGCCCAGCGCCTTCTCCCGGGCCCCCGTCCCGCAGAGGGGCTGCGAGGCGTCGGGAGCGGTTTCCCCACCCGGCTCCTCTTTGACTTCATTCTGTCTATACGGTAATGAGGCCAATAAGGCACAGTGCTGTGAGATGATATATCGAACGTCCCAGTCCTTAGGGATTAGAGTACTTCATGGTAAAACAGATTATTAGTTAAACATTGGTGTGTTTGTGGTTGAATAATTGCTATACCTGAAATCCTCTTCAATCAGCATCCTGTGCTGAAAATGCCATGCATCATAAATAAGGGTTTTTAGCCTGGCTCCTTTGCAGCAGTCCCTGGAGACAGTAGAAGGAATCAATAATAAATTTAAGACCTGGCAGGTTTCAGGCTGCTTGAGCTGCTGAAATCAGAACCCCCGTCACCCGCGACACGGGCTATGAGGACAAGCAAGCGCCAATGAAAATGTTGTTTCCACATTCATTTAACTTGAGGATAAAAGGTACAAAAGCCTGAGATTAATGTCCCACTTCTCACATCCGCCCTTGTAGGTATATAGGAGATGCAGACTGAAAAAAAATCTTTGCCAATTATGATTATTTTGGCTTGTCTGCAGAAGATAAACGTGCTCTGTACAGAAGCAGCCAGGCTGCGCGCTGACGGGGACACAGCCGAGACGCAGAGCAGCGGGGTTGTGCTTTCCACACGCTTTAGGAAGGGCTGGGCAGCTCAAAAGCCACATTTCCGAGTGCTTGGAGGCTCAGGCAGGTATTAGATATATATTTAGCTTCATCTCCATAAGTAGACTGACACTTTATTCAGGAAACCTCTTTAGGCTTGAGTGGATGAGACCACGTATGTGAGCGCGTGGAAATACCAAAGCAGTTGTGTTTAAATGCATGAGAGGATCTGTGTGTTTGTGTGTGTGCAGTGTGTCAGGGTGTAAGTGCATATATAACAGATTTATCAAGTATCACTGTTTAGCAGAAAGGAGAAGAAAAATGAGAGAGGCGCTTAAGAGTGGATGTGGATCAATAATTTTCTGAACAATAATTCTGTAGAAAAAGTGTGTGGGTCTACATATGTGACGGTAAACGGGAATTTTCAGCTGAGGAAGTATACTCTATTTTTTGTCTCAGCAGGTACCCATTTCCAGCTCCTTTTTATTTTATTTTATGCTATTTGTGGTCTCTTATACCTGGGAGACTATCATTCAAAACTTTTTTCTTTTTCTAACGGGAATGCTTTAGTTCTTAAAATAACCCTTTGAGCTCTTCTGCTAGGAAATGCTCAACTGCTCGTCCTTTCCCCCCTCCCCTCTCCTGCGAGCTGAGATTTGGGCAGCTCCGAGGTGCCCTCCTCCGCTGCCGACGGGCTCCCTTGCGCTGGACGCGGCTCTGAGCCCGCCGAGGGACGGCTGGCCGGACCCAGGCTGCGCTCAGTTGCGCGTCCTTCTCTGTGGTGGTGACCATTGCTGAGAAGCGTTTCTCTTGCGTACCCGGTAATTTGGCGTATTAAGGACACATCTGACCCTGGCTGGGACAGGACCCTGGTTTAGAGATTGCCTTTCCTTATGCCTTCTGTTTGAGAGAAGCGTGTTGCTGAGCTCAGGGCGTCGCTTTGGGCAGATGGTGGAAACTGCCATGACCAGGAGCTTCTCCATTAGTGCCTTCCTAATGAAGAAATGGCTTCAAGTTGCGTCAGGGGAGGTTTAGGTTGGATATTAGGAGAAATTTCTTTACTGAGAGTGGTCAAGCATTGGAACAGGCTGCCCAGAGAGGTGGTGGAGTCACCATCCCTGGAGGTGTTGAAATAACAGGCAGGCGTGGCACTTTGGGACATGGTTTGGTGGGCATGGGGGTGTTGGGTTGATGGTTGGGCTGATGATCTTAGAGGGCCTTTCCAACCTTAGTGATTCCCAGTTTTACTTTCAAAAATAATCCAGCTACCAAGCCAGGAAACATGAAATTAATTATTACTCTCCCCTTAAATGGTTTAGTGGTGGACTTGGTAGTGTTAGGTTACTGGTTGGACTGGATGATCTTAAAGGTCTTTTCCAAGCCAAACGATTCCACGATGCTGTGATTCCTCGGAGGACAGTGGTTTCTAACGGCAGATCTGCCGAGGGAAGCTCTGTGTCCTGGGGCGCAGCCTGCACCACCGAAGCCATCTCCATCCTCTGCTCCCAGATCACACAGCGCAGGGCGCCCACGCCGGCGCGGGGTCGGGTTTTGCTGGGTGGGACGGCAGTGGCAGGAGGGGATGGCGCAGGCACAGCTGGTGTGCCCGGACCGCAGCCCCCTGCCCTGCTCTGGGGCCGCCCCAGACCCCCAGCCCCTGCAGCGCCCGCAGGCAGCGGCTGCCAGCAGAACTGCTGCTCGGCTTTCCTCAGGAACTGAAGTGATTCAGTGCATCCCAGAAGCTCAGCCAGGGATATTACAGAAATGTCTTAACCACTTTAAGCTATTTTAAGAATAAGGGGAAAAAAAATACGAGCTATGAGATACTAGTGTAACTCCTCCGAGCTGTAACCTTGCTGGGTAAAACCAAGGTTGCAGCACGTAAGCACCGAGAGTCCATTCAGCATTGCTGGAAGCTATTTCCTATTCCTCTTTTTCTCTTGCTGATTTATATGATTGCTGAGGAATGAAGTGTTAAAAGTAAATCAATAAATTGCAGCGAGGCTCTCTGTGGCCAGCAGTAGCTTTTAGTCACGTTGCAGCGTAAGGGCATGCAGCAGCCTCGGATTAGCTTACGTGCCTGCAAACCTGCTGGCACGATCCCCGGGAGCCGGGCGCTGTGCGGGGCACTCGCTGCTTTCTCCGTTTCGTTCAAAGCCCTTCTGGCCGCGGCCATGTGCGCTCTGCGCTGCAGATGCCAGCGGAGACGGCGGAAGAGATCTGAAGGCATCTGGAATGGTGCTTCCAAAAATAGCTTATTGACATTAATGGGCCAGATCAAAGCACAAAGGGTTGGAAAGCAGCCCAGATGAAAGAAGTCACAAAAGGTAGAGTGAAGTAACGCCGGTTAGGGATGGAGGAGAGGGGCAGGCGGGGAGGACCCCGCTGAGCACGGGGAATCTGTACCAGGAGTCAGCTGAAGCGAGTGAAATGTGGGGATGGGATGAGGCGAGGCTGGGAGAAACGCCTTCTCCAGGAGCCCGTGGTGTATCTGCTGCTGCCATTCACCTGCCGTTTTCCAAAGGCGGGGACAGAGGCGCTTGGCAAAGATTAGTCAATAATTTCTTCTTCTCAGAGTCCATCTAACTCAGGGTTAAAAGGCTGCTTTAGCCCAGGTCTCCGGCAGCGTCAGGAGCCCAGCGCCAGCACTGGGGCACTGTCTTTCGTCTTTGCAATTCTCCAGGTATCCTCCAGAACTCCTTTAACCATTTGTCTAGCCTCAGCACACTGAGAAGATGATCCACAGTGCTCAGCGCCGTGGGTTCAGCAAGGGTGTTGGGATCCTGGGGGCTGTGGAATATTTATAGGAAATTGTACAGCTGGTTGAAAGTTCGCTGTTGCTTTTCCCCCCCAAGAAATTCTTGTCCTTTTTAAACCCCGAGCAAAACAGTTTAAATAGATCAAGACTTGCTTCCAACATTGCTTGCGGTGTGACTTTCCCCAAAATAGAGGACATTATTTCAAAATACATTATGCCATGTCATTTGTTCAGATTCTCTCCCATTGACAGGCGTCAGCCCAGACAGATCGTCCTCCTGCTCCCTCCCGGCCGGCATCAATCTGCGCTGCCGAGGCTTTGACCTTCACCTGGCAGAGCTCGCTGGGCATTAACGCGGAGCTCGCTGGTTGCCTCCGAGGAAGGCAAATGCCATCTTCATGTCCGATGAAAAGGGAAAGAACGGAAAGGCAGGAACAGAGCGGTGAAGTTGCGGCTGAACACACTACTCAGCAGCAGAAATTCCTGCAGGTGGGAGGCTCAGGCAGGCACCGCGCAGACCTGCGTCTCCCAAACAAACCGCAGCCCCCGGGTCTGCCCCGCTGCCAGGGCCGCGGGTGCAGCTCAGAGCACGCGGTGGCACCTTCGAGGGGGAGCCGACATTTGCTGTTCCCAGTGTTGGAATTTGAGTATCTCATTCTGTTCAGGCCAAGCTACTGCTGACTCCCTCCACCCGGCACAGTTTTCATTTCTGTCCTCCTTGATTACTGGAATTTGACAGCTCTTATTCATCCTCCCTCCGCGGCCGCCAACCTTGGCACTCAGCTCAGTCCCGTTCTCCCAAGGATGGCATTAATTAGACGCTAAGACTGTCGCCATGCTACCATGGCAGAAAACCTCCGCAGCCGGTGGCCCGCGCTCTGCCCCGGTGCGCAGGGACTCGGCAGCTTTCCCGCGGCCGGGCTTTCGCCGCCGGGCACAGACCAAGCCGCGTCGCCAGAGACACAGCAAAAGCCGTCCCGGCTGACGGTCCCAGGTCGAGCCGTGAGGGTGGCAAAAGGCATCAGCAGAGCGGACAGAGAAGAGTTTTGCAAGGATCTCGGAACAAGCGCGGGTGCTGTTCCCCTGTTCGGGTTCAGACGGGGCTGGGAGCCCCAGCCGGGCGGTGCGGCTGAACACGCGCAGACCGTAACGCCAGTCCTCGGTCCCCAGAGCTGTTTATTCGGGTTCACCAGTTTGGCTGAATTTCGCCCCTGTTTTGATATATCACAGCTTACTTGAGAATTACAAATCTAAATGGAGTTGGAGGCTTAGAGATCTCGTTGTAATGGATGCTTATATGGATTTTCAAGTTGGAGCTACTTCTGTATTCCTTTCGATTAATTGCAAGCATCCGATTTTTAGCAATACCATGCTCCAATCCCACACTTATTATTTTCACCTTTTTTAAAAAAGTCAAGGAAGGCTGTGCAAAGATTTTCATTCTTAACCATGTGTTTCCGTGACATTTCGGCTCTTCATATCTGTAAGATGAAAAGAAATGCTGAGCCGTATTCACCTCGCTTTGCTGCTTGAGAGGGGAGCTTGATTTTATACACAAGTATTTTGTTAAATGTACCAAACAAGAGGCAATCCAAGGCCTTATTTCATTTGAATCATGGTCCAGAGTAATTTGTTTTAGGGAGCAAAATCATATTACGAGTTGGTTGCAAATACAGTAGTGAGTGAAAGGAAGGAGGGGAGGATGGTAAAAAGAGCAAGCGGAGACCTCCGGCAGGGCTGTTAGTGCCTCGGAGACGCTGTCCTGCTCTGCCTTCTGCCTCGTGCAGTAGCAGACTCAGTCCATCCCGCAGAGCTCCGCTAAGATCGTGAGGGACGTTGCAGACATCACAGGGAACAAGGGCCAGCTGGGGAACAGGCACCAAAAATTCTGTAAGAATGGAGAATTTTCATTTCCAATTTCATAATTGTTGTAAAAATAGAACAAGTTCAGACATCTGAGGCACTTAGAGTAAGCCTTATTGCTTGCCACGGGCAACCAAAGAGATTATTGCATATAACTGTGTTCAGCTTGGGGTGTCTGCCTTTCTGTATCTTGGAAATGCTCGGAATTTTTACCTAGCAGAGTACTTTAAGCTTTCCTACCTCGTGCATTTGGAGAATTAGTTGACTGCATTTCACAAGCAAAAGACTGGGTTTTTTTCCAGTTCTTTGCAGGTTTTCCTCAGTTCTCTGCAACCTGTGTGCATGCAGACTTGCGCCTTTGGTTGGCGGATGTGTGCACATGCAAGCACGTACCAACCCGTGCAGAGGCTGATGTGGTGGCAAAGCGTTTGTGTACGGGAACAGAACACGTCTGGAGGTAGCAGGGTTTGAGGAGGCGCACTGCGGAGGCAGTCTGATCTAATCGGTTCACATGGCATGAACTTTCTGCGTTGTTCCACATCTCACTGAGACAGGCATGCACCTCATAAGGCTCAACAAGTCCTGGAAATGTAAAGACAAAGCTCTCTCTTTCCTCCAGCAAGATGTTGCTGCTATTTAAGGTCTATTATCCTCCCTCTGCTCACACATTGCTACCATTAGTGTTACAAATGGGCTGGGTATACAGAGAAGAGAAGAGACCCCCAGGGTAGCAATTACTAGAACTGAATTGTCTGATGCAAAAGGCAGCATTACCCTGGTGTAATTTGATCATAAAATAAATTGCATTGCCCATAAACTTGCTGAACGGTAGAGTTTCCCCCACAGTTGTTTCCATGCGTTTGGAGCCAGAAGCACCGCAGGGAAATAGCCCAGCTCCGGCCCGCTGTGGCCACAGCCACACTGAGACTCCACGGAAAATTGTCACGGAACATGAACAAATGAATATTCATAATGAGATTAAACTCATCTTTGACATGGTGCCAATGCTAATCTTCCCCAAACAGGCCTGGATGAAAACTGTGCGGAAAAATGTACGCGCTCTCTTGAGCAGCAGCTTGCGGGTCTCTCGCAGGAAGGGATCGTCCCTCGTGGGTCCGGCGGGCTCCTGCCCCCAGCCCCCCGGCCCCTGCCCCTGCGCCCGAGAGGAGCCGAGCACCCGGCGCAAACCCTGCTCCGCGCTCAGAAACCCCGGCACTTCCCCCCAGCCACCTCCCCAGTGCCTGCCCAGCCTGGGTGCGCATCCCGGGCGCTGGAATTGCAGGCTTGATTGCAGGGCTCTTTGTTAGCCAGGTAAACAACAGATTGAGTTGATTACAGGTCTCCTTTCAGGCAGGTAAATAACAGGCAATCATACCTCTCCGTAATGTGATTCTGGGGCTGTTATAACTTCAACAGGTTGGAAGCGGGTCAGTGTTTGCATGGGGAACCTGCAGGGAAAAAGCAATGAGAAGTGGTGTTCATACACCAGGATGCACAGATAGTGAACCAGCGTCCTATTCGATGGTAGGAGACATTGCTGTATTTTAGATTAAACTGAAACTCCAATTATTTGTGGTTGTCAGAAATTTGAGCGTATAAAACAAATCCGCAGTCCGGGCAGAAAGCAGGGTGGGTGCTGTACTGGATGCTGCCGCCTTCACTTCTTGGCTTTTATTGCTGCGCACCGCTGCAGATAACATCTGTGAGAATGCTAATTGTATCTTTAGTACACTGCTACGTGGTGAGCAGATACGAAGGTGATAAATAGTAAGGACTAGAGCAGAATAGCTGCTGTAAAACAGAAGGCTTTTTAGTGCAAGGCTGGGCATGCTGTATCGTGTATCCATAGTGTATCTCTACACTTTTCCTGTACTTTCTGTCAGAATCCAAAGTAGTGACCAGATTCTTGTAAAAAAGGGGAAACATACCCTGGGGTGGGGCCGTAGGCTGCTCCCCTGTCTCCCTGCTCTCCAGGAGCCGGGAACGCTGGCTGAGGCCGCCCTGCCGCTCGCCCCTCCAGCCCCTCCAGCCCCCGCGGCTGCTCCCGGCTCCCAGGCACCTTTGGGTGCTGCGGAAAATTCCCAGTGTCCCCCCATCTCCCTGCATCTGTTTTCCCGGCTGCTTTTGTCATCTTTCCCCTCGCTCCAGCTGCCCCCTTCCCACCGCCCCAGCACGGCGGGGGTCCCCGGCAGAGCCCAGCTCAGGGACCCCAATTTAGGTCCGTTCTGCTGCGTGCTGGGAAACGTGAAGCCAGGGGATGAGAAGTTGAATTTGTTTCCTGTCTAAGGTATGTGACAATTGAATCAAATCACGTAAATTAAAAATATATTTTATATGCCAGTTCTCATTGTAGGGGGCAGCAGGCTCTGAAGGTTTCCATTTATGGACCCTAGATCTATCTTAAACCAAGGATGGCTGCACTCCCTTGATTAAAAATCAGAGAAAGGAGCCACAGCAGCAGCAGGACGAGGAATTGACTCTCAGACACGCGGCGGAGCTGTGAGGCTGACCACGTAACAGCCCCATTTCTTGGAAGCAGTATGAAAAATCACATAATGCAGCAGCGGAGAGAAAATCACAGTCCACGGAGAGATGTAAATTCAAGAAGAGCTTGATCTCCATGCCACTTGATGGGGAGATTTTTAACTAAAAGCAGTCATTGTTGGTGAAGTTTTTGCTGCAAGCTGTGAAACAGGAGGGTCAAGAGCTTGCCAGGAGAAGGCGTCCTCATGAATAAATAAACCAACCTGAGCGAAGATGAGAGATCTAAAGCATCTGAAATTTCAATAGCACTCATCGCAGGGCTTCACTGCCATGCATTTGATCTGCCAGTATAATCCTAAAATGGGAACGGCCTACAAATTGAAGAATATGGATTTGCCTAAAAAACTAAGTCATGCATTTGAGAAGATCACACATTTTAATTACAAATGACTGTGCTATCTATAAGACGCCTTTTCCAGAGCAGGTAGAACTATTGTACTGAGATTTTACTGTACAATATCTAAGTTTTACCCCCCAAAATAAATGCCCACTGTGTCAGCATGCCAGCTTGAACATTAGCATCAGGAAATCCACCCCACTTCCCTCCCGTGTAGCCCAGCGCTGCTCTCAGGGACGGGTCTCCTGCACCGGCGCCCTTTGCGGGTGGCGTTGGTGCTGCCGCGGCTGGAGAGGAGACGCGGCGCGGGTTTCCGTGGAAAGGCTGTCTGCTGCAGCGAGGAGGAGGAACAGCCCGAACTGACAGAGTGTACAAGGGGGAAGGGAAAATCAGGAGGGAGACTCATTTTTAGGAGGGGTGTTTTTTATAACTTTTCCATCCCCTTCCATGGAGGTTTAGGTTGGAAATTAGGAAAAATTTCTTTACGGAAAGGGTGGTCAAGCACTGGAACAGGCTGCCCAGAGAGGTGGTGGAGTCCCCATCCCTGGAAGTGTTCAAAAAACTGGGCAGAGGTGGCACTTGGGGACATGGTTCAGTCTGGTCTGCCCTTGATTGGTTTAGTGTGGACTTGGTAGTGTAGGTTAATGGTTGGACTGGATGATCTTAAAGGGCTTTTCCAACCTAAACGATTCTATGATTCTATGATTCTATGATCAATGCTGCTCCTTCCCCTGGCTCACCTCCGCTTTCATTTCGGTTCCTCACGGCTCCTGCCAGGCTGGCAGAAAGGAGAGAGCTTGGGCAGGCAAATAAGCAGAATGGCTTATTCGAATGAGAATAGCAATAAACTTACGTTTAGCATAAAAACCTGTTTGTAATGCAGGGATGAAGGGAGTTTAAAAGGGGTCTTGGTACCATCATGTAGTTGCTAGAAAGGTCAGGGTCTTTTTTGTTCTCTCTAAATATTCCCAGCGGAGGTGAAGGACCGGAGGAGGATGCAGGCAGGAGTCAAGGACAGCGACATTCCGAGCCCGACACACAGGGCACAGCACGGGCAAGGGCCAGTTGCAAACTCCTCTTGTGCCCAGCCCTGCCCCAGAGCTGCCCCCTTCCCTGACAGGTACTCGATATTACACAGTATTTAATTTTCTGCTTTATTATCTAAAAAAGCTGCTAGTGTGGGGGACTTGCAAGCACAAACGTTGTGTTTGTTTGAGGTTTACTCATTGCTGTTTTACAAACAGCCAGCTGTGGGTATCGGTCGGTGGTACCACACGCACGGGCACCGTGTCCAGCAGCAACCCAGCCTGGGCAGCGTGCGCAGTAAGCGGTTTCACGCAGAATGCGCGTACGCTGCGCATTGCTGCGCGTTCCGTAAGCGGCAGGTTGTTTGCTGCAGAGCCAGGCTGGCAGCGCTGGGCTGTCCTGCTCACGCCTCTGTTGGCCTCTGAGCTGCACAAACATCCCATCTGCTGCTGTGTAAGTATACCTTCATGCACACGTTTTCCATAGTTTTGTGAATGTTTTCTACATCTTTGGATTGTCACAAGAGAAGAAAAGCTCCACAACGTGTTGGGAATGAGGAGGAGCCTGGGAGGAGGCCAGAGGTTCTCTCAGGAGACAAGGAAGGCTGCAGCAGAGCAATAATTTGGTAATTTGGAGGTGCTTTGATGACAGACCAACTCCCTGTGGCTATGGAGAGGTATGTGAGAGCTGGGGGGATGATTTGGGGAAAAGTTTCATCACATATGCCTAACACTCCTTTCAGTGGGGGTAGTAGTATGTTTGCCTCCATTCCCTTTGGTGTTTATTAGTTGCAAATTTAATAACTCATTAGGATGAATAAATTCATTTGGAGGTTACTTCCAGGTTAGCGTCATGATGAAATAAATGGCATTGGAAATCCAATTAGACACAACGATACAATAATTATATAAGAGCATAATCCCATCTCTGCAAAAGCAAGACAGGTGCAGAATTTCAAACCTTTTTGCCATGGGAAACTGCTAGATTACATGCAGTCAAATGGGATTTGCGGCTGTAAAGTCATGCATTCATGCTTATCCTAAGGTGGTGGTGGAATAACGATTGCTCAAGACAAGCCCAAAGATAAACACACTTCCAGGGTCACAGGCAGGAGACCTGAGCTTATTAAAGTATGTTCTAATACTTTTCAAGTTATTTTCCTTTCCGCGGTACGCAGTGTATGGCATGAATTCAGAGGCACAGAAATTCTGTGTTATTTTTATAGAGATACTGCTAAATCTGTTGACCCTGAACAGGTCCTACAAACAGAGACTTTTTTATAAAAGGTAAGTGAAAAAGAAATGAAAAGATTTCAAATCTTTGAAAATAGATCATGGAAAATCTTCTGAGAGCTGAGTGCCTTACCGGTCGCAGACCTGCGTATAATGAACGCTGGTGCTGCACACATGCAACCTGCTTGTTAGACACGCTGCTGCGTTTTAGGGAGCTGGGATGGAGGTGACAAGTAGGTGCTATACAAGTTAGTTTAAGTGCTCTGAACATAATTAACTAGTTTCCATGACAAGCAGCCAGTTTCTGTGCATCGGGTCCTGTACTGCCTCCAGGAAATGGGCTGCGCGTGCCCATGGGCACACGGGCAAACCGCGTTCGGGTTGTGCAATTACCAGCCCCGTTTTCAGGCAGCTTCAGGATGCGGGCATGGCAGTTCATCATGCTGTCCAGCGAGGCCCGGAGAGCATCTGGAGGATGAGAGGCAGTTGGCGGCTGTAGCCTGGATATATATATAGCTTTAATAACCTGGGGAATAACAGCATCAGGAGAAGCTGCTGCATATTCCTCCCAGGGCTGGCAGGATGCCCCATATTTTTTTAGTGGCTTTTGACCCAAAATATGTGTGCCTTTTTTCCCCCGACTTTCACATCCTTTCTTCTGGGTCTGAGGAAATGCAATGTAATATTTTGCTGCAGGTTACAATCACAATGACAGGAAAATAACTGGGAGCAGCTGGGCTTTGTAGTGCCGGTAGGCAGTAGTTTGCCTTGTCTATAAAGCGGTTGAAAGGCAGGTCCCGAGGAGTAATTAGCACTACCCAGAACCTTGTAGAGCCACTCCGCAAGAAAAGAGTGGGCTCGGTGCAGTATTATTACCTCCTGGTCCTTCATGCCAATTTTCTGATTAATAACATCTCAAGCCACTTGATGCACTATTGATTCTAAATTCAATAAAAGGAACTGGCGGCTGCTGGCAAGACCACATCATTTTTCCTCTAAAAAATGCAAGGCAGCAGCACATTTCCAGGCAGGGTGAGGTGGTGGGGAAGCCCCCAGGGAGCTGCCGTCCTCCTTCCCCTCCGCAGCGGTGGGGTCTCCTGCTCTCCTGGGGCTCGGACAGCAAGGGCAGCGCGGTGTCCCTCGGGATTTGGTGGCAGGTCCTGGCGTTCACTCAGGTAGCGCTGCAGGAGGGGAGGGAGAGTGTTTCTGAGGTCCCTGTGCTGTTACCAAGACGTCACTGCAATGAAGGAAAAAACTCACTTTGTTTAGGTGGCTGTGATACATGAGCACAAGGGGCTTGCCCAAGAAAGTAGCTCACTATATGGGCTTTTTAAATATTAAGCAAACAGTTGTCTCCTGAGTTGCCGAAAGCAGAACGAGAAGAACAAGGTGGGTTTTTTTTTTCCCAAAGAACCCGGCTTTTAAAGTGTCAACATTTTTCCCATAAAGATAGTTTGTTGGTGTTTTAAAACACTCCAGTAAATCTAATGCCAAGGAAGAGAGATTGCCTGCTGGTTTCCTTCATCCCAGCTGCACGTCGGTAGAGAGGGGAGGGGAAGGGTATGGGAGAGGCCAACGCACTTTGGTGGGTTGTACGGGAGAGGAAGCCCAACCAACAAACAAAAGCTGCTCGGTCCTATTAACAACCTAGGAGAGAAAGGCAAAATATGTAACAGTGAGCAGAAGGCAGCTCAGAAAGTGTAAAGAAGCCAAGAAATATTGAGCTTTGATCCAGAGAGAATATTTCAACAAACACCGAATGCTTTGCAAATATTCAGCGCTTGCAGTAGCCAAAACACGTGGCAAGGGAGGAGTAATGAGCACATCCCCGTTGCTCCTGGTGCGCGGCAGGAAGGGGTTAATAGGGTTGCAGAAAGGGAGCACACCTCTCCCGGCTCACTGACGCTGGGAAAGGCATCCTTCTGTAAGGCAAAACTTCAGCTAAATGCGATTTTCCACAGGGGCTGCCACCAGTGGCACCTCTGAACCTGCTCCTTCTCAAAGCTGCATCTGTCCAGCTTTATGCTGAGCAGGGGAGAGCATAAAGCATTTTATTTCTTATAATGACGAAGGGAAACAGCAAAGTGAGGGGTTTTTCCTGCTGTTCGGCAGGGAGTTGCATTCACTCGGGGCTGGATTTTCAAGGGGTGACAGAGCAGCTGTCAGGAGGGAGAGAGACGAGACTTAAAGTGTTGCTCTGGGTTAAAAGCAAAGCTCCGAGTGCTCCGGGAGGTGATTTGTAACCCAGATGCTCCCATTTTCTCCTTCTACGCTTGTTCAACGCCGCCGCCCCACCACCACCGGCCTGTTTTGCTGGGCAGCGTTGCCACAAACCGCGGGCAGGGTCTGGGCAGAGCCGGGCTGGTGCCGTCGCCTCCCCGCCAGCGCAGCTTCAAGCCGGCACATCCTGCGCCGAGTGGCATCGCGCGGGCAAGGAGCCGCGGACTGAGGCGCTGGCATAAGCACATGCAAATGTGATGAGCTGAGAATTAATAAAAGCCCACGAAACAAACAAAGCAGCAAGAAAAGGGAGTACACGGTCGTTGAAACAGTGGCTTCTGGTGGGGAAGCATTCGCAATAGTCGCAGTCCTGTCGGAGCTGGCCTGACCTGCCAGCCTCACAAGCATCCTCTAATAAAAGAGAATAAAAGAGGTTATCTATCTGCTCTATTGAGACCTTCAAATTTTCATCTTAATGGGACATGGTGCTTGACAGATTGAGCTCCGCTGAGCAGCTCATTGTAAATTCAAATGCAGGCTCTGGGGCTTATTCGAGCCACTGCGCCTATTTTCTTCCCTTGTTTGCTGGCTGAGCAGCCGGCTGCCGGGAGTGATGACTGTGCGGTTTGTCGGCATCGCTCTCCTGAACATCAGGCTCTAATCTCTCTGCAGCTCTCACATTCGCCTGCCTCCCACCCAAACAGGCGTGTGCAGGGGTAGGAGCTGCGTGGGTTGAGAGGGGAGATGCAGAGCTGGAGGGAGAAGGGAGGAGTGGCGGGAGGGCAGCGCACGTGCTCACATTCGCGCGTAGATCTGATTTCACACATGCAATCACACACGTGTAACGGGCAGAAAGCAAGCACGCAGGGTCTGCCGGCACCTGGGAGAAGGCGGGCAGGTGTCGCGGCGGGGTGCAAAGGAGGCGAAGGTGGGGACACACATGGGGGCAGCCCCGGCCGAGCCGCCAGCCTGGCAGAGCCGGGAGCGCCGGCTCGGAAGCACCTGGCGATGCAGCGGGGTTTCGTGCGGCCGGGGCGGCGTGGGGCTCAGCCCGGGCCGCAGCTGGCATTTCAGCCGGGGTGCCAGCAGGTCTAAAGGCTCCTGTCGTTGCTGCCCGCAGTCTCCCGTGCAGGCAGTGGAGTGCCGTACCCTGTCCAGCTGGCGGGAGGAGAGATGGGCTGCGGGTGTTGTGTCTGCTGGAAAACCAGATTTTTCTGTGCTTACCTCCCCAGGCTGGTGTTCAGCCGCAAGGAGAAAAAGGCTGATGCTCTCAAGCCTGTTACGCTAACACCACGGGGTTTGTGCCAAGCCCCCAGAGCAATTTACCTGCATTCTCAGGATTCTTCCAACTCCACGTCTCCCGCGTTTCCTGGGGCTGTGGGGCCGTGCAGCTCCAGCCTGCGGGAGTCACGGCTGGGCTGTCCCTGCAGGGAAATCGCCTTTCTTGGCTGCAGAAGGGCACAAGCGTCTCGCGTTCAGGGCCTAATGCGTTTCATAAAAATATATTCCAGCGTGCCTCAGGAAGGAGGAAGAGTGTGGCAGCCGGGGGAGCTGCAGTGGGACCCGCCGCCACGAGACCTCCGTGCCTCATGCCCTCGGTGAGTGAGCGCTGACGTGTGCCCTGAGCGGCAAGGAAAATCCTTCAAGGCGTGTTCTCGTAGGTGGTGATCCGCGCAGGGCAGAAGTGGAGGGCTCGTTGCTTAGGACCTGAAAGTGGGCTGGGGAAATTACTAGAAAATACTGGGAAGATGTGCAGCCCGGGAAGCACCAAGGCAGGAGATCAGGCTTCAGGGAACCTAATTGGCATTTCTGCCTGTGCCTGCTCTAAGCCCTTTCTGTGCCTGCAAAGTGCCCCACAGGTCATAGATTCTTTTCTTTCCTTCTCCCCGTCTCATTAAAACTAGTCCCAGGCTTCTGAACACAAAAGGTACATCGATTCTTCCAAAAAATTAAAAGGAAAAAGGCAGCTGCCTCTTACTGGGTGGAGACGCAGTTCAGCCCATGGCTAGTTAGATTTTGGCCAAATTCAGCAGAGGAGGACCATGCTTTTCTTTTAGCCACGTTTTGCCTTGTGAAAACCAGACCAAAGTTACCAATTTTGCTGCCTTATTTCTTGTTCCTGATTTTCAGCAGTCTCTGGGATATGAATTATGCAGAAGATTCATAGCCATTGAACTGAAGCCCTGGCAGGTTTTAGCACAGCTGGAGCGCTCCCCGTGCCGAGCGTCCAGCTCCGTCCGTCTGCAGCAGCTCCTCCAGCAGCTCACTCTCGTCCCACCGTCCTGCAAAGAGCATTCCGCTGGTGAACGTGGGGGCCTTTCCTGTGAAACCTGTGAAAACTCAGCGGGCAAAGGGGGATGAAAACCTCTGCGAGTGCCCGTGGCCCAGCGAAGCTCCGTGGGGTGAGGGGACCTGGTGCGGGTGCGCGTGCCTCCACTGCCGCTTTGATCACACGTCCACGCCCCACGTCTGAGCAAGCCAGACATGGCCCCGTGATAAAAACCTAACGTGAATTCCCTCCTGAAAAACACACTTTCGTTTGTGACTCGGAGCCTGGAAGCTGCACTGACCTTCTCAGCTTGCCACCAGGTCTCGGAGTGGCTGGCATTTTGTACGTGCTTTTGGTTTTTAAACCCAAAGCTCTACCGTTTTTTGTTTAAATCCACATTTAAGCTTGCATTTGTGTGCGCTAGGGGATAAGAGAAAGGTTTTATGGTTTGCGTTATTTATGAATGGTATAATTTCAGGGCATCTATATTAAAATAAGGTTCCAACTGGAAAATAATATTAAACAAGATAAGTGCGTATATTTGTTTCATAAATCCACAAAACCTGATTAACAATGATGCTCATAATGTTTGTTTCATCATTAAAAGACTTCCTGTATCTGTACCACGTGCGGCACTGGAGGCTTTGATGCATTAGGACGGTGCCCTGCAAAGCTGTTTGGTTTACACTGAACTTTGCTGTGCAGCAGAGTACGCTTTAATCAAGGGTTTGCTTTTGGTTTTTAATTATTATCATTTTCTTTGTCTATGAATTTTGGAGCTGATTCACAATACAAGAGATTGAAACTTTACTGCATTCTGCCGACGCAGCTGCTGGCGCCCGAAGCCACGACTAACACTTGCTGTTTGCTCTTAAGGTTTTCTCGCTGAATTCGTTGCGGTTCCATCCCGCCGCTCGCTGGGAATGCTTTCTAACAAGCGTCGCCTCTTCCCCGACGCGAGGCTGGTGCGCTCTAGGATGCATTTCTGTAAGTGCTAGCGGCTGACAGCCCACTGGGCAGTGGAACAGCCAGAAAATGGAGTTCTCTATCAATTTGCCCATATTATTTGGTAACAAAGACTGACTTCCAAACTAAAGCCTGAGGAGTAAAGGGCAGATGAGGACATTTTCTTGGGTGCAGTTAATGAACTGTCAGCCCCCTTTAGGTCTCCTTTCTGTGCTGAGCGGTGGTAATTTATTTCCTTGAGAACAGGGTTTGTCAGTCTGGAGGGGACAGAGTCTGCGAGGTCCGAAGGTTTCCCAGAGCCCGTGTGACAGAAAGTGGCGATGTTCTGCGTGTTGCCAAAGCCTCATCTCCAGAGCCCCCGAATCCAAACCGGAGCTCTCGCTGGTAGCACTTAGTGGGGTCACTGAAATCCCCAGCGATACTGGGCAAGAGTCAGGGGAGAAAGACGACTCCTGGGAGGTCGCAAGTAGTGGCTGCTCGGAGAAAGAAAATATTTTAGATAAGAAAAATAAAAGGATCTCAGGAAAGTCATATGCAGCTCTTAGTGAAACAGCAAGTGCGTCTCCCTTGCAGTGAGACTCTCCATATGGCTCCTCCACGAGTGGCGATAGAGAGAATTTTCTGCTGAAAAAAATAAACCTGGAGGTGAAAACTTCAAAGGGGCTGAACTCTGAATCCAGCAAGAGCCTTATGCACATCCAGGAGCTGAGAAGAGCAAGTGTTGATAAAGCACTTCAAAACCTCGCCGAGCCTGCGATCAGGTTTCTCCTGCAGCTCTGCTGCGGTGGGAGACGGGGCTTTGGCCGGCCTTGAGAACACCAGCGCCGGTGGGGACCAAATGCAAATGCAGCCCCTGGAAATGGCGCAAACGTACCGCGTGGAAGGAGGTGAAGGCGAGGGCAGCAGAGGCGCCCGGGCAGGGTGGTGCTGGGCAGGGCAAGTGAAGCGCCCGGGGAGCAGCCTGAGCTCGCCCGCCCCGAAGCCCTGCTGATGCAGACCGAGCAGCGCTCAGGGCTCAGAATCAGCGGGATATTAATGAGGAATCCGCTTTCTTTGGGGGAAGAAAATCTCTCTTTCAAGCTCGCGATGGAAGATGCCAGGTGCCTTGAGCTTTTGATGCTCCTAAATGTTCTGAGGTTTTTCTCAAGACGAGTGGTTCCCAGAGGAGCACACAAGCGCTGCGGGTTTGAGGCACAGCCTGTTGTAGCCAAGGAAAGATCCCCATGGACTCAGGTTCCTAATTACCTTTTTTTGCGTAGTACGTTACCCCTAGACTTTTGCAGGCATGTGTTCCTCTGCCTTGCTTGAATTATTAGCACGTTCCAAAGGAAACACAGAAGCCCAGACAGGTTCTCGGCGAAGCAAGAAGCTGCCTAGGGCAGGCGGCAGAAGCCAGAGGAGCGGAAGGGAACGCTGCTTCCTGGCGTGACATCGCTCCAGAGCCCCATGCACCTGCCGCTGGCACAGCAGCCCCACGCTACGGTCCTGCTGGCCGAGGCACCGGCACGGGGCGCCGCAGTTTAAGGGCAGGACCCTGCTGTGGCTTATAGCAGCATATCTCTGCCCTGTCTCCGTAGATCTCAAAGCACCCGGAGCTCGTGGCCACCGTGGCCACTGTTTCACCTCTCCTGGAGCGTCATGGACGGAGAAGCCGCCCTGCTCAGCCCCGTAACTGCGGCTGGCAATGAGGAATCGAACCGAGCTGAGCAAGAGCCGCGGGAGCCCAGCTTCTCTGGGAATCAGGCCCTGGTGAGATGGTGCGTCTGAGCCGCGGTGGTGTGAAGCCTCTGGCTGGGTGCCGCCGCTCCTTCCAGGCAGGTAGAGGGGGTGCGTGGACCCCCCAGGCAGGGCATGCTCAGCCCCAGCCGCGTCACCAGCGTGCGCCGGTGCCTCGCTGCCCGTGCCGGCACCGCGGGCTGCGCATCGCCTCCGCGTTCTGGTACTTTCCCCCTTGGAAAAGTTGAATTGCTGCATTGCTGGCACATGAAAGAAATAGGAGTTTTCTTGCTGCGAGCTATAGAAAGCAGGCTTCATTCAGTTCCTGAATAATTTAGAATACAAGCCTTTGATTAATTTCATGAGAAAAAGGAAACAAAGTTAGCTATAACTATAGGCCATTCAAAGTATGGATTGCTAGCAAAAATGTGCAAAGCGCTGTCATGAGAGGATTAATTACATAGATTAAATATTTTATAAGTTAAATAATGTGTATTTTTTGGAGACAAAATGGAATGTCATTTTTTCCCCCAGGACAGGGAAAGTAACTGTATTCACTTCCATTTAGCCCACAGAGCAACACAGACTCCAGTGACAGAGGAGGATGGATCAGGGCTGTAATTCCCATCTGGCACCAAAATCTATATTCTGAGCAGCATTTCATCTTCTCCCCGAGAGCCCAGCTCCGAGCTTTCAAGTCTCTGTCAGTTGTGAGGTTCTTCTGGGGGGAGAAGAAAAGGGTCTTGGCAATTGTTATTCTCTCTATTATAGTCTTCCAAGATCTGGAGGGAAAATGGACTGTGTAGGGTGGTTTTAATTATTGTGTTATTGTCCTGGAGGATAATGGCAGAGTCTTTCAAACTGTCTTCCTTTTTCCTTTGCAGAAAAGAAGACCTGAAGCCAATTTCTGACTCTGAACTGTCCAGAAAGCTAAATCCCTCTGCAGAAGAGTTTGCTTAGTGGCACACGGGGCACCTCCAGCTGCTCTCCCACGGGAATCACTACTAGAGGCACGGACGCAGCTGAGGTTTTCAGGTGGATTTGGCCACCCGGTCCCGGGCAGGACCAGCGCCTGAGCCCCAGCTGGCTGATGGGTGCTGTGACCTCCCTGCACCCAAGCAAGGAGGCACTTGACACCACGCTCTGAAATCCCCGGGGGTCCCAGAAGTTTTGTCAGCTGCTCATTTGATGGGAACATTGTGCACTTGACTCTCACTCCTAATTAAAAGCTCGCTGGGCTGTGTCTGCAGGTGCCCGGCCAGGAACGGGACCGCAGATGGTGGGAGCCCGGGCATTTGCTGCTCGTCCTCCCCACTGAGAGCTCGTCAGCAGGCACGACTGCCAGCCTTTCTCTCCCGAGCACTGTCCACCAGCAGTTCAGGCGAATACAGTAAGTCATTGGGTTAGAAGAGTGCACAAAAATGTCCCTCTGGGAGACTTTGAGGGGGACTAAGCAATAGGTTTTGTCTTAAATCAATTCTGCAAAACTGCTGACCTTGTCGCTGCAGAACTGTGGGTACAGGAAAACTCTGTAGTCTGGATTCAGGTTTAAATGTCTAATTACTTTTGAATATGCTTGGATAAATATCCTTTCTTTTATTCACGCAGTTCTGGAGACTCCCACACCGCTCAGGCGCAGACCAGCGCCGTGCCCTGGGAGCCAGGACCAGCGAGAGCAGGGAAAGCCAGAGCTGGCTCCCGCGGGAGCGCTCCGTGGAAAGGCTCACCAGGTTCTTTAGCTTGGGCACTGGGCATCATTCTCTGCTAAAAGAGCAAAGTTTTGGCAAGCAAAGGTGAAACCTGCAAAACACATAGCAAGAGCAGGTTAAAAGGATGACCACCTTCCCCAGTAGCCAGAAGATTCGCAGCTACTGGCAATCATCCTCCAATTAGGCTTTAACGAGGCAGGAGGAGGTCGGGAGGGGAGGAGGAGAAGGTGAGGTCACCTGCTTCTCCAGAGGAAATAAAAATGGCAGCACAGGCAGCCCTGGGTAGGCTTTGGAGGGAGAAGGATGGTGGAAGGAGGGCTTGCTGCCCGCTTAGCCTGTGAGTAGTTGGCTTTGTCTGTTTCTTTCTCTGTTTTTGGGGATACAATTTCCTGAGGGTTTCCTCATGTTTTTTCTCTGTATTCAGTGTGGCAGGGAATGTGTTTGGGAGCTGGGGTGTGTGAGCAGTGCTTTGGGTCTGTGGTGCTTCCCTTAGCTCGGGTCGCTTTGCTGCTCTGGGGTTTGGTGCCGGCATGTTCTGAGCAGGGTATTTGCAGCATGGTTCGCTTTGCATGCAGGGAGAGGAGGGGAGTCTTCATTAGTGCAGGGACATCTAAGCGTTCGGTAATTAGTTAGCACTGGAGTGTCCCTGTTGTGAAAGGGAGAGAGGGAAGCTCCTCCTGTGGTTACGGTGCAGGTGTGCTTGGTGCTGTAGAGATGCATGTTGAGAAATGTTGTTCTTGCTCATTACTGTGTGCTGCCTCCGTGGGGGAGAGGAGGAGGAGCAGCATCCTCAGCTGCTCTGCCTGCCGCTGCCAGCCCCTGTGCTGGTCCCCGTCCCCTCCAGCGTATGGCCCGCAGTGCCTGCCCTCTCCCGCACGGCAGTGCGTCCCTGTGTTGGTGGCAGGGCTTTGACTTCTGTGACTGCGCTTTGTCGTGTGTCAGTGCCTCTAATGACCTGGGCAGAGGCATGGTCTGCTGGGGTTACCTTGCCTCCGGTCCTTCTGATTCCATGCTGCTTCCATCCCAACTTGAGCATTAGTCTTTATGTTGGTATTTATTGCTTGATTCACGCCCAAAACATCTGATGGCTGTTACGTTTTCTTCTTATCGTAAATAGTTTATTTCCTAAAGACTAAAAAAAATGCGCAGGCCCCCCCATGTCTGTATAATCTTCTCCATTTGGAGCTGGCGTGCATACTAATGAAGGGATGAAGAAAATCACCCTTGTGAGGCAAAAGAGAGATGGAGCCCAGTAATGAGTCTGAGCCAGACGCGCTCGCTGCCTGACACTTTACACTATCTATAGCAATTAAAATATGGTATCTTCTATTTTACCCTGAACAATGAGTGCTGCTAAAGAATGGCGATGCAGTCATAGATACTCCTGTGAGCCTTCCATCTTTAAATGTTTCTTCTGAATTTTGAAAAATAAATTGCGCTTACACTGTCTAAGTGTTGAAACAAAAGGTGGGGTTTAGTTTCATACAAGGGAGGTATGATGATTAACTAGCTTTCAACGTGATACACTGGAACTTTGGATGAGGCAGCTAGGAATTTAATTTGGGCTTTCGTGCTACTGGGCAGGTTAGGGAAGCTCAGTTAGTGGTTAGTCTTCTCGGATAGAAATAACACCCTGCCATTATCTGCATCGATTCAGTGGTTTTCCTGTTCTGCCGCTGCCCGCTCCATCCCCACGGGTCCTTGTCCCGCCTCGGTGGCTCTGGTGCCATGTGCAAGCCACACCTCGATACTGCTCTCCCCCCACCTCCAGGAGCCCGTAACCCCCTCCACCGCCCCGCTGCATTCCCCAGAAGCTGTTGCGTTCCCCGTTCGATCTCCCGCGAAGCCTTTCTCTGACGCGCTGAGCCCTCGCCTCTCCCAGCACGGCTGCATCTGGGAGCAGCCGGGCTGCTCAAGAACATCCTTTGGCAAATGCACAAAAGCTGCGTGCGGGAAGTTGGAGAGATGTGATGGAGCAGAAAGCCGTCCTCTGTCCGGGGGCTGCTCATCCCTGGCGCGAGCCAAGCCCTGCTCTGCCTGGTCCGGGTGCTCCCGCTGCGAGCAGGACCCTCTGCCTTGGAGGCAGGGGAGGCTCATGCACACATGTGCACGCTTGCTGCTTCAGTAATTTCTCAGTCCTTGTCCCATTTGCACCACTCTTTCCTTGAGAAAAGGGAGTTAATTGTAATTTTCCAAAGCAAATTGCCTCTTATGTTATTGATTGGGAACTGTTTTATTAAAGCTTACAATCCTGCATGTTTCTTTTCCTCACAAATATCCTATTACATGCTCAGAGGCCACCCACACGCTTTACTGCTTTTACATTTGCCCTGCAATCTTTCATGCCGGTTGACTTTTCATTTCCAAATCCCTTTTCACATTAAACACAGACCCACACACTCTGACCCATTTTTCTTTGAAATAAATCATAAGTCCATGCCAGCAATGACTCGAGGTGTTCTTCAGAATTTGTAAACAGCACTAAAGTCTTGTGGGAAATGTCACAAAGTGTTGGTCTGAATTTATTAAGTAGTTTCTTAGCTTAAATGTGTATGTTCCTGCACACAGCCTGACAACGTTTCTACCTGTAATGGCATTTGATGGGCGGTTGGTCACTGGGCAAACCTCAGGTCCACTGTGGGGGCTCCTGAAAGCTCACGCAGGGACCTGCAGGTCGATAAAGGGGAAGGAGCTTTGCAGCTGTGCAGGCTGATTTCATAAAGGGGCAAAGAATCCGTTTTGCAGCTTACGATTAACATTTCACTTGATCAAAGGAGGAAAAAATGCAATTTCTATGGCCTCAGCCAGGATTTGCTGGGTCTTGCCTGCTCAAGGGATAGCCCTGACTCTGCAAAGGTGCCAGCAGTTAAAGCAGCTGCAAGTAAAGCCCAAAGCCATTGCCTGCCCTCCGTAAGAGCACAGGGGAAAATGCAAAAAACTTGCAAAAGGGGAGTTGGTGCCCAGGTTTTGCAGCTGGCACACTGACCCGCAGGCAGTTCAGCAGCCCAGAAGTTCAGGCAGCTGCGTCCCTTATTTCTCATTCTCTTTCATTCCCCAGCATCTTCTTTTCTGCCAAACTGCATGCCTTTCCCGGTGCTGCGGGCAGTCGTTCCCCCCACAGACTGCAAACCAGGTGGCACAATAAACCGCATTATTCGGAATTGACAAGACTTTGTTTTACCCAAAAGGAAAAGGTGCGACCCAGACCATGCTCTCGCGTGTTGCTCACGAGCTGAGAACAGCCCGGCTCGGCGGGCTGCACCGCGCTGGCCCAGCGGGTGTTGTGGCTGAGCCAGTTTCTGTACATCGCAGCGGCGGTCGAGTGGGATGTAAATTTGGGAGGATGCTTCCTCCTCATTTCTGAATCCTCTCCTCCTGGCAATCAATGGAACAATCCATTATTTGAGACATTTTCCAGTGTCACTAAATGAAACACTGGCTGCAGAAGATGGTGAGATACCTGCAAGGAGATGTCTGGATAGGTTTTAGCATGTTTTCCCTAATCTCCAGGCCTACAGTCTTGTTTTCCCAGGGCATCAGCTGGAATCCAGCCACTGCTATAATTAGTAGCATTTATGGAGATGCAGAGGATTTTGTGGCCACACCATGCGGTTTCCATCCGGCTCCCTATCCTAATTTGAGTGCTGCCTTGCTCCAGCTGCTTAGAGGGTGTAAGAAATACTAAGCAGGCAATTCCGGCATCAGAAAGATGTATTTCCCATTGAAGCATGTTGGACATAAAAGCAGAACAGCTTTTAATTAAAACTTCTTCCACCAGCCATGTAGGGCCTAAACAAGGAACGGGAACAAAAACTCCCAGCACTCACTGTAACGAGAGAAAAGCATCTTTGAAGTCGGGAGCAGAAAACGCTGATGGGGAGTGGGCTGTGCCCGGGGAGCGACGCAGGGAGCAGCGGGCGGGACAGCACATGGCACACGTGGCTTTTTATCAGGGTTTTGCTGAAATATCAGCTGCGGGAACCTTCCCTTGAGTCTTGTGGCCAGGTCATCAACTACAAGTTTTCCGCACACCGTGGCCATGCGGTCTTGTGAAGAGTATCATGGAGGGGTAGAGAAGAGAGCAGACAGTCCAGCTTCATGCCTAATTTAATTTTTGTTCAGTGTACATCAGTGCAGATACCAAAAGAGATGGCTCAATCCCCGAGTGATCTTTTAACAATTTTGTGCCACGGCAGCTGCTTGGCTGTAGCCCGGAAGGAGCTGGGGCTGGAAGGAAGATGCCAGCATCAGACCGCCCGTGGGCCGGGGCATCTCCGACCCTACCCTGTGTCGGCGGAGGCTGCGTTAGTCCGGCAGGCATTTCCACCAGCACAGCCGTTCCCAGTGTAGCGCAAAGCTCTCGCAAAGGGCATCCTTCACGATAAGGTAGGTGTCGTCCCTGCTGACTTGCATGAGTGGAAAAGCTAATTTCATGGCAGGGAGGTATGAGGCAGCTGCACTGCTTCCCTGCTTTTCCTGGGAAGGCTCGTGCTATTGGTGTGTACTAATGCAACTATTGGAGAAAACAGCGTTTCAAGTTTATTGGGAATGAAAGCTCCTCAAAAGTTTATTATATCTGCTTCTTTACTTTTAGATGTGACTTGTAGCTAGCTGGTAGATAGATGCTGCCTCACCCTCCAGATCTATTTAGACAAAGACATCTGCCTCCGTGCCCGAGTCCCGCAGAGCATCCAGGCTGTCCTTTCAGACGTTGCAGTGGGATCCTGCGATGCCACCCAGCACGCCACGCCGAGCGATCTGCCCGCCTTCACAGCTGGGACCGGGCTCTCGTGGTGGGGCAAATCGCTGGGCACTTGTCAAGATCTGCTCATGCTCTTGGCTTTGCCGTCGGGATGCTTTCCCCTCTGCCCCAAGGACGGACATGGGGCTGTCCCTGGCTGTGACTCTGCCAAGGCAGGCAAGGTCCAGGCGGATGGGACCAGACCCATTTTCCCTCTTGCCCCCCAGGCTCTGCCCCTTTTGGGTTGTGCTTATTCTGAACAGTTTAAGGGAAAATATCTTGTGGCAGCTCTGCTCCTCCAGGAGCATCTCTGTGCATGCACGGGCACTCTGCAAGTATAGCAAGTTCCTTAAAGAGCATATTAAGTGTAAATATATAGCATCGCTGCTTAGAATGGTCCTCCAGAGAAAACCTGCGTAAATACACATTCTACAGAAATCAAGTGAGAATGATAAACGAAATGTTAAAATATTGCCCTGAGGGCTTCCGAACTGACTGGGAGGAACTAAGAGAGGACTTTGCTTCATGCACAAGGGGACTGTGATTAGCGAAAGCAGTTATGCAGCAAGAGGAGGAAAGCTGACAGAGGAGGGAAAGGAGCTGCGCGTAATCAGGAAAGCATGTCAGGGTTAAACACTGCTCTCTGGTTTGGATGTATCTGTATTCTTGAAGAGTTTATTGTTAGCAATTGCATTACAGCAGCACCTGAGGCTTTGAAATAAATGAGAGCTCTGCAGTGCTAAGCACCGTGCAGACGCAGCCGGCTCGACAGGCTCTGCAGCCCGAACAGGGGGCACGATGGTGCTCGCTGTCCTTCCCGCTGCGCGTGCCGTGAGCAAGGCCTGCGCGCTGCCACGCGTCGGGGCTGGTGGAGAGCCGCGGTTTGTACTTTGCCATGCTCTGGGCCTGCCTCGGGAGACGTGGCCGCAGGATTCGGGCTTTCCTGCGGCACTCGCAGCTGTGGAGGAGCGTGCCAGGGCCGAGGCTGGTGCCTGTGGCTCGCTGACGTGCCAGCCCCGACAGCAGCCGTGCTCCTCGGGGCAGCGTCCGACCCCGGCTGTGCTGGCGCACGCGGGGGGGGCTCCTCCGCTGCTGTGCACAGGGCGGTGCGCACTCAGAAAACCCACAGACGTTCAAAGGGTTTTGGCTACTGTACCCTGACCTGCTGGTCAGAATGCAGCTATGCCAGGGAGAATGATGAGCAGGACCTGGCAGGGGAGAGCCTGGTCTGTGAGCAGCCGGGTCACAGCCGCCTCCATCTGCCCACACCTTGCCCCCAGGGAGGGGGGCAGCACGAGGGGTCCTCTCTGGCATCAGTCAGGCTGTACCTGCCTTGTGGGTGAAGTGCCTAACTGCAGTACCTGGCAACTCTCAGGAGCACCAAGTTCGGTGTATGAGCTGGAAAAAATCAAAGCAGAGGAGTCTCTCTGTTCTCTTGGATTTAATGACGATGAGTGAAATGAGCTTTAGCTGGCTTCTGTCACTGATGATGTATTTTCCAGTTGCAAACAGCATTTCTGAAACTACAGTGGTTACACAGAGGCAAGTTGGGAGTACATTAAATGAGTTCATCCTAGATGAGCGGGTGTGATTCCCAGCTGATCAATTACCTGCGGTGCCAGGCAGAGACACATGCATTATTTGTGAGCTCCTCTATGGCCCGAACCCAAGATCTTGCTATAGATCAAGTTCAAAGTCAAGCCAAGCGCTTTCCTCACAGCACGGCGCGAGGGCTGTGCCGGGCCCCAGGTCCCCCCTCCTTGCAGCAGTAATAGCAATGACGACGTTTAGAGGAACAAGAGGAGGACGGTTTTGCTGGGAGCAGGTCCCAGCCCGGCTGCAGCCTGCGTGGCGGAGGCAATGCTGGATGAGTCGATTCACCTCCCAGCACTGCTCAGCCCATGCTGGCTTTGTTCATACAGAGTTTTCCTCTTTGTTCAGAGCGCCAATTATTGCTCTGTAAGACAGCATTCATCCAGCCCAAATTGTTCTACACTGAACAGAATCCTTAAACAAATAGAAATGAAAAGGGCCTCAAGTTCCTGGGTCTGTGCAGAAAAATCCGTTTCCTTCGGACACTGCCATCTGTGCTGCTCTCCTGCCTTCCTCGAGTTGCTGTGCCAGGGAATTCTTGCACTCAAATTAATTGACATTCTGTCCCTTGTTTTCTGTCTGATCCCAAGATAAGCTTAATAATGCCAAAGCTGCCTTATACAGAGCTCCTTCTCAAATCTTTTTGGTTTGTATCAAGTTATTTGCTCTTGGCAAAGCCAGCAAGTGGTTCTGAGAGTTGAGGAAAAAAGCCCCATCCTTCTCTCCATCCCCTTAGGGCCTTGCTGCCCTGCATATGTGTGCTCACCTTTCATCACTTCCCGTCCTGCTGGTGTTTTAGTCCCTGTTACCGGTGGTGCTTGAGCTCTCTGCCCTTCCCAGTCCCTCTTTGCGGTTGGAAGTGGCTTCAGGGATCACTTTTCCCCAGGTCTGACTCTTTGTTTCTTTTTCTCAAATTTTGCATCTCTGAGCTCAATTTGCATTTGACATTTCTTATTCAACAGTACTTATAGGAACGGTATAGATTCTTGAAATGGAAAAAGAAACGTACAGACTTAAGGGGAAAGCTGGAGCATATAAAGGTGTATCATCTGGTTGGAGCACAGGCTAAGGAGACAGAAATGCCAGCTACGATCTGAAAGATGTAAGCACTGAAGAGAGGAAAAGAGGCTGGAGTACATGAGAAAACAAGCCCCTCGGTAATGGATGAGTTTCTCCACCTGATTGTGTCGAATGAGTGGCCCGGCACTCATCCTTGCTGCAGTAATGGCATTGGGATTGGGCCCAGCTCCATCAGGGATGTCTTTGGCTCTCTTGCAGAAAGAAGCCATCAGCGGGGGGGGTGGTTCTTGAGGGGCACCACTGGAAACCTCTTCTGGGCATATTACAACAGGAGTTTCTGTTGAGTGTTCCTGCGGACAGCCTTTGACAGGACACCGGTGCAACACGCTGCTCTCAGACAGGTTTCCTGTGGCTGATGTTTCCACTCCAGTGCATTTACAGCAGCAGCGAGGAAAGGAGCAGGGTTGTCTTGGTTCCCAATGAAGCAGTCTTCAAAAGCGCCAAGCTGCAGGATGGGAGGGCTGCTCGCGTTGATGTGCCATGCTTGTGGGACAGCAACAAGCACAGGCTTCTGACAGAAATAAGAGCAGCCTTCCACTCCTTATTTAGCTTTGGGCAGCTACGCTGTGCCTTCTTGAGTAGCTGCCACTGCTGCTCCATCTGTCCTGCCTCCTCTGCTTACTACCTGCTCTGCTGGTTCATCCTCCTTTGCATGAAGAGCCCTCCCCAGAGGCTGCTCGCACCCCTTGTAAAAGGTCTGGGTGGGTACTGCGTGTGCTTTTCATCACTACCGAAGGAGCCAAACCCCTGGAGATGACTGGAGGCACTGCTGCCAACACACAAGGCCAGCTCTCCCCAAAGGGCAGCGGCGGGTGCCGGTGCGGCTCCTCGGTGCTGTTACCCTCCGTGGGGCTTTTACTTTAAGATGACGTGCCAAAGGATAATGTTCTCATGTTGCGTAAGTGTTGACAAACCAGGTGGGTTTAATTGCTCTCCCTGGCAGCCAGCACACTGCAACCTGTCCTCCTGGCAGCAGCGTGCAGCTCCGTGCCCACGGCGAGGGCGCTGGTGCTGCCGGGCAGGAGGCTCGCGGAGGCAGCGCGGCAGCGCGCGGGGGGCTCCTGGCAGAGGATGTGACTTCTGCTCGCTCTCGCCAGCTGCCCGTTTGATCCTATTTTGATGGGCACTTACTCTTCAGCAGAGCAGCCCGATTGACTCGAGCAGGCAGAGAGCCACTGGAGCAGATGGGCAAGGCTGCAGCTACGCGCCGGACCGTGCGCGGGTCCTCGACGGTGTCCTCAGTCCAGGAGCGCTGCCAGAGCCAACCTCCTTGAAGACAGGAGGCTTCTAATTGACAGGAGATGCTTCTGGAGAGGGACATGTTGCTCAGTAGTGCTTGCCTGGGGGAAGGATTTAAAGAAACGCCTCGCAGTGCATCTGTACCCTCCATGTGACATTAGGAATATACGGAGTTCATGTGGGTAGTGCCTCCTTCCAAATAGCCATGTTTATTATTTGCAGACATAATTATATCTGGCTACAAATACCCACTGCCGCTCTGCTTGTTTCCGCTGGCCTTTGCGTTAGAAGATACAGAGCCTCGTGGCTTTGGAAAGGCACGTAGGCACCGGCCTTGGAGGAAGGAGTTTGAGCTCGGGGCTGAGAGCCGAGGCTTGTGCCCCCGCTCTGTGCTGCTGCCTCTGCCCCGGGCAGTGCCCTCCGAGAGGGGCGAGAGCAGCTTCCACACGTGGACTTTGTGCTGCTGAAGCACGCTAACACAGAAATGTTTGCCGTTTTCACCCCCAGTTTCTGACTATAGGGTCAGTTTTTTCTGTCAGAAAATAAAAATTACCATTGAGATTGTTCTTTTGCAAAAGGAGGCATCTTTTAGCCCATGACAGATTCACGGCCGCTGTCTAATCATAGAATGCTTTGGGTTGGAAGGGACGCTGCGCTAGCCCTTCAGTGGGGACGGATCCCTCGGTTAAGCGGCTCCTCTTGATCTGGGCTGGGTCTCCTTCCCAGGGATTTCCATCCCGTATTCCTTCAGCACTGGTACCCTCCCAAAGAAAGATGGGAGAAACGATCTGTTGGTGCTCATGCTCCCTTTGCACATTACACAATTACATGGGAATTAATTTTAAAATGTGCCTTATCTTATTTGTGACTTCAGTCTCCCTTGGGGTAAGAGAAAGGGTGTTCAAACCAATTACTGTTCACCCAGGAGCTGCTCTACCCGTCTCCTCCCATGTGAGCATTATTGGTTAAATAACAGGCAGGCTGAATGCCTGGGATGAGGTGGCAGACTCCTGGCACCGGCTCTGATTCGTATGGAGTGCATCATTTACACTAGAACTGTCATTATATTCATGTTCTTGGGCACAGGACTTAATGAGAAACTCCTTGGTCTTTTCTCTGCAGTCTCCGTCCCTTTTCCACTCCTCTGAGCAGTACGGTGCCGCCAGTCTCCGCTGTTTTTCAGGCTCCAGTGTCTCTTGATGTACGTGGGGTTTTATTCTTTTTAATCAGATGTGCTATTTCAGATCATTTTATTTTCTGAACCCATATAACTGACAGAGATGTACTGTCTGTCTCCCAAACATCAGGATTCATGATAGTGCTGTGACATATTCGCTTTTAGTGCGCTCATAAAAACACAGGACAAGTCAAAGTGGAGCTGTCCTGGGGTTCAGCTGATCGATAAATCACAGCTTACAGGCTGGTAGTTTCATTTCTGATCTTCATGCAATCGGGTTTCTTCTCTGGATATTTTTTTTTTTTCCTTTCTTTGTAGCACAATATGAAGTATTAAACAAAAAGTTTTCGTAGATGGAATGCAGATTTTATTTGTACTGGATCAGTGAGAAATAAACTTTTCTCCCTAAATCACATTACTTCAAGAAATGTACTGATCTCAGGGGTAACAAGATTCGTAACAAAGAGTTTATGCCTGCAGTAGATCTGCAGACACCCTCTGCTATTATATTAATGTGATATATGGTGATGGGTGATGTAGTATGTACTTATTTTTCTTCATTTGTAGTAAACCAGCTGCAGATAAATAAGGAGAGGATCAGGTGGTTAACCCTTCGGGCTCCATGAGCATGCAAGGAGCAGCAGCCCCTGAGTCAAACTGCTGAACTGGCCGTGGGGTTTGGGTGGGGTGTGGATTTTTGGGGGGTTGGTTTGGTTGGTTTTTTTTTTTCCTGTTCAGGTGCAAAAGAGATTTGGGCAACTGAAGATCTTGTAGTAATTTCCTGAAGAGGCAGCGACACTAATCCTGCAGCCCTGCTCCGTCCCGCGGTAGCAGCGTGCTCTGGGCAGGGATGCAACACAGCCCAATCATTTTTGTGCACTAAAATGTGGCACAACTTCGCCATGGTATTAAATACGTATCCTGCGGCACCAAAGCAGCAACGGTGTGCCAGTAACTGTGGGAGTGAGCAGGGTTCGTGGGTTTTCCTCTTGTACACGTTATAGCGGTGCCAAATCAAATAATGTCAGGAGAGCCCTGAGCAGGTCCCAGACTGAAGGTCTGTAAAAGCAGAGTACGAGGATGAATGAAGAAAAAATGGGGGCTAGTGCATGTGGGCTTGTGAATGCAAATTGGAATTGCAGTGAGAGCCATAGATATGCAGGGGTTTTTGAAGTTTAAAAAAAAAAAATTCTTGTCTTCCTCTGAGAGCACAGCCCAGCTCCTCCGTGGTGTTACTCGAACTCGGCGGTTGTGGCTGGCTCTGCTGCGGGTGTGCTGGGGGTGCTGTCCCAGAGAGCCGTTTAGATTTCGATAACTTCCCAATGAAAAGCAAACTGAGGAGTTGAAATAGCCAATATTCTTCAAGCATCCAGAATTTGAAATAATCTTGTTTATAATTTCATACCTCAGAACATTTTAAACTTTTAGCACTAAATAACTAAAATGTATTTAAGTAACAAAAGAAATGTTTCCATTTAAAACCACCAGAGAGTGACAGCAGAACGATTTCCAAATGTTCTCCGAAAGCGTGACGACTTGGGAGATTCGTTGTCCTCCTTTGCAAGGTGTCCCTCTGACACCTGGGTGTTATCGCAAGAAGGTTTACTTGGAAAACTCTTCTTGCCCTGCTCCTGCACCCAGAAGGCCAGCGCCGATCTACCGGGGCTCGACGAGCCCGCTGCTCGCCCGCTGCCCCCCGGCGTGGGGGGCCGGTGGGCTCCGGAAAGGCAGCGCCGGGCACCTCTGACCCGTCCGGCGCGCGGGGCCGGTCCCGCGACCAGCCTGTGCCATGGAAGGGATGAGCTTCCTGGGGCACTTCGGAGCTGCTCGGATGGAGATGGAAGAAAATTCCCCTTCGGGCCACGCTGCCGCCACTTTACTCCGTGTGGCAAACTCCCACCGCGCAGCGAGGACGCCGGCAGGGCTCTGCTGGCCTCTGCAAGGGGTTGTGCCCCGAAATGGTTTTCGTAGTTGTTGTTTCTCTGTATGTAGAGAGGAAGAGGAAAAGGCAGAAAGCGAAACGGGATAAATACAGAGCTGCCTCCTGACAGTTGCTGTAGCACTATTGGATGCTAATATTAAATTCATATTAAATTCAAACCAGCTCAGCAATGTGCAGTGTGCTTGCTGCAAAGCACCATAACTCCCGATATTTATGATGCCACAGTAACATAGAGGACAAAGCCGGGAGCTTCAGTGCTTCAAGTAAGAACCAGATCCCAAAGGAAAATATTCTGCCTTGTTTAAAGCAGTGGATGCTGCGGTCCAAACTGCCATTTCACATATCCGGGGTTGCTACTAAATGATTTTATCCTTGGGAATTCAGTTTCTCTCTTCCACCTCACATTCCCTCCCCGTAACATTATTCTAATGGTAGTTTATATTTTGTGGGACCTGTGTTCAGGTAGTGGCAGTCTGACAGAAGTCCATTTTGGCCGTCTGCATGAATGTTGTGGTTTGTGCCCTCACTTAACTGGAAGTCGCACGTTACCAGTTTCGCACCAGCTGAGGCTCCCTTTGCACAGGGGTAAATGATGATAAAAAACGTGCCCAGAAGCAGCGGGGCCCCTTAGCTGGGTCCTCGGGAGCCTCTGATCGAGGCGCTGCCAGCGAGCCCAGGGAGGACGGAGCTTGTGCTTGCCTTGCTGCAGGGCCACATCCAGCTCCCGATAACAAAATGAGCTTTACAGGAGAGCCCTATTTACCTAAGCGTCTCTGAGATGCTCCGAGATATATATATTTAAAGAAAATCAATTGCATGGAAAAGGGAGAATGGCTCGTAGCTGCTTCATCCTTCTGCGATTTCTAATAGCACCTTGGAGGAGCTGCACTTCCAGGCCTGGCTGAAAGGGAAAATCCTGCGTCTCTGCGGCAGCCGCCTCCCCGCTCTGTGAGCAGAAGCTGGGCTCGGAGGCAAGAGATTGCTCCTTTCCTAAAGCGAGCCCATTTGTGTTTTGAGTGCCGGCAAAGCATTACAGAGAGCAAGGAGGAAAGCGTCGAGGGAGGCCGGGGCTGCCACAGCAGAGACCATTCTCACGACAGCTTTGTGGTAGTGATGATGAATTCATATTTTGCACTTCCCGCTTTCTAAACTAAGCGTCACCAAAGATTTTTGTTATTCTTACAAGTTTACTACTACAAATGCTTTTTAAAAGGGGAGAGTGGATGCGGGCTGGAGTGACCCCAGCGGCTGATGCTTGTTCAGCGGCGAAGGCTCCACCAACATCTGGCTCCTCCCCAGCGCCCGTCCTGCACATCTGCACGGGGGCTGGAGACCTCGCCTGGCTCTGCTGGGCTTTTGTCACGCTGGAAGTGGCAGGAGAACAGGTGCGAAGCTTGTCATCCAGCTTCTTTTGCTCACCTCCGGAACAAGGTGAAAATTAAAAGAAAGGAGATTAACCCAGTTGTTTCTGAGCTTGTAACAGTTTTATGGTTGGGCTTGGATTGGATCTAACCACTTTTTTTAAAATCGGATCTCATTTTATCTCTGCATTTTCTACCCAAGGCCAAAATGAGTGTGTTCTAGCTTGCACCACACTGTCCAAAATGGTTTGGCTGCAGCGTGAGACACCAGCAGGATAAAAGGGGCTGCTCACAGCAAAATCCAATATATGGAAAGGGAAGGAAAAATTCAAAGCACCAAAACCCCTGTACTGCTGAAACTTGTTTCCTATTTGTTTCCCTTTGTTTTACCAAGGGAAATTTATGAGATGTCGGAGCTTGTTAATGTTGTTGATGTTGGAGGAGCAACAAGCACCCTGGGCTGAAAGGCTCCACAAAAATAAGAATAACGGAGCGAGGGAGGTGGTTGCCCGAGGCCAAACTCGTTAGCTCTGATCCTGCCCTGTGGCTGGGCTGGGCGGCAGCTCAGCGGGCACGGGGCTGGGGGTGCCGGCAGGGTGGCGGGGATGCTGCGGCTCAGCGGGGCGCGGAGCGGTGCTGCCGGGACAGGGCCCAGCCGGCGCTGGGCGTGCAGGATCCGGCCACGGCGTGCTCTGGGCATGGGGAAGTGATATGGCAGCGCGTGTCTCCGCGTGGGAGGATGCGTCTGTTTTCAAAATGAGGGGTGGAAAGGAGAGCAAGGGGGAGAAAAAGCACGTGCCGGGCACGCTGAGCGTCGAGTTGGGAGCTTTGTAAATAATTGAATTCCCTCTCTACATGAAAAATAAGAACGTCGTTAGCACTCCCTGTATTTCAGTTGGACTACAGCAGGAGCTGCTCTTTAGAGCTATTTTTTATTGTCTGCATCCCGGCTGGAGGACGCAGCCGCGTCCTGGAGACGCCGTCTCGCAAGGGCAGCGCGGCGCTGGGGGATCTGCACCCGCAGCCCCTCGTGCCGGGCCTGGCACCCCCAGCCGCGCCGGCGCCGCGGAGGGCGCGGGCTCTCCCGGAGCACGGGCAGCGACTCCCTCCCTGCCCTCCCTCCAGGTGAAGGCGCAGCTGTTTAACACGCCGAGCGCGTGTACCTGTACCGGCTCGCACCGGGAGGGGAAGGTTATTCTCAGGGCTGATGAGGAGTATTGATCGAAGGATAATTAAAAGCCTTGCATTAAGAAACTCCAGCCCGCAGCCATGCGAGTGAGGTAGCCTGCTCGGAGGAAGGCTGTGGGAGTAGCGCCAGTGAGACATGAGATGTCAAATTACTCCTCGCCTTTAAATTACCTGATTAATTTAACCATTGTTTTGCTTGTCGTTGAGCCCTGTTTCTGTGGATGTATCTGTTATTGATCAGGACTGTCCTGACTATTCTAAGCAAACAATTTTTGTTCTGCGTGTTCCTTAGTGCCGTTGTGTTTTCCAAGCTGCCGCGTGCGACCCAGGTCCCAGCGGAAACCCGCAGCACAGCTGAGGAGAAATATTGCCTCCAGGCTGGAAACATCTGCAGAACTTTATCAACTCTCTACCATACGTGTACAAGGATTGTACCTGAAATTGTACATAATTAATTGCATAGTGGGCTATTAATAGGCAAATGAAGAAACCAAAGAGGAGCATGCAAGGAAATCAATTTTCTTTTTAATGCTTTTCAGTTCTTCTGTTTGTGTGTTATGATAGATGTTAGCCAAAAGCAGACTGTTAGACACAGCAACTAATAGGATGACAGTCTGAAGAAGACAAATATATTCATTATTGCATTATGGCCATAGCACTTGGAAATGCAAAGCTATGGGGTTGGGGTGTAGGCTTCGTTCCAATGACTTGATTATTTTTCAAAGGAAACTTGAAATCTTGCAGCTAGCAAATTCTTTTGCATAAGGTATGCAAAGTTTCCATCCTATTTATTTAACCATAATTACTCAAAACATCATCATTCTTTAAGTGCATATATTTACGTCTACGATGTGAGGGGGGAAAAAGTGAATATAGCTAATTCTTGCTGTGCTTCGTTAAAGCGTATTTCCAGCTCTGGTTATTTGTCAACAACGCTCCCCTGTGTATGAGGATGCGGGAGGCTCCCGGTGAACCCCGTGAGAGGCGAACCGCTCGTGCAGGCGCCTTCCCCAGCCCCGGCGAGGACTCGGTGAGAGCTGCCGGAACGTGCAACACGGAGCAAGAGCCCTGAACTCCTGCGTGCAGGTAACCGCGCGGCTTCGTGCAGCGATGGTTAAAGGAATCCCATAGAAAAGCTGTTGGGGGTTTTTATGCGTTCTGATAGTTTTTCTCATAGAGGTACTGTAGCCCTGCTGCAGAGACGGGCACGTCTCCCCAAGGCGAGGAGGAGCCCGGGCACAGCCGTGCTCGCCCTTTGCCGCCCTGTGGCCACAGCCCTCCGGGGGTCCGGCACCGAGTCGTATTGGCAATAGTCCCCAAGACCTCTCCCTTCTCTGCGGGGAAAGTGTTGACATTTAAATTCTTTGCACCTCTGTCTTTGAATAAAAATATTTTATACAGTTCTCTGGATAAAAGACACTCACAAGGTTATTTTGGGAACAGTTTTGCAAGCTGGTTTCAAATTCAGCAGCACACTAAAGGGCTGTGAGCCATGGCTTTGCCTTGAGCCTTAATTAAGTAAATTTCCAGTTCACAAGTACAAAATAAGTGCATGTCCAAGTGTCACTCGCAGGCGACAGTAAACGCTCCCACGGCCACTTGGAGCCAAACCCCTCCACGGGCACGTTTGTGACGGGTGTGCAGCGCATCCCACCGCACCCACGCATCGCGAAGGGACAGTGGCAGAGCCGGAGCACACCTAGATGAGATAAATGCAGTAATCACGCAATTAACTCTGAAATACTTAAGCAAATTATGTCCTGTGACGTTTTAATGATCCGTCTGGGAAGATTCGGTACAAAGCCCGCTCCTTTCCTCCGTTTTCACTTGAGCAGCTCTGCGCTGCAGAGCTGGGTCTGTTTAAGGTGGGATTGGGCTGTGGGACCCGATGTGCCTGTGTTGGCTGCAGCAGGATACCGGCATCCACTGCACACCGAGGTGTTCATCAGTAGTGACGGAAGCCACCGGCTCCGCTAGCTGCTGGGCAGCTCGCACGAGCGGGCGGAGGGGCCGCCGCCGCCCCGTCCCGCCGGTGCCGTGGTGCTGGGCTCTGAGGCTGCACACCAGGCTGGTTTCCGTTCCTGTTGTAGTGGGGCGGAGGAATTATGGTTTACAAGCCTAATACCTCCAGTGTGAAATCTGCCTCAGGGTGGAAAGATTCAGTTACAGGTTTAGATCTTGGGAGGGGGAAAAAAAAAAAAAATTATCAACATGACTCTTCTTTCCACCACTCCCATTGAAATGAAACTCCTTGCCTTAATCCTGGTGCAGTGTTTCTTTATACTAGTAATAAATCAGACTGCCTCAGCACCATTTTTTCTGGCTGTGACCAGTGATTCATGTTAGAAAAGCAGTTCTGTCGGTAGCAATGAGCGATGCTGATATTTCCAAGCATGAGAGAGATGGCAGAGGCAGCCCTGATGAGACCCCCTTCACCTCGAGCCCCCCTGCTCGGCTGTGCCAAGCTCCAGCCCGGAAAGGTCCCGGAGCTGGAGGAGGCATCTTGTGTGTCAGTGTTTCACAGAGCAATATATCGAGACAGTTATGAACCAGCACTGCTTTTGGCACCCGATCGGTGCAGACTCAGCCTTTGCAGACTGGAGTTCACTTGGTCAGTGTTTGAAATTTAATTGTCACTAATAATGTTAATATTGCTCTGATGCAAGCAGAGGAGAAATAGAGGAGCTGGTACAGATCTGTCTGCTGCTTGTCGGGGAGGGCAATGCTTTGGGGTGCACCAGCGGCGCGGTGTGCGAGCGGCTGTCCCCTGCGCGGCCGGGGCAGCGTGCCGTGCCCGCTGCAGTGCCTGCAGCAGCAGCAGCAGCTGGTGCAGGGCGCGTTGGTGGCTCTGCCTCCGCACGGGGCTCCTCTCCCGGCCAGCACCGGCTTCACCGCCTGGGCACCGGCACCGCGGCGTGGCGGGGATGCCCGGGCAGGTTCTCCAGGTTCTTGGAGATTTCCGAGATTGACAGAACAAAAACTTACTGATAAATGATTTTTTTTTTTTTTGAATCACAAAGACTGAGAAATGAGAACCCTTAGAAACAGCACATTGTTCTCTGGCAGGTTCGTTTATGACCAGCTCCATTAATGCACGTGCGTGTCCAGAGCTGGCACTGGAGAGGAATGAGCCGAGCGTCGGGGTTCCCGGCGGCTTTCCAGGCCTGTCCAAGCATCTCCTGAGAACAGCTGCTTATGAGCATGAGAGCACCGTGCAAAGGAGGCACTCACATCATTGGAAGCAACAATTAAAATCTCCCTCGTGCTGCGTTTAGGGCTGTTCTGGGGAGCCCGGGGAAGTTCTCCGTCTCGGTGCAAGGTGCCGTTTGGTAGAGGGCACTGACTGCCGCTGGGCGCAGCGGCTGCAGTTGCCGCGCAGCGTGCGCTCCTCACCTGCAACTCACAGAGGGGCGTAGCGGGGACTTCTGTGCAGCTGGGAAAGGGACAGCAAAGTCAGACGCCAGTTGTAGCTTTCTAGGAATCGTCCTTGGGGAGCTGAAGCCCTGGGAGAGCTCAGCTGCGCCTTGCGGCCGTCCTTCCCCTCCTCAAACTACTGTCTGCAGCCTCCAGCGCTGCTGGCAGCTGGGCCAGATGTTCTACACTGAAACAGCACTGCTTCCGCTCCCCTTCCCGCTGAAGCGTCGGGCGTTTCCACGGCTCGCCCGAGCGGCAGCTTGGTGAAAGATTTTCTCTCACCCTGTAACTTCTCTCCAGAGAGCTCTGTGCTAAGCTTTCCGGTTCCCCGGAGTCTCATCGGCGCAAGCTGAGCTTTCTCAAGTGGAAGCAGAGCACGGGCAACATCATGGAGAGACAACAAGGGAGGCTGTGCCAGGCATGCACGTCCTCAGCCCTTCAGTGTCCTGCCTGAGGTGTTCCAAGTTTTCCCAAAAATGGAGAATCCTTCTCTTGCCTGGTCATAGAAGGGGTTTCTGCCAGAAATGCAAAGCAGTGTTCAGCCCTCCATGAGCACGGCAAGACGCTTTTAAAGGTGGTTGCCTTTGGGTTTGTTAATGGCAGCCCGCAGCACCCCGATGAGCGCAGGCCTTTCCAGGGCTCCTCCCTGCCCCTCGTCTTTCCGCAGATCCAACAAACTCCAGTTTTCAAATCAGAAATGAGTAACGAGGAGTCGATGCAGCTGGGGGGAGCGCAGCAGAGCGGTCGGAGGGGCACGGCACGGCGCGGTGCTGCTCTCCCGGCAGGGCGGTGGGACGCCTGGGCTCAGCCCGGCGAGAAGGGGCTCCCCAAAACGGGAGCGGCGGTGGTGAGGATGGGGCACGCGTAGCCCGGCGGGGGGGGGCGGGAGGAGAGGTGCTGTTTAATGTGGTGCACGGGCAGCTAGCACCCGGTACCGCGGTATGAGCTGCTGCTCCTCGCTCACCTAGCACAGTATTTGTCATGGTAATTATGGTATGCATTCCCACATAAGCACTTGTCCTTGAAGGGCATTCTTGCTGCTGATACTTGGTTTGTTTGTGCGGGCAGAGACATGACGGATGACTCTGGGAGGGAAGCAGCCCTCCTTGAGACGCCTGGAAAGCCAAAGGCATGCATTACCACAAAGGCGCTCCGCAGTGCCTTCTGTTTCATTGTTATTTCTCTGTATCTTCATTTTGCATCTGATTTCTGTCTGCGGGAGTGTTTTGTTCTCTCAGGTCAGTAATGTCAGGAACACAAATCTGATTTTTCAGGCTTTGGACTTTGTTTAGGTACCCCTTGAGTAAATGCTTCCCATCAGGAGGCTCCCTCAAATCCATCAATAAAAGATTTATTATTAACAGTGGTTGTCTGGGCTGCAGCAGCCTGTCAGGGCCCCTGGAAGGGACCAGCCACCATCGTCACACGTGACAAAACCACAGGCTCGACCCTGGGGAGAGCAGAGCCTGAGCAGGTGAGAGAGGGAAATGGTGGGTACTGGAAAGACCCTGGGAATCATGGAGTGTCAGCGCAGCGGTCACGCTTTGCACATCGCATCATCTCGGGCTGTGTCTGCATTTTTTTTTTTTTTTTTTTTTTGTGAGAAAGGAAAAGCTGATGGAAATTAAAGTGTGGCTCAGTTAAATGCAAAGAAAGATCTTTGTGTCTATCAGGCATCTATCTATCATGGATCTCTATCTGTCTTTGGAGCTATCGTGCATGTTGCTCACAGGCAGAGTATGGAAATAACTGTCTTATTTTGAGGATGAAGGTCATTTGCTACTTTGTTGTACAAGAAACACTTTGCGATCTGTTGGAAATTAAGGAGAGGGAGCAATTGACAATATTGTTTTAGCAGAAGGTTTGCAGCAATTCCTTGCTGGAGGTGAGGCATCCAATTTAAACAGTTTTCTTTCCCTTAACGGAGGTTGCTGGGGCTCCAGGAATGTGCTGTAGCGGTGACAAAATGGGACCTGCGCTTGCTGCGAGACGGGCAAGGAGCAGAGGGGTGATGCTGCGCTGCCAGCTGAGCTCAGGCTCTAAAAAGGAGGTAACGCGCAGCATCTTCATGGACCGCAGCACCTATTCCCTTTTCACTTATGCCGGTACAAATGAATAGCAGTCACCATGCAGAAAACAGTAACATCAATGTAGAAAAATAAGATCTGGCTGCTGCATGCAGGCTTGCGGAGCTGGGACTGACTGCTAGAAGTGTGGTTTTACCGAGGGGTCAACTCACAACTAAGAAAGGATTAAGTTCTTAAGCAAGCTGTGCATGCAACAGCAGCCTAATTTGTGCATGCAGCTGGATATAAAACTGGGAAGCTGAACATGCAGATGTGTAATTGGCTACAGAAGTGAGTGTTTGCATATGTAAATTTTCTGGCTGAGTAACTATTCATCCTCTAAAACTGGGTCTTCATCAGGGCTTTAGGTCAAGATGTTTTGCAATGAAGCATTGATAACTGCTTCCTCTAAACTCTGTTTTAAAGATGAACAATAGAAGTTATTGTGGACGACACCAGTGAACTGGCACAGCTTATGCAAATATCTAACATTGCAAATGCAGCCTCTGTCTCTGAATGCACAAATTAGTCATAAAATTAGCAAATTAGGCACTTAGTTTCTACTTACATACATTCGAGCATACCCTATAGTCATTAATCCGGGAAAATCCTCATTGAAGCTGCACCACTAGCTCTTCACACCCAGCAATGCTCTTGCAAAAGAGCAAAATTGGGAGATGAATGCTCCCCCTCCCCTGTCCCTGGAACCTCCCAGCAGCAGTGTCAACAGAACATACAAAATGATTCAGAAAGCACTTGCTCCTACAGCAGCTGTACATTCACATATTAATGCTGCATCCCAGGCGCACACCTATGTATGACCAACAGACCGCTGTGGCTTGAAATCAAAATTAATTAAAACTTGTTTACCATTTGGAATTAGTAAGCTAATGAATATCATACCTCTGAGGCATCCATCTTGGTCAAATACATTGTGCCTCACAGCTGTTGTTTTCATCTAGATTAGGTTTGCTCCAGTTTTTATGAAAACGTCTGCAAAGTAATAAGCCCTGCGCTTATTTGACTGAAAAAAAATTATAACATTTTTATTAGTTTCCGAGGAATTGGGTTTTCTACTTTTTGCCTGGCAATAAAAGTTGATTTGTTCTATATCTGCCTGATCGAGTACTTGGGTGCTGGCTATTACTTAAATCTAATGACTCTTCTTAAAAGACATTAAGGTTGTCTCCTGTGAGCAAACACGCTGGGTTTGTGGAATTACGTACTGATTACTCTGTTATAAATGTGGTCACACCTCTGCTATTAAATTTTACCTGCATAAACAATTCCAACACACAGACATACTGCTATACAGTTATTTATACCCACTTTATTAAAGTTATTTTTTCAGCAATCGCACTGCTTGTAAATCTGCTGTGGCTTATTTAGTACCAAGTGACAGAAAATTCAGTGTGTCATGCGGAAGCATCGCTTTTACCCCGCTATCTCTGGCCACCTGGCTTTATTTAATGCTGCGGGTGATGACAGAGAGCAAAAAGACGGGAGATAGCAGTCTGTCTTCCCAGATACCTTTCAGGCGCTGCTTTTTCCAGCGCACATTTTCCTGCCCAGCCTGCGTTGCTGGCCAGGAGGCAAGGCAGCTGCCTTCCTGCCGGATGGAAGTTTTTCTTCTTTCTTGCTCTGCATCCTGACGTGAGGTGCAGCTCAGGGGCCCGTACGGCTGTGCCTGCGCTGCGCAGGGCAGCTGCCACCCAGGACAGCCCTGGCAGGGCCGTGCATCCCGGGATGCCCACGCCTGGGAGCAGCAGGGATGCGTGGCCCGGGGCTGCCCTCTCCCTCGGGAGCAGGCGTCCGTCGCGGCCCCGGGAGCGCGGCACGAGCGCTGGCAGCCCCAGGCAGGGCGACAGCCCCGGGGAAGGCAGGGCAGCCCCGGGCAGCCCCGCGGGCAGAGCCGGGGACCCGCAGGGAGAGCGGGTTCGCAGCAGCCTCTTCCCTGGAGAAGCCATGGGGTGAAAATCGCAAACTCTACTCCTGACAAAGCGCCTCGGTCAGAGAGATGTGGATTAAAGCGGGCTTCCCTTGTTGACACATTGCCTGTCAGAGTGAGGATATATATATTTTGAATGAGCATCCACTTCAAGCAAGTTCAGATGAGCAATACCGCTGTCAGCCCCGTGGAGGGGCAGTGCTTTGTATAGAGATTAGCTCTGAAATAAGTGGTCCCTCACCAGATAAAAGCCAGACCGAAGTCCTGATTGCAAACTCTGTGTTGCTTAGCACTTGTTGCCACGCTACGGGAGAGCCCAGGAGCCACACGGCCGTCATCCCACCGTGGCGTGGTACGCTGGCGTTGCATTAAGAAAAACTGCCTGGATTTGGAGCAAATGGGCTGGTTTGAGTATTGCAAAGGTAGCTAAAAGGAGAAGCGCAGATAGAAATGCAGTTTTGGTGCTTCCCAGAGCTGGCGGGAGCAGAAGGGGAGGAGCAGAGAGGAGAGCGCTGTGTCAGGGATGTGCTTAACCGTGGATGTGACCTTGCTTTTGCTCGTCTTTTCCTTTGAGCTCCCCAATAAATCAGACACTTATCTCTGCTTATTGCTTATTTATGACTTCATTTGACCTGCAGCAGCAGCAAGGGGCGGGGGACGGGGGGGCCACAGCTGCCCCTTGCAGTCGTGTGTAGCTCAGCGCTGTGTGTGCACACGCGTGTGTGCATGTCTCTGCATCACCATGAAAAATGGCAAGTGCAGTAAATGATAACGGAAAGGCCCTGCTGGGGACCTGCAGGCTCCGGCAGCAAATGTTACTCAGCCATCTGTTCAAACCGGTTGAACTCCTGTCCTTTTCTGCGTTTTGAGCAGACTTGGCGCCCTCGCAGACAGCCGGCGCTTAGAGCGTGTACCCTGCAGAGTGGAGATGGGTCTCGCTCCCAGGGGCGCTTCGTCCTCTGCGCTCCGAGGACCAGGCTGCGTCCTCGGCGCAGCTGGGCTGGATCTGCAGTCTCCAGCCCTTGACTTGAGCTGCTGCATCCCACGGGGTCAGTAGGGAGCGATGAGATGCTGCTGCTGCTGCATGAGGATGCTCACAGTGGCTGTGGGTGTTTCTGCAGCACACGGCCCCACCTGCATCCCGCAGCAGAGCTACGTGCCACCGTCCTGCGCAGCCCTTGGTACACGGGGGTTGTAAGCACTGAGTTTAATACTGCTGCACTTCCTGGGATCAGGAACCCCACACCCTGGTTAGACTTACCCTTCTGAGGCAGTCAATTAAATCGGGACGCTATATTCCAGGCAGTCCTGCACCTGACTCTTGCAGGAGACCAGGCTAGATGACTGCAACGGTACCTTCTGGCTTCAAAACCTATGACTTTCTGAGTTCCCTTTATGCTGGATGTAAACCTGATGAAGCACTGTGGGATGCAAGGACTTGTGGATAAATGCAGGGTGGAAGCAGATGGAGGCACACTCTGTGCTGCTGCCTGGGCTGCTGCAGCTCAGGGTGGGAATACACATGTCCTCGCATTGATTTTCTGCCCAAAGTGTTTCATCTGGAGTTTGCAGCGCTGGCTAAAATATATATCTGGAGGAGTCTTGCATGCCTGCTAAAGAGGAGAAAATACAAATCGCATCTACACAGCGCTCTGACTCAGCCAGTGTTAAGAACCAGTCCTCTGTCTCTAAGATGAAAGATTATTTGTAATCGTATTAATAAGCAAATTGGAGACGAGCCTCTCCCAGCCTCAGGGAAATGTCCACTGACTTCAGGGCTGACCCTGGATTCAGCGCCCATCAGCCCAGCGCGTCCCCACAGCCGGCCAGGCTCCACATCGCCTGCTTTCTGCAGCTACAGGACTAGGGTAAACCAGGTCTGAAGTGTTATCGTGTATACACGTGGTAATAAGGCATTTTCTTTCACAAACCCCTGGAGATCTAGCGTGAGCAGTGGTGTAGAGAAGCTAAATGTGACTAAGGGCCCAGACCTGCTAACCCCTCGCTTCCTTCAACGCAGCGTGGGAACAGTGAGGGAGCAAGCGGGCGATGCCCGGCGCAGCAGGGGTGCCGGCCTGCGAGCACCCTCCGGGCTGCGGGCTCTGGGGGGGCTGCGGGCTCCGGGGGGGGCTGCGGGCTCCGGGGGGGCTGCGGGCTCTGGGGGGGCTCCGGGCTACAGGGGGGCTCCGGGCTCCGGTGGGGCTGTGGGCTCTGGGGGGGCTGTGGGCTCTGGGGGGGCTGTGGGCTATGGGGGGGCTGCGGGCTATGGGGGGGCTGCGGGCTCTGGGGGGGCTCCGGGCTACAGGGGGGCTCCGGGCTCCGGTGGGGCTGTGGGCTCTGGGGGGGCTGTGGGCTATGGGGGGGCTGCGGGCTATGGGGGGGCTGCGGGCTATGGGGGGGCTGTGGGCTATGGGGGGGCTGCGGGCTCTGGGGGGGCTGCAGGCTCCGGAGCCGGGCGATGCAGCGAGGCAGCTCTGCAGAGCTGCCACGGCTTTCTGCGTGGGCTTCGGATGCTGGCTTCGGTCTTCCAGAATGCTTGGGGAGAAGGCAGCAAGGACTAAGAGAGCCGTAAGTACGCCTGGGCTCGCGGGCAGCTCTGCGTGGCGGGTCTCTTGCTAGGAATGCACGGGAAGGTGCTGGGTGGTGGCCCTCGGCAAGCGCAGCCCAGGGACCGCCTGAATCAGAACAGCAGCCGGGCTCGGTGTGTCGGGCTGGCGGTGCCGATCCCGCCCTCAGCGTTCGCTCTGAGCTTGACTTCTCAGCTGCTGTTTTCTGACGGACAGGGCCCCTTCCAGTCGGCTCCTTCAGAGCAGACCTGCGCTCGGCTGCTGTCTGCTCAGAGGCAATGCGCTGGCTGTTGGCTGAGCTGCGCTGGCACGATGCTCCCAAACGCCCTCCCTGCCTACAGACCCACCGTCCTTCTGTCCTCTTGCTTGTCGTAAAAACTATTTTTAAATTAACCCGCAAAGGGGATGTGCAGCGTCAGTAAAGAGCTTGTTTGGGGGTGCTACCCCACGCTGCGACGTTCGCCCCAGCTAGAGGCTGCGGCAGAGCAGAGGGAAGGGAGACGGTGGCGCAGCTGCTCCTCTGCCTCCCGTGCCCCGGGGTTTTATCCTCCAGATGAGCGATTTATCCAAAGGCCCGTGGGAGCCACCAGCAGAAGTACAAGAAACCAAACTTTCATTCAAACCCTAAAGCTCCACTGTCATGATCATTATTATTTTAAGTTCCCTTAGCTTTTCCTGCATTCATTTCCATCCAGAATAATGAGGGCCACATTAGCAGAAGGTGATTTAATTGCAGGAACTTTTGCAAAGCAAGGAGTCTCTTTTTCTTTAATCCAGAGCGTTAGCAATTCCCCACATGCTTATGTTCATTTTAAGAATCAATAAAGCGCAAACATGTCTAATTACCCTAAAATATTTTGCAAAATCAGAAGTCAGATTAGATTTTGCTTAAGCATCAAATAGAAATTTTAATGTCTGCCAGAATCGATATGTTACCCACGGGTCCTAAGATTTTCACTTACATGCTTGATCATACATTATAATGAAGGTTTGTAATAACATTAAAATCTTCTTGAATGCATTTTCTGTATAATTTATTTCCCCCACCCCGCTCTGTACCACAGAGATTCAAACATAATTGCTCAGAAAAATAATGCACAGCTGCTTTTCTTGTCCTGTATTCTGAATTTACTTGCTGATGAACATCAGCCTGAAATATTTTGACTATTTAATTAAGGTCTTACTAAAAATACTTTAGCTGCATTGTAATTCTTCCAAAAAGGGGGAGAGCTGCATGGCTGTCCTTACCATTCGTCACAGTGAGTGAAGCTGGGCAGGAATTATCTTCCTCTGTCCTTGAAAATCATGTCAGCTGACATCAGTTGCCAGCCAACACCGTAATTGTCTGAGACCCCTGTCCTGCCGCGGTGCTGCCCCGTCCGCTGGTGTCCCGGCGGGTGACGGGGTGGCCGCAGGGCACAGTTCGTGCCGCGGGAGGAGGACCGGGGCCGGGTGGGATGATGGGCGTGAGGGCGGCTCTGAGTGAGCCGAGCTGCTTCCCGACGCGGATCATGCTCCGAATGCGTGCAGAACTCTTTCTTTCCTTGTCCACACTTTTCCTGCCCTCTCTGCCCGCAGGATGAACCACGTCATGGGTGGGTGGAGGAAGCAGCTGAGGATGGACTCTGGACGGAGCAAGCCTCATGTTCTCAGTATTTCGCCTTTTCCCGAGGAGGGTCTCCATGCCCTTCTCCATCCCTTGCCCCGGACGCCACTGGTAAGGACACGGAGACTTTCTGAGCAAAGCGGCGGTGCTGTGGGGATTGGCTGCAAACAGATTAACTGAAGTTTGCCAACGCGCTCCACCGACCGGTACCCGAACTACCCCACGTGCCTTGGCGGCCATGGAGTTTCTCCTGCTCCCTTTGCCTCTGTTTCCCCCCCGCAAATGAAGAAAGCAATTAAATCCCTGAGTCGGGCTCCTGAAAGGAGAGCAGCGGCAGAACGGTGTGCACAGGGGCAAATTAAAGCGGGTGGAGAGGCTGGGGAGAGCCGTGCCGACAGCTGCGGGCGGCAGCCGGAATCTGCGCCTCTGCCACCAGCGATGCTGCCTGTCTGCACCAGAGCTTGCAAACAAGGGGGCTCTTGGCCCCTTTTCGTGAACCTCCCGTCCCTGCTCTTGTCCTCGCGCACGCCCGGCCGCGCAGGTGGGACAGCTCCGCTGCAACCGTCCAGGCAGCCCTTGGCACCCGCATGAGCCGCGAGGTGCTCCGGAGATGAGCCGAGAGCTGACCGAGTGTCTGAGAGTTGGGGGAGCTGAGACCCCCACCCCGCGGCAGCGGTCAGGGCTCGGAGGCTTGGTCAGAGCCGTCCCTTCCCAGGAGGTTTTCCCGGGATGAGACGGGGAGGACACTGCCAAGTGCCCCAGCCCCACGGCGGGGGGGGGTCCCACCCCACACAGGCAACTGAGGGGTCCCCAGACTCTGTCTGGGTGCTCGGGGAGATTCAGCTGACTAATTAAGGTGCAAGTTTCAAGCAGTTTGGTTAAATTGCTTTAAGCTTCCATTTAGATGGTGTTACTTGGAATTAAAGTGAAGTCAACGAAATCAAGTTAGTCCACCTTAATTCTAAACAAAAGTGTCTACAAAGGTATTTAATGCAATTTGAGTAATCCATTTAAAAGTTAATTCCGATTATTCTCCTGATATCCTTGTGCACACAGGCCCTCATTAACTTCAGCAGAACTTGGCGATGGACCAAGCCCCGGAGAGGCTGTGCAGCCCGACACGCAGGGCTGACTTCAGCGACGGAGCGGGAGGTGGTTTGCTGCCATCAGTGTTTATTTTTTATATTTGGCCGAGTGTGGGTTTATTTGCTCATCTGTTTCAACGAGGCAAAGCAGTGCAGCGAAACTCCCCACCTCTGAGCTGTGTCGTGCAGCCAGACTGACAAGGCTGCTCCGAGGCTCTTGCACCAGCTTGCAGAGCGCCCGGATTTGTTGCTTCACCCTCTGCGACGGCTGCAGCTGCACCAGCCCGGGCGCAGGCGCTGCGCTGCGAGAGCTCCCGGAGGCTGCTCCGACGCGTGCGATGGGCAGCCCGGCTCGGCGGCTCTGCCTGCTCCGGCGCTTGCGCCCAAGGGGGCTGCCAGCCCCAAGGCGTCCCCCTGCCCCGGGCCGTGCCCCCGGGCTTGCACCAAACAGCCCAGCACGCAGGCGTGGGTCTGTGCTTAAAGGAGGGCTCGGAATTCCTGTCCCCCTCCAAAGGCCTGGGCGTGCGTGGGCTCCGGATGCTCCCTCGCGCCGTGGCAGGCTGTCAGCGAGAGCCGTCCTGCAGAAGAGGCGGCTCTGCCTTCACTGTCCCAAGGATTACTGGAGGGTTACCGTCTGTGTCAGCTGAGCACCTCAATTACTTAAAATAAATCCTGACTGCAATGCAGAATTGTAATTTTTTCCCTTCTTAGAAAAGGGGTAGGATCAAGTAGCTACAGAGTGGTCTGCCAAGTGTGCAGCAGTAAGCTATTATTTCTTCCAATTAAAAACCATATTAACATTTGTAGAGTGCTGTCATTGAGTCTGTAACATTCTCTGCTAGATCCGCTTTACGTATGAATGAGAACATAACAGTCCTTCGCAGACAGATGGAAAATCACTTTTCTTTCTCATCTACCCTGTTGAGAGATATGGGAGCAATAAAAGCTAAAAGCCCCTTAGAAAACCCACCTTTGTAAATCCTGTACCTGCCACCAGCGGGAACAGTGGCATTAGCCCAAGCCCAGCGTCAGTGCGGTGTCTGTCCCCCAGCACGGAGATGGAGGAGGGAGGGGGCTTTCTCCCTAACCAGAAAATCCCTGCTGAGGGTTTTGCAGTCTGTGCTCATAAGTCATATGTTCTTATCTGTCCCTTAGCAAGAGAGGGACTTCTGCGCCCTCCCACGCACGCCATTTGCTCCATCATCATGTCTGAAGATAGATTGCTGATGACCTTACTCAGAAGCAGAAGAGACGGTGGCCCCGTCTGCACGAATCCCTGTCTCGCCGTGCACTTTCAGATCTGACCTCGCTTCAGGCAAGCGGCGATTGCCTGGCCGTGGCGGGGAGGTCTGCCTGCCGCCGCCGCGGGTCCCTCCTGCCCCGCATGGCACCCAGCGCTGCCGGACCCGGGCTGCTCCCACGGACGTTTTCAGACCTCGGCTGAAGATGAGTGATCCAGCTGTGACCTTCATTACTGAAGTGCAGAGACGCGAGTCAGAGGGAGTTCACAGCAGGCGCCCCTTTCCCCAAGGCCCAGGCGCTGGGGAGGGCACAGGCTGCCCGTGGGGGAGATGCTGGCTCCCCGCGGGGCTCTGCCTGTCACAGCCCTGCCAGGCACGCAGCGCCCGAGCCGTCCCGTGGCTGCACGTCCCTTACGCAGGGAGAACGCTGCTTAAGGCGTGTAAGAGCTCATTGCTTTTGCGAGCCGTGTATTTTTTCCCTTGAATGCTCTGCCTGCTCCTGCTTGACATTATTAATCAGAGGACCATATGGCTCTGCTCAGTGCCTGCGATCCCTTTGGTGTCCCTGTATACGGCATGTGACATAAAAATGCTAATTATTTAAATTTGATACACTTGTTAATAAAGGGCCAGTGAATTTGGCTGTGATTGATTTAACCCTTCCTTGGGGAGCATCCTTCCAGGATGCTGAGCATGAAGGAGAGGGAGAGGAGCCTCCTTGCTCTGCTGGCTGTTTTCAGTGGCCGTAGGGGAAGCTGGGGCTGGAGAAGAGGCAGGATTTTAAAACATTCTCGTCCTTTGGCCGTGTGGGAAGGGCTGTCCCACGCTTGGCAGGAATCCCTCTTGGCCAGCTCTACAAAAGGCAATGCAAGGTGTCTAAAGTGGCGCACGTCTGTCCTCCCCCTGGAAGGACGACTGTCGTGTTGGGCGCGGAGGAGCGTCCCCGTGCTCCCCCGCCTGCTTCCACCTGCAGAACCCCCGAGGAGGAGGCGGACGTGCCCGGAAGCCTTTCCTGCTGCCAGCACCCGGGCAGGAGGGCTGCAGCCCAGCCTGCCCGTACCAGGCTGTGGCTGCAAACGCTGTGAATGTTCACTGAAAACCGGCGGGGAGGAAATTGCCAGTTGTTTTCTTCCATCTTGGCCAGAAGCAGCTGGCAGTGCCTGCTCTGATCCTCCGTATCCCATCCATCACTGCCCGTTGGGCTGAAGTTTTCTGAGCATCACTGAGGGTGAACTCACAACATGTTTTTTTTCCAAACAGTGCAAATGAGCCTGATAAATACGATTCGTCACAGACTTTTTTTCAAGGTGCTTAATTAATATCATCGAGTCTATGGGTGTGGTCAAATTTGTCCCATCCCTGCTGATCTTGGGGAGTGGGAAGGCTGTGATTCATGGCTCCTGAACTTTTGCTCTATGTAAGTTTAGTACAGCCCAATTATCACCAAATGAGTTGTAACTGGCTATTCCAGCCTAATGCACAAAAACATGAACTTTCAGGGCTAAGCTGTAGGCACAAGTGTTTTCTGTCATCGCCCTCAATATTGTTCCCAGAAAAAAATGGAAGGAGTCACATCTAGAGAGTTTTGCATCACTGTCCTTGGACTCGGCAAGCCCTCGCAGCTTAAGAGATAACTAAAAGTTGTGCTGGTTCTCTGTAAAGTGCGACTGACCCTCATTTCCACATCCCTCCTTCCCCTTAATTGCTTCATTCTCTTCCAACCTCTCAGCTCGTTAAACCCAATGGTTTTGCTCTGTACATCACAAGCTGTTCCTCTTCTTGAAAAGATTCAGTTAAATGCCTTTTGCTGCTTTTGTATTGGAAATTTATGCAAAATTTATAAACAAAAAAGTCGCGAGCAGAAATCTCACTTTTTTCTTCTAAAAATATTCAGAACAGGACTTGTGGAACATCAGGAATAATGATTCAATCCAGCTAGATTTCGACAGTAAGGAGAAAAAAAAGAACCTCTTGAGAACGGCAGATTGAGAAATGGCTACATTAAATATAAAAAAGAAAAAGAGTGTGTAAAACTTCCTCACTTATTAAATTTCCTGCCACTGATCTATTAAACGGGACGTAAAGGAGCCGCCGAGTCCCCACGACTTCCGAGCAAACCCCTCCCCTCCAGCGAAGGCAGCGGGAAGGCGTCCGCCTCTGTCCCCGCGTGCCCGCCGAGGCCGGGGCCGGCGGCCAGAGCAGCGTGAGCGGCCGGGCGCGTCCCTGGGCCCCGAGGCACGTAAAGGTGACCCACGCACGGGGTCTGGCCCGAAACCATCGCAAGGGAGGCGAGGAGAGGCCGTGTTGGCCCCAGGGGAGAAATACAGAATGTCGTTCAAACGGAGAGGGCTCACGTAGGAGCACGCTCTGCTCCTGAGCCAGCACGCAGGCTGGATAAGCCAGGCAGCAGCCTGCCGGGGAGCAGCGAGCCGCTCCGCAGTGCCGCGGCTGGTGCTAACGCAGCCGATTGCCGTGCTGTTGTGGCTGGGCTTTGGCGTCCAGCATAGAGTCATAGAATCATCGAATCGTTTAGGTTGGAAAAGCCCTTTAAGATCATCCAGTCCAACCATTAACCTACACTACCAAGTCTACTCTAAGCCAATCAAGGGTAGACCAGACTGAACCATGTCCCCAAGTGCCACCTCTGCCCGTTTTTTGAACACTTCCAGGGATGGGGACTCCCCCACCTCTCTGGGCAGCCTGTTCCAATGCTTGACCACCCTTTCCATGAAGAAATTTTTCCTAATTTCCAACCTAAACCTCCCCTGGTGCAGCTTGAGCCCATTTCCTCTTGTCCTATTGCTAACTAGCATTGCCAACTTCATCCCCGCTCTGCGGAGCGAGGGCTCCAACCTCTGCGACTCCCAGCATCTCCTCTCCCCACACCGAACCACACCGGGTTGTCCATCCCTGAAGCTCTTTGCAGCATTCAGGGTTTCTCATTCTCCTTGTTACGGGCTGTGTTTCAGCAAAGGATGCCTTTGCGTTGCTCAGAGCACCTCTAACAGTGTCCACGACACCAGATTAATTTACACCAGAGAAGAGAAACCCAACTAGTGGTATAATTTCCAAGCAAAAGAAAAGCCTGGAAAACTGGAGCACTAGTAAAACTTCTTAATTCTTCTTTGTTTTCTTTTGGTTTTTAAGTTTTCTTGGCTTTTTACGATCTGTCATGATTAGTGTGTACTGCTGAACCCGATCAGGCTGTGCAGCACTGCACATCGCTAGAAACCCTCTGCTCGCACCTTGGCATCAGTCATCGGCGTGCAACGTGCAGGGATATCACTCCTTGACACTCCAGGCTTCACCGGGAGGACCTCCGGGAGAGGAAACAGCTGCAGCCCGCAGAGAGGCTGCACAGGGCTGGGAGCTGAAATCAAATGTCTCCGGAGCCAGTGCCGGAGCATTGCTGCAGAGCCGGGCAAAGATCTATCGTGTGCGTGCAATTCATGAGCTGCTGTTTATGTCTAATATTACCTTAAGTGCTCTATCTGCTGTATTTAGTGAACAAGACGAGTGTAAGGTGACATACAGCAGGAGCACCCATTTACGACCCACGGCGTGTTTCAGGGCTGTGCACACACTACCCTGCTGCACACTCACCAGAGAAGCAACCGTCCGGGAGCCCGGCGCAAACCGGGCGACACAAAGCTGAGCACCGAAACCTGGGTGCACCCACACTCTTGTGCACGGTGTGCGGTGCTGCAAGCTCTGGCACCAGCTGGCCTTGCACGAGAGCCCGGCACCGTGGGCACATGGAGAAGTTCTCCAGCGTAAGGCGCCCACGGGGCTGATTTCTCCACCGCTCGGCGGGCAGGCGTGGCGCTGGCCAAGCCCCGGGGCCGTGCGGCGGAGGGGGTGCACAGTGCCCTCCCCCAGCACCCTCGCCAGTGCCTCAGTCATTCAGGTCCTCTACAATTACTATTAATGTGCTAATCAAAATGCATTATTTACCTAAAATATAGCAGTAATGGCGTATTAATTATATATAATGGCTCTCAATGGCTAGTTATTTTATACCCTGTCCAAAGTCGGATTTTTCAAACATTAAGAAGCCTGATTCCTGATTTGATCCCAGTGTCCATTTAGGATTTAAAAGGCTAATGCCAAAATAGGCAAAACATGTAAAAATGGGAGTGGGGCTGCAGAAAAGCCAGTTCAATCCCTCATAACTGAAAGACTCCGCAAAATCAAATGCCAGCGATCAATTAGGTATGCTTTGAAATGCTGCAATTTTGCAATGACCTCAAAAGAGAGGTGGACCCCAGCTGTCCCCGTCTGCCTTTCCTGCCTCTGACTGCCAAGTGACCTTGGCCCAAAGAGCACGCCATGGGCCCGATCCTGCGAGGACTCTGCGTGGGCAGATGCCTGGGCAGGGGCAGAGCCGGCCACGGGAAGTAGGGCTGGTGTTTTCCGTGGAGCGGTGGTCAGGGGCGTGTGCCCCACTGAAGGCATCACTGTCCCTCAGCCGCACCAGGGATGTCTCGAGCAGAGACCCTCAGACTTCAGAGATCTTCATCTGAACCTGAGCGGTGCTGTCAACAGATCCCGCCGGGAAAATAAAAGAGGATTTGGGCGTTGCAGGATTTTTTTCCTTTATGGCAAAGTATTACTTGGGGCCAGTTTTTTAAACATCAGAAGATTCAGACAGGCACCTAATGGAGTTTTCAGAAGTGCCTGACTCACATTGATTTCATGCCTATCTACACCTTTCAGGGCTTAAGCACATTTAAGAATCTGGCTGGAGGATCTCTGTTGCAGCATATTTTGGCAGGGCTTTCACTCGAGATGTCGGGCCAAATCCTCAGCTAGCATAAATCACTGACACAAGTGGAACTGTGCTGATTTGCACCAGTCACAGACTTTAAATTAAAATTTAATTGAAAACTTAAGCTGTCATTAATTTTCAATTAATGGCTTTTGCAAGAATGCAGCCAGATCTCCACCAGTTCAGTCTCCTGCGTGGCCATCTCTAACAAAGGAATAAAGAAACGCTTATTACGACAGCCACGTCTGATGTATTCTGATCCTCTGACTTTACCTTTCCCTCCAGTACTCTCTGCCGGCACAGTCTGTGTGATCCTTTATATCAGGAGATCAGTTATTTCCATGCAAATCTCATTAGTTATCGTCACCCTCTCCTACAGTGTAATTGACTTTCTGGGACCTTGGCTGTATCATCGCTTCCCCAGCTGGGGCTTCTATTATGTTGCATCTTCTATTAAGTGTTGCCCTAGAAATGAAAGCAAAAAGCAAGAATTTACAAGATGGGGGGGTTGTGTGTGCGTGCATATGCCTGTATATGCAGGGACATACACAGAAATATTTATGTATATACCAGTATATTTGTTTTAACATTATAATGAATTGATTTTGACCTTGGACAAGGGATTTCCACATGATGCTTATAGCATGTAAATATTTCGCTTGGATTTCTCTTGGAAGTAGCTTGCAGTCCAGAAGAATTCCTGTCTACAAGTAACATAACAGCCACACCTGCTCGCCAGGCTGACTCACTGTATAAATCAGGTTTTGTGCCTGGGACTTGCAATATAAGTACAGGATACCTCTCTTCCATAGATAGAGGATTTCCTGACCTTTAAACTAAAGAGCAATCACACAATATAAGATAGCCACACACCGAACAATGGCAGAATATAGAGCATCATTATTAATTGGTTTGGATTTAAACCAGATGCCAAACATGAAGGGGGAGTCAATAAATCTACTGGCACGAGCCACACCTGGTGACTTGGGGCTGGCGACCGGGAGCCTCAGGGAGCAGCCAGGCTGTGGAAGCTCTGCTGGAGCCTAAGCTGATTTGGACTGCAAAAAAGTAAGGTCTGGAATCAAAAGATTTTAAAGAAAGACTTATGTTGGATCTTTACCTGTACTGAAAGTATGAAAAAACTTTTCTGTCATTCTTAACTCTTACAAAATGGTTTCATCTGTGTCTACACCTCTTTTGCATTTCTGTGCTAAGAATATACTAGTGAGGCAGTTTGCTAGCAGGACCATTCGTGGGAGCTGGGATTACTTTATGAGTGGGGATAATTTGCAAGCAGTTGCACATGCAGGTATCTTCACTGACTCTCAAGGGATTACTCTTCTGAGTAAAATTTACTCACATAATTAAGAAAATAAAATCCTAAGGGACAGGTTCATCCCCAAGAGAAAAGGCACATGTCACAAAATAGAAGTGGTTCATGTGTAAAGCATAAAGATTGAGCTGCTAAGTGATTGTATGCAAATTCTAGAGGAGACTCAAAAACCGAGATAACTTAAAAAACAAAGACAGCGTCAGCACTGGCTGTTAGCGGGTGGTGCCTGAAGAGGAAACTCCAGGATTCAGGTTATTTGCTGCCAGCTGCCCTGCTCCCCTCAGCAGCATCCCGGCTCCTGGTGCCCCACTGCAGCAAAGCTATCTGGAGCATGAAGTAACACAGACTGCAGAATGACTGATGTAAGAAGTGATCTAATTTCCCAATCGGTTAATCCCAAATTAAAATCCTTGTGGTAAGATTTAGGTCTTTGCATAGCATGAAGCCGTGGTTTAAAGAAGAGCCCTTCTTATAATGAAGTGACTGCCATTAGCAGGGGACGGCAGCGCACAGTATCCCTCATTAAGCAGTATCAGTGCTCCTGCAAATGAAGAAAAATGCTTTAGATGGGATGTAACTGAGCACGGAGAGGAGATGCACAGCAAAGGCGCCAAAGTTAAGATGACTTCAGAGACACGCAGTTCTGTGCAGCAGCACACAGAAACTATGCTGATGAGGCTTTAAAATAACACAGAGATAAACTTGTGCTGGAATTTTCATAGATGGGAAGCATTTCTCACCCCCAAAGTCTCTGCAGGGCTAACTTAATGTTGGTATAAGCTTCAGAGAAAGACAGATGTTGAGAGGCAGAGGTCACGGGGAAGAGCTCGGCGATATGAACTGTGAGGATAATTGAAGGAGGAGGAGGGGAAGCAGGCAGCCGGCTCTGATGAGATGCTGTGGGTGCTGCTGAGGCTGGATGGATGGAGGGGAGGAAGCGGCCAGGATGTCCCCAGCCCACTAACAGGAGGGGCCCTGGGATTCAAGGGATGTGGGATGATGAGGCTCCCCTATTTTATTGCCTTGTAAAGTGTACCGAGTTATTTAATTATTAAGAACTTGTTGATTTGCCTGGAATGGCTTTCCAGCAGCTGCATTTGCAAGCAGCAGGCTTGGTCTCTGTTGTATGGTTTTGTCTGACTCTTTTGGCCCGGGGAGGCAGATTTTAAAGATGCTCTTGAAATGATGCTGTGGTGGGGAGCCAGGGCGGAGGGGCTGCCGTTAGCAGGCAGCCAGCAACACCCCGTCAGAGGCTCGGTGTCCCCCGAGAGCCCAGCCTAAGCTCGTCCTGTGTGCTGGTCCGGTGACGTTTTCCAATGTGCAATGCATGAAAAGGGACCCTCTGTGTCAGCAGCTCCCCGTGGGGTGGTCTGACAGCGGGTGAGACGGGGCAGGCTGCTTGGCTTTCCCAAAGGTTTGTTTCTAATTCCATCCCCAGCCATTGAAAGCTATCGAGTGAACAAACTATCGTCTGCAGCAAAGTATTAATTCTGCAGCTTGGCTGTGAACTTCAGGTACTTGTCTTGTGACTTCCACTAGGAAAATGCCAAAGCGAGGGTAACCTTTTGCAAGTGTCGGTTGACTCAAAACATGACTCTGCTCCCCTTTTACAAGAACAAATGGCAACATGATGCAGGCAGGCAAAAGAGCAAACCTTTCACGCGCTTTCTGCAGTGCAGTGCCCCGCTGCCTGACTCCCCATCACCTGGGGCTGGAGCGCTCTGGGCGAGGAGCTGCTCAGCAGGTCCTGGCAACGGGGCCCAGAGGTGGCCTCGGGCACAGAATCTGACTGATCGAAAAAGGGGGGTTCTGTCAACAACGCAGGCGCTGCAGTTTGGTGCGTGAGGGTGCAGCTGCAGCAGCCACCGATGCTGCCTCTGCCCTGGACTTCGCCGGGGGAGATGGGGCATCTCGGGGAAATAACACAGAAACCAGCTCTGGATAATTACAAAATGTGTGAGAATGGAAAATTACACCAGGGCAGCCTCTCTTCTTCTGCTCTTCTTTAATATTAGAGTTGTTTGAAGTGAATAATTTATAATGAGACTTCTGTTGCCAACTTTCAGTTTCTTTGGCCAAATTTGCTGTAGATTGTGCTTGGGCTGCTGTACTGGCGCATTCATTTCCAGCAGGAATGGCTTGTCTAATTTTATTGTGATTTAAATCTCACCCATCCTCGCACAGACATCTCTTCCCCTCTTTGTCTTCATTCCTTCGTTCCTGTTCCCACGCTGCTTCATCCTCATTCACTCCCGAGCTCTGCTCGTGCCCAGCCAAGTGCTCCTGTCCCTGGCCAAATGCTCCTTTCTCCACTGCTCATCAGAAATGCCTCTTTGAGCTGTTCTGCTCACCAGGACTTTGCAGTGATTTTCTACAGGCTTCTGTGTTGATGTTGCTGTGTCCAGTGCAGAGAAAGCAGCATCACCCGGTTGATAAGCTGGCGGGGTTCAGGCCCAGGCACCGGAGGTCCATTCTTGGCCTTTCAAGGTTTTTTGCAAACAAGGTCCGTAATAAATTCACATTCACTCTAGCCATCTCTATACCTGGAAAGGGTGGAAATGCAGAAAGTTAGCACAGCCTGCAGACTTCCTTGTTTCCTCGAGGATGGGAAATGCCCATAGGCAGATGTTTCCCTGTGCCTTGCCCCGGGACTGCGGGCTGCGTGCGGGACGGCACCCGATGTCAGATGGGCTGAGCCAGCAGGGATTGTGTCGCCTTGATTCATACTAAACGCGGGGTAATCAAATGTGATGATAGCCTTAGAAAGTGCCGTGTCACAAACTGTTTAAAGCACATTTCCTTTGGATTCACTTTCACGTACTGACAAGACAGGGTCACTGAACTGACGGCAGCAGTGTGAAGCCAGAAGGCGATGTGCCTTGGCTGACCACGCTCCTTCCAGGCTGTCCTGCTTATCCCTTGGCCGCACGAACTCCACAACTGCGGCGACCGTCCCCAGGCGCACGAAGCTTCTGTCGCTCCCCCCAGCGACCGCTCGAGCACAGTGAGTGCTTCTGTCCCCCAGCTCACGCTGGCGGTTCCATGCAATCCATTTTCCACTGGTGCCCACTCCAGAAGGCAGCTTTAGGATCTTCATCATCACAGACAAGCTCTGTGCTGAAGTATATCCGAGAGAGATAAAATGCCGTTGTCTCTCCCTTTCATCGTCTTAAAGGGACTGAACTCTGTTTATAGACTGTCACTCGCTTCCCTGTGTTGCTTGAGAAATTCTGATGAAGTGCCTGGAGATGCTACCAGAGAGATGATGAATGTGGGAAGCCAATAGCTTGGCTGCTTTTAATACAGGGATGAATTGGGACCTAGTAAATGAATGACTATTTCTAAAACAAAAAAGAGAAAAATAGGGAATGAGGAAACATTTGCCTGCTCCATAGCACGCTATGAGCATTTGCTACCGGTGTTCTGCGCAGCCTGGAAGCTCGGTCTGGATCAGCACTTCTTGCAGGGCTGCTGTGTGCACGGAGTCACTTTACCCTTAAGATTTTCAGGGCAAGGACAGGCTCTAAGCAATCACATTATTTAGAAGGGAAAGCGGGGGTCCTAGCTAACAGCCTCCCGAAGCACAGGGGGAATGTAGGGCAGAGGCAGGAACAGGTCACAGCATTTTGCAGCCCGTGCAGCTTCCCAAGACATCACTGTCCTCCCTTCTCCCGCTGCAGATCTGCTGTGTGCAGTCTCGGAGCCTGGAAACCCTCTGTGCCACAGTGCTGAGGCTTTCTTCTCTTAAATTCATGGAGGCATTTCAGCTGTATTTCTAGTGATTTGACTGTCAGTTTTAATAAACAGATTAAACAAACAGGCACGTGCCAACCACCCTTAAAGCCTCTCGCTTGCTCAAACAGTTGGCAGATTTGAATATTGGGCGATGAATTTAAGTGAAGCGTTTCTGCTGATTTATTAAGCATAGTTGCTCATGAAATAGCTCGGCTGGAGCCGCGGGCAGGGTGGAGGGGGACGCGCAGGCAGCGCGGGGGATGCGAGGGCTCCTGCGGCGGTGGCTGGTGCGCTCGGCTGCTTTGCCCTTTGTGGACGGACCATGCGGCTCCGTTCCCCTGTCTCATCCGTGGCAATCAACAGTGCAAATCCGCAGGGACCCCCGGTGACGGATGCCCATCCTCCGCAGGGACTGGGACTGCTTTTGCTGGTTTGTGGTGCTCCGTGTGGGAAGCGCTGTGCCCCTGTTACGGCTCTGCTGCACGCCTCTGGGGCCAGAGCTGGTATTTGGGGAGGGGGGCGGTGGCAGGGGAAGGGATTCAAGGTCACAGTTAAAGCCAGCGGGGAGCTGGTGTGTCAGGACTGTGTATGAATAGCTCGGGGCTTTCACCCAGGGGTGGCAAAGCCTGTCTAGCTCCCTCTGCATAACCCGAGGGATTTAAAAGGCGGCAAACGCGAGTCCTGTGAGATGGAGATGGATGGTTAAGTCTGCTGGCAAAAGGACTGAAGAGGGAGGTGACCGAGAGAAGCAGGTCAGCATGGGATAAGATCGCATCTACGCTAACACAAAACTTAACGTGCCGCCTGCTCATGAGGCTTGCACCTTGTTTCCTTTTCAATCAAAACAGGCCTTAAATTTCTTGTTTATCTTTTTGCGGTACATTCATAAACTGTAATCTGAGATTTCTTTTGAATAATTTATAGAAAGCGCAAGTCGCATCAAGCAGTAATCACCTATGTGCTAGGAAATGGCATAAGGACCAGGGGATACCAAGTTTAACCAAGACCGCGGCTACAGAAGCTGCGTTTCAGAGCCCGTGGGAGCCTTCCGGGGCACTGTGAATGCGGCTTTGTGGCCAAAGGCATGTTATCGCTCCTGACGTGCAAGTGAGAGGCGGCCAAAAGCTCCTGGAATTCCTTCAGTTGGCCTGGAGATCTCATTTAATAAAACAAGTGACCAAAACCAGAAGCACATGAGCTGTGATGCTCTTGGAGCACTGTGTCCTTAGCTCAGCCAAGAGCAGAGGAGGCTGCAGTAACCCACCCAGCAATACGAGCAGCGGCAGCTCTCCGGGCGTTTTGATGGCTCTTAAAGGCTTGGTCCTTACAGCCTTCCCCTATCGTTTGTGCGAGGGGGCTGACGCTAAAGGATCCCCCAAACCCTTCTGCTCCGCAGCCGGTTAGGTGGATACGGGCTACCCGCTGCACACCGCGGGCCGGAGAGGTGGCACACGAGGCCCCGCAGGGTCTGAGGCTGCGGGGAAGGATCTGACCCATGCCATGCTGCATGCTGCAAGGTTTGCTCCACATCTCGGCAAAGCCCACGCAGCAGCGAGGGGAGGGCTGGGGGTGATGGTGTGCGCACTCCTCCGCGAAAAGAAAAGCGTAATAACATGTGGCTCAGCTCCAGCTTAGCCTGCTCTTAGCCCTTTGAGGGGAAAAGGTGTTCCGTCCTCCCTGGGGCAGGCACTGCTGATGTGCTGGGACGGGGATTTCTTGCTCCATCCTGTCCCGCCACGCGCAGCACAGCCCGGACCCAGCAGAGCATCCTGGCTTCTACAAATCATCTTCACCGCTTCCAAACCAGGCTTTGAGTCCCAGCCTGTTCAGTATGCTTCTCTTGTGTGAACCCATTTATAGGCAAAATTACACTGTCCCAGAGTGCAGCTGCAATAACTTTTCCAGCATTTCCTTGGGTGCCACATTTACTTAGCAAGCTTAGAAAATACCCTGTCAGGCTGAGCTAGAAATGCAGCTTTTCCTTCAGACTACAAATTTCAGTGGTCCTCAGCACAAACATTAAGAAACCCAAACCTGATGGCTTTCAGGGTGAAGCCGGTTCTGTATTTCTCATTGCCTCAGCAGTCTGGTTATTCACTGCAGCTTGTTAGGAGCAGCAGTGGTGTGGATGGATTGCACCGTAGTCAAGGTCACCACTTTCCAGCTTGAAACCAGTATTAACTTGGAAAATATTTTTCTAATTCAGTAATGTTAGGCAGAAATTGATTAAACAGTCTGGGGAAACAAAGAAAAAAAGCAAACAAACGGGCAGGGATTAGGGCGGACCGTTTATCCTGCCCGCCTGCCGCAGGAGGTGGTCGGCTGTTCTTAGGCAAGCCCTAAGAGACGTGGCCGACTAATTCCTAAGAGCCTGCCCTGGCAGGGATGCCACGGCTCCCCAGCACCGGCTGGCGGGGGCTCGGTGAGGGGGCGAGGCGCGGTGGCTCGAGCTGGCTGTGACGGCTGCAGGGCTGGCAGAGGGGACCCCGGGGCCCGCGCCGAAAGCGGCGTCGCCCGCGCGCGGGGATGCTGCCAGCCAGGGCTCCCGAGCAGGGAGGTTGCTACTGCCCTCTCCTTAGACGCCAAACTCTTGCCCAAACAATCCGGTTATATTTAAACTGCTTTAAAACCATTAGAGGTAATCAATTCACATTAAAGATCTGCAATTCTCGGCAATCAATTTTCTTGTCTGTCTGCAAAGTTTCCCGGTTTGAGGGAGTTCCCCGGAGCCAGCGGGTGGTTTGCGGGGTGAAATGGGCTGGCGTCGGGGGCCCCAGTCCCCTGGTGAGGGGCTCCTCGCCTGCTGGGTGAGCCCTGGGGGGCTGCCAGAGGCCAGGCGAGGGGTGATGGCGATGACCGCTGCTTGGCCAAAAGGGGAGGGGAAAAAAGTGGAAGGAAAAAAAAAAAAACAAACAGGGGAGGATGGAAATCGAAAGGAGAAGCTGTTGTTCTCCGTATGTTTGCAAGAGGAAAAGAGGAAAGAATGGATTTATCCATCCAGCAGGTAGGGATATGAGGGAAAAAAATTCAAATTGATCAAAAAATTAAATATTCATAGGGCATTATTCATTAAGATTCATCTTGCCAAGTGGGTGAAATGAGGCAAGGGAAGAAATTAGCTTGCTTGAGAGTGTCAAAGTGATTATGTGATTAAATTGCAATTTATAATTTCTCCTTCAAAAATGTTACTCCTTGATTTGTGTTTCTGCCCCCTCTCTATTTTTCTTGAAGCCTCCCGTTATGTGTGTGTGATCAGTAAATGCATAGGGCTTGTCTTAAAGAAAAGCCTGCAGACGTCTGCACGCACTTGCGCGGGGCCAGCAGACCCGTGTCCCCGGCGCACATCCTCTGCCGGCTTCTCCCGTGATTTATTTTTCCTAGAGGCTACTTGCGCATCTCGTGACAGCCTCCCCTGCTCCTGCACACCCACGGCCTCGTTTACCCGTTTCACGTGCTCGTCTCTGCAGTTGCAGGAAGGAAGCAAACCCTCAGCTTCTCAGACTGTTTTGCACAGCATAACCCATCCTCACGCTGGATACGTGAGGAGATTTGGTGCAGAAAACCAGTGTTTTGGTGCTCACTTCTGTAATCGTCCCCGATGCCGGGGAGGCTGCAGCTCAGCCCCTTTCACACGCACAAACCTCGCTCCTTCAGCATGGCCTAGACGTGCTCGGTGAAGGCAGCAAACGCAGGCAAAAAACTTGTTCTAATATTTCATTCTCATTTAAAGAACTCAGCCTCTTGTTGCATCTAAGCTAGAAAGGGGAGCTATTTCTTTTTTGCTGCCCAATAAAGATTTAGTGGTGGATGTTGGCTGTTTGAAAAAAAGCACAATATTAATTCATGGCTTGTTTATGAACAGCACAAGGCTTGCACAGGTTAATTAGTTGAGGCAGGCTTTTCTTCAAGTGAATGAGCAGGCGTGGGGTTTATAGCTTTGTCACCCGGTTTATTTGTTCACTTTCTGTTTTATTTGGAAATACACTTATACAACAATAAATAAAATCAACCATGACAAGGCTTATGTCTGCAGCAAACATTTAAGCCCTGCCAAGGTAGTAATCCGCAGAAGACTAGCAGCGATCAGCCCCGCGGGAGATGGGTGTCTCTGAGTGGTGGGAGAGGTGCTGGGGGGAGGCAGGAGCTGAGCCCAGTGGCAGCGGAGAGGGACGGGGAACGGGGGGACGGACATGAGAAACGAGCACACGGTGCGGGCTGCAGAGACACCAGCAAAACGCGTCGGCGGCTGCTTGCAGGGAGAGAAACCTGCACCCCTGAGCCGCCTCTGCGGGCTCTGCCCGGTACTGCTGGAGCTGGTTAATCTCTGCTAACAGCCACCCCCCTCTGATCAAACATTATTAGTGGATAGATGGGCCACTTTGCTCTGAGGAGGTGAAGAAGAGTTAACCTTGGCTATTAAGGCAAGCATCCAGCTCGCGATGCAATTAAACACTTCACCACTCATAGGGCAAACATCCGAGTGAGAGCTGGAGCGCTGCAGGGAGGAGGTGGCAGGAGGGAGCTGGAGGGGCTTCGAGAGCTTGAGGCTTGGAGTAGCTGCTTCCCTGAAAGGAACACAGCTGCAGAGGGGTGTAAAATACCAAGGATTTCCAGTGAGGCGCAAAGTTTCTGCAAGTCTGCAAATCTCGCGTACAATGCCACTCCCGAATCACAGTCGTGAGCGAATGTGCGCTGGGCTGACCCTGCCTTCCTGACCTGGGGTGCGAGCCGCCTCCGCAGCAAAGGCTGGGCCAACACGCAGGCTTTTCAAACCAAACACCAGACTGCAGAAAGGGCAGAACACCCTGCTGTGGATGGGCAGTGTTACCCCTGCCTGTGGCAGAGCCCGGGGTAGGTGCTGAATTGCGGGGTGCAGACCCAGGCCTCGGAGGGGACGGGCTGGAGGAGCATCTGCGGGAGCAGCCTGCTGTGAGGAGGAGCACTGCTCATGCGCAGCACCATTGCCTCACCCCTGGTTCATAGCGTTGCTCTTGTAATTGCTGTTACTTTACTCATGATACCGAGTCCCAACAGCATCCCCCATTTATTCCCAAGCCATTCAACTGCCAAGCCACTGGCAGACGAATGGGTTTTTCTGAAAGAGTCCATGTCCTAATCCAAAAATCACCTGTCACCGACCTTTTGCAGTCACTGTCGTAAGAGCAGTATTACCTGCAAACCTAAATGCTGTGTTCTTGCGCTGGAAGAATGACAGGGCTTTGCCTGAACCAACACAGCGTGAAAATGTACAGGCTGGTCTCCTGCACCCAGGGCAAGGGTACAACCGGTGAGCAGAGAGCTGGAAAGGAGGAGTGACTCCAGCAGTGCCGGGGGGCTGGCACGGTGTGTAGAGGGGCATCTTCTTGGCACTCACAGAGGCGTCGGAGTCTTCTGTTGCGTTTCTCCTTCTCTTACCTTTCCCCGCGTGCACGGATGGTGCAGCGAGCTGCAGCGCGGGGAAGGTGGTTGAGGAGCAGCCTGGGTTGGGATGTCTGGGGCCAATGCCCCACATTATTTTGGGGACAGCATGTAACTTTACCCCTTGGTTCCCCTTCTCTTATGCCTGAAACGAAGGCATAGCAGAAAGGGCAGGTAATGGAGAGAGGGAGGGGAGTAGCCTGGTGTATCGCTGGACCTGAAAGCAGAACGCTCCCCAGGTCCCCAGCATGGAAACCCAGCAAGAATATCTAATGCAGCGCAGGTTGGGGCTGATAGAGTTAGAACATTGGAAAGACACCGAGCTCAAGGAAAACTCGGCCCGATTAAACTGCTTTAAATCAGTTTACTTGGTTGTTTCTGCTTCACTTGCAAGACATCGTTATAATTACTTGGCATCGGCAAGCCATTACTCAGAGGTTCTGGGCCAGGGTAGCAGAAGACATGATTGTCTCATAAACCTAATGAGCCATATTGATTACCGGAGGATAAAGACTGAGCTATAAACAGCCCATATTCTTTATTTGTCTAGTTGTTAGATCTGTATTTGCAGCCTGGACCTGACAGTGAGTTATGCGAGGATGCTGTGTGCTGTTACGTTACTTCTCACATAAAGCACAGTTAAGCATTTGCATCCCCTTCCATTGTATCCAAAATCAATAATGGATGGAAAATGAATTTGGACACCGCTTTGAATGCTGTTTCCATTTAAGATGATGTTAGCGGGAAGTACAGCGCGGTTCTGCCAGCCTCTGCCCATTAAAGGAGAAAGTGTTTGTGGTGGGAGCGAGCGCGTGTCCCTGCTTTGGAATTTGATGTCTGCTTCCAGGATAGAAACAGACCAATAGAAAATTGGAATTAGAACAATTATTAAAATCGTCCAGCTTGGCCTGTCTGAAGAACACATGCCCCGATTCCACAGCAGGGCTTTGGCATGGAACCAGTTGCTCCATCTCACGCTGCAGGACCGCTGCCTGGCTAGGGCTGGCCAGCACGGAGGGTCCCCAGTGCTCCCAGTTAAACCCTCCCAGTGGTCAGCTGCTAATGCTCTCCTAACAGCAGAGCATCCAAATCGGCTACCGAATATTTCCATCCTTCCCGCTGCACCCTGCCCAGATCCTCTGCGTGGACCGACGTCTTCACCTCGAGATGTCCACCCAACCCGGCGGCTCCGTCCCGGGGGTCACCTCCCTTCTCCGCTGACCCTCGGGCGCCTGGGCAGGGCGGTTTGCTCGGTGCCAGACGAAGCTGCCGACACCTCCGGCGAGCACAGGCGAGAGCCTCCTCCCTCTTCCGCCACGGTTCGTAAACCTCCTCAGCTCCTGTCGGCCAAACCTCTTCAGACGTCGGCTCTGCGCTGGCCGGGGGTGTCGTGCCGTCAGTCGTCCCACGCAACTGCGCGGAGAAATTGATTTTCTGAAAACGGAGGCACGGTGCATCTGTGTGTGCAAAGCCAGGATTAACCCATTCCCTGCTGGCTCCCCTGCTCTTCCCCCGAAGCCCCGAGCGATGGGAACGGCTCACGGCAGCTCTCGCGCTGCGGTCGCTGCCGCGCGGTGACTTTGCAGCCGGCGGGGATCGCTGCACAGCACACCATGGCCACGTTATTTTCTCTTCGATACTTTTGAACGCAACAGGATTTTGGTTTTAATTTTCCTGGCTCTGATGAATACCTCAAACCCCATGAACGTTTCACTCCCTCAGCATTCGGGGTTTGATGGGGACTTTTTTCCCCTCTTTGCCTGGAGCTGTTAGCGCCACGCCAGCCTGTGCTGGAGGGTGCCGGCTGGGGCGGCCGCAGCTCCGCCGAGAGAAGCCGAGCATGGCGATCCCCACAAAACCAGGACAGATTCATTTTTCATTCTGCATCCAGCACATTTATGCCTCTCTGCTCTGAAGAAGGCATGCTACATTTGGTGTTGCTGGAAATTACTTTTTTTTTTTTTTAAGCTAACTGAATGGAAACTGAAAGGCATTAACTCTTCTTTGCTAGGCCTGTGCGGGAGCGGGAAAATGGCAAAAGCATCTCTTGGTACTGCAATGGCATTCGCTAGCCACAGGATTGTCTTCCCCCCATTCAAGAACCGCCTGTTTCTGCAGCAGTTGTTTGGCTCCGGGGCAGAAGTGGTGCAGCAAGGCTCCTCCTCTGCTCGGGCACACGGAGCAGGACGGTGCCCTCAGCCCGAGGGGACCCGCACCCCTCCCGGGGTCAGTTTTCTGGCATAAGAGATGCAGCTCCTGTGAAGCCGTATTCATCCCTCGCCCTCCATTCCCACCTCTGCAGCTGCACAGAGCTCCAGCCCCTCCTAACACCCCAGCTCCTCGCAAGTGGGAGGTTTTTCTCTAGAGCTTTTGCCAACCATCTACTCAAGAGAATTTTGTTGTTGTTGGGTTGTTTCCTCCCTGAAATCAAGGGAAAAAAAAAAAAACTTCTGGAAATCCTTTGTATTTTCTGTCTGTGTTACACTGACTGCCCACGTTGAACTCCGAGGGGCCCGTGGCGTGACTTTGTCTGTCTTGCGTGGTCCGGGAATGATGCTGGCGAGCAGCAACGCGTGCAGGAGCCGGCTCCGCGGGCTCAGCTCTCCCCTGAACTGCAGCTTTTCCAACTGGGAAATGGCTCTACTGTTCCTGCTCCTACCGCAGCTCTTTTTTAATTGGGAATGACTCTGAACCGCAAAATTTGGGCCTTACTCTGCATTTTATACCTTCAAGTGAGCGACCTTTGATGTTGTGTTGATTAATTACCCGTGTAATGGGAGTGCTTTGCTGCCCCAGATAGTAACGAGGGCACTCGGGGCGGGGGGTCCGTGTCCAGAGGACCCTGTGGTCCCCGCTGGCAGTGGGACCCTCGGGGTTACAGCTGGGGCGACCCTGGCACATTGTTCCTTACTGAGTCCCGGGGTTTGAGAGGAACAGCATCGGTTTGGATGCTCGAGGGACGCAAACAAGCTGCAAAGCGCCGAGATCAGCCTGGCCAGCGGCACGGGGCTGGTCCTTGCCCCAGTCCCCGGGGACGTGCTCAGAAATGCTAGTTGCACAAAACAGTTGAAATGAGGCAGTAGGAAATTAAATATGCTTATTAGAGCTAAAAATAGCAGCTCTGTTCTTTGGTGATGCATGAAAAAAGCCCCTTGTACCAGAAAAACACTTTGGGCCTCTGCCAGGCAACAGACGCAAGAAATCTTTTGCTGCCTCGCTGGGGGAGCTGGTGGCACTGCCTCTGAACCTTGGAGGTCCTATTTTTAGCAGCAGATCAATGTAGGCTTTTCTGCCCGTGAAGGGAAAGGCAGGCTGTCCAGCCAGCATGGCAGGTGTGAAGAAGCCTGCGTTAAATATTAATCCGTGTTAGACAAAGAGCCATTTCGCCTCTGTCACTTGGGTGACGCAGATGGAAAATCCGTGCGGGCTCTCGAGGGCGGCGGTGACAAGGACGGGCTGGGGGCGGCAGGGGCACGCGCGGCGCCTCGCTGCCCTGGCAGCAAGAGGCACGGCCGTCTTTGAGGAGCTGCCCCTCCTCGAGCGAGCGATAAGCCTTGGGCTGGGTGCCTGGGTGAGCCGCACTGATTGACGGGTCTGCGGGTTAGGTGGCAGACGCGGGTGGAGATGGCATGTGCTCGAGCAGGGCGTTGGGTACTGCTTTGAACCCGCTGTCTGAGCAGCACAATCCTCCTGATAATTAATTAACCTCAGCAATTCCCTTTTTCTTGCACTGCCTGTACTGTTGACCAATACCACCGTCTTCATACCTGATGTGGGGAAACTGAGGCAGGCAGGGATGATGCCTCTCTTCTCTGTCCTCCAAAGAGCAGCAGAGCCAGCGTTATCTTAGTTACCAGTTCAGTCATTTAGTACAGGTTGCTCTTAAAGACTTGTGTCATTCAGACAAGCTACAAAGCTGCTCTTTTCCCAATAGCTGCTTTCCTTCCGCTGCAGCTCTGAATCCCATTTCTGCCTGCGCGAGAGGGAGCTGAAGCGTTGGCAGAGACAAACCGGCTCCATCCCCCCGGGGAGAAGGAGCAATGCTGCACCCCTGTGGGAACTGGAGCCTTGGACATCAAACCTGGGATCTGTGGGTGCTCGTACATGAGCTTTCTGTGATCTACAGCATCCCCATCTAACGCCTACATGTGGCCCAGGCACCAAAAGCGGGGCGGGGGGAAGGGGGTCCTGGGCAGGCATTGTATGAGACTTCTTTCTCAAACCGCTGGAAGTGGTGGTGGTGCAATTCCCTGTGACAAGGAATGGGGAGAGCTGAGATTTCTCCAGCTTGCAGGGTTCCTGGAATTGTATTTAGTAGATAACAAGCAGTCAGCATTGTCGCTCCTTGCAGGCAGGTTAATCCTCTAAACTTGAAATGCGTTTCATCTGGAAGTAGGTATATTTGATCATACAAGGGAAAAAAAATTAAATAGGAGCCCCATGCAAATAGGAAATTATGCAAATCACCTTATATATTAGACTGATAAAGTTTGTGGTTGCTATTTCAACTCACGTTGCCTGAATGCAAATTCTGAAGTAATCTGCTAAATGTGAGCAAGCCTGGCATGCATGATAATATCAGGCCAGTTCCCTTGGTCCCCTGTGCTGTAGGGCCTCAGCATCGCTCTCCACGAGAGCATTTGGCTTTTTGCAGCAGCTGCTGCCGTTTATCGAGTAGCCTCCGCACCCCTGACACCCTTTCTTCTTGCTGGGTGAATTGTCATTTTGGAGACCGCAAAGCCAAGCCTGGAAAGTAACTTCTTTCATCCAACAAAATAGAAATGGTGAAGCCATCAGCAGCAGCTTTCCATTCAAATTTCTGACTTTTCCCATCCCAGCCCTGGGCTGATGGGGAGCACAGAGCGCCTGCAAGCTCCATCCGTGGGGGTGCGGACTGCGCCTGGGGCAGCTCTCGTGCTCCGGGCACCAACCGGTGTCTGAACGATGCGGTATGCAACCGGTACTCGCCCAGGCCTGGCTTGCACCAGCAAAGGGCTCCGGATCCTATCTCGGGTCCCAGGGACCGGCTGGTGGGCAGCGGGGCACGGCGAGCCTCCCACAGACCCTCCAAACTGCCTGGTGGGACGCAGCACTCCCTGGTTGCGTTAGGGCAGCGTGCGGCCTCTGCTCCATGGAATATAACAAACAGAGGAGCATCACTTCCAAAAAATAATCGCCCATTAGCAACAAGAAGGATCTTGACTGGTGAGCACCACTGCTTCCCTCTGTGCTGGCTGGAGCAAAAATCTCCGTTAGCTGCTGTTAGTTCAGTTCCCTCCAATACTATACATATTAAACCAATATTATACGTCCTTTTGGTCACCTTCCTTAACCGTCCTCCTGCTCTCTGCCTGGGAGGGGAGTGCTCGGGGAGAGTTTGCACGCTGGCTCGCAGGGACCGCTGGCTTCCTCGACGGTGGCCCTGAGATTTACTTGCGTTGGCTTTATGGAAATTTGTTGTCTGAGCTCCCTTTTGCACTGGTGGATTTTTCAGGAAGATCGTTCACGTGGCTGCGGCAGAGCTGCCAGCATAATTCTGCATGCACACTCGCAAGCCCGGGGACTTTTGGCACTGAATTAGCAAAGACTCCGAGATGCAGGCAGGCTGGCCTGGAATTAATAGGGGTGGCCACACAAGTGTCCTCTCATTATTAAACTGAATGAGTCATTTTTTCAATAAACTGTTATATGTGCTAGAGAAAGGGTTTCCTGGGTAATAAAAACTCAGCTGGATTTTCTCAGCAGATGTAATAAAATGAGAACTTGACCAAGTTCTGGAGCAGCGTCCAAGGCGCAATCCATCACGCGTGAAGGGGCTCGAGCTCCCTGTTGCGCGGCAGCGTCTGATGCTGTAGGTGCTTCCCACGAACCAGCGGTTTCCTGAACCGTGTAAGAGGGCTCGAGCCTGATTCCTCTCGCGCTGATTTAATGCTATTGTGACTTTGCTGAAGTGCAGGGTAATTTATGCTTTCTGGGAAAAGAATAGGCATTTAATGAGAGAGTTTTAAACCTTACAGCTACCAGATTGAAACAGTCGCCCCGTGCCTTTCCCAGGTGTTTCTCACGCGTACCTGTAACGCATTAGCCTGTTCCCCACGCTGTTCATATTTAAACAAGGACTTGCCCTTGCGTTCCATCTCCTGCACTGACATATCGCTGGAGCCGTCCTGCTGCACCTCTGCTCCTCCATCTGTAGAAGGAAAGTAATCTTCAACAGGCACCATATTAATTTTTTAAGATCTAAATCTGAACAGTAAGAAATATTATCGAATGGCTGGCCCTGCTGCTTCCTTCTGCCTTTGTGTTATTAAATATGTTAGGGAGGAAATATCAGCCTTGGGTTTTACTGCTGCACAGATCTTGTTTGTGTTGGTTTGCTTTCAGAAATACTCAGAAATTTCAGAAATTGGCTTAAGCTGCGCCAGGGGAGGTTTAGGTTGGAAATTAGGAAAAATTTCTTTATGGAAAGGGTGGTCAAGCATTGGAACAGGCTGCCCAGAGAGGTGGTGGAGTCCCCATCCCTGGAAGTGTTCAAAAAACGGGCAGAGGTGGCACTTGGGGACATGGTTCAGTCTGGTCTGCCCTTGATTGGTTTAGCGTGGGCTTGGCAGTGTAGGTTAATGGTTGGACTGGGTGATCTTAAAGGGCTTTTCCAACCTAAACGATTCTGTGATTCTATGATTTTTTTTCTTTTCCCCTCACTGCCATTGTGAAAATAGCAAATGCCTGAGAGAGGAAAACTAAATATGCTCCTGGTGTTTGATTCTATTGTTGATCTTGCGTTTTAATCTCTTTGCAGAGTGCACACGTGGAAGGGCCCTTGATTTCCCTCCCGTTGATGCCTGACAGCAGCGACTGTGCCCTTCTGCGTTACGCTCGCAGGGTCTCATTTCCTAACTGGCAACGGCTGAACGCGCCAGCCCGCGCGGCTGGCGGGCGCCGAGCTGATACAGCCCGGGGCTGGAGGAGCAGGGACGGGCACGCAGGAGCAGTTCTTTAACAGCCGCAATGCACGGTGTCAGCAGCCCTGACCTGACACCCGGCGGCACGTGCAGAAGTGGGTGACGTTTCCTGCCCCACGCAGCTCGCGCTCGCTGTTACCGTCGTTCTTTATTGGTAGTGTTTAGGTCCCCTCTGCAAAGCGGGGAGGCTGCAGGGGACAGAGCCAGCGGCTCGGTGGTCCTCAGCACGCCACTCCCAGCAGCGGGTGCTGGGGATGCGGGGTTGCTGCCTGTAAAACTGCCCGTTTGCAAACACAAGCTGCCGAACTGCTGCACCGTGCTCTTCGGTAGGGTCCGCTTGAGCTCATCTCCGGGGGAAGCGGCATCTCTGGTTAATGGATGAGAGGTTTGACGAGAGCACAACCAATTTGTGAGGAGCAGAACGAGAGGCCTCAGTGTTAAAAAGCATCCGTCCGTTACTGCACATCCATCGCACCGTGGCTTCCCGCGGGCAAAGACGCGTCCCACCCCGGCAGCACCCGGGAGGCAGCCGGAGCCGGGGAGGGCGGGTGGCCGGACCCTCCAGGCGCGCTTTGGGCTGGTGGGACTCGGCTCCCGGCTCAGCCCTGGCCCTGGCCGGGGCGCGCAGCCCCCTCCCCGCTCTCGGTGCAGAAGCGTTGGGAGGTGGCCGGGGTCCCAGCCGCGAGGACACGGGGACCCGGCTGTCGGCAGGAGGGGAAGGCACAGGGGGCACAGGGGTTGGGACAGCAGCAGCGTGCGGCTGCCTGGGCTTGGGGCAGCGCTCCCAGGTCAGATGAATCATAGAATCATAGAATGCTTTGGGTTGGAAGGGACCTTGAGAGATCATCGAGCCCAACCGGGCGAGGGTTGCAGATTATCTGTATTGGCAATTGTAGAATAAACTGCTGCTGGAATCCTTCAGAGCCTGTGAATGCCAAAGGTTTCTGAAAGTCAATAACCAGAGACGTGTCTGCTCTAGGCCTTCCCTGGAAATGGGGGGTGGAGGGGAGAAACGTCAGATGAGCAGCTCTGGCGCTTCCCCGCGCTCCTGTCGAACTAACCCCTAATTGCCTCTGCGGGAGCCCGTGCTGGCAGGCTGCAGGACAGCCGGGCTGGGACAGCCAGAGCTGGCAGAGGGGAAAAAGGGAAAAAAAAAAAACCTGCCTGGGAAAATCTGTTTCTCATTTTCTGCCTTGTTGAAATGCTGAGTGCTGGGGAGAGTCAAATCTCTTCTCCCTGAGAAGGAGCCTCCAAACGGCCGCTCCGGCTGCAGGTGAAACACCACCGGCAGCATTGCTCTACCTGCTCTCACCTTCACTTACGCTGCAGCGTGTGCAGTGCTGGGGACGATGCACGGCTCCTTCCCGTGCCGGCCGGGATGCTGGCAGGGCGAGCTGGGGGACGGAGGAGCTGGGGCAGCTGGGTGCCCCCACCTCGCTGCCCACCAGTCACATCTGAGCCCAGTTATACTGAGAAAGCACTTGAACTTTGTAAATGTTGAACAGAGAAAATGCATAATTAGGAAATGTTATCGGAGCATTACGTATGTGAGCGGTGCATAGCAGAAATCGTGCTTGTAAGCAGCCTCCAGGACACTGCACTACGGTTTAATCGGGTATGAAATCACATTGATCTCATAGCTGCCTTCCATAAGTTATTTATAAGTGAAGTCCTAATACAGACTGGGGCTCTTATTATTCCTCCCGACTTGCCTCATTGCCGGTGGCCTTTAAAATGTTCCTTTCATATCTTCTTCCTTCTCGTCTTCCATTCCCCCTTTGCCAGCTCAGAAATAATCAAAGCAGGACCCATGTTCTCAGCTGACTTCTGTTCCTCTGTCAGAGCCGCGTCAGTGCTGGCTGACGTCTGTCATGTTCCTTGGAAAAACAGGAATCTCTCTGAGGCTCTTGGGATAAGAGATTTGTGAGGGGCAAGGGAGGGGAGGGAGCCTGGCACACTGCACGGCTCAGAGATGCCCCGCGTTTGCTTGAACCTCTCTGGCCGGAGTCTTAGGGAAATGTTTCCTCCGTCCCGCGGTGCCCGCAGCTCCTCCCCACCCACCCCTTCCCTGTGAGCACGCTGCTGAGAAACATTCAGAAAATCCTTCCAGGCAGAAGTAAACTTTCTTTATATTCTTTCATATTCTCTCCATTTCAGAAGACTTTGTGTGCTGTGGCTGAAGTTGCTGTTTCATAAAGATGCCGCCCGGGAGGAGGGGGCTGGGTCCCTGCTCTGCCACCGGGCTCTTTGCGCTCCGAGATGTGCACAGCCGCTCCGTAATTCAGCCCAAAGGTCTATTTTGTTGCAGGACATGTTTGTTGTGTATACATGTTAATGTGCTCATCATTCAGTATATAAATCGCACCAGTAGCAATCCATCGCGTGCCGTGGTGGCCCCACCCTGGGTCAGGACTCGCGCTGCGAGCGTTCCCATTTCGGTGCAGGGTGTGGGCAAAGGCGAGCTGCTGTCTTGCGGCGGGGCAGAGGACGTGCTTTGAGCAGCGACGAGGAGTTAGGCTAGAAGGCACGCTAAAAGTATCGGGCGTTAGTTATTCTCAGCATTTTTGCAAGCCTTGGCTTTGAGAGGGGGCTCCAAATTTTGAGGCAGTTCGCTGGCTCCCAGGCTGTGGGTCTGTTGAATCTCCTCTGCCTCTTGTTCCCAATCCCCAGCAGCTCTGCGTCTCAAGAGCACTTCATAGCTGAGAGGAAACCACCTTGCGGCACGCTCATCCTTGGTTTAAGCAGCCGCTAGCGAATTAACCCAGAATTTCGGGCCATAGTACAATTTTCCCGGTTTGGGGCGGGAGGAGGAGTTCAGCACAAGAGCAGCCGGTCACCAGGGGCTGCTGGAGGATGGATGCTGCAGAGCACTGGCTCGCTGTTTTCTTTCTGCCCCATTGATCCCCATTAGGAAAGCCCTCGGTGCGGCGCTGCCTGCTGAGAGAAACCCTTCTCGGCGCATTAACACAACAGCAAAGCTGGCACGCAAATAACCGACAAAAGCCAAGAAATGCAGAGTCAGAGGGAGCTGCCTGAGGATTTTGCTGTTGCTGGCAGGCTCAGCGTGGAGAGCTCAGAGACACAGAGGCTAGGGATGAGGCAAGGGCCAAATTTCTGTGGGCAGAGGACACTCCATGAGGGTGCCAGTGGATAATCTGGATAATGTGACACCAGGATCTGAGTCACGCGCACGGGAGGCTTTGGAAAGCCTGGACTCCCAGCTTTGCCTGGGCTGTGGCAGGAGTTTAGAGCTGAGCGAGACCAGCCCTGTGTCATGCAGATGGCTGTGCACAGCGCCAGCCAGGGCGGAGAAGAAGCAGAAAGACCCCAGACTCGTGTGCTCTTGCAAAGCTGGATCCAGCCTCTTCCCAGCACTATTCCCCCGCCCGTGACAGCAGTTTCCCAAGGACTTGTGTAGGGGAGGCTCAGGAAAACTGATTTCTGGAAGGGGCTGGAGAAATATCTACATCTTGTGAGCTTGGTTTGTAAAGCCCCCAATGTGAGGTTTTCAGAAGGGCAAGTCTGGGATTACGGCAGTCTTGCTGCTGAGAGGAGAGGTCTGAATCCTGAATTTATTTCTTGTGGAGGTGCAATGAGGTGTTTTTTAAAGACATATTTAAAGTCAGGCCGCATATATCATTAAGGATGTGGGATTTTGAGAAGCTTTATTATTAATTAGCATTTATATTACAGTAATGCCTAGGGAACCCTAAATGAAGTCAGGGTCCCATTGTGCTAGGGCTGAACAAACATGCTGTGCAGGGCGGTCCCTGACCCACAGAGCACACAAACCGGATCAACTGAACGGGCGAAGGAGGCAAAACTGAGCCGGAGACGAGCTACATGACCGAGTTTGGGACAAGTCCTCTGTAGATGTCCCAAATGAAACAGTGCCATGGCCGGTGCGAGAGCCCGGACGGCTTCCTCTGTTAATTTTTCTTTACTGCTCACCCTGTGCATTTGAAACATCAGCCTGTCTGTAGAGCTGTCCTCCTGCTGCTGGCCTGCCCGTGGAAGGTGCGGGTGTCACACGTGGCTCTGCGGTGCCGGAGCTGGCTGTCTCGGGCCGGCTCCTCCACGGCGGGACACGGGCCCGTGACCTTCTTACCCATCGGTGTGAGCGGCACTTGGCAGCGCAAGAGCCCTGCTCTCCATGCGCGTGCATGCCGCTGAAACATCAGGTTACTGCTGGAGGCACCAGCTGTTCATCCCCCCGTTTTGATGAAAAAAAAACAGTGAAGCATGGAAACTACTGGCTGCTGTCCTGCGCAGAAAAGACACCTCTCTATCTGCAGTGCAACAGGCTGAAACGTGAGCAGTTCCCATCCTGGGTGTTACCTTACCTGGTTGTGTTTCTACATAAACCAAGACTTAGCATTAGCATTTTTTTTTTCCTTCAGTGATGGATCCAACACATTTTGCAAGCTGTCTGCAGGACAGATGAAGTCTGTCAGATGAAGTTTCCCAGATGAAGTAAGAAGGAGTGCGGGGTCCTCCCCGAGCTCCTGCAGCGAGCTGGGCACAGGGCAAGGAGCCCAGAGCCATTCTGCCTGTGTTGCAAGGTTTGCTCCTCCTTGGAGACGCCGCCTCCTCTCCAAAGGTGCTGAGCTCTCCCTAAAGATGCTGAGTTCCTAGAGCAGCCGGCGTTTCTTATTTTCAGATAATATCCATAAAAAATAAAGCTCTTTTCTACTGACTTCCTCTATACCCTGTGAGGCAGTGTAACTTCTAACGTTTGCATCCTTGGTAACTGCCTGCGTGCTCTGTCTGTTGTGCTACCAGAAGACGTACGGTAGGCGAAGCACTTCCCTGTATTCCCTAGATTCAGCTCTTTGCGGTGCTGATTTTGCTGCCAGCAGTATTTCAGTAAGTGAACTACATGCTTCGGCGGGTTCCTTTTCTAGAAACTTTTCTGCTCTGTGACCCCCGTTCAGTGCTTGTGAGGTGGCCAGCAAAGCCCTTCACCCCGGGCTGGTGTTTGCTCCCGAGAGCTCCTTGCACCCGGCTCTCACCGGAGCCAGGGGCCGAAGATGTGCGGGGAATGAGGGGAGGAATGCTGCCCGCCGGCACTGCAGCGCGCAGGCTGCAGCCTCGCCGAGCGCTGAAAAGCCGCAGCATGCAGCTGGACTCCTCCATCCCACCCTCCTCTTGCGATTCAGAAACTCAGCAGTCCACGCCCCGGGCCCAAACCTCTGTTTCTGTGAATTTTGCTCCTCCGCAGCGAGGTCCAAAGCAGAACAAACCTGCATATTCACCGAAAGCGGTCTGCTCCCCGCGAGCGGGGCTGGCAGTGCTCTCCATGCAGTGGGGTACCAGCTGGCTGAGTTTTTGAGTTAATTACTTTCTTTTGAATGTTTGTGTGTTTGTTTTAGTGCTGTTAGGTGTACTGTGCTGTAGTGCAATTAATCAAGTGTCGGGATGCTTGCACCCCTCGTGTAGGCATCTTTTATTAACTGCTATTTAAATTGAGATCGCTTTGCTCATTACAATGGGTTCGACCAAGCCTCCCCATCCCAAATCTCTGATCTGTGCAGTGAGGCTGGGAGAGCTAACCCTGCCCGTGAATGCTGCAGAGGGAGTTTTTTTCCTCCTATTTTAAATGCAGGAAGAGATGCTCCAAAGCTTCAGACAGTAATGTAAAATAATAAATGAGTTTCCATGAGGGAGAAATAAACCAAAACGAACCGGCTTGCAGGCGCAGCGTGGCTCAGCTCACGGCTGCTCCAGACGCGGCAGCGGTGCAGCTCCCCCGGCTGGGGCTGGAGCCCCGGCTCAGCCGTGCCGCCGCCGCGGGGTGCGAGGTGCTCCTCGGCGGGGGCGAACGCGGGGTGCGGGGCCGTGCCGCGGGGCGAGCTGGCTGCCTGATGGCCAGCAACCGCAGCCCAAACCAAGAGCGTTTCCAGATGCATCCCAGATGAAAATCCAGGCTGGGTCCTTACCCCAGGGAGCACCCGTCTGCAGAGGATGAATGGTGCGAAGCCTTGAAAGGTTACCTCAGCTGTTAATTGCTGAAAAACACCTTTGGATAGAATATTTATAAGGAAAAATGTTAATGAGCGCTCATGCCAGCTAGACGGTGCCCCAGCACGGCGCTGCACCGGCTCCAGGGGGGTTTGCAGGGCCCTCGTGTAAAGACTGCGGGTCCCCAGCGCACGCTGAGGTGATTTTCTCATCATAAGCCTCTCGATTAAAGAGGAGGAAAAAAATCATTGTGATTGCAATGTCCAATTGTCAAATATGGTCAGCCTGGAAATCAATCCAATAAAAATGGAAAGCAGGGTGCTGGGGGCAGGGAAGCTGGGCTGGCAGAGGCAGGAAAAAGGGTTTGCTTGGAAACTTTAATTAAAGCACCGTAAAAGGTTTTCAGGACACGCAGCAGCTCTTCCTACTTTGGTGAAGAGATAAAAGCATCCCAGCAAATACTGACACACTCTGGAAACATTTTACCGCTCCCAGGACAGTTGGGAGATGCTGTTTGCAGAACCCTCCTCGGGGGTGCGGAGGGGCTGGTTGCATTTGTGTTCGGTGTTTTAGCGCAGCTTTCCCAGGGAGGCGAAGCCGCGGCGTCCCCGCGACCGGCAGCTTCTGCCTCCGCATGGGAGCAAGGGTGGCAGCCGCGGGACGTGGAGCCTGGCAGGCTGCGGGCAGTCCGGAACGGGAAAAACAGGGGAAAAAAGACAGACCCTGGCAAGGTTTCCAGATGCTACTGTTTAAAGTGCGCTGGAGCCTGGGCTGGATTGCTGTGTGCTTAAGTGGGCAGGCGGCGCGAGCCGGCAAAACCAGAGCGATCGTCAAGGCTGTTACGCAGGAGCCAGCCAGGGTGTGCTCTGGAAAAAACTGGTGACCACCAGAAACGTTAATGTGGCTGAGTCTGTTTGCTCATTAAGCCCAGCTCTGTTCCGTACCGAGATTATACAGCCTGAGAGCCCTGGTGCTTAACTGGAGAAGCTGTTGATGTATGGAATTACCTTTAGAAATACCGCTGGAAAACACAACGTTTTCTTGGCAGTACTTGAGCAACTGTAGTCATGCACACTCAAACTGTCACTATCCAGCTACTAGATAAAACTAGAACTAGAAAAAAAATTATGTTAAATAGTTCCAAAACCTCCTCCATACAGAGCAGGTTTACAGTGATTTAAAAGTTATAATAATTTTTTTTTTTTTTTAATATGCCTGAGGTGTTTCATCCCTGACATGTGGTGAAGGCAGGTAGTAGGGACACAGGAGAAATACAGCCTGGGAGTAATGGCAAGAATAGGTACCATGCAGAAATATATCGCTCAAAAACTGACTAGGTTTAAATATTCTAATGAAAAATAAGCTGAAAAAGAGAAGAGACGGTGTTCACTGTCTGAAGTAACTAACGGCAATACTCCAGGGCCCCACTCAGCAAGGCAACACTCTACAAAACAGAGAGAGAAACATTTTTTTCCACCAGATTACTCAGTAAAGTAACAAAATACAGACTTGAATAACCTGTAAACACTGCATCGGTCCTGCAGGTACTTACTTCAGCTAATAAAATCCTCTGTTCCGGGTAACAAGGTGGCAATAGCTGTGTGAAAGCAAACAGAACTCGCTCTGTTTTGCATCATTCAGAAAGAAATGACAAATGAGATGATAAATACGAACAATAACCGCCACACTTCAAACTGTGCATCTTAAAAGTATGATTGTCATCTAGGTGTAGAAATTGTCTAATGAAGCATGCCTAATTTTGGAGCGGGTTATTTTTAGTATCTCTCATGAATCAGGTTTGTTCTCCGTAGTGCAGCGACTTGGCAGCGCCGAGGCAGGAGGCTGTTGCCTTTCAGCAGGTTTAATGGCAGGGCTCTTCCCTCCGCTTAAGTCCCTCCTGTCCTGTGTTTGAGACCCTGCCGTGACCGCCTCCCCTGAGCAAAGCCAGGCATCGCCTAATCCCAGCGGCAGGCAGGGCGTCCGTCTGAGACTCCGTTATGCTCCACGAGCCAGCTCTGCTGCTCCTGAAACAAGTGGTGGAAGGAGCATGCCCTAGTCTAGCTCAGAAAAAATGTATTTTTTTCATAGAAGAAAGTTTCTTCACAATGCAATGCCCTCCCAAAGCATGAAGGACACAAGCTCTGTGACCACCATGTGCATAATCCTGCTCTTGCTGAAATCCCAGGGAACGTTGTTCTCTGAGGTCTTCCTTCAGCCACCTGAATGCCATAAGAGTGAGGCAAAAGGAGGTTGTGTGACCAGACTGAGATGTCATCTGTAGTGCGTTGCTGTTACCTGCTGTCGTGTTAGGCATCCCACTGTTTCCTCCTGCCTTCGTGTCTCAGGGAGAAGTGCCTCCAGCCTGGCCCAGCAGCCCCCCACGTAAATGGGCTGCACAGCCCCGTTCCCAGTCGAGCTGCTGGAAACAGCCAGACCCGCCGTCTGAATCAACCCGAGCAGGATGTGTTCCTTGGCCAGTGCCGTGAGCTGTCGCTCTGGGACCTGCAATGGTGCTGGATGTGCTCCCCTAGAAGGGAGAGAAAATACCGGAGCAGAAGATGATCTTGCATTCTATGTTGGCTTTGCTGGCCTTGAGCACGTGCCCTGTACCATTGGTCTGGAAAGTCATTTTTGAAGAAATGGCTTAGAAATTGCTGTATTGGACACAGTCATGCTGTTATCTTTCCAGAGAAGGAAGTTTATCTTCTGCGAGCAAAACACATCTATTCAGCAAACTGTGCAGCGTTTGAGGTGTAATAATAGACTGGTGGAAAACCATGTAACTTGCCTTCATCTAATCAAGGAACCAGAACAGAGTTAAAGCGATATTTTTTTTACCCAGTGCCAGTTGGAAAAAATTGGAGCTTATTCTGTATTGGTTTGGCCTGAAAATAGGATGCAGAACCCTTCTGCAAATGCCTTACCATTAGCAATTAGCTTGTGCATCTAACTGTACTCTGTATAAGCTAAGAGGTTTGCATGTAAGCTGAAGGGCTTGCATCTCACATACTGTGTGCAGTATCAGTCATGCCTTCTCAGAGAGAAGCTCTGGGTTGAGTCAGAAAAGAGGCAGAGAAGGGCAAAAATAGAGGTAAGATTTATGGAAAGACTTCTGTGTGAAGAGGTCTTAACTAGATTATGACTGCTCAGCTTGCAAAGGAGATGCTGGGCAAGGGAGATACAATAGAAATGTGCAAGAAGCTTCAATATCCACAAATTCAGATTCAGAAAACCTCTCCAGAAAATCACAGTTTGGTATGGTCACCCCTAATCCTAGCTAATTCAAATACAAAGTATTTCAATTATAACAGGAAGAAACTTTTTGGAAGTTTGGACTGGCCAGGGAGCTGATGCTCGTAAGCTTGTTTTGCATTTTAGAATAATTTGATTTAATCAATGCCTTTCACATCAACTGAAAGTAAACTGGAGGACCGCTGAAGAATTCTCCCTTCCCGGCTCTGTCACTGTGCAGAACAGCTGATTCCTTTCGTTAGGACAACCCGCTTCGAGGCTGGGGTGGTGTCACCTCTGGCAAGCTTCTGCGTAAGTTTACTGTCACTGCTGGCTAACAAGCTTGTTCTGGATATAATGTGATTCCCCCCCCCCCCCCCCCTTGTGTGGTCCCTTGGCAAAATGATCCATCATCGTCCTGGGATTTCTGCGAGAACCAGCCCTGGCAGATGAGCTCCAAGGCTGCATTTCCCTAGCAGATCCCTGCGGTCGCACGGAGGGCCTCGTGCGGGAGGGCTGCGGGAGGACCCCGAACTGCTGCGAGCTGTCAAAGCGAGGGCTAATTTACATCGCTGCTGCCCGTGAGCTGTGTGAGCACCGCACAGTTCCTGGTCTTCCCCCTCCTTTCCACTTAGAGGGATGATTAGGAAACATCAGCCAGCCAGCCCGCTGCTTGGTCAGTTCAGGGACAGTTTGTCCTTCCCATTTCTTGTCCTGGTTTTCACGCTTCTCCCTGCTCTGCTCTCCCAGCTGCAGAGGCACAGAAATCAATCAGGGTCCCAGGGCTTTGGTGAGCAATCATCCGTCAGAGAAAGCAATTTCCCAACACGTGGAGCGTAGGGTAATTCAAAGAAAGCGAGACCATGGGCTGTGCTGTTAGGTGAGGGTCATTTCCAAGTATATTTCTGTTTTCTACTTCTTTTACGCCCTGGTCTGGCAACAACAGTATTATGTGTTCTGCAGAAAGAGCCCAGCATGGTAAATGAGGTGGCAAACAAACTCCTGCTTCTTATCAAAGCATTCAATCACTGTCGGGAAAGTCATCCACTAAACCAGCAGCTCCTGGAGTGCTTTTTCCTGGTAAATTGCTACACAAGTTCAGGAGAGCAAAGTGACATTTCTTCTTGCTGCCTGTAATTAATACTTTGGGTGCAGCAAGAAGCTCCCTGCCCAGACCGGTCTGGCTGTCCTCGTCCAGCAAGGCTGGAGAGCCGGCCCGCGGGAGTTCAATGCCACGTGCTCGGAAGCAAAGGCTGCGGGATGCACGGACAGGCTGCGGGATGCACGGACGGGCTGCGGGATGCACGGACGGGCCCCGCGCTGCCCCGGCTGCTCCCCCAGCCTGCCCCTCTGCTCCCAGCAAAGGGACATGAAGCCTGCGTGAAAGGCCGGTGGATGAGTCAGTGGATGAATAAACGCCCATGGAGAGAAAGAGAAATTATCTGAAGAGATTTAGAAAGCCGGGGACGGTTGCTGGGCTGGGTCTGTGACTGGACTGGGCGAGGACTTCACCTGTCAGCTTCATGCGAGACAGCACGTGCAGAGCAAAGCTGGGGCTGAGCACGTCACTGCTGGAGACACAGCGACCGGTTTGCTCAGCTGCAGGGCTACACGAATGCAGGCAGCGTCCCGAAGGGTCTTATATATTTAAGTATGTACGTATGAATATGTATGATGTGTATGTATAAAGATAGAGAAGCAAATTTTATTTCCTTTCAGCAGATACTTCCATTTATCAGAAATACCAACAAAATTTCTTTTAGTTTTTTCATAGAAAAAATTAGTTACTAGATCAAAGCTGCACAAAGGATGCACTGAAAGCAGTCATTCAGTAACAACAAAGAATCAGCTTCCCAAATGAGAAATCTCCCTCTTATGTCATAAAAAAGACATTTCTGTATTACCTTTGGAGAAGCGATGGCTGTTAAATCTTACACAATGAAACATAAGCCTTTCTGAAGTGCTGAGAAAGCCAATTCAGATGGAGCTAGAGTGCCAAGGAATGAAAGGGGAACACTTAGGAATTGAAATTGCAAATTGCCTGATTGGAAAAAGGGTTTTCCAAACATCCTTTGAGCTGGAGCTGCTTCTTTGCTGCTCTAATATGCTCACTCCAGCACTTCGCATCCTTCGTTGAAAGGCAGAACACTCAAGAGACACAAGCAGCGATAGCCCCAGCTTCGCAGGCAGGAAAACCTTGGCCAAGAGTCGCTTTCCCGCTGAGCCGAGCCTCTTTTCCCAAGGGTCGTAGCAGAGGCCGGGAGCAGCACCAAGATCTCCCGCGTGGGTTTTACAAAGACATTTGTAGCAATGACAGGGAGCCGCAGCCCCGTGGCCCAGGCAAGGGCCGGCCCTCGGCAGCCAAGCTCCGGCACGGCGCGGGGTGGGCTCCCCACGTCCCCGCAGCCCTGGCCTGGTGCTGGCGACGGCCGCTCCGTGCCGTCGGGGACGCCCGTCTGGACCCGGGGCTGGATCCAGGGCTCCCGCAGCTCTCGCTCCGCCCCGAGCGAGCCGATGCTGGTCAAAGGCCTTTCTGGTGCAGAGGAAGGGCTCGTGCTGGTAATTTGGGTACCACAGTGTTCCCAAGAGAGGGTATTTGCTCAAGGGATAATGCTGAAAAAAAGCGTGCTTTTTTTGCACGCTTACTTTGGAAGACTGAGGCTTCGCTTGCTTGTATACCATATATTTTTATGAAATGCTTCAATCTGGTTTCCCTTAGGTATAATTGGATTTTTCTCGATAAGCAACAAAATAAAAAAGGAGTTTATAGCATCTCTTCAGCATTCGCTTGTTTAAAAGCAAACAATACTGCAACATTTAAAATCAAGGGTGCATTTTTAAAAGCAAGGCAAGGCAGTAACTTCTGCTTTAAAAAGCCGTACAAGTTTTATGAAGCTATTTTACACGGCTCCAGAGTTTCAGGAGAGGAGAAAAAAACACTCAGTCAAAAACAGAATATATTTTTATAGCAGCAAAATTTCTAGAATGAGACTATAGATCTTCTGCTAATATGGGGAGCCTTCAGAAATACACACCCACATGCCAGCACAAACAGCGGACAGCTATAGAGATGGATGTCATACAATATTTAAAAAGAAAAAATATATAACTCCCAGCGAGGCAGGGCTGGCTCTTTTCCCAGGTGGATTCTTGTTCTGACAGCATCACAAACATGACAGATGTGCTTCTTTCTAATTGTTTGTGGCTGTGGTTTATCTCTCTTACCCGTGACACTTCAGGAGCAGTCGCCCCGCTCCTAGCGCTGTGTTCCCTCCTCTTCGGCGTTTGAAGCTTTTTTGGTTGTCAGTGTTCTCCAGCGTGACGCGAGCCTGCACCGCGCCAGCGGAGGGTGGCCGTGCCCCGGGCCCCCTGCAGAGCCCTCCCGCTCCCAGCCCGCGGGCCCCCGCACAGCCCTTAGAGCCGCTTGCTCTTCTCTTTGACTCGTGGCACCTGCTATAGATAGAGACAAACCAGAACCACCTGCGCGTACCTGTGCTTCCCCTGACATACGGGCAGGTGTGCGCTGATGTGTGTCTGCCCTCACCGTGGCACTTCTCTGCTGTTTCCGTACATCAGAAATCCACGCTGCGTGCGCTCCCGGGCAGGTACCTCATTTTTCTGCCCATATCTGACACACCTGGCAATCAGCTGCATGCTAAAAATAACAAACAGAAAAGAAGGTGGCCAAACAGCCTGGAGAGACATGGCTTCCAGACCCGAAAAGCCACCGCCTCCTGTGCAGCTGATTTTTTTCCCCCCAAACTCAGACCAGCAGGCAACTGAATATATTTTTCCTGCGTGAGCATGTGTCCTCTGCTAAGAAATGGTTTTTTGTCTCATCTGTACTAATTTGCTGGGTTTCAAGGCTGCAGTTGTTTAGCTTGCCCTCCCTGAGACCACCTAGGACGTTTAGGACTCCCAGCCCCTTCAGATGTTTGCTCTTCAGCTGCGCCGGGTTCACCGAATGTCCTCAGCGAGCCCCAGAACAGAGCAGCTTTTGGTGCCAGATGTTCCCTGATGTAACTCATGCATCTGTGACCTTTACATGCTCAATTCATCGCCAGTCAGTCATCAGCCTGATGCAAAGCTCTTTCCGCACAAAGGTCTCCTTTCTCCTGTGTTTCCAAGAGCGGGATCGGGCAGCGACGGGAATGCTCGCAGCGGCAGCAGCACAGAAACGTGCAGCCAGCCGGCATTACCGCGCCTTTCATCTGCGCCAGCCTGGACATGCAAACCCTTCCTTGCTGCTTGCAGATGCAAACGTAAACGGCGTTTTAGTTGGATGTTGTGGCACTTGGAAAAACTGTTCCAGTGCGGCAGTTCTCGAAAAATCAAACCCTCCCGTTCAGCCCCTGGGCAGGCAGAGCCCGGTCCTGCCGCCGGCCCCGCCGTGCAGCGAGCGCTGCGGACACGGGGGGGAGCTCCAGCCACGCGAACGGGGCGCAGGGCCCGGACCCACGGCCGGTCCCAGATCCACGGCCGGTCCCAGATCCACAGCTGGTCCCAGATCCACAGCTGGTCCCAGATCCACGGCCGGTCCCAGATCCACAGCTGGTCCCAGATCCACGGCCGGTCCCAGATCCACGGCCGGTCCCAGATCCACAACTGGTCCCAGATCCACGGCCGGTCCCAGATCCACAGCTGGTCCCAGATCCATGGCCGGTCCCAGATCCACGGCTGGTCCCAAAGCCACGGCCGGTCCGAAACCCACCTCTGTTCCCAAATCCACACCTGTTCCCAAAGCCACGGCCGGTCCCAGATCCACAACTGGTCCCAAAGTCACGGCCGGTCCCAGATCCACAGCTGGTCCCAGATCCACAGCTGGTCCCAAAGTCACGGCCGGTCCCAGATCCACAGCTGGTCCCAGATCCACAGCTGGTCCCAAAGCCACGGCCGGTCCCAGATCCACGGCTGGTCCCAAAGCCACGGCCGGTCCCAGATCCACAGCTGGTCCCAAAGCCATGGCCAGTCCCAAACCCACGTCTGTTCCCCAATCCACACCTGTTCCCAAAGCCACAGCCGGTCCCAGATCCACAGCTTGTCCCAAACCCATGGCCAGTCCCAGATCCATGGCTGGTCCCAGATCCACAGCCAGTCCCAAACCCATGTCTGTTCCCAAATCCACACCTGTTCCCAAATCCACACCTGTTCCCAAAGCCACAGCCGGTCCCAAAACCACGGCCGGTCCCAAAGCCATGGCCAAGTCCCAGATCCACGGCCAGTCCCAAACCCACGTCTGTTCCCAAATCCACGGCCGTTCCTGAGGTGGGGGGTCCTGGCCAGCCTGCTGCTGGGCTGCACTGCCCCGAGCTGCGGGGTGGCCGGGGTGCAGACACCCGCTGGTGCCCACCACTGTCCTCAGCCGCACCCATGGGCGTTTGCTTCGGTTTATGAATGCCATGGAAGCATTGGATTTCAATTCTTGACGCCAATGCAGAAGTGCAGGTGGTTGGGAAAGCCCCCTGTATCGGAAGGGCAGTCATTGCGGTGATGTGCGAGCGTGAATCCCCCACCTGGCCATAACCCCTCAGTACGGCTCTCAGTCTCTACCCACTTTTTTCCCCAAAGCCTGGGGTTTTTTTTTTTCTTCCAGGGAGATGAGCTGCTGGGCCAGCCTACAGCCTACACCTCCCTGGCGGGCTCTGTGTCCTACACTCGCAGGATGTGGTGAGTTAAGTCAGCTTTTGTTTTGTCCGACTTCCTTCGTTTGTGGCACTCTGCTAGCACCCTTCCCCTTTTCTCCAGCCGCAGACAGCAAGTGACCCTCCTGCCGACGGCCGCTCTCCCTCTGCCAGCAGCCACCTCTTCCCTGGGGCTGCCTGGCCTTCTCGGAGCATCCTCCTCCCCTTACGCCCTCTCCAGCCCATCCTTGCTCTTCCAAGGGCTTCACCCAGCAGGGTCGCTTCTCTCGTGGGGGTGGAAGTGAAGTAAATGGTGCGTTGGAAGTAAAGAAAAGCCCATGAGCGGGAAGCCTGGTACGAGCTGCTACCATTTTTCATGCACATGATGAAAGGACGTCTGCCCTAAAACCATGTTCTAAGGATAAAAGAAGAGACAACAAGTGAAAGGCAGAGAGACAGGAGAAGCGCGGTGTAAGAGAAAGGTAATCGCAATTAGAGGTCTTAATGTACCAACCGCTCGGCAGTGCCACGAGGGCACCTACAGCCCGGCACAGCTCAGGAGAGGCAGCCCACAGGCTTTTTTTCCCCGCTGGGCTCTGAGATTGCTAGACCAGAGGCACTGCAAAAGCTCCAGTGTTTATCAAGGCTGGGAAATAATGCTCAGACAACCCTGTCTAGACAAAAGCATCTTCTTCCGAACATACTAGACAGGAGACTGCAATGGCTAGAGGCGAGGTTTATTGCTGGCGTTGTCACTGTGTAAAATCTTGTCACTATGTGACACTACGTTTTGCAGTGGATTCAGAAATTTCGACTTTAGAAAGTGCTGGTTTCATAGCCCGTGTCACCATGCGATGGTGCAGGCCCCGTGCTGCAGCACGGGGCAGGCTGCTGAAAACGGGTTTCAGCTCTTCAGAACTGAGCGCGTTAGCAATGCCACACACATCTCGTAGGAAGGTCAGAGACGGAACGATTGGCCGTGTTCTCCACAGAAAGGGGTTAGTTCTCGTTTCAGCTGCCACGCCGGCTTAGCAGACTGCTGGGTAAGCAGCTCCAGCAGCAAAAAAACCTGCTGCCCTCAACAGCTTGGCCGCCCAGCAGCACCCGCTCCAGCTGAGGCACCCGTGGGCGACATTCCCTCCGGCAGCAGCCTCCAGCGCCTTCTGGGCTCTTTCCTCAGCTGAGAGCAGGTAAGGAAAGCTGAACGCGCCAAGCTTTCCGCCACACCTCTGCGCGGTGCCCGCTTCTGCCATCGCCGCATCGCTCGGCGCTTGCGAAAGATCATCGGAGGGAAGTTGTGACGGCCGGCAGGTACCGCGCCCACGCCGGCGGCCTGCCCAGGTGAGTCACGCTGCAGGACAGCGCGTATTCTAATATTGCTTCGCAAACACAGCAGCAGTGCTATAAACACCTGCAGGGAAACCATGGCCCTCGGGAGCAAGGCCAGGTTCAGGCCGGGGCATCCCAAGGGGAGCGGGCCCCAGAGGTGCCATGGAGGGAGCGGGGGTGCCCCGGGCACCGTGAGGGCAGTGGGGGTGCCCCGGGCACCGTGAGGGGAGCGGGGCTGCCCCGGGCACCGTGAGGGGAGCGGGGCTCAGAGCCGGTGTGAGGGGAGCGGGGCTGCCCCGGGCACCGTGAGGGCAGCGGGGGTGCCCCGGGCCGGGGGCCCGCTCCAGCCCGGCCTGAGCCAGCGGAGGAGCGCCGCCCCGCTCCCAGCTCCGGGCTCCGCGGGGGCTCCCGGGCGGCCGCACTCGCCGGGGCTGTGCCCCGGGCTCTGGGCGAGGGACGAGGCCCGGGGGCACCGGGCCCGGGCCCGGCCCACGGCTGAGGCTGAGGCTGAGGCTGAGGCTGCCGCGCCCCCGCCCCGCCCGCCCGCGGCGGAAGTGACGCGCCAATCACAGCCGCCCGCTCGCTCCGCCGCCGCCGCCGCGAACAAAAGGGATTTTCATCCTCCGCCCCGCCCTCCTCGCCCCGGTTCCGCCTCCTGATTGGCTGTCGCTGCCGCCGCCGGCCGGCCCACGCCCTCTCCCCGCCTCCCCCGCGGCGGATTGGGCCGCGGGCGCGCCGGGTGGCGGCTCTGATTGGCGGCCGCGCCGTCCCTCAGCGGGCGGGCGCGAGGGGGCGGGGCGGCTGGATGGGGAGCGGAGCGGCGCGGTAGTGGCGGCGGCGGCGCGGGGCAGGTCGGGTTGGGTCGGGTCGGGTCGGGTCGGCGGGGGCGGGCGGGGGGCGCGGGTCCGGGCGCGGTGCCGGCCGAGCTCCGCTCCGTGCGGCCGGGCCCGGTCCGGCCCGCCCTTGCCCCCGCGGGTGGGCCGCGGCAGGTGCGGAGCGGAGCGGCCCGGCCCGGCCGGCGGGGCTGAGAGGGGCGGTGGCGGGGCCGAGCTGCGGGCGGGGGCGGCCGCGGCCGGGGCCGGGGCCCGGGCGGGCGGAGGCTGAGGGGGGGCGGCGTTACCGGGGGGCGCGGGGAGCGGGGGGCGTGACCGGGGCCGGGCCCGGCGGGTGGGAGCGGAGCGGCGGGGCCGGCGGCTGCCCCTGAGCCCGCCCCGGGGCCCGCGGCCCTGCCCCGCGGCCCGGCCGCCGCTCGCCCCGCAGCGGCGCCGGAGGAGGGCGGGGGGCCCCGCCGCCCCCGTTGCGGCCGGCAGCGGCCCCGGGTTGGTGGGGGGGGGGAGCGGGCTCCGGTGCGGGGTTTGCCTTTGTTCACCGCGGCCGTGGCAGCCCGGGAGCCGCCGGCCGAGCGCAGCCCCGGCGCAGGTGCCCCCGCGGGGAGCCGGGAGCCGGCAGCGCCTTCCCCGCAGCTCGGGGCTGAAGGAGCCGCCCGAGGCGGCGGGGCCCGGCGTGTGCGCTCCCCCCCCGGGCACGGCCGCGCTCCGGCGCCCTTCGGGGGGTCCGAGGGGCAGAGCAGCCCGGTGAGCGTTTCCATTTTCTTTCAAGGAGCTGCAGCTGCCGCGCAGCGGCTCTTCAAGGACTTGGGCAATGTTTTGGTCATGAATTTTATGTATTTGCTCTGTCCGAAGTAGTGCTTCAAGAAGTAACCGGGTGAGGAGGACTTTGGGGGGTAGGTGTCCTTTCTGCTTTTTAGGTAGAACTATTCGATAGGGAGGTGGGGGGTTTAAACGCTGCTCGTTTTAACCTGATCCTCTACGGTTCTGATGTAACGCCAGGTAGCATCGTGGGTGCACAATTACAAAGTGTTTGTTAGCTTTTTTTTTTATTATTATTATATGAACGTATCATGTAATTATTTTAACAACTCAAACATCACGCTACGCATGCAGCAGCGTTTTTAAAAACTTGTCTCTCAAGATTTTTCAAACTGCGCGTTTAGGTTCTCATATGAATGCGACTATGCCCATGCAAGGTCCTGGAAAATATCAGTTCCTCTTCAGGGACAGGGAAAAAAAGCGCAGCTGGTTCAGGATTGTAGATACAGAGGCGTTGTTGCATTGGCGTAGCTGTAAGCACGGCTTATGAGAGGAAGGGAAATAACCTCCTTCAGAGGAAAACAGGAACAGCAAGCTACGTTCTTCACAATATTTTTTTTAAAAAGTAGAAGAGTTTTGAGCCAAACGCTTGCAGAGTGTCTTGGAGCTTCCACTTGACCAGCTCCCCTGTCGTGCGTCGGGCTGTGTGTCCGGCGGCTCTTTGGTTAGCGCCCGCTGCATGGTGACTCAAGCCTTCGCTGAAGTCAGTGGGTGAAGTCCTTTTGCGCTGGCAGTGGTGGTTAACTTGGTTCATGTTTACGTGTGTGTGAGCCCAAGCGAAGTGTAACCTCCGATGGTTTCATAATCATCGTAGCGTGATTCAGTGCGCGGAGGAGCTGTCTCGGTCTAGGAGCTTATCTCTTTTGCTCCTGAAGTGGTGCGTGCCAAAGATAACTTACCCTGGTTTGCTAGCTTGCACGGTTGTACGTGCGCATAAACTGATCTTGATATTTATTATCAGTTAAATACTGGGAAATAACGTTCAAAAGAAGAGTTTTATCTCCTTCAAGGGTAGGTATGGGTCTGCTGAGGGGACTCCTTAATGGTCCGTAGCATAGCTAAAAGGAAGTTTACCTTTAGGCAGCAGTAAGTAATTATCTTTGTTTATGCTCTGAACTCTTGCTAATTGTCCAAAAATGGTGGTATATCTCAGACTCGGGGAAAATATTTATACCATCAGACTAAATAACGAGGTCCTTGCGGTTTGTGATCTGTGTGATTGGAGCGATCAGGATATTTCACTGAATGTAACGGGGTAATATGCTCTGGGTATTTCTAGATCTTGTTTCTTATGCTGGGAAGCTCTATCCCTTGGCCAAAGGTTTTGAAATAATGGGTCACGTTCCCCAGCTGACAAGTACAGATCTGTTTGGCAGAATGGGACTGTTTGTGCAGGAGAGAACTGGGTAATTGAATAGGGTTGGTGTGATCTTTTATTAAAAAGTGGGATGAGGGAAGGCACAGGGACATCGGGACGACCGGAAAGCAGTCTTGGAAGGTCAGCTCAGGAGCCTGAAGGCCAGGAAGGGATTTGGATTTGGATAGGGCAGGAGGAGCTTAGATATGTGCTTATTAGCCCTTTGATCTGGAGATGCTTCTTGTTCTTGTAAAATAATAACATAAAATGAATAGAACGATAGAGCTGTTTTCCATTTTTCACCTCCCTAGTACCCCTAAAAGGGCTTGGGATTGTTACAGCTTCAGCGTAACAGGTATCTGCCGGGAGTGCTGTAATGCATTAAAAAGTTCCCTGTCAATCAGTGCAGAATACAAGTGCAATTTAGCGGGGTTTTTCAGGGCAGTGACTTTATTTGTAGCACCCGCTCCCAGTCTGTCGCCTCGGCAGCACGGGATGACCGATGCAAACAGAGCAGTTAGAGGTCTTCCACAGCAGCAGGTTGCCCACCAGGAAGCCGAGGCTGTACCACTTACATATCTTTAATGTTACCTGTTGTTGTGTAAATGATTGCCGTGCAAACTGGCTCCTGCTTTTTATTTCTGTATTTTTGCCCATGTATTTTAGGACAGGGCTTGTTTATGTTAGTAAGCTGATTAAAGGCTATAGCCATAGAGGCATGTTAAGAATAGCATGGCTTATTTCTATAACACTGTGAAGTACAAGTCACAATGGGAGTATTTAGAATATAGAATAGAAACGATCACTGCCCAGACTAATAGCTTTAAAATATCAAACTGCGGTTGGTAGCTGTCCTCGCTTTAAGAGTTTGCTGTTCGGTAGCTAATGGAGAGATGCAGCTGCACGTTCCCATGTCGTCTCTGTTTAAGAGAAAAGCACAGACACAGTCACATTGAAAGTCCCTGTTCAGAATTTACGGTCCTAGGGTAACGGAGTTGGATGATACACTTTGTTCTAAGATCTCAAAGAAAACATCTCCTTTTTAGTTCTGGCTTATAATGCCACAAAACTAATAAAACTTGATGAGTATCTGGCAAAAAAAGTTGCTGCTATGTCCCATCAGCACTCACTCAGTCTTAGCACCTGGGAATTCAGTCCGAGCAAGGACTGAGATGGTTTTGAAATTAAGCCATGCATCTCCTGAGCAGGCGTTCAGATGTTCCAGGTTTAAAACCTGCCCAGGGAAGTGATGCAGCTCAGACTTAAGTACCCACATAAGCATGGTAAATGTTAAAGGCTAGAAACAGGTCCCCTCTCTTCTCACCCTGTATGGCTCCTTATTTATGTATTAACATTAATTTGCCGCTTCTGTTGCGCTCTCTCCCTTTTTGTATAAGATGAACAAGTTGTAAATCATGCTCCTTCCATGCAGTCTCAGCTAGCCAGGCTCCCTGTGGCGACAGAACCGTCAGAGGCGTACCCGCAGCTGAGGGCGATGGTCAGGTTCACGTCCTGGACAGCGCTGTAAAGGGCCGTCGGCTGATCTGAAAGCGTAGCTGTCGCTGAACGGTGACCGACGCTGAACGGTGACCGACGCTGCCCTGGCCAGCTGCAGTGTGATTTGAGTCAATATAGCGAGTTCCCTAAATTACACTTTTGTGTCAAGTCTTGATCAGGCTTTTTTTTTTTTTTTTTTTAAATTACAACAGATAGGAACAGGTTTACCAAACACTCTACTCTTGTGTTTTCCTCTTGAACATATGTTAATGGATCTGCAGTAGGGAACATCCATGCAATGCTGACAGATCCATAGTGTCCAGTTAAATTGGTTTTGGAACAGCCCCAATACCCCAGACAGCCGTGGTCACTTCCACTGACGTTTCCTTGAGCAGCCCATGCCAATGGGTAGGGCTGGCCGGAAAAGTCTGTAAGAAACGTTGCTGCTTTATGGAATTTCATGGAAAACACTGCGTGAAGCAAGAACGTGACTGCATGATGAGAAACTTGCCTGCTTAGCAGAGGGGGCACGACGTATGCTTCTGATCTCTCCTGCTGTATGAAGGCTACCTACTCCTCTTTGTAAGCAGAACTTTCTGTTCCCAGCAACTGGAAAACTGCTTTGGTATAAACAAGACAGAACTTGCATTTGTGCACAATTCTCCAAGGCACAGTTATGCAAATGAGTTGTACAGCAGTAGTGACTTCAGAAAAATTAGAGTTCAGTTGAATGTTTTAGCTGGGTAGGTTTCTCTAGTAAAGGTTAAGTTAACCCTTTACCACTTGCCAGTGAAGTGGAGTTTGATACCTCTGAGTAGCTGCTTCGTGCTGTGGCATTCTCTGATTGATGCGAAGAGTGGCGAAGGATGGATGTGACTTAGAACAGTATAGCTGGTCGTTGCACAAAGCACAAGGCTGTATCATCGACGGGTATGTTTGCATCAGAGACAAGGATTTAGTCTGTGAAATGCTTGCCGTTAACAAAATAATGTCATAAAAAAAGCTCATTACTAGGCAATGTTAAGTGATTCGGCAAAGGTGCTGGGGAAGAAAAAGCTGTTTGCATATGCAGTTCAGATGATGGATTAGTTCTTATGTGGGCAGTAAAGCTATATTTAATAAATGATGGTGATACTGAAACAGTTTGAGAGAATAGTAATTAAATGTGTGTTTTTTGTGGCATTGATTTTTGTAAAGTGGTTTGGGCCTGTGCCATTAGTAATGCTTAATGGCATTCCTAGGAAACATATCGTAGCACTGAAATGTTCCCTTTACCGTGAAGTTTGTGTAGGTGGCCCAGTTTGGACCGCGTTCATCACAGCTCTTCGCTCTCGTTTTAGTGATGTTTGCAGCTGTGTGATCCAGATGTGTAACTTACAGTAGTATGGCTTTTGAATACCCAGGTTTTTCCCTCTCCTCTTAACTCTGGCTACTTCTTGGTGAATATTATACTGTCATGTTAGCCCATACGTTCTGCCTGCACCATCTGGGTGTGCATATGTTCATGACCCCTGGGAAAAGGTGAAAAATGCATCTTCTACAGCTGGTCTTGGAAGTTAGAGAGAAAATGTTTGCCTTGTGTATTCTCCCCTTTCTCCCCCCGGGCAATTTGCAGTCCAAAAAACTGGAAGCTGAAGTTAAATGGAGATTGTATGTCATAGCTTAGAATACTGATTTTAATGTACAAAGAAATAGCTGGTAAACTGTGTTCAATTTTTCAGGTTTTCAGGATGAATCTGGAAAAACTCAGCAAACCAGAACTACTGACGCTGTTTAGCATTCTTGAGGGAGAATTAGAAGCAAGAGATCTTGTCATAGAAGCCTTAAAGGTATGTTGTAAGTACCATGATACGAGACAAAAATAACAACAGTACTGCTATAGGTTCTGCAGAGCGCTTGTATCCAAGGTGAAGTTCAGAGACAACGATTTATTACTGGTTCAGAATCCTACCTTAATATCAGCAGTATTAGATAATAAATGCTGTATATCATTCTGCGTCTTGGAATTCTTTGTTGAAAGCTGGCTGCAAGAAGCATGTTGGTGTTGAAATATGGTGTTATACATGTGCTTTCATCCTTTCTGATAAAGAACCGAGTGTTTCTGCTATCGGGAGAAATGTAAAAGGTCTATCAGACGTCCTTTGTTGGTTTTGTTCTCCTTTAGTAAGGAGGGCTTCTTAAAGCAGAAATTCCTCTCGCCAGGAGGGATCACAGATTAGTCTTTTAGCGAGAATAACGTCTCACTAAGAAAAAAGCATCCGTGGCCTTGTACTGTACTAAGGCAATAGAAGCTGGCGTTGCTGCTGAGAGCAGACCTGTGTGCTCAGCTACTTATTCTTTCCTTTTGCCGGCACAAGCGTTAGCGTAACCTTCCGGTGAAGTAGATACCAGCTAAAACTAACCCATCGAAGAAGTTAGTTTCAACCGGTGTTAATGCAGCTGACGTCGCGGTTGCGTGAGCACTCGTGATGGGACAAGGCGGGGGCTGGTGCCGGAGCAAGGGGAGCCTCTTCTCGCAGGGGTAGCTCGTGCTGCAGAGCTGTGGCCGAAGCGGTGTTAGCGCGTGCGGTGTTAGCTCTGTGCTTCCGCTTCCCTTGTTCAGGTAGCATGGGCTGTGGTACTCTGTGGCCAGTTTGGTGTGTTAATGTTGAGCCTAGAAAATATTTTTAAAATGTGTAGTCCATGTGTAATGCTGCTGCTTTTGGAAGGATGCTTAGTTGACACTCAGCCTCAGTAAGGTGGAAAAAAAATAGGGGTATAAATGATGGAAAGGGTCAATTTTTGAAGAAATGAGTTATGACAGGGTTGAATATTGAAGGCTTTTCCAAGCTGACCTGTCACTGCTCATAATGTTTAAACTTTCAGCTATTTCAAAAGAGGAATGGCAGCTTGCAGGCCTGAGAGCTGCGGGGGCTTGGGTTTCCAGCAAAAGCTTCTGTAGCTTGATTCCAAATACAAACACCTTTTGCGGGGACGGAGGGAGATCATCCTCCAAAACAGTTGGGATGCTCATGTGTTTATTGTTAATTGCTTTTGCATTTAGATAATCTTTTCATTTTGGAGGAATATCGTTACCCTCTGAAAACTATTGGTCAGGTGGAAGGCTTGGCTCCTCTCCTGGAACAGACTTGCAAATTCCTCCTCCGTCCTGGGACCAGTCTCTAATTCTGTGTGGTCAGAATGTGTTACCCAAACAAGCATCACTTGAATACCGCAGTGTGAAATGCCTGTAATGGAGCACAGAGGGACCGATGGGAAGGAATGCAGCAGCTCCGTTCCAAAGGCTTTTTAACGTGTACATTCCAATAGCAGAAAGCAATTATCTTTGCTGTTGAAATTTAACCTGCAGTTCCCTCTTGCGTGAGGAGATTAATATAGTTAGAATAGCCTATGACACAATTTGTCAAGTACTCATGACTGAGAAGAAATTAAATGAAATTGTAACCTATACTTGGTAATTCTGTAGTATAAAATACCAAGCTAATCAAAGGTTAGTGCTTTTTTTCCCTCTTCCGTAAGGGATACGCCGTAATGTTTCATCTTAGGAATGCGAGGGGAGCTGAAGGCAGTAGGAAAAGGGCAGCAAAAGCTTCGAATCGGCCCTGCCTTCGGCTGCCCGCAGCCCTGCCTCCTGAGCGCGACCTCACGGGAAAATGAAAGCCCTCCCAAGCTGGCCCGTGCCTGCAGCAAATGGTGAGATGCTGTAGGTCTCCAGCTGTGCCGCTGCTCGGGTCCAAAAGCTGCGTTCAGTAACGCCGTGGCTCAAGGCCGGCTTCCTGCTGGCAGAAGGCTGCGTTGCCCTTTCCATGCATGAAAGGAAAAAAAGTCATGTAACTACTTCAGCTGGTGGCTGGACAGAGTTTTGGAAGCAGAAGACTCCCAGCTTTGCTTTGTCCATTTATTTGGAATATACAGTGAGAGAAATTCTGGCCTTGCTCTGCTTTTCTTTGTGTTTACTGATAGTAACTGTGGTAACAGCTTTACAGTGCTTCACGGCTGAAGTGGTTTTGTTGTGTGAGTAATTAAAGGAAAACCCACCTTGCTAATCTGTTTACTTACGTTTGAATACATATCAAATGCTGCCCTGAAGAAGGAGCCTTCTAAGACCGAATGTGAGATTGAAACTCTGAGAGCATTTAGTTTGATTTGTATGCGTTGGATAAACTGAGCTGTAACTTACACTGAGAAGGGCCGAAGCATCCGGGGTGGTGGACGCGCTGGTTGTTCCGTGCACAGCGGAATCGCCTGACCGTGGGCTCGCAGCTGTGTTCCCGGAGTGTTACGGGCAGTGTATTCTGCCCCTGCAATCGGATTTCTTTGGAGGCGTGATAGTTTTGCATTAAGCGCACGTGTATGTTGGAAAGAGGCGGAGTGGAACCTGAACTCGGTTAGAGGATTGCATGATCTTAAACGGTGGCGGTGTTTTTCTCCAGCAGTTACTAGACACATAGATGTCGGTGGTTAAAAATCAAGAGGCTTATCTGCCTATTTACTTCCCATATAGTAAGAAAAAATGCATTTCCCCTCATTTGGCTTCTAATTCAGATTTAAATGCTTCTGAACTCTCTAGATGTTTGAGGCAGATCCTTTGGTACGTTATAGGAAAGAACAAGCACTTGCAGAGAGAGAGAGTACCTTAATTTGTAAACTTGTAATTTGATTATATACAGTCGGCAATAATTGATATTCCTGCACGCTTAGAGAAGAGCGTTTAGCATCTGGCATTTAGCAGAGGGAAGCCATGCGTGCAGATGACAAAGCCGAAAATAGTTTTCTTCTCCCTCATGATATCAGGCCCCTTGTTGGCTGGCACTGGCCCCGTTTCTCGCTGTGTCAAAACCGAGCTTCCGAGCCTGCCTTTCCAGAGACTGCTGGTTTAATTTGCTCCTTCGCTTTCCTCCTTTTTCTTCCCCTCCCGGCAGCAGCACCCCTCCTCTGCGCGCTGGGAGAGGGGGTTTAACCCCCGAGGTCGGTTTGTCTGGCGCTCGGATTCGTGCTGTAAAGAGCGGTTGTTAGGTCACCTCTAATCGATGCCTGCACCACACCATGACTTGCCCTTGCTGACTTCTCTCCTTCGCTGTTTTTCTGTGGTTTACTTCTTTTCGTGCATTGTTTCTAATCGAGCGCTGGGTGTTTGTGATGGGGGCCGTCATCTCTCTGCGTCTGCAGCGGACCTGGCCTTGACTTTTGCCGTCCATTTCCAATTGCAATGTTACTTTGATTCAAACACGACATACTAGTATAAAGGATTAAGTGAGCAAATCTGTATTCAAAAGACTCTTCCAGTGCTTCAGTTTGCTTCCTCTATTTTAAAACCTCTTTGGAAAAAAAGCTTTTTTTTTGTGTGTGTGTGTGTGTGTGCGCCTGAAAGTAGCTTCCTGTCCACTACATAAATCTCAATGTTCTCCTTGGAACAGACCTTAAGTCTGACTTCTTATTGTGTTCCTTTTCCTGTATTTATAATCGTATTTAAATCGTCCAGAAAAACAGATGCTGTCAGAGAGTTGCATAACACTGAGGGCTCGATTCTCGGTCCTTATTGCCATGTGGGAAGGATTGCATGCATGAGCCACAGGTTAGTCTTCTAAAATAGCACACCATGATTGGAAACAATTCAGTATTTAAAGAGGTCTCTATCGCTATGTTAGAGCACTTTGTTCCCCGCCCCCTGTTCTTTAAATGAGAATTTTCCATACATTAGAAAAGAAGTTCTGTTTACTTCTAGAAAACAAGAGACAGCTTTCTGGCTTATTCTTTTATGTTAATAAGGCCTTAGGCAATTTACACTGGAATAGAAACTGTCTATTTTGTGTTAATGCCTGGGAGCTGGTATTCATTGCTTTGCTTCTGAATTCAGTGATGCGCTCGTATAAAGCAGTATTAATGCATTGCAAAATTAAGTGTTCATTTGACAGTGGATTTAGAAATTAAGTTTACAGTGCAGTTTCAAAAACTAAAAGTCTACCTCTTGTTTAAATAAAAGAAAAGTTCAGTAATATAAAACCTTACTGCAGATGCTAGTAAATCTTTCACAGATGGGGTAAAATGGGCTTTTGCATCGCTTATAAAGCCGCTTAGGTCTAGCGGCATCCCGTGGGCAGCGTCCTGCTGGAATGAGGGCTTTTCTTGCACCGTTCCTTGCAGGTTTGGGGAGCTTCTTGTTTATTTCTTGCTTGAAGCAGCACTGTTCACCCATACCTTTTCAAAGACTGATTCTCTCTACCTTCCAAGTACCCAGGTAGGTCCCCAGTGAGGAACAGAGCTGTGGGAACGGCTTCCCTGCTGGAACGGCTCCAGCACTCAGTTCCAGCCGTCCCGGTGTCGCCAGGCTCCCTGTTCCAGCAGCGACCAAAGTGCGGTTCGTGAGCGCCGTCGTCACGAGTGTGCTGGGAGCTGTGCGCGGCCGAGCTCGTACTGGGCTGTACTGGCTGTGCTGCAGACCAAAAGTTCCCATGGAAAGAAGTTGCAGTTTTGTGCTGCTTGACATTGCCCAAGAAAGTTTCTTACATTTTTCAAAGCTGATACCAGGTCTTATGTGGGCAAATCTGGGTAGCTCTCGTTTATCTCGTTTGTTCACTTCACGTAATGATGGCAATTAAGACGGGTACTGTATTTGAGCAGTGTAATTTCTGTTGTGTGGATCTCTAGGCATTGCTTCAGAGCTGGAGCTAAAGTAAGACTCGGAATCCCGCTCCAGCGTTTTGACATTTATTTTTGTGCAAAGCAAGTGGTCCCCACCCCCATTTCCCTTCTCTCTGTCAGGGATTGCTGTGACCTCAGTTTGTCTTTATTCCCACTATCTGTCTCTGGGGAGAGAAGCTAATAAGGAAGTTGAAGGCAGTAAGAAGCTATTTAAAGATTATACCGCTCTCTGCAACATAAAGGAGGAACTTCTGTGCAAATTATTGCTGGAGAACTGCATACGCAGTAGCTACAGTTAATTAACAGTGTGTTTGCGTTGTGCCAAGGGTTAAAACCTAAACTCTAAAATTACAGGCAAGAGTAATATTCTACTTTGTGTCCAAAAAAATACTTGAAACAAGTCTTGGAAATTCCCTGTTTGATGTTCCAGTAAAACAAGTTGTAAAGATTATTGAAGGCAGAGAGAAAATGCTGTCTCATAAACAAGGTTTCAGTAAAAGGAAATCTTTTATAAAAAAAAAAAGATTACACAAATAGATCATGGGAAACATTCATCCCAAAACAGTCTAGAAATCCCAAGAGGAAACAGTAGCTTTTCCCTAACAAAGCGAAGTCATCGCTTTGCCTGCCTGCACAGGAAACATCTCTTCAGTTGTGTCAGATACTGCTTCTGCTCCATAAAATCAGAATTATCTCTTTTCAAACAGACTAGCGGTGGTCAATTACCCTAACTTGAGCTAAAAGCCAGCCAGTTCAAAGTGGTACCCTCTCTGCGTATGCCTAATTCTTCTGGTCATCAGGAGTTTTAAGAGTAGTTAATGTGCATAGCTGCTTCCTTTTTTCTTTTTTTTTTTTTTTTTTTTAAGAGCAGCCCAAGCTTAAATGTTATCTTTTTTTCCTGGTGGGGGAGGGCAATTTAATAGTTTTCAGAATTGCCAAGTTGCTTTTGGAGTTTGAATGTTTTGATAGGAAATTCACAAGTCTGCATATTTGAGGTGATGCAGGTGGAGATACTCAATTAGAAGATCTTCTAATTGCAGGAGATTGCATCTTCTTTCAAAGCGCAGTTGATGTTGTTGGAAGTATGTATGTCATCTCTGGTTTTCCAGATTAAATTTTCCACTCCTAAGTTAACAATGCTTTTTGTAACCTTATTTCCTTATTATTGAAGCTTGATTTCCTGTGGATTTATGTGTTTGAATAGGTTGATGCTGCAATCTGAGATCTGAGTTGATTTTTTGGGGCTCATGGAATATTGCTCTTCCATCATCAAGTTGCTTCTGTTTTGAAAGTTGAACAAAACCTGTATTCAAGACTGAATTCCAGTTCAGACAGGGCAAAATCAACACTGTTGGAGATGTTTATGCATGACCTCTAGCGTTAGTGGAAGTTGAGCTGAAGAGTTGCCTCGGTGAGGAGCATAAGCCATGGGAGAAGTCACTCATGTATGTGACAGTTCAGTACCTGTATAAAATAACCTGTGTAGGTTATTGCACTGGGACTTAACTTTAGAAGAGCTGTCCCGATTATTTTAGCGGCAGAGGTGGCTGCTCAGTGGGACCTGTAGCACAGAGGTGTCACAGGCAGCAGCCTGAAAAATCTGTATTTGCATTTCCAAGCGAACGGTGGCCCAAATGCCAAAGCACTGGATTTGTTTTTATAAATTAGATGTGGTCTGTGTAGGATGACCTGTTTCAAGACTTTTCCTAGTCTAGACATCTTTAATTAAATGTTTATGCTCTGCTGGCTACTAAAGAAGAATAGCTGGACTTGAGAAAGCTATTAATGTTATGATAGTCTCATCTGTTTGTCATGCTAGTTCAGGAAAATACTTAATTGCTCAAAGTAGCAAGGAAGAACTTCTTGTTCTTTCCCAGACAGGAAATAAACCACCCCAGTAAATTCAGCAGAGTTCAGAGCCCGATGCTGCGAGGAGCAGAGGAAAAGCGTGGGGTTTGTACACCTTCATACTTGCAGGAAGTCGGAGGGTATAGGTGTGTGTGACCTGAATCCCAGGTCTTTAAGCTTTTATTAGCAATAACTTGCCCAGGAGTAAACTTTTCAATGTCCCCCCCTTTGCTTACGCTGTTAAAGCACCGGCGCCCTTCTGAAGGGTTTCTCCCGTGTTTCTGCGTGGCTGTAGAGTGACCGGCGGTGGGGTTGGAGGGAAGAGCAGCTCGTCTGTCAAAGCAGTTAGGCCAGCTGGATGAGTATCCCGATCTGTATTTACAGACGTTTTAACGCTTGAGTCACTTAGAAATTCCCTACACATTTGTAGTGAGGTTTGGTTGCGTTATTTTTATAAATTCTTCAGAATAACTGAAGATTCCCTGCCCCTCGAAAAAAACCAAAAATGCCTGTAGTTTTTCCTGTGATTCATTAAACCAGCTCATTATCCAGGGCCGCCCTCCCATTTCCAGGGCTGATCGTTTCCTTCCTCTTTTTTTTTATGTAAAGTTAGAACAATATCTTAAGCTTTCATCAAAGCTATCCACTGGTCCTGATGGATATTACTGATAAAGAGGGAGGGGTATCTGTGAGTGTGAGCTGCTCCTCTGTATTTATTTACTGCAAGGGTTAAAATACAACTCCAAACCAGTAGCACAGGACAAATGCCCCTAATTGGGTTTGGTCATTGAGGAGATATGGAAAGAAAAGTATTTTGGTTTGTTTTTTTTTTTTTTTATGTCTCTTGTCAAGGTAATGGATACACTTCTCCCTTTGAGCACAGAGATTGACTTTGTTGTTGTTGTTGTTCTAATCACATGGTCGCATCTTAGAATATAGGCAGGACCAGAAAATCTCATCAGCTATTTGGGTAAAGCAAAGCTTTATTGTTTCTCTGTCAGTCCTCTGGCCTGCGAAGCTCAGTCAGAGCAGTTTGCTTTTCTGTTTCGGTGTATCCGCACGGGCTGGTGTGCAGGGTGGTGTCTGGAGCATCACTACTGCTCTTGGGTGCTTGAGGGAACTGTTTGCGGTTTCGATACGCTTTAGTGGGACATCAGAAAAGAGCCATTCCAATAAATACCGACTTCTAAGTTGTCTTTTCACTTTAGTCAGACTCAGTCTTTCCTAAGATGTCCTTAAGCGGTCCCGTAAGAACTGGATAGGTAGCCATTGATAGTTTGCCATCCTTGTTAGCTGAAGAGGTTTCTGGAGAAGCGCGCGGCGAGGCTGACGCAGTTTCGCTCTGTATTCAAAGCAGGTAGCTTGTTTTCCACCCTGCGACTGCTGAGTGCCATTTCACAGCATCAGCAGTCGGGGCTTTGTGGAGCTCGTGCTGAGAGCCCTTCACCAACTCTGAAAAGCTGCTGCCTTTACTTTGGAATGGCTTGCTTTGCTTATGCTCGTAAGGATGCCCAGATGTGAGCAACGCACACAAAGAAGGCCGAAGCACACCCAGTAACATGCAGGCAGCATTTATTTGGAGCAGTCTCTCAGGGCAAAAACGTCATGCGTGTGCTCTGTCAAGAAAAGTGCAGCTAGCCTCAAAATTTTCCTCTGGAGGTCACACGGTGCTTTGCTAGTTAAACATGCTAAAGTGTGCTTTAAACTAAACTACTTTAAAGGTGATAGCACACTTTGGTTGAAGGTACTCTTGCATTTCGGAGAAAGGTGGTGCAGGTGACTGGTGCAGAGGAAAGCCCACATCTTCCTCTGTGGCCTCTCTAAGAAAGCGCCTGTGCAGCAGTGTACATAATAGTTATATGCTCTAGAAAAGTAAAGGTATGGATTGTCTCGTAGGGACTGGTTACCAGGACTGTAACGAATCAAGAAGAATCAAATTTAAACATCAAATTTGGAAGGTGTTCTTTCTCAGCAGCATGCCTCAGCTCTGCTGCGCGTGGGATTGTGCCGTCAGTGATACACAGTGGAATGAAACGCCATCGCAGGTTTTTCACAAATGCATCGCATTGAGCCCATAACCGTTTCAGTGGAAATCAATGATTAAATTTCTTGGAGCCAAGATAGGTCAGCTCTGAGGGCTTTTTTGAATCTAGGTCTGTTTTCCCTCTTACGTCCTTTGTTGCATGGATAGCTGGTTTCATGTGGTTTCTTATCATGGTGGTAAACATGTAGATAATATTTTAATATCTGTGTGTTTATGAAATTTTGTTTTTCTTTTTCAGAACTTCACAGTAGTCATTCAGTAGGATAAGGCTATTTGTATCCTAACAAACAGATTTCCAGCTGGAATGGCTGATTTTAAACGTAAACGAAAAGCCTAGAATGTGTGAATTTCCTTAATTCTTACATGTCACCAGAAGAAAACTAATCATTGCTCTCTTGCTTCTTGAGAAACTAAACTTTGTTTAGGATGAGACTATTAAGGATTTTATTAGCAATCTACAGATTTGTAGGCTGTGGTGAGAATAAAACTCTTCAGTTGCTCAACATGAAATTCTTTGATGGTGACATAATCCAGACAACCACACAACTGTTCTTCCACCGAAACGACAGTAAATGATTAAATCTTTTGTTGGGCAAGAATTGATACTTACCTGCTTTCCTTTCGCACAGTTGTGGCATGTACGTCATGGACATAGAGAGCAGGTAGCTGTGGCATGAGGATGTTAGTAGACTGAAGGTATTGTGGAGATGCTGTGGTTTTAAGCAAGGCTTTCCTCTGTTTCTAGTTCGTTTGGGGCCACTGGTTGAAAGACGTTGTTCAGCTGGAGGGACAGGGAGAAATTAATCAAGCATGTGCTTCATATAACCCCCCCACGTACACTTTTCAGACTGCCCGTGGATAGTATGTATTTGCTTGTGTTCCAGCTGTGCAAATGCAAGTGGTTTTTCCCAAATTTTTTTCAAGACTCAAATATCTTACCTGGAGAGCAGGTGGCTTCTAGGAGCAGTTGTGAAGCAGGGGGGACATCCAGCTGTGTGGTGCTGATTCAGCCTGTGAGAGCTGGGCTCACTTGCTTGTATTTGATCCTTCTAGATTTTATTGTCTTTGTTAGCGGGGGACCGTCAACTTCTGCGCATTTTAAATGCATTAATGAGGGTTTTTATTAGCTGGGAGCCTAGCTGAAACCTTAAATATTAGCAGTTTAAAAATCCCTTCTGATGATAGAAGGATTATTGTCCTCACCATACACTTAACTCTTCATAGTCGTAACTTACTTGATCAGAGTCTGCCATTAGAGGAATAGTACGTGCACCTAGGATGTGAAAAACATGGTGTTTGTCCCCTTGTTACTGGTCTGATCAGAAGTGGCAAGGTCCGGATGGGCGTTGGAGCTCACCCAGCTGGCATGGGCTGCACTGCTGTTCAGCAGGTAGATCACTTGACCGGTTTGCCATACGAATTGCTGTCTCATCTGTTAACCCAGGACCTCCAACATGACAGGCTTGTGCTTTTTCCTGTGTGAATACTCTTGTTCTTATAGCAGGTAACAGGGTATGAATTAGAGAGTGTTGAGATCTCTTCATCTCTAAGTGGAAAACTGGGGAAGAGGAATATTAACTATAAATTGCTTTCTTCTTTAGCTGGTTTTCTACTTTAAGTGTATTGAAATGCAAATCTGTTCTTGTATTGCAGGCCCAGCACAGAGACACGTTCATTGAAGAACGCTATGGGAAGTACAACATCAGTGACCCATTAATGGCTTTGCAGAGAGATTTTGAGACCCTGAAAGAGGGAAATCACGGTGAAAAGCAACCAGTATGCTCCAATCCGTTATCTATTTTGAAAGTGGTGATGAAACATTGCAAGAATATGCAGGAAAGAATGTTATCCCAACTAGCTGCTGCAGAAAGCAGGCACAGAAAAGTAAGTTTTGCTTCAAATAAGCTGTGCAGAAGTTAATAGCTGCATTTTGATAATCCATTAACTTCAGCAAAAACACTTAAATGCCTTGAGTTTTGGTAACTGAAAGGGATTTGCACCTCTGTTCAGACTTCTCACTCAATACGATGCAGCTGGTAAGCTTATTAATTGTAATTCCAAAATTTGAAATATATGCAAGATATTTTTGTAAGGACATACAAAAAGGGAACTAGCTTATTCACAGCTGGGAGGTATAGTGCTTACCAAAATGTAAGAAAGGGTTTCTGGAAGATGGAATTCTCAGCAGACATACCACGGTTCTCCTTGTGACTTGTTCTCAGTGATTGTTGAAGAGCTGGTACCAGGTACTTACGGGATTGCACCTCCTTGTGCTTTCCTAAGAAAGTACGGCATGACCAAAACTATTCTTCATGCTATTTGGCCTCTTTAATAAAGCACCTGTTATTCTTCATATGTAGCTTTAACATATATTGAGACCAATGAAGTGCTTGCTCCGCCTGTCAAACTGTACTTCCGAGGTTTGATCCTCTGGCATACCGTAGTTTACTGGAGGAGCATAAAGCTGCACACAAGCCCAAAAACAAGAGTCCAGAAACTCTGCTGCTTGCAGTCTTGCTACAACATGTTCTCTTTATGTAACTAGTTAGCTTTCAAAAAAAAAAAGCATGGTTACATGTTTGTTTTATTCTGCAGTAAATTTAAACAAGTCAAAATGATTAAAGTATGTGTCCTTGCTATCTGGTCAGGGCAGAGAATAATTGCCCAAGAGTACATCACTGGAATCTGCGACTGGGAGGAGCTCTCTGGAGCATCCCTGCAGTCACCTGCATTGCAGCACTGTCTTAACCGCTTCACATACTTTTCCATCTCAAAAAATAGCTGGGATTTTTGCTTTTACTTGTGTCAGTGGCGGACTGAGGTGGTGCCGTTACACTGGTGTCTAGAAGCTCTTTTACAATGCCAGACCTAGGCGTGTGTGTGACTAGTGCCTGTGCCAGTACCATCCTGTATTTTTTCAGGTATGTCACTCTTGCTTTGATTGAAACTTACTAAATCAGGTACAAAGATCTCGGGTACGAATAGTTGTGTTCTGTTTCTAATGAAAAAGGTTCAAAGTTGAACCTTCTACTTCGTTGCTCATCAGCGTGGTGGTTAAAGTTTATTTTCCTGTAATCTGTTTTGATGGGGATAAGATAGAGCAAGTTCCTTTCAGTCTGTGAGTAATCTGAAGCATTTCTGTTGCAGAAGCCTTACTCTGACATAAGCGACCGGCCAGCTTGACTTTACGTCGCAGACACTATGCTTAGGGTGGGCAGCTGAAGGTATCTTCAGCTTTCACTTTGTCCTCCAGGTCACTGGAAGGAACAGCAAGGCTGTGTGTTTCACTTTTCAGCCAAGTATCTAGCTAAATCGTGCTATTACGATCAGATACCTTTTCCCCTTCTCACGCAATCCTTCCTGTCTCCTTCTGTAAAAAGGTTCCTTGGGTACTTAAAGATATTTAAGCATTGTTTGGAAGCTTAAGTTTCAGGAAGACTGAGGAGCTGCTAAATTCATGGTGAGCGTGTGTTGGGAGAGCCTAGAGTTTTGGTGGTGAGATGTGGCAGAGCCTCTTGGGAAGTTTGTGTTCTAGCTTTTTTGTTAATAGAATTTCAGTTATTCATGTAATTCAGCGTTAAAGCTGAAGGAGCTCCTTAACTGGGTCCTTATGGCAAGCAGTTTCATTTCAAGAGCTCATCTTGTTCTTAAGTGGAAGAACAAATTAATGTTCTTTAAAATAAACTTTGCACTGCAGTCCTCAAATCCCTTGTAAGAAACTGGGGTAGAAGCCTGTACGTGAATTACTGCTGAAACCGTAGCGAGGATCGTCTTGTCGTAATTGTTAGTGCCCTGTGTCTCCTGCACGCGCGTTTTCTGGGGCAGTGCCTTTGCTCCTGCTGGGGTTTATATTAATGGTCCTGCCAGGAAATTCTGATGAGGGCACCATACAACCAAGGACGGATAACGTGAACTTCTCAAGGCTATTCTGCAGTCTAGAGCTAGAGGAAAAGCATGCAATTTAGCTTTTTAATAATAAAATGAAGATACATACAGCCTGAGGTTTTCCTAACTTCTTTCACAAACTGACTCAACTATACCCAATAATAACGTAGCACTGGAACTTGTCCAAAAGCTGCTTTTGTGTGATTTTTGAGTTGGATTCGGATGTCTGAGGCTGCGGCGGTTGCTCTCGGGTGTCATTTGGCTTTGGACCATGTGCGAGGGCGCTGATGTCTCCCTGTGTTACGCCAGCTTGTAAGTGTGCCTGGGCATCAAAGTGGCCGATGTTTGTTTGGCAGGTGATACTGGACCTGGAGGAAGAGAGGCAGCGGCACGCCCAGGACACGGCGGAGGGGGATGATGTCACCTACATGCTGGAGAAGGAGCGGGAGCGGCTCACCCAGCAGGTATGCTTTGGTAGCTGGTAATTACCCAGCCCACGGAAACCCCGGGCTCCTGGGTGGTGAGCTCGGTAGCGATGTCTAATTGCACCTTCGTGTTGAAAGAGTAGCAGGGACCTCCCTCCTCGGTAAGGCACTCCTAGCTTTTATCATTTCGATATGGAAAACAACCTTAATTTTTCAGGGTGTTTTGGTAGCTGAGCCGTGCTAAAAGCTATTAATAGGCAATCAAATGCTTTGAAATCTTACTTCAGCCTGAAATCTGAGGAGTTCTTAAGAACAGGGCTGCACTTAAAAATTATAGGGCGCTCTAGTACTCAAAATTCAGAATAAGTCATGAAAGATCTCCTGGGGAGGTTCTTCAGAGATGATAATAAATATTTAAGCTACTGGTTTATGTTACTCAAGCGCTGTAGCCTTTATTAAACATACATAACACATCAGCATTTTAAAGTCTAAACGCCTTTAAAAGGCAAAACGACAAAGTAGCAAATGAGGTGGAAGGTAGCTTTGCTCCAGATCACCTGTTCAGTCGGTGCATGGCAGACTGGGTCTACATCTCACTAAAGGTCAATTGAATTTCATACACAATAAAACTACTAGTAAGTAATAATTCCTAATAAGTGCAACCTGAGTCATAGAAGACTGTCTTGCAGATACCTGGGGCAAGAACCTCTTTCTTAGCCATTGCCATCTTTTACCATGTAATTTCTCCAAGATACGTAGTAACCCCATTCCCTTTTGGGGCATTATACTTACCATTTGCTTTCAGGAGGTTTTGTAGTTCCCTTACAGTCATTCTTATCTTCCAGTTGGAGTTTGAAAAATCCCAAGTAAAAAAGTTTGAAAAGGAACAGAAGAAGCTGTCAAGCCAGTTGGAGGAGGAAAGGGCACGCCACAAGCAACTGTCTTCCATGCTTGTAGTGGAGTGCAAGAAAGCCACTGCCAAAGCAGCTGAAGAGGGCCAGAAGACAGCAGAATTGAGCTTGAAATTGGAAAAAGAGAAGAGTAAGGTGAGTAAACTGGAAGAGGAGCTGGCATCCAAGAGGAAGCGGGGTTTACAGATGGAAGCACAAGTAGAAAAGCAGCTCTCGGAGTTTGACATTGAAAGAGAACAGCTGAAAGCCAAGCTGAACAGAGAAGAAAACCGTACAAAAGCACTCAAAGAAGAGGTGGAATGTCTGAAGAAAGCCCTGAAAGAGCTGGAGGCTTCTTGCCAGGCGCACGGTCCTACCGAGCCTTTGCAGCCGGGCCCCTCGGTGATGTCCAGAGGTGTTGCAACTGACAGTCCCACAGTGACATCTGCGTCTTGCCAGACAGAGTGTCTGCAGGCAGACCGAGCAAATCCTGCCAGCACAAGCAAAGCTGTGCACACCGTGTTTCCCAGCCCTACTACACCTACTCATTCCTATGCAAAGTCCAATGGTCATTGTGATACAGACATGCAGACGGGCAGTGAGCTGCTGCAGACAAATGCAGCAGAGAACCAAGTTCAAAAGGAGAAATCTGCTGGTGCAGCCTCAGAAAACGCAGTTGAGAATGGAAGTTCTCCTGTAAGAACAGAGTCGCCGGTGCATCTGATGTCCCAGCTCTCTTCTAGTGGGGTCTCCCTGTCTCCCAGCGGCACGGCTGCCTCCTCTCTGACGCCTTCTCCCTGCTCCTCGCCAGTTCTGACTAAACGCTTAGTGGGAGCTTCAGCAAGCAGCCCTGGTTACCAGTCATCCTACCAGGTGGGGATCAATCAACGTTTCCACGCAGCTCGGCACAAGTTTCAGTCTCAAGCTGAACAGGACCATCAGTCAAGTGGTTTGCAGAGCCCGCCGTCACGGGATTTGTCTCCTACTCTGGCAGATAACTCCGCTGCCAAGCAGTTGGCCCGCAATACAGTCACTCAGGTCCTTTCCAGATTTACCAGCCAGCAGGGACCTATTAAACCTGTCTCCCCGAACAGCTCACCTTTTGGCACGGACTATCGAAATCTAGCAAATGCTGTGAGCCCCAAAAACGAGTCTGGTCACTCTCCGAGCCCTGGCAAGGTTTCCAGTCCACTAAGCCCATTGTCTCCTGGAATTAAGTCACCAACCATTCCTCGAGCAGAAAGAGGGAACCCTCCACCAATTCCTCCAAAGAAACCCGGCCTCGCTCAGTCACCTGCTGCTCCTACCCCGCTAACCAAAACCTCTTCCCAGGCATCCTCTCTGGGTGCCCCCATGGACGTGGCGAGCAGCTGCTCTAACAATACTGTAGTGTCAAATGGCAAAGACATTGAGATCCTCCTGCCAACTAGCAGCTAGTCTCCAGAAAATGTGAATGTGACATTCCATGGCTTAGCGTCCGAGAGCTAAGACACTGTTTTTCCACTCCATGTTATTTATTTCCATAGTAGCAGATTCTGTCTGTATAAAGCATTTAGTGTATTTTTTTTCTTTTTTAATAGGTAGGAAAATATTTTTGTTTATGAAGAAACCTTAACTACAGCTATACAGTAGCCTCAAAATGTCTCATGGCAGCAGTCAAATCATTAGAGATAACAAGAACCGTAATCACGTGGTGGGACCTAACTATCAAACTCTAATGGGACTGAAATGCTACTTTTAAATTATGCAGAAATAACTTTTGCAGACTTTTTACTCCAGATGAACATTTTATAAAAAGTGCCTGAACTAAGCCTGCAATATGAATGTGATTCTTGAAAAAGGTGAGGAGGGGGACCATCTAGCTGCAGAAACAAATTCTTCTGTGAGTCCTGAATGTCGAAACCAACACTGTTTTTCTTTTTAATTCTTTCCATTTGCTAAATAAGTTAGCAAATGTGCTACAAATTCTGTAAGGTGACCACCAGACCGGCGCAGCCAGCCACACTTTGTCCTTTAGGGCATAGCTCCTAGCTATTTGAGGAAGCACACATAAGTTTCTTGGGGTAAAATTTGGCCGTAATACAATCCAGATCACTTTTCTCTCGGTATTCATTGTCCGTGTAGTTCTTTTTACTTTCCTGTAACACATTCTGCAGAGATGCCTGTGTGCTTTAAATGGCTGAACTCTGGTTTTGGGTGTGTCACCTTCAATTTTCAAGCTCTTTGAGCATTCTACTGTTGTGTGTAGAACTTCTGAGAAAAGGATCTTGCTATTACTTGACAAAGATCTCGCTATTACTTGAAAAAAGATCACTACTCCGTATGATACAGGTTTTTTGCAACAGTAACATGGGATCTTCTACTATAAACAAAAGCAATAATTTTGTTCCTCATCTCTATCAGTTGTGTCCGGCTGACCTGGATTTTACCCGCTAGTTAGCTCTGGGATCTTGTTGGCTTTCCTTGGCTGCAAATACAGAACCAAATCATCGCTGTTGTGTAACTGAATATGTATATATGTGTAAGTAGTTTCACACACACACATCCTAAATACACAATGTATTAGGAAAATCTTTATTCTTGATGTTCTGCCTAATATGAAGAAAACGTGGGAATTCATTGAGATTAAAAAAATCACTTAGTGAGGAATTGCCGAAGTCTGAGGCAAATCATGTGTGTGAAAAATTACTTGGGCTCAGGAGGGAAGAAGCAACTGATTCCTGTGCAGAAGCGTTTGCCGCAAGAAGCGTAATCCTCACGGCAGACGTGCCGCGTGCGCGGCCCGTCGCTCGGCGGCACAGCACGGCTGGTTTTCTGAGTCACTGCGGTGAGAAATACGAGGCAAACGCACCACAGATCAGTGGCGGAGGCTGAGAGCACAACCCTGAGTTAATTATCTCAGGTGTTATATGTGAGCTGTTGCTAAATTTAGAAACTGGACTTGCTGCTCAGTGTCAGTCAATGTTCAGCATTTGCCTTGCAGCAGCGCCACGTTTACACACAGCACAGCATCCCACTGCCAGAGACGCTCTCTCCTTTTGTCATTTTTCACTATTTAATTAGGCAAAATACATCCACCTTTATTGTAGGAAAGATCCCTGCGGCAGCTGGGAGGATGCACTACTGTACGTGACCCGATGGGTTCCTTCTGGCTTTGAGTCTCGTTTTGTCGAACATCAGAGCTCTTGCGCTGCTTTGAAGCGGCTGCCGTCTGAAGTGCCCCTGCTGTTCTCTCCCGCACGGCCGTGGCAGGTATTTCGACTAGAGCAAGAGCTTCTCACAGACCTTTTGGGAGCCTTTTAAGTTGTGGTATAGTGCGCTATTGTTCCTAATCCAGCAGAACGGGCTGTGTACAAACAGCAGGGAGGCAGAGGCAGCCTGGAGATAAATGGGCAGTGACTCTTCTGGAAGCACATTTATTACTTTTTTAAGTAGCCACAGCAGATTTTTTCTTCTTGATGAGAGTAATTGTAAAAACTGACGGGCGGATGGATTCTGGCCCATGAATCACTTCCGATTCAAAAGTGAGGCTTTTGTATACACTGCTTTAATGTGTTTCTTTGCTTTTACATTAATCTAAATGGTATTATCCCCTTTCTTTATCAATAGCTCTATAGAGAGAGATATACTATGATGAAGTCTATTAGGAAATGCACTGAGTACGGTTTCTTCTAAAATATAATATGGGAAGGGGGGTATGCAAAAGAATGTATTTTTGCTAGTAGCCTATCTTCTGAGAGAAACTAAGCACAAGATACTAAAATGGATCCAACTAATTCAGTAAGACATTTAGAGTTAGTATTTAACCGTTGACGTAGATTCTGTGTGGAAGCAACTAAATATTTCTTCTATAACTCACATCTGTTATAAGCAGACATGGTTGCAGAGTTTGTCACTGGCTAATGGAGTATAATGAAGTGCAAAATGTATACACTAGTATTAATTCATTAACACTTGTAAATTTGTAAAGCCAAATGTACCAAGCTGAAGTCTAATCATTTTTATAGCTGATGGTATTGAACATGTTAAACATTCATATTATTAATAAAGGATTTTATTTTTAAGATGTGCAAATTGCTTAAGACAGTGTTTGGAGTCAGGACGGTGTGTGGAGCGCGGCTGCCTAGCAGGAGCCGTCCAGGTGGTGATGGCTGGGCGTCTGCATTGGCGTGGAAACCGGAGCTTTAGCGTATGCTCTGAAATGTCAGAAGAAAGCAGGTTTCTTCGGTGTACAGTAGAGAACGAGCGGTTGTGGCTGGCTGCAGTCTGGGCTCGTCAGTCTGAAACCGGAGGTGCTGTCGCTCGCGAGGCTCCCTGCGGCAGCAGCGCACTTCAGGTGATGCGGCGCAGCAAGCTCCCGACAACAGGCTTGCAGGCATTTCTGAGTAAAAACAATTTTCCTAGAGTACCTCTTTGCCACAGGGTTATGATATTAAACTGGTAATACTTTGGGGGTATTATAAACACTTCAGGTTTTGGGGAGGAAGTAGGTGTGCCAGTGCCTGCTGATTTTTTTCCAAGCAGGATGAGGAATTTCTCATGGAAATCCCTTCAGCAGTGTCAGCGCTCCTCTGCCGCGGAGGAGCACGGCTCGGTTATGTCACGATACAGCTGAGAGTGCCCCAGCCCAGCGAAGGCGCTGGCTGCAGAAGAGTCCCCTTTGCCCGGGATGCGGCGTGTCTGCGCAAGGAACCAGCGCATTCCCTCTTGAGAGCTGCTGCCGGTCCTCCCGGCCCAGCTGGGGGGAAGAGTCCGCAGCTGCTTTGTCTCCCTAACATATGCCTCAATAGCGACCTGATTTTCTTATCTTTACATCGGTTCAGTTGAACAGGTTTTGCAGCAACCTGGGAAGAAGCTCTTTGTTCATCTCTTTGGGCCTGATGACATTTCAGAGGAGTGCTGTGAGCGATGGCACCCACTTAGGTGCAGCCAAAAGCAGTAGCCACGGAACAAGCGCCGCTTCCTTCCCGCAACCACCCCGTCCTCGCTGCTGACGCCGGAGCCGAGGAGCCCTGCCCAGGCAGGAATCAGAACTGGTGAGAGCCTCCGCCACAGCCCTGCTTGCTTTTTATAGCAGCAGAGGTGGAAGGTCCTTGCCCAAGCCTGGAATGCCTACAACCCCTTTCGCAAACACCACTGTACTCCGTTCCTCTTGCCCTCTGATACGCCGTGCTGCGCACAATGAATGAGGGCGTTCATCCCCACTCCAGCTGTGGGTGAGGCTTAAACCCATTTATAGCGCGATGAGCCCGACCCGGCCTGCGTCCCTGCTGCCAGCCGGTTTCTGCGCAGGAGAGATTGAGTCAGTTCCTCAAACACAAGGCATCCATTCATCCCCCAAAGCTCATCCCCGCCAGCGCTGCCTTGCTGTGCCCTGCTCATGGGGAGCGTGGTGGTGTGTGCAGGGCTGCATGTAGTGCAGTGCTGCATGTAGTGCAGTGCTGCGTGTGCAGTGCTGTGCATGCGGTGCGGTGCTGCATGTGCTGTGTATGCAGTGCTGTGCATGCAGTGCAGCGCGTGCTGTGCATGTACTGCTGCGCTGTGTGCACGCGGTGCAGTGCTGCGTGTGCAGTGCTGTGCATGCGGTGCGGTGCTGCGTGTGCTGTGTATGCAGTGCTGCGCGTGCAGTGCTCTGCATGCAGTGCAGCGCGTGCTGTGCATGTACTGCTGCGCTGTGTGCACGCGGTGCAGTGCTGCGCATGCGGTGCGGTGCTGCGTGTGCTGTGCACGCACTGCTGCGCTGTGTGCATGTGGTGCTGCGTGTGCACGGAGCAGGGGGCAGACGCGGGGCCGCGGGGGTTTTTTCCTCGCTCCCCCCCCGGGCAGAGCCCGGCGGAGCTGCAGCCGCTGTGCGCTGGGATCCCTGCAGCCCGCAGCGCTCCGCTCGCTCCCTCCGGTCCCCCCCGGGCCGGCCTGCCCTGCTCCGGCCCCCGCTGCCCGGTGCGCAGCCGGACCTTACCGGCAGCCGGCGAGAGTCGAGCCGCTGCTGCTCTTCTGCCGGGCCCCGGCTTCGTGCCCGGCGCTGCGGGGAGCCCCGGGGGGGCGGCGGGCGGTGCGCGGCGGGGCCGCTAGGGGGAGACCCGCGCCCGGGAACGGGAACGGGAATGGGAATGGGAAGCGGAATGGGAACCGGAACGGCACGGGCCGGGGGCACCGGGCCCGCTCCCCGCTGCCTGCACGGCCTCGCCCGGCTGCGTGCGGCCGCTCCGGCCCGAGTGTGCGCTCGGCAGCGCCGTACCCGGGGCGGGGGGGAAACGGGCAGCGCCTGCCCCGCCGCTGGCACCCCCATGGCAGGGCATCCCCCATGGCAGGGCACCCCCCATCGCTGGGCACCCCCATGGCAGGGCATCCCCTATCACAGGGCATCCCCCATCGCAGGGTACCCCTATCACAGGGCATCCCCATTGCAGGGCAGCCCCCATCGCTGGGCACCCCCATTGCAGGGTACCCCCCTCACAGGGCATCCCCCATGGCAGGGCACCCCCCTCACAGGGTACCCCCATCATAGGGCATTCCCCATCGCAGGGTACCCCCATGGCAGGACATCCCCATCACAGGGCACCCCCATCAGAGGGTACCCCCATCGCAGGGCATCCCCCATCACAGGGCACCCCCATTGCAGGGTACCCCCATCGCAGGGTACCCCCTGACAAGGCACCCCGGATGCAGGGCACCCTGCTGCAGGCTGTCCCACCAAGGCAGACACGGATCTGCTGCCTTGTCACGATGCAGCGGCTACCGCCAGGCCTCTGGGCAAGGGCTGGCTCCCTGCTCCCTGCTCCCTGCTCCCTGCTCCCTCCCCGGCGGGAGCGCGGCCCTGGCGGACTCCGGCCCCCGGCTGCTGGGAAACGCACCGGCTCCCCAGGGCCGCTCCAGGCTGGCCACTGCCAGCCCTGCCCAGGGTTCATAGAATCATAGAATCGTTTAGGTTGGAAAAGCCCTTTAAGATCACCCAGTCCAACCATTAACCTACACTACGAAGCCCACACTAAACCAGTTAAGGGCAGAGCAGCAATTTCATGTTTCCTGGCTTGAGGGCTGGATCAATTACAAGGAAAGTAAAAACTGGGAATCATTAAGATTGGAAAGGACCCTAAGATCATCATTCCAACCATCAACCCAACACCACCATGCCGACTAAACCATGTCCCAAAGTGCCACGTCTGCCCATTTTTTGAACCCCTCCAGGGATGGTGCCTCCACCACCTCTCTGGGCAGCCTGTTCCAACACTTGACCACTGTTTCCGTGAAGAAATGTCTCCTAATATCCAACCTAAACCTGCCCTGGCGCAGCTTGAGCCCATTTCCTCTTATACTATCTCTCACTACTTGGGAGAAGAGACCAACACCCCCCTCACTACCCCCTCCTGTCAGGCAGTTGTAGAGAGCGATAAGGTCTCCCCTCAGCCTCCTCTTCTCCAGGCTTCATGTGCCACCATCCACCCTCCGGTCCCCAGCTGCAAGCTACTGCAAGCGCAGATGAAACGGTGCGGAACAGCGCCCGAGAGCAGTGCCCGGCGGCTGGGGACGCGGGCTGCAGCACGGCTGCGATGCCAGGGGCTGGGGGGCCGTGGCTGCCTGGCAGGGAGGGCAGGATGGCTCGGAGCTGCTCGGCCGGGAGCGGTGCCGCTGGCGGGGCTGCGAGAGCTGCTGCGCGCTGCCACTGGCCTTGTGCTCGGCGATGTTCCTCCATGGAAAATGGGTGATCGCTGACCAGCTGATCCCACCAGCACTGCTGCTATCAGAATGATCACAGAAGTGCCAAGAGAAACGGTAACCGAATCGGCTCAGCAAAACCAATCCAGTCCTCCCATCAGGCACCAGGAGCTTTGGTTTGCTCAATTAATTAGCAAACCAGGGATGGATTTGTTCAGGCTCAGCTCACACGTGCTCAGGGCAGCTGCATGCTCACCCCTCTCCGCGGGGCTGGGAGCTCGCTGCAGGGTCAGTCAGCAGCCCCAGTGCACAGGCACGTGCGGTGCCCGGCCACGCTGCTCTGCAGCATCGTATCGGTGAGAAACGCCCAGGGGTGAGCAAAACCCTGGAGCAACGGCAGGGCAATGAGCCATGCTGCTGGGGAGAGAAACCTGCCAGGGGGCTGTGGTGGGGTGTTGGCGGACTCAGGGTGCTGGTGAGGCTCTGTTGGGTGGTGGCAAGAGCGGGGCTGGGGTGAGCACATCATGTAACTGCAGCTCCTGGCAGCATCCCGTGGGAAGCGTGGCTGTCCTCCAGGCACTGTAACCTGCAATTCTGCTGGGAGGCAGAACTTTTGCTTTGGTGTGCATTCACTCTGTAGCATCTGCTTCGGGCTGTCCCGGCCGCGGTGCCTGCAGATGCGGTTTGTTTGCACAATCCAGCCCGCGAGCCAGACCTGGCTCTCGCCCTTCACCGGGGCGCAAACAGCCAAGGAAGGCTTCAAGCGCTGAGTGTTGTTGTGAAAAGTTTTCATGCTACAGGTTTAGCACAAGCAAACATGTCAAGAAGCTGCGGGCTGCTTACCCCACTTTCCTGCCCTGCTATTTCAGCCTCGGCCACCGCTGCTGATAACCCCTGGGCGCCGTCCAGGCGCCGCAGTCACCGCCACGGCCTCGTCACCCGTCAGCTGCCAGCCGCGGGCAACAACCCACTGCAGCAGTCGGAGCAGCAGGCTAAAGGGGCCAGGAAAATCAGCTGGGGGGCAGTCATCTCTTTTGGGATGAGGACAGAAAAAGTAGGAAGCACAGGGCTAGATTCAGAGGTTGAAATGCCACGTGCCTGGGTTTCAGTCCTCTACTTCCACTTTGTGCGTCCTGCTGGGGTGTGTTTCCCGGCGTCGCCGTGTGCTGGCTCCTCTGCTCGGCCCCGTGTATCTGTACCTGCTCAGTCATCACAGGCAGATCCTGCCCTGTAGCCGCGGGGTTGCAAACTGCCTCCGTAAAATCAGCGTGCATGGCTGCGGCGGTGTTTGTACGGATGTAATTGCAACACAAACCAAATTTGGTTCAGCTAATTAGGAATCAGTGGATGTCCAGCTGAAAACACATTCCCCCATGGATTTTGGCTCCACTGGGCCACTGTGCCCACGTACCGTGTGCCTTGAGTCTGCTCTTTATTCTGGCTGAAAAACCTGTGGCCGTGAGGGGCCAGCTCTGCGCCGAGTGATCGGGCGGGTTGCTGAGCCCGTGGAGAGCCGTGCGGGAAGCGCCCGGGTGATGCTTTGGAAGCTGAAGCCGGTGCTGGATCCAGGCTGGCTGCTCTGGTCCCAGCTCGCTCCCGGGCCAGGGTCTCGGGCCACGCAGGGCTCGCCCCCGGGCAGGGGGCTGCGGAGCGCCCTGCTGCAGGCTCCAGCCCCCGCGCCGCGTTCCCACGGGGTGAACGGCTCCGGAGTGCCGTGCGGAAGAGGGAATCCAGCTGAAGAGCTGATTCTGATGGTTTTCATCCTGCTCTGAAAGCAAGAGGGGAATTTGTTTCGTGGGAGTCCAAGAGCTGTTTACGTGTTAATGAAGCAGCTCCATGTGCTGCTCATGAGGACCCCGAGGAGCAGCACGATCGCTGGGCCTGGGCACGAGCTCGCCTTACACCCGCACACCATGGGCAGAGACATCCCCCCCGGAGCCCCCGCGCTGCCCAGTGCTCCCCGCCGCTGCCTGCCCCGGCTCGCGGATGGGTCTGCGGCCACCAGCGTCTACAGCCGGGTGCCAGAAACGGTGGAACATTATCCAGTGCATGGTGGTCGGCTGCAAACCCCAAATAAATCCTGGTGACTTGGAGGGTGGAGAGCAGGGTCTCCAGGGTGTCCTGGAGCCACAGCTGCCCACGGCCACATCTTGGGCCAGGCAGGAGTGCAGCGCTCAGGGTGTTGAATGCAAGGCGGCACGGTGACAAAATGGACCAAGGTGCATGGCCTGGCCACGAGCGAGTGGGGCGCAGGACCAGCACCCCCCTCTCCCCTACAGCAGCAGCTTCCCAGGCGGGTTTCTTGATCGCCTTGGTGTGCAACCTGCCCGGACCCTGCCGAGCCTCCCGACAGCACGGCCCCACGGGGGGCAGCCCCGTCCTCCCTGGGCGCAGCGAGGGGCCAGCGGCTCGGCCGGCGCAGGAGCCCGGCTCTGCCACAGCTGCCTCTCGTCTGCAGGAGCCTCACGGGCAGCACCGCCTCGGCCGGGTGATTAATCTTTTGTCACGGAGGAATAGGGAGAACCAGCAATTAATAAACCCCCGGCTTAGGCAGTAACATGGCTCTGCCGTCCCCGCCATAAACATCGCCCTTTTACTGACTGTGACTCGGGATGTGCCGACTGCCGGGCACGGGCGCAGCGCAGATGTTATTGTAGGGTCTGCCCGCGGGGAGCGGGGTCAGGGCTGTTTGACGAGGAGGAATCGCCATCGGGAGGATGTTTGTTTTTGTAGCAGCTGGATGTGTCTTGGGGAGGGATGGGAACGTCTTCTGTCACTCGTGGGCCGGGAGGAGGCTGGCAGGGCAGGGATAAAGCTCCTGACAAGTTTGGACTAGCAGGCGAGTTGATTAGCTGAGAGATGAAAATTCACAGCTCTGCTCTTGCAGGGGCCGTGAGCTGCTGGAGATGTGTTTATGCAAGGGGAAAGCACCCCCGTGCACGCTGCCTGGCCCCCGCCGGCGCCGAGCCCGCCGTCCCGGTGCGCCGCGGCAGCGCGGGGCTGGGCAAAGCGCCTTGGGTCGGTAGCGGGTCCCCACGGCAGGCACGGTCTTGCCGGCTCTGCAGAGCCGTGGCTGCGCAGGGGCAGGTGGGGGGCAGCGGGGACGAGGGGAGCCAGGGCAGCATTTCAGGGCGGTGGGCATCCCCGCCTCCCCGTGGCCCCAGCATCGCTGGCTGCCCGAGCACCGCCACGGTAGCCTGGACGTGCCCATGTCCCGCTGTGGCACTGGGGTCTGGGCACCCGGCGATGCCTCGGATGTTCATTTGCAGCTGAGGGTGGAAAAGCAACCCAGCACGGCGGGCAGCGGCCCTTGTCAGCTGAGAGCCCGGCCGGGCTGTGCCTGATGGTACAGATTACCCGATGATAGACAGAGATAAATGCATACAGCTGGAGGCAGAATAAATCGATGCTATTCGTTGTATAATTGTCTTGAAAATAAGGTAATGACTGGCTCTTGGAATGCTTTGATCTTATCAGAAAGACAAGGAATACACTAATGGCTTTAATTAGACTTTGGGGATGAAATGGATTCGGCCTCCTGGGTGAGCTGGTTTCTGGAATTGGCCACTGCTGGGGAGAGAAAGGCTTTAATCAGATTTAGGCTCTTTAATACCCACGGTAGCGTGCATCTGCATGTGTGATACAGACCTACTGTTATGCCTGCGTTGGGGGGGGCCGCAGGCTGAGTGGGCTTGGGCTGCCTCTGCTTTCAGGAGCCTTTTTCCAACGTACTTTCCCACTTGTGTTTGAGCTCTGCAGGGCACCGTGCTGTCAGAAAGACCAGGGAGTTTTGCGTAGAAGAAAGGGTATTTTTATGCCTTCAAGCTCAGCATCTTTTGAGGAGGAGTGGGATCTACTATTTCTATTTATTGACTCCTAAAGGAGATTTGAAAACAACTTAGCCAAAAGCAGCGGAGAGCTGGTAATTGTTTAATTTCCCAACAGCAGGGTCATGGCAGCTGCTCCGGCAGCAGGGTAAGCGTGCCGGCCACGCTCAAGCATCCAGACTAAGCAATTGCCAATTACCGCAGCTTAATTATTGCGTGTCGGGGCTACAGTTAAAGCAACGGAAAAGCTTCCTATCTCTCTAGGAACATATCTTTGTCTTGTGCCCCAGAACACGTAGAATAAGCAGTATTTAATGCGCAGAGGATGAGCAGGGGCTGACTCAGGGCTGACTCACGGGGTGAAGCTGCTGCTCCTGCGCCGGCGGTCGCGGTCCAGGCGCTCGGCGCTGGGCGGGGAGGCGCGGGCGGCCGGAGCGGGCTCGGCCCCGCGCTCCCTGGGGCTGCAGCACCGCTGGGTTCCCAGCCCGCACCCCGGGGACGCGAACAGGGGCGGGGATGCCACAGCTCTCGGGGGGCTCTGTCTCTCCTCCCCCCGTGCCCGTGGTGGTGCCGAGTCCCGGGGTGTCCCCAGAGGGGCCCCGCGCCGGCGTCCCTGGGTGCCCGAGGGTTTGGCAGGGGCTGGCGGTTTCCGCAGGCTGCACCTGACCTTCCCCTGGTTATTTCTGAGCGAAACTGGACTGCTTTCTAAGCAGCAGCAGCCCAGATGCTGAAGCTAAACACGCAGCGGTTATTCTTCCTGGGCCGTGTTTATGTCTTCCCTGTTGTAACTACAGATTTGGATTATTTTGGTAGGTTAACATTAGCTATCACGTTTCCCTTATGTTAATTTGTTGGGCTTAGATGAGCTCCCAAAAAGGATTTAATAACAGGAGCGGTTGCCAACAAAAGCACAACCTTGTTCAACAGTTACTGTACAGCCAAATATTTTTAACGCCAAGCCTACAGGCGTGGTATAAGCTCCTTGTAAGTAGCTGAGGTTTCGTGTAAGTACGGGCGAGAGCGCAGCGAGGTCAGCGCTCGCCCCGCAGCAGCAGGAGGTGGCTCCCAGCTCTGCCGGGGTTCGAACCCCCCGGGAGCGCCGCGGTGGTGCTGGGGACGGGGAAAGCCACGAAGCTGCAGCAGCTCAGCCTCAGAGGCAGAGCACCGATATTTGGAGATCCTGGCTCAAACAGTGGGGCCACGGCAGTGACCCCCAAACCGGCGAGCAAGGCTGAGCCCCCTCCTTTCCCGCATCCCCAGCAACGCCCACCCTGTATCCCCATCCCAGCGGGGTGACAGAGCCAACGTGGCAGCGGGACCCCCAGGGCTGCGGGGCCAGACCCTCCCAGCAGCACGGGGCTGCGGACGCCCTCACGGCTGTCCTGCGCTGCCCGGCGGGGAGAGGAGGATGCAGCGGTGCCAGGGGAGGAAGGGCCGTGAGCTGCCGGGGCCGGGCAGCGCCCGGGGGCCTGTGTCCCCAAACCGCCCCGCTGCCAGAGCCGCCCCACTCGCCGCGTTGCCCCAGGATGCGACAAATCACCAGTGTGTGTGCAGAAAGCTCCTCGCCGCGGCACAAACACACACATGCTTAGTAACATAATCTCTTAAAAGCAAAATCCCAGAAATTCCTTTTTCTTCGTGGAAAATGTTGCCTGGGGGAGAAGCTCATAATGAAGGATGAAAGCTTAATCCTTGAGGTAGAGCAGGACTTGGTGGGGGGGAGTATAAACATGACAGTTGTTGCTCAGCGAGTCGGAAAAAAAAAAGGTGAAGGGATAAAAGTTGCGACGGGGCAGGATGGCGGGGCAGGACGGCGCAGGCTGCGGGATCCGACTGCGAGGAGCCCCGGCAATGCTTCCTCCCTGCCCGCGCCACCTCTGTCATTGCAGCGTTGGCCATGACAAATGCCCAGGGCAATTACCATGGCAATTTCAGACACAGAAAAATGCTATTGTGCTGTGGTAGGTGAAGGTGTGGGGAGGGTAAATTATGCTCCATACCTGTGTAATTCACCGGTGGGGATCACCGGGAATGGCACCCCGAGGGCGGGCGCTGGCCCTGCGATGGAGCAGCATCCCCGCCATCCCTGCTGCGACAGGTCGGGGAGGCATGCCTTGTCCCCGGGCCCGTCCTCAAGTGGTTTTCTCCAGTGCTGGAAGTTCACTTCTGATGAAAGCGAGCCCGGGGAAGGCAAACAGAGAGAGATCAGAGGGGAAAAAAGCTCAGAGGAAATGCTCTGAAGGAAGCGGCTTCTTGACACCTCCCTGCCATCCGCTGGTAACCACTGCTCTAACCAGCCCTCTTCAAAGCCAGAGAAAAACCTGTTTAAATCAAAGGTAAACCCCCGCCGCAGCGCTGCTCCAGATAAGCCAAACCTCCCCGCCGTGGGCAGCAGCAAAACCCCGACGGTTTGGGGCAGAAATGGGCCGTGTTCGTGGCTCCTCACCAGAGCCAGCTCCCCAACGCCCGGGGAGCCCCGCATCCCACCCCGGAGCTGTGCAGTGGGTTGCTGGGGTTGGCTGGCCACGCAGCAGGGACATTGGCAATGGCAGAGCCCATCCCGGGCAGACGCCAGCCTTGTACACCAGGCGTTTGCATGGGGCTCTGCAGCAAAACACGTGTCCTGGCACCGCTGGCACTCGCTCTGCCCCGAGCACCCGCCGCAGCCCATGCACAGACTGCAAGACGGGTCCTCGGAGCCCCCTGCACGCCCAGCAGCCCCGTCCCGCCATGTGCTCCAGAAGGGCGAGGTTTGCCCTGGGCTCCCCTCGGGCACAGCAGGCACCGGGTACCTCACCACACCTTGGTGTGGGAGAAATTTCCCAGGGCTGGCTGCTGATGTGACCGCCCTGTGCCACCTCCCTGCCCGCTCGGCATCGCCATGCACCAGGATGATGCAGTCGGAGAGGCAGAAACTGTATTTGGCCGGGTGGCCGGTAACGCGGCATGCTGCAGGTGCCCTGCGGCCCTGGCCACGAGAGGCCAGACCTTTGGTGCCACCGGCGTGTGACCGTGATGCCCACGGGTCGCTGCTGCCCAGGGGATGCTGCCCTGCCCTCCCGCCGTGCCGCAGGGAGCTGTTCAGTCTCACTTCTGCGCCGGGGCGCCCGCAGTGCTGCACAGCGCCAGCCGCGCTGACAGGGGCCGTGAGCTTGGCCGAGAGCCTGGCACGGCTCCCGGGGGCTGGCTTGCTCCAAGCCACCTGCGCCGCGCCCCGCAGATCCTGCACACCCTCACCCTGGGCACCTACTCGCCCCATGGGCTGCGCTGGGCAGTTCAGGGTGGGGGTCCCCATCTCCCGCCTGTGGGTTTGCTCTTCCCAGCTGCCTCTCCTCTGTGGAGCGCTGTCCCTGTGCCCACCATGGTGGCTTTTGGGAGCTGTGGGTGCCGCCTCCGTGGCTGTCCAGGAGGCCACGGTCATCGGCACTGAGAGGCACCGCCGGACTAGCGGCTCCCCGGCGGGTCCCAGGTCAGAGCCCTCACACGCCCCCGGCGGGGTTCGCAAGACAAAAGCTCCCCAAACAGCCTGAGAAAGGGCTTTCTGCGGCTCCCAGCTCCCCGGCGTGGTGCGCTTGCTCCCCGCACGGCATCCCCAACACTTCAGCATCCAGTCCAAGAGGGACAAATAAACAGACTCTGCTTCTCTTATTATTTTTTAATTCAGAGGAGGAGCAGCGGAGGTGGGGTTACACTCTCCAGAGCACAACCTGCTCTGCCTTCGCTCACTGCGCAGCAACGCTGTTTACGGACTCGGATTCCAACCCTCTCCTCTCTCAAGGCTGTGAAGATGTATTTCCCCTTGTGCCATTTCTCCTTCTGGCAAGCAGGCTCCCAGGTGGGTCTGGAAAATGTCAAAGTGGGAAATAAAGTTGTTCACTGAAAAAAAAAAAAGAAAAAAGGGGAAAAAAAAAAAGCCCGAGCGGCACGGTGCTAGGGCCTGCCGGGGAGCCACCGGCACTCGGGCGGGAGTGCAGTGCTTCAGACATGCGGCATCGTGAGAGCCCCAGCTCCGCACTGTGCCCAGCACCGGGCACAACGGCTCTGCCACCGCCGGCGCCTGCCCTGCACCACGGCTGAAGCCTCTGTGGCTTTTTTGCCCCTGGAGCAGGCTAAAAGCACAGCGCAAGATGAAATAACAGCGGCATAACGCATGTGTTACCCCTGGCCCTTCCATCTCCCGCCTCCATCCAGCCCAGGTTCCTGCAGCTTTTCCTGCCGGGAGCGCGTGTGCTGCCCCTCCGGGCTCATCTCGGAAGGCCTCATAGTGCCCAAACAGATGACTGTATTTATCTGAGGTGACTGAAGGGCGAGCGCATTCCTGGCTCTGCCATCATCTGGTTCTCGTAAGGTCAGCCGTGATGAGCGCTAACGCGCGCACCAGTGTTCTCGGGTGGTGTTGGGAGGTGGGGTGGAGGTGGCGTTTGTTCTCAGTGACATGGAGTGTTAAAACCTCGCTCTTTTGCATGATGCAAACCGACTGGTACCGCCGGGCTCCGGCAGCCGCAGCGCTGGGCCGGCAGAGCTGCCGCCACACCGGCGTGGGGGCAGAGCTGCAGCCGGCACCGGGGCAGGTGCATGGTGGGCAGGAGGAGCAGTGAAGGCGATGCACTGCGGGGAAGCGGTGCAGCCAGCACCGGGGGACACCGAGTGCCCCCCCCATCCCACACTGCCCCCGTGCCAGGGCAGTGCCCCCCCCATGCCACGGCTGCCTGAGAGGGACTGGGAGCACTGGGCAGACCCCCTGCCCAGGAAACTGGTTTCCCAGAGGAAATTAAATGTTGACAAAACAACTTTTTCTTCACCCAAACACTTTTGCTCTTTCTGGAAAATATTTGGCCTCAATATTTGCAAACATGCAAACAACTGGAAGGAAACAGCCCGTGCAGGAGCAGCTCCACAGCAGAGCTGAGGGTCCTGGCAGGCGGGACCCCCAGGCACCGAGCCCCTGGGAGCCTGCCCGTCCCCTGCCACGGGGCAGTGCAAGAACCAGTTTCTTGGTGAAAAAGTTTCCATCTGGCAAACCAAAGAGGTCAGCAGTGAAGTGGCCGTCACCGGGGCTGTCGGGGCTTGATGAGCCGCTGACCCCAGCACACTGGGACGGTGCTCGCTGCCTGCACGCTGGGTGCTGCAGGCACCTGCACCCACCATCCACCTCGGGCTCACTGCCACCCGTGCCCTTCATGTGGGGAAAGTGGACTTCACAGGAGCAGGAACCCAGCCCCGGTGCTGCTGCTGCCGCCACCACGCTCACCGCTGCCTGCAACCGGCCGGGACTTCCCACATCACCATTAAGTAAGGGGATGCTGACGAATGCATAGGGAGGATGCGGCAGCTCAGGTAGCTCATCCTGGCTCTGCAGCCAGTACTGCAAAGTACAAAAAAAAAAAAACCAACCCAACCCAAACTGATCTCTCTGGCAGGAATTCGCTGCACGGTTGTCGTGGTTTAGCCCCAGCCCCAGCTCAGCACCACGCAGCTGCTCGCTCACTCCCCCTGCCCCGATGGGATGGGGGAGAGAATCGGAGGAGTAAGAGTGAGAAACACTCCTGGGGTGAGATAAGAACAGTTTAATAATTGAAATAAAGTAAAATAGTAATGCTAATAGTAACAGTATAATAATGATAATAATAATAATGATATCCAAAGCAAGTGCTGCCCAATGCAATTGCTCACCACCCGCCGACCGATGCCCAGCCAGTTCCCAGCAGCGATCGCTGCTCCCCGGCCAACTGCCCCAGTTTCCATACTGCCCATGACGCCGTATGGTATGGAACAGCCCTTGGGCCAGTTGGGATCAACTCTTCTGGCTGTGCCCCCTCCCAGCTTCTTGTGCCCCTGGCAGAGCATGGGAAGCTGAAAAGTCCTTGACTGGCATGAGCAGTGCTGAGCAACAACTCAACCATCAGTGCGTTATCAACATTCTTCTCCTACTAAATCCAAAACACAGCACTGTGCCTGCAACTAGGAAGAAAATTAACCCTATCCCAGCTGAAACCAGGACAACGGTTTAAGGAGTGCACACCGCGGGCAGGCGGCTGGGCTGTGGCGAGCAGCCCTGGTGACGGGAAGCCCTGCACCGCTTTCAGCCTGCGCGACCATCACCTCGCCTCCGGCCGAAGCCCTCGCCCAGGCTGCGGCACGCCACGGCGGGAGCCACGTGCGCAGAGGCGACGGGCGGCACCGCAGCAGCACGCGTGCCCACGGCCGCAGCGCAGCGAGGGTGCCCGTGCCGGTGCCACTGTTGCCGGCCGCGCTGCCCGGCGAGGGAGGCGCAACCTGCACGTGCCTGCACGCGTGAGCTCCCGGGAAGGGACGTGCCACGACAGCCCGCAGGAGCGCCTGGGCTGGGCACAGATGCTGCAGATTAGAAAATTAAAAGCTGGGAGGTTTCTGTTGAAGACATTTTTCCGTTCGTGAGGCCATGGGGTGGAGCGGGCGGAGCGGGGGGGGGCGGGGGGGGCAGCTGCCTGCAGCAACAACAAAAGGCAGAAGGGGGAGGGGAGCATGAGGGAGAGATTTTTGATTCATGCTCAAAAATTACCCAGACTTTATTGCCAAAATGTCTACATTTTTATGTGCTTAAGCACAGTGAGTTATGGAAATCTTAAAACAATGGAATGATCTCCTTCATTGCCCTCGATGTGTTCAAAGTCACCACCCCTCCTAAGCAAGTGGAATCTCTTTTTCCGTTTTATTGACTTACAAAAATGTCTCTGCTATCAACACCGTCCGTGTGCATCTCATAAATACCAGGGTGGGACGCAGGGCTTTTGGTGGGTGTTTTTTATAAACCCATCTCTGCCCCAACCCTTCCTCAAGAAACGTTTTTATGGTCTTTGGTTGATTTGGCAAATTTTCTATTAAAACCTGCCTGAACAAGAGGGGCTGCAAATTCCTTGAATCAAGTCCAAGCGTACAGCTTTCTGGTTACCCCGCTCTCGTCTTTGCTCTGTGGGAGTCCCTTATCTGTCAGTCACGTACTGATCTTATAAATCTTCCGTAGCTCAATGTGAGAGCATTACAGGGTGTGTCTTACACGCTCCATCTGCCAGGTAAGGGACCGCAGGGGCGAAAGCAAGCGCCAGCAATCCAGCTAGAGCACGTGTTTTGCAGCCCTGGACATGCAGAATAAAGTAGGTATAATTTCTTTTTTTTTGCATTGTGTAGCAGGCCTGGAGCGGACCAGTTCCTTTCTGAGCACAACAGGAGCGGGGAAGGGCAGATGCCCTCGCAGGGACCTCCGGCGGGATGTGCATGTCCGTCCTCCTCTGCAGACGCGGCACGCGAGGCTCCGAGCCGGCAGCGCCCGGAGCGGTGATGCTCTGCTGCAGGGAAAAATCCTTTGTGCAGCAGCTGCGCCTGTGTAGGAAACCGTAACTGAGTGCGCAGCAAGGGCCAACAAGAGCAACGCGCGCTGGGGTGGTTTCCTTCGCTGTCAAGATAATTTCTCCCCACCCCTCCAAAACGTCGTCCTCCTCGGCTGCCCTGGCTGTGCAAAGCCTGGCTGCACGGGCCTGGGCTCTGATTTACAGCCTGCCATCCGACAGCACTGCAGGCAGAGAAAGTGCTGAGCTGGGGAAAATGAGGACCAGATCGGGGAGAGGAGGGGGGGTCACCGGGGAGGTTTCAGAGCCGTGCGGGGGGACCGCAGCCCCGGCAAGGAGCCGTCCCCCCCGCTGCGTGCACCGGCTGGGGCGAGCGATGCCCATGGCTGAGGAGGGGGCAGAGAGCAACGCAGCCCCCACCGCAAGAGCAGCGCTGGGAGGGGAAGCCCTGACAGACACAAACCCCTCCGCTAATCCCTCATTTCCAGGCCCCGGGCGGACGGCTCAGCCTGGCCATCCTGCCGCGCTCGCAGCCCGCCGAGGAAGGCAAGCTGCGCGAGCCGCCGGAACGCGTCTTCAGCCCTATAAACCCACGCGGTTGTTTATAATATTCCTAAGTGCCGTTGCGTGATGATAGCAGTTCTCTGACAGGGGAAATTTACTTTTTTTCCTTCTTTTTTAAATAAAGTTAGAAAGCTGCAAGTCCCACAAAAGATGTTTTGGCTATTATTCACGGTTTGTTTGTTTTTCTGCTTCCCATAAGTAACGCGCTGAGGGCCATTTGCTGCTGATAATGTTACAGCGTAATTGCGGCGCCCTTAGCACAGTGCTGCGCTCAGGCTGAACTGGGCAAGGCGTCTCCCTGCCAGCACCCAGTGCCGGCAGCCGAAAGCCCTCGGGGCCGGGGCTTGCTGCCCTCCCTCCGGCTGCCCCCAGCCACCCCTTCTACCTGCCCTGAGCCGGGGCAGCCTGCAGGGAGGCCGGCAGCGCAGGGGACGTTTGCCGAGCAGAGAGCAAAAGCAGCACCAGCGCTGGGCTGCAGCGCCCAGGGGATCCCAGCCCTGCCGGCTGCGCCGACCCTGCAGCCAGCGCGCGGGCAGCGGTGGAGCAAGGAGCGATAGAGCAGGAGAGCATGGAGCGTGGGACATGGAGCGTGGGGCATGGGGCATGGGGCATGGAGCATGGAGCGTGGGGCATGGAGCATGGAGCACGGGGCATGGAGCGTGGAGCATGGGGCACGAAGCGTGGGGCATGGAGCGCGGAGCACGGAGCATGGGGCATGGAGCGTGGAGTGTGGGGCATGGAGCGTGGAGCGTGGGGCATGGAGCGTGGGGCATGGAGCGTGGAGCACGGAGCATGGGGCATGGAGCGTGGAGCGTGGGGCATGGAGCATGGAGCGTGGGGCATGGAGCATGGAGCATGGAGCGTGGGGCATGGAGTGTGGAGCGTGGGGCATGGAGCATGGAGCGTGGGGCATGGAGCATGGAGCGTGGAGCATGGGGCATGGAGCGTGGGGCATGGAACATGGGGCATGGAGCATGGAGCGTGGAGCAGCCTCTTGCAGCTCCTTGGCCAAAGCGCCTGCAGCCTCCTGAGCCGCCCGCAGCTGAACTTCCTGGGAAAGCAGCTTGGATTTGAACGGCTAAAAGTTAAAAGTTGTTGACCTTCTGGGTGAAATTTGTCTGTGCACGTTTCACATCCTGGGGGATGAAACCATTACTTTGTCATTACTTTTTGCGTGGAAAAACTCCTCTGTAGGAGTCAGGCGCTCTGCTGAGGACAGCTTGCTGTCTGCCAGTTTGCTTATATTGTGCTAAAAACAAACAAACAAACCCTGAAGGACAGTGGAGAGTTGCAGCAATCCTCCAAGCTAAAAAAGGAGTAGGGATTTATCAGGACTTCAGTGTGGGACACAGCATGGCTTCCGCGAGGCCGCCGGGCTGACTGGTGGGCACCGCTCCAGCGTGCCCGTGCCTTCAGGTGCCAGCAGACACGGCTGTTTCCCGTGGCCAGGGATGGGGCTGACATTTCGCTGACCTGCCCCTCCATCGGCCGAGGCACAAGGAAGACAGTCACAGCCCGGAGCGGAGACCAGGGCTCATGGAAACCACAGCTCCCTGGGCTGGATGGACGGGTGGTGGAGATTAGGGCTGGTGTCCCTGAGGGGTGACGAAGCATCACGGCAGCCTTCAGGTGCCCCCGAGGGGCGGCAGCAGAAGCAGCAGCAGGGCAGGAGGCAGGACGAGCTTGGCCGAGGCGAGGAGGGCTTCCTGAGAGCAATGCTCTTGGAGGACCTCCTGCCCCTCCAACTCACCGTTCGCTGGACCGTCTGTCAGTGTAGGAAATGGGGCTGGAGGTGGAAGTATCCCCACCGCCTTGTCCTTGAGGAAAAGTCCTGGAGGAGGTGACAGGGTCATGTTAGCAAAGCAGCCAGGTACGACGGTCACTGCCGCAGGCTAAGAAAGCCCCTTCTCCCCGGGGGCTTTCCACCCAAGCCCTACTCGCAAATGGCCCCAGGGCACAGCTCTGCACCGAGGCCTGCAGTATGGCTGCATTGCTCCATGGAAAGGTCTGTAAAACCCACAGGGCTGAGTCCACAAGCGCTAAGACAGCAATTTCCTGCTCAGAGCCATTCTTCAGCTGGGGAGGGCAGCGAAGCGCTCGCCCTCGTCCTCCCGAGCACCCCCCATGCCGCCACTGCACTGCCAGGTTATGGGTGCATCGCTGTTGCCCACAACCATCCTCTTGAAACCCTCCCGGCAGCACCACTTGGCTGCACCCATGCTGGTGCCTCTGCAGCTCATAGGGAGTTACTTCATCTTGGTCTGTATCTTTGGAAAACGGGAATTCAGACTGAGAGGATCTTGTCACTTTGTCATCCAAGCTCCAAAATCCCCTCCCGCCCTCGGGAAAGCCCAGCTCAGCTCCGAGCGCAGCAGAGCGGCCCAGGCTCTCCCATGGCCGCAGCTGCAGCTGCTGCTGCCCGCAGGTACCGCAGTCCCGGCCCCGCAGCCGCAGCTCTGCGGGCGTTTGCTGTGAGAGCCAGGAAACAAGAGACGGGAAGTTTATAAACACGCCGCGGACGGTTTATGGAAAGAGGTTATGAAATGCAATTATATGTTTTATAAAGTGTCCTGATTGCACTCCTCCGTCACTGTATAATTTTGATCATAAATCAGAAAATGAGTTGGAGAACTTGAAGGGAAGGAGACAGCCAGGAGGGCAACGGCGTGATGTGGACGTTGGCGAGTTCTCTTCAGTACTTGCTTGTGCCCGGGCTTCTGCAGTCGTGCCATTCCTGCTTTGGGAAACAGGAGGTAATTAGCAGGTAATTAGCCCCAAGCGGGAGGGAATCGCCCCCAATGCGCGGGTGATCCCCGCAGCTCAGCAGCCCTGCGCCCTTGCCAGCGCCAGCGGCGCCATCCTGCCCGGCGGTGCCCGGCAGAACAAACGCCGTTCCCGTCCTCTGTGCCAGCCCCTCCCGCCTGATGCTGCTTGTTTAATACTCGATACCATTTTGATGACATGCAGATTATGCAGCAAGGGTGAAGGGGCTGATGGGGGAGCAGGGGCTGCTGGGCTGGGGCTACCCCACTCACATGCCTCCCAGGGCACCCTGTGTTTCAGGGGGACCCCGTGCAGCACAGAGAGCCGCAGGAACGCACCAAGCCCAGCAGCTCCATCGCCTGCAGTGGCTCCATGGCACCGGCACGGTGGCGGCTGGCCGTGCAGGTGTGACAAACCAGCCAGCCGGCCCTGGCACCCGGGGAGCGGCAGGGGAACGTTGGGCAGAGAAGAGAAGCGAACGTCAAGGGGATCAAAATGAAACCACATTGAAGTGTGTGATTTATGGACTGATTCAGGGCTGCAGCACGTTGCCTCGGAAGGGCTCCCTGGAAGCAGCAGCCGACGGTGTTTACCAGGGACTGCGGCAGCCGCCGCGGAGCTGGCCAAGAGCTAATTGCAACAGTCTGAACCGTATCCTCCCAACTGTGGCAGCCACTCAGGAGCAGAGGTACAGGACATGTGGGCTCACAGGCAACGGCATGGCCAGCACTTGGACACTGCCTCCCATCTTACCCTGGAAGTAAAACTGAATGTCTGTTCCGCTGGAGAGCAACCGGCAGGCCTGGCACCGGGTGCCGGAGCAGGGAGAGGCTGTCGTCTCCCCCAGCACCGTGGACCAGCTGTAAGAAGGGGCTTGTCATGGCAACCTGCCCATGACTGATGCACAGTCGAACCCTTCAAAACTTGGGAAAACTAATTAACAAAGCTCTAAAGCCCGATGTGCAATATAGGCATCACGTGTCTGACATTTGGCTTCTCATCCCTGAGCTGCTGGTCCAACAGCTCGCAAGCCAGAGGTTAAGCTTCCCGGTTCCTCCTTTTGATCTGCATTATTCACATTTCTCCATGTTGTTCGACAAAATAAAAAAAAAAAACCCAAACCAACAACAAAAAAACCCCCTTTGAATTAGCATGCAGAATGAGACTCTAATTGCTTTCCCAGCTCCTCCCGTGTCAGGTCCGGACGGCTGCCCGGGGACCTGCACGCACGCGCTCAGCCCGGCAGTTTGACAGGTGAGACAAGACGGAGCGCTGCGGCTTGGGGTGGACGAACAGACTGCGAAATGCATCTGACCGGGCCCCGACGTGAGCACGCTTCGCCCCAGCAGAGACGCTGCCTGAGCGCCGGCCCCGCGCCCCGAGGGCTGTGGGCAGAGCAGGGCGGGGATGCTCCCGGCCACGCGCGGCTCCGCGTGCATGGGCCGACTTGGCAGACGTGTTTCTATCCATTACCAGCTAATGCAATGGAACTGGCTGACAATGGGCTCGGCGGCTGCCAAATCCAACATGCGGCCTGCAGATGTCCCTGAGACCGGCAAACCCTGCTGGAAGATCCATGCGGTACGAAAGGTTACCCTCAATTTGCTTCAGATGCTGCTCGCGCCGTTCAACAGCCATCATTGGAGGAGGGGGCTCCGTCAGAGAGAAAGGCATAAATCCGGCTCTCCATCCAGACTGTTATTATCTTCTCTGGTTCAAATTAAGTGACTGGGGTCATTTTTTATATGTTGCAATTTGCCTTTTACCTGAGGGCATTGTGGAAAGGAAAGAAAAAAAGGTGAATCTAGCACGAAAGCAGGGAAGGAGCAGAGTCTTTAGTAGACAATTAGCTGAACTAACATCAGGTTCTCCCTAAAACATTAAAATGGAGATTAAATGTAGGCAGACACAGCTAATTCCTTGCCAGTGGGTCCGGCGATAAATCAGAAGATGGCAAGGAGGCACGTACAGCCCTGCTCCCCCGTGGTGTTGCAGGACAGGAGCGGGACGGGAGAGACCCCAGCTCCCGCCAGCGCCAGCGCCAGCACCGCCAGCCTCACACCAGCACCCTCCCAGTTTGCTTTCTACGGCCAAGGAGCAAGGTCGGTGCAAACAGCCAGCACAGCAACCAGACAGGCAGAGGATGACGCCAGTGCCACCGCCAAAAGCCACCAAGCACTTGTTGTTTCAGGCGACCGAGCTACGCGATTCAGAAAACAATGCCTCATTAAAGCATCTGCTCCGTGTTTCCAAAGCCAGCGACAAAGGGCTTTGTGTGTGCTTCGGTTAGAAATGTGGCTTGACGTTGTTCAACAAGTATTTAAAGAAATTGGGTATTTTATCAACTACGATATTAAAAGCAAACGAGCTGCTGGAAGCGCCGGGTTGGCGAGCGTCAGCACCGTGGGGCGTGGGGGGACCTGGCAGGGCTGCCCGCGCAGGCAGGTCACGCTGCCTGTGGACCTCATCCCTTTCTGGTGCTCGCGTCAGTCCGGCTCGCTCGGGGCTTCACACGGGGCTGCGCGCGCACGAAGGGCCGCCCGGCACTCGCCCCGCTGTCGGTGCCCACCAAAGTCCCCGCTGCGGTCTGTATACCTCAGCCCTCCCCAGCAGTGAGGGCACCCCTTTTCTGGGGCCCGGACTAGACCCAGGAAACCTTCCCAGTCTTTCTCCCAACTTGAAACAAAACCCCAGTTCTTACAGCGCTGCGGAGCCAGCAAAGCCGGTGACCCCGCTGGGCGGAGGCACACGAGGAGCATGCTTGGCTGGAAATGTTTACTGCGAAGATACACAGAGAGTGCGCTGGTAGGGCAAGGCTGGGTGTATTTAGGTTCTGGCTTTGGAGGAGGGTACGTCCCTTATGGAGAAACCGCTTGGCGCAGGGGAAAAAAAAGGGTATCCAGAGCTTACAGCAACCCGATCTGCCCCAAAAGCACATTATTTGCCCTTCCCAAGAGTTTTATGAGCCTGCAGGAATAAGCACACTTGGATTCGTCCCAAGTGCCCCTCTCAGAAAGCAGGGAGAGGCTGAGCGAGAGGCTGGGAGCCCCTCTGCCCTGCCCGCCCTGCCCGCCCTGCCCGCCCCAGGGACGCAGCCCTGGCTGCGGCTGCGGATGAGGCGGCTCCCACGCAGCCCTCGCGCTCCCCGGGGCCGCATCCCTCTCGCCACGAGCACCAGACGGGACTGGAAGCCATCCCCGTGGTATCGGTCTGCATTTGTCAGCGCCTTTCTCCCGAAGCAAACCCCAGCCCAGGATGCAGCGGAGATTTATTTCTTCTGACAGGCTCCACACATGCCACTATTTTTCTTCATTGCTCTTGACACGTCTCCTGCCACACTGAGCAAACTTTGGGGTCGGCCGAGAGCCAGTGTCAGGGGGGGTAAGATGTGAGCTGTTTTCAGATGGTTTATAAAATTAACATCCCCAAAGGATCCCGCCGTTTGCAGAGGTGAAATCAGTGACTGCGCCTTGTCCGTTCTGGACGATTTCATCACCAAGTGACTCCTTACGTAGCTTTTCCTTGTCTTTTGAAGCAGGGAGCTTACCCCGCCAGCCCGGCCAGGCATCGGGGGTGCCCTCCCGCAGCCCCCCTGCAGCGCCGAGCCCCTCGCCAGCACCGGGGCGGCAGAGCCGGGCGAGGAGGGCAGCCGTGTTCCCAACAAGGGCTCTGGGGAGTCTGCAGCTGCACAACCGTCCGAGCTCCCACGCTCACCTGCACTGCCTTGCTGAAGTGCCTCGGGGCAACCGAGCTCCCCGCAGAGCCCCAGGATACCCTGCCATGGGGAGAAAAAGCATAACCTTGCCCTGAATTTTCCATATTAAAAAAACAAAAAACCAACTTCTTCAGTAGAAATTTAGACCTAAAGCCTGTGATCTGTTGTATTTTGTTCAGGACACAAGCAGCTCGGTCCTGAAGCACTCTCTTTTCAATATATTTGGTGATTTAATGAAAAATATTATTTCCTCTTTGCTGAAAGCAGATACATTTCACATTTCCACGGAATGAAAATACAAGCTTTTAGAAAAAACCAATTTGATTAAAACCTGTTAAACCCACCCTGTTTGCAGCACCCGTGGAGAACTCTATCTCAACCCCCAGCGTTAGACCTGGCTAACCACAAACCACAAACCACATGCGTGCTTTGGGTCAGCCTCTTTTCTTGCAGCACCCCGATCATTTTTTCTCCTAAGGATGGGGCTGGGAAGGACTCAGCCTTCAGCGCAATACAAATCCTGTCCTTCTGGTAAAGTCTAATAAACTTCTTCCCCTGACACATAGGAAAATGTTTTAAGGCAAGATTTTATAGAGAGCATCAATCACTTTGGAGGTGATGGAATTGCTGCAGAATTATAAGCAAGTCTGAAGTGTCTACAGAGGACTCTAAACACTGTCTTCTATTTATTCTCTGTGTCCTTTGTAAATGTAAACTTCAGCCGAGTCCAGAGGCCCTTCCGTCTCCACGGCTTGTCAATCCAGCACCTTTCACCACCACTAAAATCACAATTAAAAAAAGGGGGGATTACAAAAACAAACACAGAGCTCACGCTTGCGAGTGATGGCTGCGGACTGTTGTGCTGCTGCTGGCCGTCTCCCGCCAGGAGTGGCGGTGGGATCCCACCCCGCGCCTACAGCTTCCCACCACCAGCGTATCGGGAGCAGGACCCCCGGACCATCTGTCAGAGCGGGCAGGAGGCGAGGGAGGAGCAGGGGTGAGGCTGGAGGAGGACGCGTGTCCCAGCCACAGCACCCAGTCCTGGGTGCTCACCTGTGAACCCCTCCCCTCCTCTTGGAGGGGCAGGAGCGGGGAGAGAAAGACCCAAACTAAATCCCGGAGAATACAGGGACGGAGACCTGGCCGGACGCGCATGCACGCACATGTGCCCTCGCTGTGCGTGGGCAGGTTTTTATCTCCTACAGGCATTAGACTACCAGTGAGGAACGGTGAATGGTGCACCACTGAATAAACACAGATTACGGCTCTGAAAGGCTCCGAGAAGATCAAGCAGAGGACAGTGCATTGACAGCGGGATGGAGTTGGGTGTGGGAGAGCCATCCCAGCTGGAACGCCGCTCAGAGGACCAAGCACGAGAGTGGGAAGTGACTTTTGCTTCCACAGAAAGAAAAGATAAAAGTTCTTTAAAGTTTTGAAGGGAATCTATATTAAAAACTTCTCTTTGCCAAAATAGCTGGAAAAAACCCATATTTTATGCATTGAAATGTCTCACAGCTGCTCTGGGGGGGAAAAAAAAGGCCTGTTTTGAAAAATACCTTACACAAGAGACTTGATCCATCCCTCGCGCATCCTCATCCCAGCTGAGGAACAAAGCCAGCACACTCAACACAGAGCCTGCAGCGGGACAAGCCACAATATTTTGTCCCTACCTTTGAAGGGGTCAGGAGATGCCTATGGGAATAAAACACTGGGACCCTTCTGGTTCTTTGCATTAGCAGATATTTTGGTAGATACAAGCAGCTCCTTCTTCACACACAACTGCGCACATCCATGAGCAGCATTAACTCTGGGCAGAATTTATGTTAAACAGAGGAAAATTCCTGCCGTAGCTGACAACACCGGGCAAAGCATAATCCACCCTACCTGTGGCTGGGGGATAATCCCAGGGCCCGCCCGTTCTGCCACCTTGCTGGGACCTTGCTTGATCAGCCGGCATGTCCCTGGCCCTAGCCAGCACCTCTAGTGGTCTCAGAAGCCGTCTGCCCCACAAGACAATTCAGAACACAATTATTTTGCCAGTAAAGCAGCATTTTGGGGGCTCCCCCACCAGCTCATGATAGCCAAGTCCTGCTCACAAGCCAGAGCTCAGAAAGGCAACGTGAGGCACAAGTGCAGGGCGGTCTCCCCGCACCTCCTCATGCTCGCTGTGCCCCCACACCCCCCCACAGGGCTGTGGGTCCCCCCACATCCCCCCCGCAGGGCTGGCGTGCCCCCCCCCCCCCAGCAGAGCTGTGACCCCCCCCCGCACCCTTCCTGCAGGGCCAGGGTCCCCCCAGATCCCCCCGGCAGGGCTGTGACCCCTCCACACTCCCAGCAGGGCTGGGACCCTCCCCACGCCCCCCCTCAGAGCTGGGGTCCCTCCTGCACCCCCCCCGCAGGGCCGGGGTCCCCCTACACCCTCCCAGCAGGGCTGTGAACCCCCCCGCAGGGCCGGGGTCCCCCCCGTGCCCCCCATAGGGTAGGGGTCCCCCCCGCACCCCTCCCGCAGGGCCGGGTCCCCCCGCCCCCCCCGCTCCCCCCGCACCCCCCGCACCCCTCTCAGAGCCGGGGTCCCCCCGCTCCCCCCGCAGGGCCGGGTCCCCCCGCTCCCCCCGCACCCCCGCAGGGCCGGGTGCCCCCGCACCCCCCGCTCCCCCCGAACCCCCCGCACCCCCCGCAGGGCCAGGTCCCCCCGCTCCCCCCGCCCCCCCGCAGGGCCGGGTGCCCCTGCACCCCCCGCACCCCCCGCAGGCCGAGTGCCCCCGCTCCCCCCGAACCCCCCGCAGGGCCAGGTCCCCCCGCTCCCCCCGCCCCCCCGCAGGGCCGGGTGCCCCTGCACCCCCCCGCACCCCCCGCAGGGCCGGGTCCCCCCGCACCCCCCGCTCCCCCCGCACCCCCCGCAGGGCCGGGTCCCCCCGCTCCCCCCGCACCCCCCGCAGGGCCGGGTGCCCCCGCCCCCCCCCGCAGGGCCGGGTCCCCCCGCACCCCCCGCACCCCCCGCAGGGTCGGGTGCCCCCGCACCCCCGCACCCCCCGCAGGCCGGGTGCCCCCGCCCCCCCGCCGCGCGGCCCGCAGCCAGCAGGTTGCGCTGCGGCTCCGTCCCTGGGCCCGTGCGGGACCGCCCGGGCTGCGGCACCGCCGGGTTTGGTGCCCACCCTCCCCCTCCCCCCCCGCTCCCGGGCACCCTGCGCGTCCCGCCGCCCCCGCAGCCTCCCCCGCAGGGACCACCGCCAGGCGTGACCGCGAGCTCGGGGGCTCTGCCCGCACCAGCCCTTCTCAGCAGCTGCCGGCCGGAGCCCGCCCCCGGGCAGAGCCCCCCGAGCTCGAAGCGCCGCGGCGACTCCCGCTTCACACCTCCGCCACGCGCCGGCACCCGCCGTCCGCCCGGCTTCGCAGGGCGGGACGGGGAGCCCTGCGGGGAGGGGTGCGGGGGGACCCCCAGCCCGAGACAGCCGAGATCAGGGTTAAACTTTGCTTTTTTGCCAGCGCCACCGACCGCCGGGCGTGACCCCGGGCACAGATCCCTGTGCTCCCCCCTCGCCAAACAGCTGCTGCAACCCCGGCTCCCGTCCCCCGCTGCTGCCTGCGTTTGGCCGCAGAGCTGCGAGGAAAGGGTCTGGCTCTCTCTGAGCATTATCCAGCTTTTTCTTCATGGCGGGGCCGTCTTGGTGCTATCACCGTAATTAATAATAGCGCTATCAGTGGCACAAGGCAAACCCTTCCTTTCTGCGCTGCTCGGTTCTTCCCGTCCGGTAACAGAAACGATTCCAGGACGCCAGGAGACGGCTCCCTGCGAACTCCCCGCCGTGCGCCTGGACCCGAAGCGCAGGGCAGGAGCAGAGCCTCTGACAAGAGCACTCTCGGCTGCCAGGTGGGTTGTGAAAACAAAATCTGCCTCTTAGGCAACTCCTGAGTGAGCTAAGAATAGCTCAGAAGCTATCTTTCCTCAATTGCAGGGTCAGATTCCTCCTCTTAATGAATGGGCTTGATTTGTCATTAGTTACAAAGGAAAAGAGCAGGAGGGAGGGAAAATCGAGCCTCCAATTCGGACAGACTCCGGTGCCGTGCTGCCAGCGCTGGGCACACGTGCCGCTCACCCCTTAGGCGGGCTGACGCCGAGCCACGGACCAGCTCCAACTCCTGCGTGTGCATTAGAGACGCTGGTGCCGGGCAGCACCGTCCTCACCACTGCTGCCGCGACCGCTGCAGCGTCCCAGCGCTCGGCTCAGGAAACGTTCAAGGCCCAAGGAGAGGTGGCAAGGAGGACAAGTGCCGCAGAAAGGCTGGGGGAAGAGGGGGTCTGGGCCCTTCCAACCTCTTGTTTCATCCCTCTCGGGAAAAACTTTAAGGCTAAATTTTCCGATGCTGCCCTGGGAGAACAGGTATTGCTGCCCAGCGCTGGAGCAGGAACCGGGCATTTCGATCCCATTTGTGACTCGAGCATGGCCCGGGCTGTCCTACGGCCATCAATAGTGAGATCGACCCAGTGACCTTCAGCCTTAGAGGGACGAGCCTCTGCCCTCGTGCCAACAGGGAGCGTGATTAAATGCAGCTCCTTGCTGGTGAGCGTCTCCTGGACCAGCTGTTAATGGAAACGCGATCGTGACCCACAGGCACTTTCAGCTCTGCCCGCTAACTCCAGCAGAGTCCCGTCTGGACACACAGAAGCCGCTGGCCGTGGCAGGGGCAGCAGGATGCAATCACGTGTGCGGGGCAGCGAGAGGGGCTGGCAGCACCGCCCCGGCACAGCAGCGACGTGCCCATGTGCACACGTGGGTACAAACTCACCCTCCTGCAGACGCGGCTCCCGCGCCCGCAGCAGGCGGCAGCGCACGTCCTCCTCCGCCAGCTCGGCCCTGCTGCCTGCGAGGGTGGCGGCAGTTTGAACCACGAACGCTTCTGGCAGGAGGTCTGTGCGGACAGGGAAGCGAAATGCGGTCACATTTGCAATGGGTCCTTTTCCTGGAGCGCTCCAGAACGCCAAACATCCCCGTGGCCCCAGCACTCGCAGCGGCCGCGCTGCCTCCGGGCTGCAAACAGCTGATCCCTGTAGGATCGCACCCGCAGCCTTTCCCAGGGGCTGATCCAAAGCATCCCGCTCCCCAGCTCAGTGCGTGGCCTCAATGACTTGCCACAGGCGGTTTGTTTTCACTAAGAGTTGCTGTAACAAAAGTGCAATACCAGCAAAAGCTGGCAGGGAATCCAGGGGCCAACTCTGGAGTAAAATTGTGATAATGCTGTGTTTATACCAGGAATTTCTTTGGCAGATAAATCAAGTGAGTGAAGTAACAGATGGGAACTAGCCGGAGACACTGTAATGGGAATTTCAGCACGGGGCCAGGTTGGCAGCTCACCCCCTGGAAACGCCGCTGCCGGGGCCACCTCTGCCCAAAAGCAGCGAGGAGTTGAAACAGGGATCGGTGCCGCAGCCCCGCGCCGGAGCAAAGCAGCACCCAGGGACGGCACTTGGCCACCGCGTGCGAACTCTCCTCCGGCAGCCAGAAGAGAGGAGCCAGGGCGGCATCACGTGTCCCCGGGCACACGCCAGCCCGTGCTTGTAGCCCCGCGGTGTTCGAGAAATGACAGGCATCGAGGGCATCGCTGAAGGAAAGGTCTCGCGCTCCTGCTGCTGCCGGCCTCTCTGGAGGCAGGGCACTCGCAGCAGCGGGGCTGAGCGCCCTCACCTTCACTGCCCGCTGGTTTTGCCAGCTCTGGACTCAGGTTGCACTCGGAGTTTAAAGACACACAAGGTCAAAATTCCCCGGGGAGCAGACGACCATCCTGGGCACGTCCGCGAGGCTCCGGCGTGTCAATCAATGGGGGGCCAGATGCCAGCTACCACCACGGCTGCCTTTTATTTCCCAGTGGTTGGGATGCCAAACTCCTCCCGAACTAGGGAATTATTCCCAGAGTCAGCCACTCAGGAACATGTCACATGCTTGTTTAACCAGCATCAGCCCGTGCCGTGCCTGTGTGCCCAGCGTCCCCAGGTGCTGTCCCGAGGAGCGCCCGGCTGCCAAGTCTGGCAAAGGGCAGGGCAGGGAGCAGATGTGCCGGGAGGTGAGCCCACAGAGGAGAGTGTGGGAAACGCTTCGCTGACCGCAGATGGCTGTTTGCAGGAGGCAATGGCCTTCCCGTCACTTCCTTCTTCATTTGGAGGGGAACGAGATGGATTCTGATTTTTGTCTAACTGCAACAAGCTGAAACACACCTTTAGCAGCAACACGCAAACGGGAAGGCGGCAGCAGCCCAGCCAGTGCTGTGCAAACAAAAGCAACGAGACAAAAGCCTTCCCCTAGTTCAGCCCTGCCATAGCACTGGTAGCAGTAAGCACAGGCTGTCAGAAATTACTCCAGGATGGTGTCTATATGTTGTAGGTCCTGGAAAGCGACCTGTTCCAGCTATGCAATTGCCTTCGAGTGCCTCTGCTCCTCCAGAGAACTGCTGCGCTGCTCCGGCAGCCGGCCCGGGCACCAGGAGCCGGGCGCACGGGCTGGCAGCACCCGCGGGCAAATGTGGGAACACGCAGCCAGGAGTGCGGGTGCCCAGGGAGGATGTGGTCTACACATGCTTGACTTGGGTTTTAACTGCTCCCTGCAATAGAGCTGCACACGTTTTTACTAAGCGTGATTTGTGCGGGACGATGGGTTATTTTAATGACACTGCAGCTTGCAGAGGAAACACCACTTCCCCTCCTGCTTAGTCCTCCCAACAGGCTACAAGAGAGAGCTCCAAGCCAAGGGTATCAGTCTGATCACAACAGTCTCTCGCAGAGCGAGAGGTCCCGGTTAGCCAGGGTAGATTGGAGACTGATAATCTATCGACTCCGGCTCAGTGCCACCCACAGAGCTCGCCGGCAGCGCCAGCCCTGCAGCCACAAGCACTCATGCTCCTGCTACCCCCGCGAGGTTTGGACCCCTCAAACACGTCCGCAGCAGGGAGGATGGGTGCTCAGGTGTGAGCCCTGAGCCAGCCATGGGCCAGGAGCCCTGCGAGGGGCAGAGCCTGGCATTGGCATGGTCCTGGCCCGGCCGCCCTGCCCTAGCCCTGCAGCCAGCTCCTCGGAGCCAGGTCCCCGAGCCAGCGAGGCTTCCTGCCCTGGGGCCCGGCACCGCACCGAACGAGCTGCTCCCTCCTCGGGCTGCAGCGGTGGAACATATGGGACCCGTTAGCTGGAAGCATATAAAATTCAAAGCTGTATTAGTCATCGGCTCCGTCATGTTCATTCCACTGCTGGTAGACACTACTCTTGCAGAAGCGACCGACAACTGCTTGTGTTTCTACTGTCAGCTCCAATAAACAACTGTGTTTAATGCTGGGGGGGGAGAGGGGGCTCGGAAACTCGATCCAAAAATAACAAGTTTTAAGCACGATATATTTGCCAGCTAAATGGCCCGGTCTCTCCCCCAGTTTGCCGTGCTGCACTAGAGGGAAGCGAGGTCTAAAAGGCGAGATGACCCAGCGTTAATAAATCACTGACCCCCTGCGTGCTGTCCCAGCAGCCATCCCGCGTGAGCCCACTGCACGGCCGCGCATTTTTCAGCACGCAGGACCCTGTGAATCACGCGCCATTAACATTCTCGGAGTGACATCTCCAAAATACTTCAGGGATAAATTGGTTGCTGGCTGATTTGCAAAGCATTTAGGCAAAATTATTAGGAGGTACGTTGGTGGGGAGCCAAGGGCTGGATCCCAACGGGGGCCGCGCTCTCGTGGGTCGCTGGGATGATGCGTGCTCACCCCTTGGCCCCGGGGAGCTCAGCCCGGGCGCGATGGGCACCCAGCCAGCTGCCCCCCCAGCAGACAGCGTCACGTGCCAGCCGGTAAACATGGCATAAGTCTCGCCCTCATAAAAGGCTTAATTGCCCTGGCGCTGTTGGATAAACAGGACTGTGCTGAACGCATACAAGGACTTGGCAGAGGCCCTTTAGGCATCTCAGCATCTTCACAAGCCCTCCTGTGCTCGGCAAGTGGCCTCGCCGTCAGAGAGGAGCCCAGCGCCCACCGCCAGCCCGTCGCCCGCCCGCAGCCCTGCCGCCCACCCCGCGGCACGGCCGGGCACCAGCACCAGCAGGCGGGGTCCAGCCAGCCGAGCGGGGAATTACACATCAAAAAGAAGGCAGGAACGCGGAAAGCCCCCATCTGTTTCGCACAGCCGCAGCTTCACGTGCCCCTGCGCTGCCCGTAGGTCAAAGCAGCGCCCGATGGCACTGATTAGCATCGTCGGCCAGAGGGAGAAAGTGGCGGCGGGAGGAAGGAGCAGAGGAGCCGGGGCTGGCGGGAAGGGGTGCCTGGCTCGCAGAGCCAGCCCTGGGGAACTCGCGGGCGACAGGAGCACGATCCTCAGGCGGGGGCATCTGCAGGGAGCCCCCAGCAGAAAAGGAGGAGAGCCCGCGGGGACGGGAGTCCCGTCCCACATCGCCAGCCCGCAGAAGCGCAGCGGGCACTGCCTCATTACGCAGAGAGACCAGGATTTTGGCAGAGCACTGAGAAGGCGTCTGCTGGCAGAGCCCGCAGCCTGCCCTCGCACCACCCTGCTCGGAATGAAGAGCAAAAGTTTTCACAGAAGGAAGCCCGGGCAGGCCTGACATCTGCATTTCTCCCCCCAGCACTCCCCTCTGGTCCCCATCAAGGGCTGCCCTGCCCCTGCGGCACGGGGCCGCGCACTCCTGGGCACGGGAAGGGTCCCTCCCGCCACAACCCACCATGAGGCCCTCGGGAAAGAGCAGTGGCTCCTGGTGCCGCAGAGCTGATCCAGGTGTCACCGCCTCGGCGTTAGCATCTCCACATAAGCGATTTCCAGCAAAACTGTCAGCGTACTTTCTGAACCAGTAATGGATCTTGTCCTGGATTAATACTAGGTGAAAGCAAAAACGTTTTGCCCTGCTGTGGGTTGTACCCCAAAACCAGGAAGGGTTTTGCATGGGTGTCTCAGGATACCACGTTCCCATAGCATCTTCCCAAGGATGTCAGCTCAGGATGGGCAGCAGTATTAGTAACACTATACTTACGCTTCATCACCTTCTCTCATATGTTGCTCTCATTTTTCATTGACTCCTCCAGTTTAAGCTAGAGCCCAGCTGTATGCAGACTGCGGGTGCCCTCACGTCTTGTCTTCAAGCAAAAGAAAAAAAATAAAATTAGCAAACAGACCACAACCACGCACTCGCAGCTCCCTCGTGCAGCAGCGCAGCCGCCTCCAGCCCGGCTGGGGAAGCCGGCGGAGCCAAGACGGAGCTGTTCCCACTGTTCCCACCTCTCCATGTGGAAATCCAACCCGCCTGGCCGAGGAGCTGGGACCGGGGCACGGGGGATGTGGAGCGAGAGGTTCCCGCAGAGCCAAACTGGAAGAGACAAGAAGAAATAAACATGCGGCGGCGAGCCGGCAGGCGGGGGTCCCGGGGGCATGCACCCAGCCCACGGCAGAGGGGCAGATCCGGGCGATAACGGGAGCTCCCAGGGAGGAACCCGCAGAGCTCAGCGCATCTGTCCCTCATCAACAGCACTGCCAGACCCTACGGGAGAACCCAGGTGAAAAAAGAGCCAAGGTTACTCCATGCTCAGTTAGCTCAAGAAAAAATGTTTCGCAAGAGTCTCTCCTCATTACATTTTGGAGGTGATATGAAGTTCTGAGCTGCTGAAGGGCTGGGCAGCTGCTGCTGGAAAACCTGAGTTAGGGAGAGAAATGTCACCCCAAATTTATTGTATTTACTTTCTCCAGTGTTTTCAAATTTTTTACCCTTCAATAGTTTATATTATACACATTTATCAGTTTTCCTTCAGGCTTTTAACCCCAGATTCACTGTCTCAGGTTATAGCAGAGAGTGATGAAATGGGTACTCCTGGGGCTGAGCACTGGCATCTGCCCAGGGGACGGGTTGTGGCCAAAATTTAAATATTCAAATGACCAAAATGAACCCAAAACAAGGGCTGCTGCGCACTGAATCTTCTGTGTCCCTGGCACCATGGGCGTCCCCCGGATCTCCTCTCCTCCTCTCGGATGTAGGACTTCACAGCTGCTAGAGGCACACGTGCATTTTATTACTGGCTGTATCAACATATTCCTTATTCATCAGCATTGGATTTTTTTCTTTTTTCAGGGGAGAGATGAGCGAAACCGCATTTTTGTCCAAAGAGATTTGCAACTAAAATGGCCTATTTTGTAGAAATCATATTTTTAAACAGCACTTACAATCCTCCAAGAAACCGAGGCAGCCACCAGTGAAATAAACCCCACCAGACTGCGTCCTGCCTGTGGGAAGCCAGCAACAGCAGAAGGGTGAAACTCCCTGAGATAAGGGGAAATCACAGAAGTGAAAGCAGGGCATGAGCAAAACCAGCATTTAAAGCCTGGCAAATGTATAGGTAGTAAGTAAAATTAACTGCCTGGCTGTGAAACCATTGAACGGCGCAGCCCCGAAAGCAGACAATGGGATCAAAGTCGGGATTTCCCCGCGCTCCGGCCAGCCTCAATGGAGCGCCCGCCGGGTGCCGGGCTGTGTGCCCACCATAACGCCCGGGGGCTGTAATCTGCTCAGGAAAGTTCAAAGCAGCCCACACAGCCTTGCACGGTTCCTGGGGCGGTACACAATTCCCAGGTTTTCCAGGGGCTCGCTTCCCAAAGGGAAGGGAGCAGGGCTGGCGGCGGGGGCTCCTGGGCTGCCCGCAGGGAGGGTGAAGGGGCCGGAGACACCCACAGTGACCCCAGTGCCTGGAGGGGCCGGAGAACCTCCCCCGGCAATGGGATAATGCACACTCCTGCTGGCAGGATTAGCCATATAGCAGGACAGCTGAATCAGACGCTCAGCCCTTAACAGGATTACGCTCTCGGGAACGCCAGTGAAAATACAGACACCCTGCCTGCGGTGCGGCTGGGGCAGCTCAGCGCCGCCTCCGCTCCCCTGCAGCCCCCCCTGCTCACAGAGCGTCCCCGCGGGTCCCCGGGCTGTGAGACAGCCTCCTGTTTTGTTTGAAATGTCATAATAAAGCGTTGGGCTGAACTCCTCATGCATGCACGGGGAACGGGCTCAGCTTTCCGCCAGCCACAGGGGATTTGGGCTCCTCCAGGGTCCACGCTGACCCCGGCTTTCCAGCCGCCCCCAGAGCATCTCCCCGGCAGGACCAGGAGGCTGCGGTGCTCTGGCCATCAGGGCATCTGGAGCCGATCCTCGACCCCGTGCCACCCCAGCGGCACACACTGCCATCACCTTAGCCACAGCACCACGACTCGTGCTGAAACCCTGGTGAGCCGCAGCCCGCGGCTGTGCCTGTGGGGCTGGGATCCCACCCCAGCGTTGGCAGGAGCGGGGCAGAGCCCACTGGGAGCACAGGGGCCGTTCCTCGGGGCACACACGCTGCAGGGCGCTGGGCAGGGAAGGGGGTGTCCCGTCATGCCAGGTACCACCAGCAGACAGCAGACGTGCAGGAGAGGAGCTGGTGAGTCTTCTCTGCTTCCAGGCTTGATACCCCTGCTATCAAGGAGGGGTCTTTCCATATTCTCCAGTAACTCTGGAACAAACCCTCAATTTCCATGGAAACACAAACCCTCAGGTGTCCAAGATAAGGGTCTTCTCCCGCATTCCTCCAGAGAGCCTGGATGCTTCTGAGCCACACTCCTCACCAGGATTAACTGAATAATCAGGTCAGAAGCAAATCGTGAATGCAGCTCAGTGAGATGCTGCTCTCATTACATCTCTATTTCCTTGAACAGCAGATTTGCACCAGACATTTTTAAGGCATGGGGAAGCACCAAGCAAAACAGAGCTGTACAATTTCCAGGTTAACAATGATTTTCACCTGCTCCAGCCTGCAATCTCCACAATAGCGCTTGCTGCCTACCCCTGGTTCCCCACACAGCAGCACAGAGGTTATCAGAGCAAACGCTCTGTTCTTGGCACACCGGGGCTGAAAGCACAGCTTGCTGCCCTGACTCCTTGTTCCATTTCAGAGAGGCTGGCAACTGAAAAGCTGATCCAATTTAGCCACAGTTCATTATCCAGCATAGCATGACATTGGGACACTTGCAGACATAATCCAGCTTCCTCCTGCCTTGCAAGATGTATTGACCAAAGGCAAGAAAACAGAGCATTAATAGCTCTCTGCTGTGCAGATGAATCCGGGCAGCAGCAATGAGATTCTTTGGGCTATTTCTATCCAATCTCACACAAGGGTAAATCAGAAGTTTCTACAGACTTCCATTAAATTTCTCTCCATTAATACCAATGTAACAGAGATCAGAATTTGTCCTCTTTTTTTATACTTTTCTGATATTTTAAAAAAATGCTAAAACTCTTCGGCTTCTAGCTGAGCTCAAGATAAAAGTTAGCCTCTGAACCATACCAGCATCTTTCATGTAAGGCACAATACAGAAGGGCTTTTTGCAGCGAGTTTAGATCAGTAACGTGTATTTCAGCCTGCCTCTATCTGCCCCCATCCTCACCTGGCCCCGGGAGCCAGGGTACAAGGGAACCACCGAACTTCACAGCATGCTTCAGGTGGTGGCGAGAACCACGAATGCCAGCTCTGCCCCTTTGAGCTCGAGGCCAGCCCACGTCACCGGGGGTGAAGGCCGTCACACCACGCCAACGAGAGCGGTCCCCAGTGAAACCCGTGGAACGAGACTGGCCAGGACTGGGTATAAACAAGAGGAGAAAGAGGCCCCTGTTCCCCCTGCCCCCAAGAATGTCGCTCTCGCAGCAACAAAGAGATATTCATTAATTAAGACTCCCAACTCTCATGCTGGAGAGGTTTTAGTACATACGCATTTTAAAAAATATACACATGTGTATGCACACCTATGCACGCACGCACACCAGCTCTCAGCACCCGAATGGTTGTCAGCAGTTCTCGTTACACCTAGCAGCCATTTCCACTGTCCGCTGAAAGGGGACCTCAGCAGTTCGGAAGGGGAATAAAGGGCAATGCTGTCTCCCATGGGGATTTCGGGGAGGGAGGGTGCAGACCCCAGCTGGGAAGTAGTCAGGGCTCCAGAGGTCCCATCCCAGGCCCCGCCGGGAGCTGTGGTTTCGCAGCTCAGAGCAGCCTGGACACAGGCTGCTCTCTTGCTCGCTGCCTGCCTTTGTGGAGCAGCTCTCTGGGCAGGTTGTGTCTGCTCCAGACGGGCCTCGGACAGGAGACAGCCTGGAACAGCCACGCTGGATGCTTGGGAAAGGAGGAGGCTCAAGAAAGCATCGCCTGGCCCTGCAGCGGGGTGTGCCAGACCTCCCAGCGCTGCTCTGCGGAGGGTCAGCGGTGCCAAGACTGAAGGGGGACTCCGAGCAGGGGACCACGCCATGCCAGGATGCCAGCAACCACATCCCTCCTGAGAGCAGCGTGCGGATGCAAGGGGCTGCGCAGCACGGTGCAGCTGCGGCGAGGCAGCGCAGGAGCCGGGGTCCCCTCTGCAGCGCAGCCCGCCCGCATGCGGGGTGCTGAGCACAGCTCCGGCCCCTGCCCGCTGCCACCGCCACCTCCGGCTGCCTCCCTCCCTCCTCCGGCCGGTCAGGGGATGCTCCCAGCCTCCCCTCCGCACACGTGAATCTGGAACGCTGCTGCTGACCGATCCAAAAGGCAAGCTGAGCCTCCCAGCCCTTTGTTCGACTGCAGCCCTGCGATCGGCTCCTGCACATGCACCTCGTGCTGCAGAGAGCCCGTGCACGGGCTGCAGCAGGCTGTGGGAGAGGAGTTACTAATAGCCATGGCCTCACTGGCGCTGCCGCCAGCTCCGCGTAACGCCCGCTCCAGAGCGGACAAAGCTGGCGACTGCTCCTCACCATCAGCACAGCGGGGCTGAGCCCAGCCCGTGTCCCGCTCAGCCCTCGGGGGCTCGGGCACAGAAAGCCCTGACCCGCTGCAGGCACAGCACGCACGGCAGCTCTGCCCAGCGGGGCTCTGCCCCGTCCCGTCCCTCGCCCACCCACGGCTCCCAGGAGGGCCCGGCACCTCCCGGCACAGGCGGCCAGAAGCAGGCAGGGATGCTGCCTGTCCTCCTCCGGCTGAGCCTCCGCCACCCCCTGCCCGTCGGGAACCACATTTGAGAAACTGAACTTCATCCTTCCCCACGGGGCCGAGCAGCCCAGCGCTGTGCTGGCAGATGCCTCGCGCCAGGCAGCGAGCGGGCTTTGCAATAACCTGTTATCTGATCTGGAGTTCTCTGGCCTTTTGTCTCCCGGACAGTCCTTCAAGCCCATTCAGGGACTATGAGTCACTGAAGAAGCACTTAAAATCCATCCTCAATGATAAGGTTAGAGCTCTGTGTGGTGCATTTCCTGCCCTAGTTTGGAGTTATGCTTGGGCTCCCTGCACTTCCTCCCTTATTCCACCTTCTCCTTCTCCTTCCAAATTCCCCACCACGCTGAATTGCAAAACTGCGAGCAGTTCAGCGGACATTCATCCAGATCAGTGACTGCAGCAGGGCTGCAACAGGGAGCACGCAGCCGGGGAAGGTCGGGTCTGTGCTGTTCGCAGCAGGCCTGGGGAGGCACGGCGTTACCTGCTTCGAAGGGCACAACAAAAAGACATGGGAACTTCGATCACAAAAGCTGCTGCGATGCTGCCGCCAGCCCACGAGCAGCTCCTCCGCTCGCCCCGGGAGCTGGCAGAAGGTTCCAGGGCAGCTCGATCCCGCAGGGCTGCACACCGCGCTGGCAGCAGAACGGGCTCGCAACGTAAAAGAAAAGGCAACTCACGGCTGCTGAGCCGGCAAACCAGCCACGGTGCAATCAAGGATCTGGTCCCGCACGGCGAGCCAGGCTCGCTGTGTGAGTGGGTCAGCAGAGCCGGGGGGTTTCTCACCTCCAGCCGGGCGAACGTGAGCGCCTCGCCTGAGAGCCCCGGGAGCAGGCGAGCGCCGAGGGTGGGTTCGTGACAAGAGCCGTAAATCGTCATCACTGTCAGGCACTCGTCCGAACCGCATCAGCAGCTCAGCAGCATCCCCCTCGCTATCAGCTGCCTAGGATAAGAAATTTGCCTTACGTTAGTGAAATGATTATTCTTAATACTTAGACACTGATCACATTCCCAAGGAAAAGGAAACATAAATCCTTTCCTGCGCTGACAGAGACAACCCGCTAATTAAGCCTGGTCTTTCCAGCCAAAGCCCAACCAGCGTGTTTGTACAAGCTTTGCGGTCAAAGTATGTGCAGGATTTGGCCCTATTTCCCCACTTTTATTAATCACAGGAAAAATTCTCCATTTAGAAACAATGGTAGAGATATACCTGATAGGTTTTTTTCCCCTTGGCCACTTACCACTTGGCAACAGAGATGAAGTTCTGCCTTTGCATAACATTTTAAAACCTGTTTCTGTTCCAATTCAGAATCATCCACCTCAAAGTTTTCCAGGTTATCTGTAAAAGAAAACCCAGAGAAATGGATGGCTTGAAATGCTTCAACTGATAAACTCTAAATATATTATTCTAACTGTAATTTTGTTTTGCATTATAAAGTAGAATGGAAATGTTAACAATCATGGAACAAAAAGTCATTGGAAATGGGAAAGGTTGTTTTGAAAATGAAGAAACGGAACATTTTTGTGCCCTCGGGACCACTTTCCCTTTCCCCCAAAGCCTGACAGAGTTTCACAAAACATTTCAAATTTGATGTGCTGTGTTCTGGGGGGAGCCGAGCTGTCCCTGCCGGGGAGGGCGAGGAAGAACTCCAGGAGCGAAGAGAACAGCTGGAAACCCAGACGCGGCACACCAGTGCCACAGCGGTACCAGTCCCTCCAGCCAGGCTCCGGGTGCTCCCGCGCTGGTTTAGGCTCGGCTTTGGTGCTCCCAAGCCCCGTTTCAGCCTCTCCAGCAGCGTCCGAGGAGCTGGAGGTGTCCCCGCCGGCGCGGGAAGGCGGCCGCTCTGGGGGCGTGGGACAGACGCTCCACACCGCTCCGCTCCCGTAAAAACCCACCTCAAACCCTTGCCCGGTTATAAATAAAGCAGCCACTGACCTCGGAGATTTATCAGTGGGCCAGTGTCTCTGCGTGATGTCACCCTGTGTTTTTCCACAGGCCTGTCAAATCTCAGCCCTGTCTGATCTGCCGATGACAGCCGGGGCTTGCGCCTGCCAGACAGCACCGGGACGGCCACGGTCGGTGGGAGGGAGAAGCCGAGAGCGGAGGCCGGCAGGATTTATGGCCGGTTTCTCCCCGGCATGCTCTCCCGCGCTCCCCGCCGCACGCACAATACACAGATGCCTCTGGAGGATGATGGAAACCGGGGCTGCTTGGCGCAGCGTGGATATTTTTAGGTGTTATTGCGCCATTTCTGGCCTTCGGTGACTTTTATGACTAACACAGCTGGATTCACGGCAATCAATCTGAACCTGGTCGCTCGTGCACACCGAGCCGCCTTTCACCAGCCGAGAGGAGTCCGTCGGGCTGGCAGGCGGGGAAGGGAGGGATGGAGCCAGGTCCAAGCCGATGCTGTGGTGCAGGATGGGTCCCGCAATGGGAAATGAGCTCTTCCCAGGGCACCGCACCTGGCAAAGGCCTCCGGGAAGGCACAAAACCTCCTGGGTGGAAACCCGGCTCTGACATCAGGCAGGGTTTTAATTTCACTATTCAACCTTTCCCTGTGCTTGCAGTTGGACTCACTGCCCAAAAAGCCCTCCCACATCTACCTCTGGCTGGGCACCGGTGGGCACGCACGGGAGGGGAGACTGTCCTGGCGTTGTGTGTGCCCAGGCATCAGGGGAGGCCAACGGGTTACCCACACCACGTGGCTGCAAAGCCAGGCGCTGCATGCCCACACGGCAATTCATCAATTAATCTGAGAAGGAACAAAGCAATTAGCAGGGGATAGACTAACAGAGCATACGCCGTTGCTCTCCTAAAAGGGCTGGCTCGTGCCTGTTTGTTTGGCTCCTGTTTCTATGGTGGGGGAGGCTGTTAGGAAGGGTCAATTCATCGTTCTGGTTATTTGTAGCTACCCAAAATGTATTCTTAGCCTCTCAGACCTTGGCAAGATAGGAGCTAAGCGGGAACTGGTCGACCGTTGGGAGTTGACGCTCTTTTGGGGGATAAAAGACCTTCCTTTCATCACCAAGTGCTGAAGTTGTCAGGGTGCTAACCACACGGTCTCCTTCACCGAACCAGACAGACGCAGCTTGCAGAGAGCACTCGGCTCTCGTGGCCATTGTGTCCCGGTGCTGCCCCCCAGCAAGGAACCCCTTACCTGCCTCCAGCCAGCCTGGGACCGCTTCTCCCCGAGCATCCTCCTTGCTGCGAGCCGGGGGAACGCGGGGGCCCGGGGCCAGCTCTGCCAGCAGCGGAGCCCCTGGCGTGGAGCGGGACCTGCTCGCAAGCACAGCTCTCACCTGGGGCTCCGCTGGTGCCGCTGTGCCGGGCAGTGACGATGTCCAGCACCGTGTCCCCGCAGCGCCGAGGCCCTGCTGTGCTGTGGCCGCAGAGGGGACGAGCACACTGGAGGCTGTGCCCGGCGCTGCCCCTGCCAGCGTGCGGCCCCTTTGTGGTCCCTTCCGCACAAGTTCAGGAGCTTGGTTGGGCCACAGCGTCCATCCCAAAATAAGTTCCCAATAAATATGTTTATAACGGGGCTTTGTAGCCTCAGAAAATAGGTTTCCCATGAGGTCAGTGAGCCTGGCACTGAGGGTTATCCCAGGACAGCGATTTTTCCCCTTGGGGTTCCAGGCGGCTGCGATTATGCAAGGCTCCAAGTTATTCCTGGGGCTGCCACATGAAAGGTTAGCTTCCTAGCTGTGCCCAGCACGGGCATTTGGAGGTGCAGCAATCCCTCTGCAATCTCCGCTAGCTCTGCGTGCTCCTGGCGCAGCCCCAGCACCTGTGCCTGCACAGTCAAAGCAGGAATCCAGCGCTGCAGTGGGGGAGACAGCTGGGGAGGGAGAGCGACCGCGCCGCTCGCGGGGCAGAACACCCTCACCCACGGGAAGACGGCACGGGCAGGCAAGACCACCCTGCCTTCGCCTCCGGGAAAAGATGGGGAGACTTCTGCAGAGCAGGCGCAGACCTGGTACACGTCCCTGGCTTGCGAACCCTGCCCGACAGTGCCCCAAGCGCGCTGCAGGCTGGATGCCACCTACGGGGCAGCTCCTCGGGGCAGGGAATGCCACAGACCGTCCTCGCCTGCGCATTTCCTTACCCTGCGTTCCTCCCAGGGGTAACAAGAACTGTGCACTGTCCCTCTGCCCCTCGCCGCAGCGCGCAAGGCGTGACACCGGGCCTCGCAGCGGCTGCCCGGCGTGAGCAGCCGCCACCTTCAGCACCCAGAGCGAGTCTCCAGAGTGACCGACCTGCTAAGAAAATAGCGAGCTCATTCCTTTGAAGTTAATGAATCGTGAAAGGCTTTGAAAGCAAAGCCTTGTTTATTTACTCACCGCAGCTCATGTGGACGAAGCACCCAGACATCCTGAGCGCACTGCTAATTTGAATGAAAGATCAAATGCGAGTTCTCTGCCCGGCTGAGCCGCAGCTGGAGGAGCGTGCGCTGCCCCGGCCTCCCCACGCTCCGCTGCGAGTCACCGCGGAGTGCAGGCAGGCAGGGGAGAGCCTGGCACGAACCCAGGGAAGCCCCGGGACAGTCAGGTCTCGTGGAGGAGAGCATCAAAATAAGCAGCCAGGTTGACAGAGAAATTCAGCACGCTGGGCGCAAAGCTCTGTGAATCCTGGCCCAAGCGTGCCACTTCAACACCTGAATTCAACTGCGACCCCCCCCGCCCCGCAGACACCCACCGCCCTCCCCTCCCAGGGCTGGCACCGCTGCCTGCACCACTGCCTGCACCACTGCCTGCACCGCCTGCCTGTTGCCCGCATCCCGGAGCCAGTTACAGCCCGACCCAGCGGTCTCCTGCCCAGCACCATGTCACAGCCGAGGCCCGCACACCCAGAGGAACACCCGGGAGCGTGGCACTTGTCACCTTCTCCCCTCCCTTTCATGTAAGAGCAGGGTGCAGAGAACTCAGCTTCTTCTCTGTGAATGAAAACAAGCCAGGAGCAGAGAAAAGCCCATGAAATGGCAACAGCAGAGACCCCAGCACGCTATCTGCTGTGATACGTCTTCTAAATAAACGCACACCCTTCCACACGAGTCTATAAATACCGGCCTTTCCAGTGCAATGGCTTTATGAATAAGCTGTAATGCAGTATTCCATTTGGGCTCTCAGACAAAAGGACAGCACCCTACCAGCACCAGCTTTCTGTCACTGCAGTTTTCAGAAGTATAATTGGATTACAACCAACTGCGAGTTGCTAGTCCCAGTTTCTCTCCGGCCGGGGAAGTCACTCTCTGATCTGCGACAACAGGAATGGGAAGGAAAGAGCAGAACGGGCTGAGCTGGGCGGAGGGGAGGGGGCGGCTGAGGGCTCTGGCAATGCAAAAAAGGTCTTTGGTGGATAATGAGGTTTGCAATCCCGGTAAATAATTAGGCATATTGGGAAGTGCCAGCAATGAGAAGTTACCCATTGCAGCCTAATACCTGCTCACCTCCAGGGTGTGGAAGGACCAGCCAGCCAGGGACCACACAGGGAAGAGGGAGCTCCCAGGTAAGGGCTGGCCTTCACCAGCGACCGGCCAACAGTTTTAGGGCGCTGGAGGAAGCGGAGCTTAGAGCCAAGGGCAGCTCATCCGCCAGCTCTCCCTGTCCCGCAGGCAGAGGCACGGCGGAGGTGGGAGACCACACGCCACGCCACACCGGCACGAAGGGGTGCGGCGGGTGCTGGGACGCCGGCTGTCCCGGCGGGGAAGGCGGTGGCCCTCGCTGGGGACATCACCGCCCCAGGGAGCGCCTGTCCTAAGAGCAGCGCCGGTGCCCCCCGTCCCGCAGGCCGCTGCCCGCAGCTCCCCGTGCAGTTGCGGGGCTGCGTCGCCCCGACACCGGCGCCGAGACCCGCACGGCCGAGCAGCACCGGGAGCGCTGCGGGCGCTGCCTGCTCCTGCCCGCACCGGGGCCGGCGGGCGCTGCGAGGGGCGGCGGAGCCCAGGCGGGGCGCGGAGCCCCCCGGAGCCCCGCGGAGACCCCCGGAGCCCCCCGGAGCCCCGGCGGCCGTTTCCCACCCTGCAGTGACACCTTGCGGGGGCGAGCGCGGGAGGAGCCGGCCCCGGCCCCGCGCATCCCGCCGAGCCCCTTCCCCGGGCGGAGCCCGACGGGGCGGCCGCGGCCGGCGGCTCGTCGCGGGTGCGGGGGGAGCGGCCGCGGTGCGCGGCGGCGGGGGCAGCCCCACCGGCGGTGGGCAGGAGCCCGGAGGGGGCTGTCCGTCGTGCCCTTGGGGCGGTGGGGGTCGGTCCGGCCGGAGCGGCGGCTCCGCGCCTCTGACTCTGCCCAATGAGAGCCCGGAGCCCGGCGGGCGCTGTCAATATTTGGCCACGGCCCCCGCGCTCCCATCCCCAGTGCGCCCTCGCCCTCCGCGCAAGGACCTCCATGGCCCGGCCCGGCCCCGCGCCGCTCGGGGGGCGCCGGCCCCGCTGAGCGCCCCGGCCCGGGACCCCCCGGGGAGCCCCGGGGGAGCCCCCGCCGGCCCGGCCCGGCCCTGCCGCCCCCCGCCGCAGCAGCATGCGCCTGGCAGCGGGGGCCCAGCCGGGGCTCGCTCAGCAGCGCGGAGCCGGCAGCCGCGCCGCGGGGCCGTGAGGGGCAGTGCCCCGGAGGGGAGCGCGGGCAGGACCCCCCTCCCCGGTCATTTCTCCGTCTGGACCCCGCCCCGGAGAGATATGCTCAGCCCAAACCGCCTGGAAGCCTCTGCTGGGATTGCCGTGGCCCCCGGGCGTGCGGAGTGCGGAGCCTTCCCTCGGACGGCGGGCGCGGCCCCGCGGCTTTGCCTGCCCCTCGTCCTCCTCCTGCTCGCCCTGACGCCCCGCGCCGACTCCTCGTGGTGGTGAGTCCCGGGAGCGGGAGCTGCGCGGGGGCCGGGGATGGGAAGGGGATGGGGATGGGGAAAGAGATAGGGAAGGGGATGGGGATGGGGATGGGGAAGGGGAAGCCGATGGGGATGGGGATGGGGATGGGGAAGGGGAAGCCGATGGGGATGGGGAAGGGGAAGCCGATGGGGATGGGGATGGGGAAGGAGAGGGAGAAGCCGATGGGGATGGGGAAGGAGAGGGAGAAGCCGATGGGGATGGCGAAGGGGATGGGGGACCCCGGCCGGGGGCTGCGGCAGCGCAGCGAGCCCCGCCGTGCCGAAGGAGCCGGAGCCGGAGCCCAGCGCCCGACGTGCGGCCGTGGGAGCCCCGCACGGGGCAGCGGCAGCCGCCGGCCGCGTCGCGGGCCCCGGTGGCGGCGGGACGGGCTGGGGGCTCCCCCCCGGCTCCACCTGCGCGGCTCCGGCGGCGGCCCCGGCTCCCGGGGAAGCGCGGCGGGCGGAGCGCCCGGGGAGGGGGGAACCGGGGCCGGGGCTTTCCCCGGGCGCAGCCGCCACGCTGCTCCCCGGGCACCCCGCGCCCCGAAAGCGCCGTCTCCGCTCGTTTGCTCCCGGGGCCGGGATTCGCCGCGGGGACCCCCAGGCTCCCGCCGCATCTGCCGGGGAGCCGAGCCCCGCATGCCGTGACCCCCCCCGAAAGCCGTCCCCCCTCGGGCAGAGGCAGGGAGCAGGATTAGCCCCTCGGTGCGGCTCGGTCCTGGGAAGCGGCAGCCGCGAGCAGCTCCCCCGATCCGCCCTCTGCAATCCGGAGACCCCACCGGAGCTCCCAGATCCCTGCGGGCTGCCGCATCGCCCCGCGCGCTTGCGTTCCAGCGTCTCGTAAGCTGAGAAGTTGCTGCTCTCCCTCATTTGGATGAGATGAGGCTCTGTAACAGATAGCAATGATGCCACAGAAAATACCAGCCTTCTAGAAATTAATCTCCACCAGCCCCGATTCCTCTAACAATGAAAATTCATGTCTGCAGCGTGAGAGCAATTAGGAAAACAAGGACTGTGAAGTTTTCCAAGTGACCCCGTGCTGCTTCAGTAGTTCAGTAACTCTGGAGAAGAAAATAGTTTGCTGCAGAAAAGTTCTCAGTCTCCCCCACCCTATAAAAGTCTTCTCTAACCTTGTGGAAAACACTGTTTTCCACGCCAATCTCGTCATCATTAGCACATTGCAGTGGATGAAGCAGAACTTAATCAAATTCATCCCATCTGCCACCGAAAGAGAACGGTGGTTTCTGGAATTCCTCAACTACCGTGGAGCACATTGCAAGGGCCCTGGAGCACTTAATAGTCATGCCGATAACACAAGTATTCCTAGTGTTTGAGAGCGCGTCTGGGCGGGGGGCACTCGTGGCCACGCTGGCATCCCTGGGAGAGCGATTCCGCGGTGAGGGAGGCGAATGGGAAAGCCGCGGGGCTGGGAGGGAGCGGGGAGCCCAAGGGACGTGCCGCTCGGGCAGCGGGGTTGCAGCCAGGCACAAAAGGTGGATCGCGGCAGGAGCGACTTCTTCCAGAGGGTAGCACAGGCACGAGGGGGCATGGACAAAGCCAGCTAGCAAGACCGGTGCTGCTCCCGGCCATGCCCAGGGGAGATCTCCCGCAGCCTGATCAGCCCATGGGGAACTGAAATCACTGGGAGAGAACAGGAGCCACCGTCGGCGAGTATCAGGCTGATGGAAGCGCTGGCCTGGCTTCCAGCCGCCAGCTCTGCCCCCACCCATCAGGGCAGGCGAAGACAGGACAGCATCTGTGCGGAAGATGATGTTGCTGATATGCCAAAAGCTAAGGAAGGAAGGAAGAGTCTTAGGGCAGCAGAGAAGTTGGATTATTTCACTTCATTATCGAGGAGGCAAGGGAAGGGGAGGCTCGTTAGAGCTGAGGAGCGGGTGCACAGGGTAAAGCAGCTGGAAAAAGACGAGGTACGGAGTAGTGACAGCATCATCTGCCCAGAGCTGGGCAGTTCTGGTAACACACTTGGATGCTGGCTGAAGGGTGAAAATTCTTTCTTTAGGAGAGCGTGAAAAACACCTATTTTCCTTGCTGTTGTACCCCGCTTCTCCCCACAATGACTCCACCGCGGTGTCTGCCCTAACCCCAAGCGCACGCCTCTTCCCAACAAGCAGGAGGAAAACCAGCCACATTTTAAGCCACGGTAGCTGTGGCTTATTTGGAGGAAGCTAGATTTAGCTCCTGCAGCAGTTTGTGTTCTCAGCTTGCAGACTGACTCCCCGGCCGGCCGCTTCTCGTTGGAGGGAGAAGGGAGAGCGGGGGCAGCCCCCGGGGCGGCCGGGGCAGGAGCCCAGCCTGGGGCAGCCGGGGCCGGGCAGCTCGCCCGCACAGCCGGCCGGCTCCTCAGCCGCGGGGCAGCCAGGCACCATTCCTTTGAGCGTTTTCAGCAAGCAGAACTGGTCTCGGGGACCTTAAGTGCGTGACTTTTTTAAAAAAAAAACAAACAAGAAACAAACCCCAGAAAACCCCAAAACCAAAACATTAGAAACCAAACACATTAAACTCTAAAGTTCACATTTTCAATCGTACTTTCTCTTGTGTAGCCCAGAACATTCCGAAGAAAACCCTTCATTGAAGCGAGCGTTGTTCTGCTGGACGTGTCAGTTCTGATAAAATAGCATGTTTAGATGAAATTGTGTTTTACTGTAAATGGTTTCAACCAGCTGTGGTTTGGGAAAAAGTTATTCAGTGATTTACATAGGGTTCCAAGCACATCTTTAGCACTACTGATATTACAGTAAATACATTTGGTGGTGCATCATCGTTCCTTATTTTTATTATTATTGCCAAATTCTTCTAGGGATTCACACACAATAAACTTGTGGAAATAGAGGAAATGCTTCTCATTTTCAGAGTTGACTTTTAAAGTAGAGTAATAGAAAAAACTGGGTCAGTTCTGATCACAGTACATGGAAAGGAAATATCAACCAAATGTTTCTTCTAAACAACTGCAAATTATTAATTTTCAGTGACGTCAGGCATGGCCCGCACCGCCTCACAAAACTGCCAGGAATTGGTGAACTTTGGCGCTTGAAAAAGCGTCTGTGGGTGCATATGTGTGCGTGTGCATGTGCTTGGAGCACGTAGCGGCGAGAACAGCGTTGGCACGGGCGGAGGGGACGGGCTCGGGCCGGTGCGGTTGCAGCCGGCGGCGCTGCCCGGGCTCCGAGGCCGCCGTGACTAACAGCAGCAGCGGGCTGGCCGTGGCTGTGGGGAGCAGCATCCATGCAGAAATGCTCCCAAACTGTAAAGTGTTACTTAGCAACAAAATACCAGCTGAAACACAGACGGAAATTAAGAAGGAATGCAACGGGAAAATCCCTAAATCCCCTTTACACTTGAGCGCTCTCAGGTAGGGAGAACAGCATCGTCCGGGGCACGGCGGCTTTCCCTGGGCAGGCGCCTGCCTGGCAGGGCCGTGCCCCGTGCGCGCTGCGAGAGGACATCGGGCCCCGAAAGCGGCCTCTGAAATTCCTTCCGAAAGATTTGGAAGATTAGACAAATGTTGCTTATAAACATAAACTGTGCAATAAACAAACTTGGTGTAAATAACTAAGTAGAGTTTACTTGCTATTGAGAGCCCGGCTAGCTGCTCTGGTGTGGAAAGCCATTTTAAATTGAAGGTTTGGTTAAAGAAAAATGTACACAAAGCTGTATGCACACACCCCCCTGCACCCCACCCTCACACATACCCGCTTGCCTGCAAGCCCACATGAACCCCTCCAACCCCCAGGCGCACCAAATTCTCGTTAGCTAACTTGTTTATTGCTAACCACAGCCCTTGGAAACTACAAATATTTAATTTCATCTGGCATTGGAACAGATGGGAGGCATCAGGCTCCCAAAGAGATAAAACAAATCTGTGGAAGGAAGACTAACGCAAGCTTGGGCACGGGTCGGGAAGCGTGCAGGAGTCTGGCGGCCACGTGGGGCTCCTCAAGGCATCGGCGGGTTAGGGGGGCTCCTTGGGGAGCCGCTGCACCCCGGGGCACGATGCCCACACGGGCACCCTTAGGGATGCTCTAGGTACCGTGCGCCAGCTGCCTGCCTTGGCCTGGGAAGGAGGTCTGTGTTCACGGGCAGGGAAAACGCACCGAGGGCAGCTTGTGAAGCAAGAACGCCCATCGCGCTCTCCACGATAGAGCAACCCCAGGAGCTGGTGTCAAGCCCTTCCCGAGGGCTCGGCAAGGACACCCCTGCTGCAGGTGGAGAAGGGGATGTTCCCACCACGACGGGTAGGGAGGAGCAGCGTTCCCACAGCCGTGCCTCTCCGGGGTTTGCCGTGCATTTCCATCGCGACACCAGCGCTGGGTCCTGGTCCAGATGTAGCGGATGGGCACAAAGAGTGGTGGAAAAATCGAGCCACAGTACGCGTGGATATGGGAGAGAGGGGCTCATTTGAGCAGGCATCACACTGAGGTGTGTGGGAGGGGAAATAGCATCAATAGGAATGTTTGAAATTAAGCCAAGGGAAAGACAGCTGCATGGAGGAACCGCGCAGCCAGTCGGTGTAACCCTTTGGGGCGCGGGGGGATATCGCTGCCTCCCCTCCGTGCCAGTCGCAGAAGGGCAGACCCGCAGCAGCCCCAGGAGCGCTTCACGAGCAGAGGGTCTAGCAGCTTACGCGGCGGCTCTGGGGACTGCGTGTCCATAGCTCCTGACGCCACCCTACACCGCGGACAAAACTGGTTCCCTCCTCCGCGCGTGCCCCCGCTGCAGAGCAGCTCCTCACCCACCCGGTCTCGGCCCCAGGGCTGTTGCAGGCGAGGTACCGGGGGGACTCGTCATCTCAAAGGGGAGATGACGTGCAGCACAGCAGTGCTCGGGGCTCGGGGGGTCCCTGGGGGGCTCGCACCGGCTGTACGTTTGTTGTTGCAGAACGCTTTGCACGGCAATAAAAGCAGGAGGTCAGCGACCAGGAAGTCTTTATCCTGAGGCGCTCCACAGCTCCGGCTGTCCAGGCAGCCGCACTTTGAAAAATAAGTTTTAAAGTAACGTCAGACTGATGGGGAATGAACCCTGTGGCCTTTGCAGCAGCCCTGGTGTTCTTGGTTGGGGCGTATTGAACAGATGGGTTCTCTCAGTCACTCTGCGCCGTTATAATAATCCTAATTGTGTTTCTTAGTTCATTTTTCATTAGGGTCACTTTCACCTATAGGAAATCTTTCTTACAAAGAAATGCAGAAGAAAAAATCCTTCTGCTCTTCCAAACTCATTAGCTTTTGCTATTTACTAATACCGATTTCAGCAGTGCCTGCAGCCCACCGTGAGATCTGTGCTGGGCTGGGTCCTGTAGAAATACGCAGCCTCTGCTCTGAGCAGCTCGCACCCGACACACAAGATACGCCATGGACAAGAGGAGAATCATCCGTCCTACTTTACCCCCAGAGACTGTCTTAGACCCCTTAGCAAAGTGCTTTGACATTTTGGGAGGAAAAAAATTGATACTTGAAGCGTATTGTTGATGAGCAATTTGCATTGTATTCATACATAGCCAACAACGCCTCCAGGGAATAGCTTTCACCCAGCGCTGAGTGAGGTTTTGTCCCCTATTGCAGAAGGCACCGGAGTCCTTTTCTCCCTGTGCTTTCACAACATCCCACCTTCACCCCCTCTGGCTCTGCAGCAGCCCGGGCACTCACCCCACACACGTTCTGCGCACGCCGTATCTCACCTTTCTACCACAGCAAGCAGAACAGACCTCGATTTCCAGGTCACTCTCGATACAAGATGCCAACAGAAAACCTCCCGTGCCAGCCAAGGGGATGGCAGGGCGGTGCTGCCCTGCGCAGCGCAGGGCGCTCGTTTGGGTCCAGCTCCCCAGCACTGCAGCGTTTCCCGGACATTTCAGCCCTTCCCACAGAAACTGCACCCCACTGACTGCACGGGGGGGCAGGGAGACTGCAGAGAGGGGACCCTGACAGGGAACCAAAGGCGCACAACCTGAGAAAGGGTGACACACAAGAACAAAAACCCGATCATAGTGCAGAAAATGAAAAGCATGTACCTTGAATGGCACTGGTAGTGGCTCAGCATTATGATATTAAAAATTATTCAAGTGAGACTAACGCTCTCACCGTACAGAGTAGCGGCTCTAAGTGAGGAAATTAGGACTATTAATCATTCCAAGGCGTTAACAATTCCAGCAGTCCAGGATGGCCCCATTCCCGGTGGGGCTTAATAAAATACTCAGGGTTTATAATAATAAAATAATATCTCAAATGTCTATAGCACCTTGCAACCCAAAGTGCTTTGCAGTTGGCTCTAAATTGTCTGCCCACAGCCAGGGAGAGCAGGGGAAGGCAAGTGCATCATCCTTGGGAAGTATGCAAAGAACTTGAGGAGGTGAAATGCCAGGCGCGTTGGAATTTGCTCTTTATCAGGCAAAGAGGCAAGGATGTTGGATTTGATCCTATCTGAACAGGGTGTCTCCAATAGCTGCCTGGGGCTTTCCAGGCTCCCACCAAAATACAGACTTGGTGTCCATTCAGTGGGGCGGGAAGAGAACAGAAGCCAAGATCGTTTGGCACCCCAGCTGATCTTTCAGGACTCTCAAAGTGGTTACGAGAGCAATGGGGAGGTGAATCAGTTTTCCCAGGGGAAGGACTCCAACAGCTGCTGGTAGCACCAAGAAGCCAGACCATGCGCTCACCTCAAGCTCAGCAGCAGAGCTCTTGGAGCCGAAGTCAGCAGCGACAAGGCTCTATGCAGAACAAGCTCACGGCCCCAGCCTGCGGGACGGAGGGCACAGGAGCCTGAGCATCTCGCGCCCGAGGAGATGGGGACTGGGGCTCCGGCACCTGCGGGGCAGCACTGCCTTTGCCCAGCACTGATCCGGGAGAAGAGGCTGGAGGTGTCATTGCGGGCACGGCGCTTGGGCACACATTGGGTCAGAAAGGCACAGCTGGACCATGCTTCACCCGGGCACGGACAAGGGGAACTCGGGGGGTTTCACAGCACTCGGTTTGCAGAAAGACCTAGAGAAACCCCCAGTGCTGTAAGTGATGGTGGAGCCTGAATCAGTGCCGTGCCACCCCTCCCAGGGCTTCTTTTGGGAGCAGGCAGCGTTCGTGGTTGACCACGGCATGGCACAGCCAGGGGTGAGAGCAGAACCGGTGCCGAGGGGAACATCCCGAGCCGGGACTGAGCCCCATCACAGCTCAGCTCACGGGTGCCTGATGGCACCAGCTGGAGCTGTGGAGGGGCTCAAAGCTCAGTGTTTCTTCCAAACGGTGCTGAGGTTATTTGCCTGAGTAATATTAGGTGGGAGAGCTGCATGTGACAGGCAGCCAGTGGCCATCAGAGGATATTGAGTTGAGGCATGCTTAACATGGCCGGGAACAACACCTTGGAGTTTTTCTTGCTTGCTTGCTTGCTTTTTTGTTTTGTTGTTTTAAACGTGGTTTGGTGAAGTTCAGAGCCCCTGGGTGCTGCTCTGCACAGCACCACAGTGTGAGGCTGCCTGCATCTCTTCACTGCTGTAACAAAGGAGAGCGCCTGTTAGGAACCCCCGGGAGCAGGGGACATGGCTGGGGGTCCAGGGGTTTAAGCTGTCCAGATTGCCTTAAGCAAGTTGAGAGCACTCTGCGCTTGATGGGGAGAGGTAGTGTCAGGAAAGGCAAATTCTCAAGCTGAAAACCTGTTAGATGGGATGTCAGAGCTGAGCCTGCCGCCTGTGCCGAGACCCAGCTTCAGGTCAGAGTTGCATCTCGCCATGATTTCAAAGCCACCGAGCTGACCGCGTTCATGGTGCTGTGTCTGGCCAGAGCACCTCCAGCCCCCCCCGGGTGCTGCATCCCCCCCGCGCTTCTGTTCCTGCCCTGCTCTGCTGCTGAGCAAGGAGTTACAAACAGTTTGCAAAATGTTTTTGGGATCCTCGGGTAGAGAGAAGCCGCAGGAAGGAGAACGGTTACGCTGCCGTCGTTTTTTAGCCATTAACCCTCTCTGCATTGACAAGTGCAGTGACGAAGCCTCATGCCATGGCGCTCCGTGTGCCGCAGCGGGCAGTGGCAGCGGCAGCTGCCTGGGGGGGTTTGCCCTGCGCCAGGGAGCGGCCAGAGGCACCCAGAGCTGCCCCGGCTGAGCTTCCCCGTGCCTGGAGCCTGGCTCACTGCACCACCACAGCTGCTTGCACGGACATCCTTCTCCCAACGTATAGTTAACCTACGATAGTGATTTTAGTTAAGGTCATTTTGTATTAATCTAATTTTAAATTGTGCCTTTAATGGCATTGGTGCGACCTCATTTTCCCCACGGTGGGAACGTCCAACATTTCAGCAGCTGTTTTAATTCTAAAGCAGAGCACAAAAAATGAAAATTTTGAGATTTGCCCAAGAAGGGCAATTCCAAAAATGTCCGTTTTGAAGGAAAGTAATGCTCAAATAGGTTTTTCAATGCCATATAAAATGGTGCAAAATGAAATACTAGATACAGCAGTGTGCCCAGTACAACTTTAATTAGAAACTGAATTAGCGCACTAACGTATTTCTCAACCACACCTTGGCATTACGGAAAAGCAACAAACGAGAGCAAGTTCCGATTCTGCTTAATTTTACCCACTCCCATGAAATGCTTTCCTTTATTCAAAACCTCATTTTCCAAGAGATGTTTTCCACCCGATACCTACTAGTGAGTCCAGAACAGTGGCACGACCCCAGCTAAGCCCCTCCTGGTGTCGGCTCGCAGCGGGTCTCCGCGCCGCGGGAGGCAGCCGAGGCAGCCTCTCGGCAAAGCCAGGGCGCGTGGCCGGCACTGGAGGAGAGCAGCCCTGCTAACCGGGGAGCCGTACCCGCGCACCCCACGCCGACACGCCTGGGCAAAGGCTGATACCACGCGACAAGGCAAGCCCCGGGCTGGCACCAGGAGGAAACGCGGAGCTTTCCGCGGCCGCCGCAACAACTGCAGCCCCACAACGGCTGGTATTTCCTTGCAATGCTTGCCCCAGCCCTACGCGAAGCAAGCAGCAGCTGGGCATGCTGCAGAGATACGAGGCTTCACCTCTGCCGGGCTGACTTACCAAGTTCCTGGAGAAACGGCGTTTCGCAGGTGGCTGGCGACGGTCGGAGCTGGGTGCATGCAGGGGCTTCGCTGCTGTTGCCTCTTTGGGACCGGAGAGCTGCCCCCACAAACCACTGGGTCAGCCAGTAGGGTTTTAGCAATTTAACAAAATTACTGCCAACAGCAAAAATCTGGAGGTGCCCCAGGTCTATATTGCAGGGGGCTGGTTATTTATAATGAAAGGGAAACTGAATTCCCCTTTGCAGCATCTTCCTACTTTGATCTTCAGATCCATAGTTGCCTCTGACCACTGGTTCTGCAGAGCCGCCCCCGTACACGCAGCCTGGTGCTCCCGGGAGCCGGAGGAACCCCTCAGCAGCCGCACAGCCGGTTTGCTCGCCTGGCCGGGCTTACGCTGGCACGTTTGGGGCAGGCTGGCCCAGGCTGCTGGAGAGGTCTCCTTTCTCCAGCAGTAGAAGTTCCCATCTGCCTACTGCTACGGTGCCTGAGGCTCTGGCCATGCTCTTGATCTCCCCGCTGCTACACCTGGGGTCCGGTGCTTTTTCTGAGACTTTTGGTCTTTCCTATTAAAGAGCTCAGCAACTGGGAAGCTGCATATACTATGTTGGTGCCAAAAGCACAGTTTATTGATCCAGAAAAAAAGATTCCAGCATGGTGAAGATGGAGAAGGAGTGAGGCATACTGGGATCTGATCCTTGGGACAAGATGCAGCGGATCCCAGGAACTGGCAGCCCACATGGAACTACGGACATCCCCTCCTAACCCCCCGGGAACTGCATGTACATGGAAGAGAGCTGCTGCGGGTAGGAAAGCTCTGAGCTGTTGAGACTTTCGCCAGAGCAGTCTGAGCTGAGGGCAGAGACATGACATGGGCCACACGGTTCTGCGAGAGCACCCTGAGGAGTCTGCAAGTCCTTTGGGAAGCCGGGCAGGCTCTCGTGGGAAGCACGGGAGCAGGACACATACGGCACGGAGGCAAGCCGTGGAAGGGGGTTAGCACAAAACGCATGCTGCCAAGTAAATAGATGCGTCTGCCTCTGATTTGCATGTTTATCTTAGAAGCAATTTAGGTTTCTCCTTGTTTACAAGAGTCGAAGTCAGCAGACTCTTAGAACAAGAAAAACAACTGGGAGCCAACATGTGACAGTTGTCTCCTGTTCCCCCAATTCATCGGCATGCTGGCGCTCCCGGGCTGTTGAGTGAGCTCACTTCGGCTGCACCGGTGGATGCGTCCGTGCAGCAGATCACTTGCAGAGAGGAAAAAGGCAAGCGGGGAGCAAGGAGCGCTTTACCTCACGGGCTCTGAGAGCACTTGCCTTCGTGACACGAAGTCTCTGGCCTCTGCTGCTGTGCCAGTTGCTCCTTGCAGGGAACGGGGAGGGGAAGGTGGGAGGCAGAGGTCCAGTGCCACGCGTGGTAGCGCAGCATTTCCCACAGCACCGCGGCTCGCACCCACCTCCTGGCAGCCCAGCTCTGGGAGCAAATGGGAAACACACGCAAGCCTGCGGTTGCACGCTGATTTGCAAGAAGTAAACGGTGCAGCATCACGCGGCCAGAGGCCGTCGGGGGGATCGGTGCCAGCCCCTGCGCCTGAGCTGAGCAAAGAGCTGCTCTCAGCGAGAGGGCAGTGCCAGGGCTTTACAAGGCACTCCAGGAGGACCTCACAGGAGGCAGCATCCCATGGAACCCCATTTGACAGGGCGGGGGATCGTTATCCCCACATGCATTTAATTATTAACTCCCTGCCTCCCAGCTCCTCCTGGCTGCAGGCTGCCTGGCTCTCCCAGGCTGCTCCTGCCTCTCTCCTGACCCTGCTGAAGTCCAGGCCTGAGCAGCCTCCAGCATCAAGAGCAGTTCCCTCGCTTTTCTGAACTCAGGGCTTGGGGGCTTTTTCCTGCTGTACAATTGCAGATTCCCCAAGAGGACAGGATCTCTCAGAAATTTGCTGCTTCCAGCACAACTTCATTTTTTAAAAATGAAGTTCTGATAAGGCAGCTGGGGACTTCTCAGAATATCCATTGTCTTTCCTATTTCAGTGTTTTTAAAATGTCATAGATTTTTAGAAATAAAATTGGAAGGGATGCTTTAATCAATCCAAAACAAATGTTTGGGTTTTTTCCCTCCCAAAATTCTGCTTGGCAGAATTTTCTGATGTTCCCCGTCTCGCTCCATTTCAGAGTAACTGAACCCAACTGGAGCATTTCTCACGAAATGGAACATCTTAGTCTCGCCGAGATAACCGCAGCCTTTCCAAGACACGTGAGGAATTTTCCCCCCTTGTTGTGCTGTGCCACTTTGCAACACCACAGCAGTCGTGGGGCAGATTTCAGTACCTGATTTCCGATGGAGGCTTGTAGGTACCGCAGCAAATACGCTGCTTGTTTGCAGCTGCAAGCAGAGGGAGATGCAGCCACTGACCCCGGCGGGGGTCTGGGACCCTGCACAGGGAGGTGCTCCCTTGGCCGTCGGTGCCCTTCACCCTGCTCTCCTTCCACTTTCTCCTGCTGATAACGATTGCTCTGATCTGGGTATTTGGCAGGAGAATTAACGAGAAGTAATTAGCTCAGTGTGAAAAAGGGAGTGCCTGGTGTTTATCTTGTCTGGAGGGTTTTCCTTGATCTCAGCCTCCCAGGGGATGCTGTTAGTGCTTTATCTGCCGGCTCTCCGCCGTGGAGGCAGCTCCTCCATGCTGCCGGCGCGGCTCCCCGAAGCCAGCCCTGCTTGCTGCCCGCCGCCGTTACCAAAGACCAGTGCCACAGCTCACCAGCGCCGGAGGTGGACAGGGGATGGGGTCCCCGCGAGGTCCCTGGTGCGGTGGTCCATCAAAGAACGTTTTACCTTTTCCAGCTTTCCCCCCATCGCTCTCCTCCAGCGAAGAGGAGCTTTGGTTACCGCTGCAGCCTCCGTCCTGCAACACCGCTGCCTCCCGGCAGCCTTGGCCCCGCTCCTGGCAGCGCAGGCAGGGGCACGTCAGCCGTCCCCATCCTTGCTGGGATCAGGCAGGCTGGGCAGAAGGAATTCAGGGCCGGGGTACCCGAGACCGCTGGCCTGTGCCATCGTCCAGCTGGTGGGATGTTCCCCCGCCCTGCTCACCGCGGGAAGGAAGCAGCCGCTCTTGCAGCCCAGCACGAGCGAGGCAATTAAACGCCTGCAGTCGGCATTGCTCAGCGAGCTCCTGTTGGCTTTTCTTTCCTAAACGGCTTCCGCCATCTCCCTCGTCCCCCCGCTGCAGGATGAAAGGCTGATGAGCGAGCCTCTGAAAGCAATGCTCGCTGGCCTTCGGAGTCGGGGCTTGCAAAGCCATGGGGAGCCGGGTTTATTATCCTCAGCTCCAGCCTGAGATGACCTTGTGCTTCTGCCAGCATTTAAACAAAATACTTTAAAAGAGGGAACAGATCCCATTGCTTTCTGTGCTTGCAGGGCTTTCCTGAGCCTGCGAGCTCTCTTCTCTGGGGCTGATAGAAGTGATAGAACATGGCCAGAGAGAGACAATGAAATATTGCCCAAGCTTATTGCTTTTTATTATTATTAAAGGGAGGTTCTTACTTCCAGTCTGGGGGGTTGAAAAATTTGAATCCCACCCAAACCTCATCTGTTCCAGCCAGAATCGCAGCTCTGCGCTCTGTGGCAAACATCATTCTCCGGCACAAGCAGCCACTGCCGGGCTGGGGCGAGCGGGCGGCGCAGGCAGGGGCTGACCGGGATGGAAAATTCCATGTTGCCGCCATTGTCCGGGCTGGTGCGAGGCTGCAGAGCTCGGGGTCCCTCCCCCGTGTCCGTGGAAAGCTGCCCGTGGGGCTCAGCCAGGCTCTACCAGACTGTTGTTTGCGCATTGTCTTTCTGCTCCCAGCTCCCGCCCTCTCCCCACGGCCGCAGGGAGGGGACCGGGATACGGGCAGGGTACAGGCAGGACAGGAGGCACAGCGTAGTTCTCCCAGTTACCCAGCTTCAGGGCACGATCATAAATGTTTGCCAGTGCAGGAGATGCACAGAGAGGACCAGGCAGCCGGGGATCAGTGTGAACGAGGACTGCAGCAACAAGAGGTGAAGCCTGCTCCTCTTTCTCCCCCACCCGAGTGCCTTTGCCGTGGCCCGTTGTCCCCACGGTGTGCCCCAGCCAGTGTCCAGGCAGGAGGCATTGCAGAGCCTGTGCCGGCCGTGCTGCTCTCAGCTGGGCTCCATCCTGCTGCGCTCAGCAGGGCCGGGCTGCAGAGCAGGGCTGGGATGTAGGGAAGAGGGTGGGAGGGAGGTTTTACACATCAGCAAGTTCCTCCGCTGCTGCCCCAGGAGCTCACAGAGAGCTCGGGCTCTCGGGGGCATGGGCGCCACGACTGACAGCACCCATAGCTGGCTGGCTCCTGGGGGAGATGGGCTCCACAGGGCCCCTGCTCCCTGCCGCAGCGATGCTCAAGCAGAGCTTTGCCCGCCCCGGGCTGGTGGGGCTCGGGATTATTTTGTTAAAGACAAAGACCAAAGCCCAGTGGCTGTGGTGGCTCAGCAGTGCCCTGTCCCTGCATCCTGCCTGTCACAGCACCAGGCAGCCTCGCTGCACTCAGCAGCATGCTCCACCGCAACCCTGGCTCGCCCACACCGAGGGGATGCTGCAAGGAGGGCACGCCGCTGCAGGGGGAGGCCCTCAGCAGAGCCCAGAGCAGCTGCGACGCAGCTGGAGAGAGAAGAGGGGAAGGTGGGCTTCAACATGAGACACCCTCACAGCAGGGGGAGCACCCGGGGAGCCAGAGCCCTGCACCTTCCCGCTATGCGGGCAGCGTGGTAACGCGGCACCGTTCTCTCTCACAGGTACATCGGGGCGCTGGGCGCGAGGGTGATCTGCGATAACATACCCGGGCTGGTGAACAAGCAGCGGCAGCTGTGCCAGAGGTACCCCGACATCATGCAGTCGGTCGGGGAGGGAGCCAAGGAGTGGATCCGGGAGTGCCAGCACCAGTTCCGGCACCACCGCTGGAACTGCAGCACCCTGGACCGGGACCACACCGTCTTCGGCCGGGTCATGCTGCGAAGTAGGTTCTGCCCCATCCCCTTCCCACTGCCGCGTGCCTTGTCTCCCTGGGAGAGTCTCTCCTCGCTGGGCTGCCGTGCCCGGTGGCTTGGATTACTCCCTTAGGAGAGCTTTGCCTTTCCCTGTAAATTAATCAAGCAGTAATGGGAGCAGAGCACTGCGTTTGGAATAGCTGCACCAGATGAGATGGAGCAGGGGGAGCACTGGGGGAGAAGGGGGAAGGAGGAGACACCTCCGGAGAACAGGCTCATATGTAAACAGTAATGGGATATATAAATATTTGGAGAGCAGGGTTGGCCAGGACTCAGCCGTTCACGTGGGAACTGGCTGTTCCCTTGCATGGCAAGGGAGGCAAGGCAGAGCCGCGGCTCCAGTCCTCGCTTCGGGCTCCAAGGTGGAGGAGGACCACAGCTACGGGGCGGCCACCAGCCCTGCACCAACAGCTGGGCACAGAGCCTGCCCGGGAGGGACCTTCCAGCTCCAGGTGAGGGACGGATATGACACAAGCAGGGATGTACCCAAGGAGCCAGGAGGAAAGGCACGATGGGGACAGGGACAGGGGTGGTTCCAGAGCAGGAGCGGCATCGTGGGCTCCAGCCGCCCCTGGGAGGGCTCCGGCAGCGAGCAGACCCCGGGAGCCGGCACGAGTCCTGGTGCAGGCAGCAGTGCTGCGGGACAGATGCTGCCGTGCCCCGTGACGTGCCGGGGCGCATCCAGCCACGCGGCCTCCAAATCAAAGGTGGCTGGGAAGAGCCTTTCTACGCGCCAGGAGCGGCTCATATGGAGGACATATGAGCACCGGCGGCGGGAGCCGGGGAGCGGGGGGCTTGCTCCCAGCTGGCGGGGGGATGGGGCGGCTGCCCGGCGGGGCGGACAAGCAGCGGTGCCTGCAAGCCAGACCCCCGGAGAGGAGCTGGCTGGAGGGAAGGGGGCTGCAAGTGCCGGGACGCAGCACTCACCCTGCCATGCTGCAGCCTTGCCCGGTCTCAGCCTCTCCATCCCTGCGACGACACCTTTACTCCCACCCGCATCCTCTCCTGGCAAAGGACAGGGAATGATGAAAGCTCCTCGCCACAGCCCCATCCTGCGAGGCCCAAAGAGAGCTCTGCTCCCTTTGAAGTTCCTTTCAAAGGCTCTCAAAATCAAGACGAACGTGGTTTTAATTTGCAGCTTCTTTTACAGCATTATAAAAACAGCTGCGAACTTGAACCAGAGACATAAAATAGCAGGCAGCACGCTGTGCTGCGCGGGGAAAGCCGAGCCCGGCCGGAGCTGCCACCGGCTCCCGCGCTCAGCGTCGCCCCGGGAGGGAGGCAGCCCCGGCCGAAGGGTGCTGGCTGGTCCTGCAGGTTCAGCACTGGTGGGCACCCGCACGGCCCCTGAGCCACGGGCCAGCGAAGGGGACCGGTCAGGCAGCCCCAAGAGCACCCAAAGCTGCTGAGCCCCGAGGCTCAACATGAAATTCTCCTTAGTCTGAAAGGCACCAGGGAAGCGGAGGCTGGACTCGGTGGCCAGCAGAGATGGCTGGGCTTGGCTTACCTGTGTGCGGGATGGCCTCGCCCCCAGCTGCGAAGGTGCTGCCGCACGGTGCCCTGCTCCTCGGTGGGTGGCGGGCGCCCGGCACAGCCCGGCACACTCACTCCCCATCCCCGTTTCTCTCCCTGCGGCAGGCAGCAGGGAGGCCGCCTTCGTCTACGCCATCTCCTCGGCTGGAGTGGTCTACGCCATCACACGGGCGTGCAGCCAAGGGGACCTGAAGGCCTGCAGCTGTGACCCGCTCAAGAGGGGACGCTCCAAGGACGAGCGTGGGGAGTTCGACTGGGGCGGCTGCAGTGACAACATCAACTACGGGATCCGGTTTGCCAAAGCCTTTGTGGACGCCAAGGAGAAGAAAGTGAAGGATGCCCGGGCGCTGATGAACCTGCACAACAACCGCTGCGGGAGGATGGTGAGTGCAGCCCCCGCAGCCAAGCCCTGCGCCCGGCCAGCCGCCCCACCGGGACCTCCCGGCAGGGGAATGGGCAGCGGGAGCGGCTCAGGCATAGGAGCAGGGTCCCGGTGCAAACAGGGGCAGGACACTGCCCTGCCTTCCCGATGCCCCCCTGCACGCTCTGCCCGGGGAACGGCCCTGTGGGAGTGGCAGGACCCTGCTTACCTTTGCCCGCAGCACGTGTCCTCGCTGACGCTGGCATCAGCGACGGTGGGAACGCGTCCTCTGTACGCGGCACCCCTCTCTGTTAGGAGCCCCATCCCGCACAGGCGAGGGCTGATAAGCCGCACCAGGGACAAGCAGACCCAGGCACGATGTCCGATGGCCAGGGTGACCGCCGGTCCTCACAGCATCCCTCTTCCCACAGGCCGTGAAGCGTTTCCTGAAGCTGGAGTGCAAATGCCATGGGGTCAGCGGCTCCTGCACACTAAGGACTTGTTGGCTGGCAATGTCAGATTTTCGAAAAACGGGGGATTACCTAAGGAAGAAATACAACGGGGCCATCCAGGTGACAATGAACCAGGACGGCACTGGCTTCATGGTGGCCAACAAGAACTTCAGGAAGCCCACGAAAACAGATCTGGTGTATTTTGAGAACTCACCTGATTACTGCGTGATGGACAAGTCGGCAGGTAAAAACCAAAGCTCCAGTCGTTGCCCAAAAGCAGCTCCTCCTCCCCTGCTGACAGGCCAGGAGCTCCCAGCTAGCCCAGCCTGGCAGGGCTGCTTTGGGACATCAGCTCGCCCACCGAACCCGGCTGGGGGTTGCGCTGTGCGGGGTCACCCAGGCCCTCAGCGGGTGTGGGGGCTTGCTGGAGCACCTCGCACCAGCGCAGACAGGACTGGGTTTGTCCAAAATCCCCAGGCTTTACAGCGAAGGTCCAAACCCATCAGGCTTCTCGTAATGAATGTAGCGCAGTGTTTCCTCAGAGCCTTTCTCCTGCAGAGCAAAGCTCCCTTAAATAGGCAATAAAGAGCCCGGTTAGCGCGGCAGGCTGCCGGCTTCTCCTCCGAACACAGCCCGAGGCTGGGATGAGAGTGGGGAAGGCGGCGTCAGGGCTGCTCGGCTCCCGCAGAGATCAATGGTTTCCCAGCCTGGAGCATCCCTGGGTCGGGGGTTCACAGTAGCCGTGGGGGCTCGGTGGGGAAGGCAGCACGTGCTCCCGCTGCCCTTCAGTGAGCCCTTTGCCCGAGCAGGGGGGCATTTCCAGCTTTGCCAAGCTGCAAAGCCCGGCTCAGCGGGCGTACACCGGGCCTCCCCCGGCACAGAGCCCGGCTCAGCGGGCGTACACCGGGCCTCCCCCAGCACAGAGGGACTGCACGGAGCCCATTCCCCCTGCTCTCACGCTCTGGGCAGCAGCGGGTGCAGGCTCCAGCAGCGGGTGTGGGGAAGGGGCCGTGCAGAGGGTCACCAAAGCTGCGTCCCTGGCCAGGCTCACTACCCACGCTGCAACCTGCGCCCTTACCAAAGCGAGCACAGGCTCCGCAGCGGGCGCCCAGCCTTTGGAGACCACGCTGTGGCATGTGCTGTGGCAGAAACGACGAGATTTGACCACTGCTAAGGCAGTCATATCCCAGGTCTCCACTGCAGATGGTCGGTGCCCAATCTCACCACTGCCAACAACCGCGGGGCAGGGGGTGGGGGAAGCATTTGAACAGGGTGGAGGAGGAACACCCTGACCCGCTCTCGCTTCCTTCTCCAGGCTCCCTGGGCACGGCCGGTCGCGTGTGCAACAAGATGTCCCGCGGGACGGACGGCTGCGAGGTGATGTGCTGCGGGAGGGGGTACGACACCACGCGCGTCACTCGCATCACCAAGTGCGAGTGCAAGTTCCACTGGTGCTGCGCTGTGCGCTGCAAGGAGTGCGAGGACACTGTGGACGTGCACACGTGTAAAGCACCGAAACGGGCCGAGTGGTTGGACCAGACCTGAGGAGACGGGAACACAGAGGGAAGAATCCACTGCCACCCCCCCTTGCAATTTTTAAAAACCCTGTGCCCTGAGGGCCATGACATTCTGGGAGCTGTAGTTCAACTTGCATGGCTTTTATTTAATTAATTCTGCAAAGCACTAAAGAAAGGACTACACTTCCCAGGAGGTACTGTGGACCCTTCTATTTGCTCAGCAAAACTAATCCCCTACCTAGGAGGAGTCTGCAATCCTTGCTTAAACTGTGAAACTGCCGTTGCCCGTTGTTCTCTTTGCAAAGGGACGATGCAACCGAGACGGACTTGGAGGACCAATCATCTGGATGCGATGGCTGAGGAAACCTGCACCTCCCCAGAGAATTTACATTGCGGTAAAGTTTCACCGGCAAAAAACACTAGTTCAGAATAATCCACTCTTGCAGAAAGCATTCTTGCTTTTACTTTTTTGCAAGGCCAGAGGAAGGGTGTTGCGAATCCATAAGACAGTTCCGTGAGCCCTGCATTTCCCTCGAGCAGACCCGGCACACCACCCCTGGCCGCACCGCTGACCCCACTGAGCAAAGGCAACCTCTGCACGAGGCTTCTGCCCGTCTCCCCTGCGAAGGCGGCAAGCGGAGCTGTGAATTGGAACTGAAACCTGAATGACTGCACAAAGACGAGGGCCACCCCTAGATGCTGGCAGACAGAGAGGGCTAGAGAAAGCAAACAAAATCTGTGAACTTACTGGTAGGTTCTGAAGTCGACAGATACAACAGCGTCTCTGTAAAACTCACTTGTATGTTGTGTATACTGCTTATTATTTTAAGTCAAAATTCATTATAAACCTATATCAGAAAATTATGTTCTTTGCTTTTCGAATTCCTACACACCAGTCGGGCACTTCCCCAGAGCGGGAATCAGCCCGCAGCATTTCTTCTACCTGTGTGCTTGCAGCTCCCGTGGTCCTAAAGCACAGACCTCCTGGCCACGGGAGTTATCCGTTGTTTCCCCCAAAGCAGAGCCATGGCATCCAGCGTGCAAAGCCCCACAGGAATCCTTCATAAGCAGCAGCACGCTCCAGGACATCAAATGGCAGAGCACTGGGTCAAGCAGGAGATGCTAGATTAGCTTCCAAACCTTTTCTGTAAAAAAACCAAACACCCAAAACTTAAATATCAACTAAAATTGAAGCTGATGAGAGGAGGGGCAGGCAGCTGCAGAGCTGCCAGCAGATACATTACAGAGATCAAACCTCTCATCTCTGGAAATTTCCTCAATATTTTTTTCCCCCCTACTTGGGCAAGCAGTGATTACAAAGATGCTTTATTTAGTGTACAGATACTCTATAGAGTTTGATCAAAAGATACCAATCCACACAAACAGACTTAACGTACAAGTAAGACAGTTGAACCTGCAAACTACATTGACCCAGGTTAAAAAAACCGTTTACCTTAATCATCGCAATTCCTGAGCACATGCTGAAGCCGATAGGGGTGCTTCTACACTTCCCTCCCAGAGCTCGGTGCCTGTTGCCCCAGGCAGGCTGTGCTTTCTCCCGGACCCAGGAGAAACGCTGCTAGTTTTCCTGATGTTGATCATCATTGTGCTGATGGGCACACTCAAAGCAAGTTTTCATCAAAGTTACAAGCTTACATCAACAATGGGAAAGGACAAGTCAACAGCAACATTCATCTGCAAATATTTTTAAATGGGGTCTGCTTTCACGCTGCTATGGCTGCTAGAGGGGCTGTCAAAGCTCTCCGAGGAGTCAGGGTTTTCTCCCGGCACCGGCGAGATGTGTGGGCAGAGGGAGCTGAGCAGGCTGCAGCGGCGATGTCTGAAGGAAGGTCAAAGTAGCAGGATGGGATTAAGGCAAAGAAGATTATCCTGGTCCTAAGCCACCCATCGGCTACTGCACGAAGAGCATCTCTGAACAGGGATTTTACCCAATGGCCCTAGGAAATACTAGTTTAAGTGGTGAGAGAAAACCGCTTTGAAAACTGCTTTGATGGACTGCTCAAAGAATTTAAAGAGTCTGCCATGGGCCAGATTAGAGCACCTTACTCTGTGCCAGACCACCGAGATTGCTCGTGCAGAAAAAGGGCCTTCAGCAGAGCTGCTGCAGAGCCGCATACAAGCAAAAAGGTGACATTTTAACAGAGCTCTTCAAACAGCTACAGGAATCCCACCTCCCCACTGCCTAACCCATTTCTTACAGAATTAAACCATCTCCCTTTTGAATCCCACGCTGACGGCAGGAGAGGGCTGAGCAGCACCTTTCGCCCTCTCTGCTCTTGCAGAACTCGCGCTCGAGCTGGTGTTTACCTGGGAGGCTCCCAGGCCTCACCCCTCTGAATTTCAAGGAGAGGCAATTTCCCCAAAGATTTGCTCCGTCTCGGCTGTGCCGAGGAATGCTGGCAGGTGAGCGGGAGGTCTGAGCCAGGCCAAAGGCATTTCAAGCCTGCCGTAGCACAGCGTCCGTCAGCACGCAGGCTAATCTACCGGGAAGAGCTCCCTCATTTATCTTCATTACTGCTCCACCTACCATCAATTTACGACAGACTTTAAAAAAATGCTGCCCCCTCAGCAATCAATCCAAGCCTCCTCCCTCCTGCTCCCAGAGCAGGACTCGCTCTGTGGGCTGGGAGGGACCCAGTGCCGGGGGACCCGGGGTCGGCCGTCGATAAACATTTCTTCCTCTCCAGAGGACCCCTGGGAGGTGTCTTCCAGCAGAAATACTGCTCCGAAGCAGATCTGTAGGCCTACCTGATGAATGACACCTTAATCAATGGCTGCTGCCAAAATACGTCTTCCCTCTGCATGCAGATGTTCAACATTTTAAAACAAAGGAGAAAACTCCCGAGGACAGGTTGTCTTGGGTTTATGGGCTTCCCCCCTCCCCGTGTCATCACCGAGGTACTAAAACTGGATGCCTTCAGCACTCCATAGAACCACCATAGTGAGAAGGCAATCATAGCGCTGCCGGCTCCGCTGGCACGACGGGGCTCCCTGCCCAGCTGCCTTCCCCTGCCACGGCGCAGCAGAAAATCAAAGGAGTAGAAATACCTGGAAGCAGGTACCAGCATTACAGAAGCACCTGGAGGAGCAGGCGCGGCAACGGCCCAACAAGCTCGAGTCGACCCGACAGAAGAGGTGAGCCTTTCTTCTGCAAAGGGCTGTGGAAGACTACGCTCGCTTCTTGTTTATTAACAAGCAATTAGCAAAAGCACAAAGCCTGGGAATCAGAAATACACGGGTTAGCTAGAGCTCACTCCCACTGCTTGTGCAAGGAGACGTCCCATTGCGGGCTGAAGGAAATTCAGACTGGTCTGTCTTCTCACAGATGCGCCCTACCGAAGCTCCCCTTCAGCACACTCATCCTCAGCACGCAGATGTTTTCCATCTACAAATGTTTATGAAGGCTGCAGTCTCGTCAGGGAACACTCGGTTCCTCTCACAAGCCCCTCTCTTAAGTAATCCGCCTAAAATGTGCAGGGAGCCTTTTATGCAAGATCATCTTCTAATTATCCTCCAGTCAAAAGCATGCCTGAACTCAAGGACAAGGAGCAGAATTAATTGCTTGATGAGCTTCTGAATAAATTACCTTCTCTGAAGGAGCTGGACAGGACACACAGGAGGAGGTAGAAGGCATTGGAAACATGGGATCCACACGAACTCAGGGTATTCTCTCCGCTAAACCACGTGCGAGTGAGAGCGCGCCTCAGCCCAGGTGACAGCACCAGTTGGCTGGAGGGATGCAGTGATAAGGCCGATGAAGTTTCTGACCCCCAGCAATGCAGTGTATGCACTGCTCAGCTACACCCCAGTCCTAAAACCCCCTTGTTGCTGCCCGGGGCCCTCGCTGTTCACCATCACGTTCATACTTGCGCAGGCGGCTCTGCTCGTGTACCTGTGCCAGCCACAGCGTGCTCTGCGGGGGTCATCGGCTGTAACAGGCCCAGCTCTCCGGGACAGATTTCTTGGGGCATTTTGACTAACATTTGCATAACCTGTCAGATCTGTGTGGGAGCTTTCACATCCCTTATTGCTGAAGCCGAGTCACGGAGGGCTGCTCCAGCTAGCAGCAGGGGGTTACTGCTCTGGAATCTCAGCTGATGACTCAATGCAGGAGAATGCAATAGTCACATACTGTGTCACACTGTTTTATAACTGATGATAGCCTACAGCCAAATTAGAAAAGAAATCAAGAGGTTCTTAAGAGAAGGGTCCGAGCTGATGAGGCCACGGTATGATTGCACAATGCAATGCATCCAGAGTAAAAGCAAAATGTCACTGGCCAGAAATAACCAAAGCAAGAAGATCCCCAATGGAGAAACATACTCATCTTCGTGGATGCACCCGTACTGATGCAATAAGCCTGGGTGTGTTATCTAGCTCTCCCCAATGACCAGACTCACCGAAGGGCCTACCAAAAAGCACAATACAACAATCGAAGCTGGAAATGAGGAAAATTCCAAGCACATGAGCAGCATCCCTGATCACCGTCTTCTTCCTACAGTGCTAAGGGCTGGGGCATGCGGAGCACGCCCCGCTTAGGAGGCTCGAGAAGGGGAGGAGGGAGCCAGGAGACTAGAGGCAGAGCTGGAGGCTGAAGCTGCCTTTCCTCTCCATGCACCTTTATTAAAAGCTGGGTGAATTTAGACCACAGAAGACTGAACACAGAAGCCCACTATGATTGCTACTGTCAATATGACCTGACGTTTAGAGGAGATTTTTGACCCATAAGCAGAAGATCAGAACAGCTCGCACGTCACCTCTGCAGCCATACAGCCTTGACTGCAGAAGAGAGGAGGGGAGCGAGCCTGTCCTTAGCAGCAGAACGGGGCAAGCTGGGTGCGACTCAGAGGCTGGCAGAGTATGAACCCCATCTGCTCCCTCTGCCTTTGCTACCAATCTGTCCTCTGCTAAGAATACAGCATCAGTGCACATCTGCTCCCTACCTCCACAGCTGGTCCCATTCCGAAATCCCGGCACAGCCTCATGTGGCTCCCAACCACACGCCCCATATATTAGTGGTCTGGGAGGTGCATCTCCCCTCAGTGTGTCATCTCTGGGCAGGGGGAAGGGCAGCATTAATTTATGTCTGTACGGGCCCCGAATGTACATCTCCTTTTCTCTAAGGGAGTTTGCTCTCATATTTAACCTCCTCATCCTGCTGGCACTGGAGGCGGATGATGCAGTTTGTAGAGGTGCAGGCACTTCACTCTCCCCCTCCCCCTGGAATCTTCCTCTCACTTGTGGTCCTTGGGATTCACCCAATGTTTCTCAGAAAAAAAAAAAAGAGGACCTCAAGACAAGTATGCATTTAATAAGCAGTGAGACAAATAAGCTCCAGTTATCCCAGCAGAATTACAACACCAGAGAACAATTTTCTGCATTCCTCTGAAGGCCTGAAGGAACCCAATTGCCTGCTCTCAGCCTAAATAGGTACCAGACACCAAGTGCTCCATAAGCAAACAGAGCCCCCAAAGTGCAAAAATGAAATAAGTAAAAAGCTTCACATTACATATAAACCAGCCGTTTGCACCTTGTTATTAATGGTCTTGACTATGACCTTTAAACCCTGCCTTGCTCAGAGTCATGGATCTATGAGCCTTGGCACCCTCACAACAATTCCAGGACGAGGAGCAGGGAATAAACAACCCTGGCCGGTACCGGAGATGCGGGAAGGGAACGGGCCTGCGACAAACGCGGGCCGAGAACCACTCCAGTGCAGCAGCCAGGACTAAGAGGTGACCATCTCCACTAAGAATTTGTCAACGTAACCTCAGTGACCAGGGTTTCTGACAGCATGAAAAGTCCTGCTGCCACATACATACATGCATAAAAGCAACGCATCTATCCCCAGTTTCAAAGGACACAGGGCTCACAGCATGGTAAATACCTGCAAGAGGGCTCATTCCCTAGAGGATAATTCTGACAGAGTTCACAAGCCCACATGAACTGGAGTTGCCTCGAGCAGACCCTGTTACCCAGAAATATTTATTAGTCTAAACCGCCTCACCGCTGCTTTAAGAGTTCTATTATTATAATAGTGCCGATAGCCAGCGGGAAGTTTTACCCCGTGGAAGCTGTTCAGTGCAAAGCCAGCACCGCCGCAGAGCCGGCCCCGCAACAGCAGCGGCTGGAGCGTGCTTGGGATGCGCGTGCTTGGCTGGCCCGTGCACCCTCCTGGGCCGCTGCTACCGGCCACCGCGGACCTCTGGTAGCGCCCACGGTGCCGCTTACGCCCGACCGAAACGCTCCCACTCGTACAGAGCGGCCGCTTACAGACCGAAGGCCTGGTGGTCACTCTTCCAAGCTGATGAATTCCTCGGATAAAGTCGAGTATAAAGAATATAATCTAATGTTCCTATAAAGTATATAGGAATAGTACACCTGATGGACGTTTGTCAGGCTCAAAGGATTAGCGTCTCTAAATGGCATCAAATAGCCAATAGCATTTGGGTATTAGCTTCCAAATACTTCATTTAAAGTCAGCCAACATTAGAAAGTGGTTTCAGTAACAAGATAACAAACCATGCTTGTGTGTTCTCTCCAGTTGCATATGCAACAGAAGTCCTGATCCACACAGATCTTTAGACACTCTTCATTAAAAGCAGTGGTAAGACAAGGCAAACTCACACAAGAATTTAGCTGCCTAACTGCCTCAGGAACAACAGCTTTACTATCTGTGGTAATGCTTCCCTCTTCCCTTCCCTTCCTGTCCTTTTTGGAGATTACTTCTGGAAAAGAAAGAGGTTGGCAGGAAGAAATGCAGCATTCCTCTTCCTGGACATTCTGACCAAAAACTAATCTGTTGTGACATGGTGAGACACTGCAAGCAACAAAAACCCCCAACAAACCAAGACCGCCCCAAAGTAAAATTCTGCTGAAATGCATCAAAGAGACTGTAATTACCCTGTTTCACAGATATACATATTAGCATCAGGTATATAAATAAATGCTGATTATCAAGTTCCTTGACTTTCACTGGCTACTCTGAATGAAATGAGAATCTGAGAAGTCTCCCAACATCACATACAGCCTCATGGAAAGGCTTTTGCCATCCCAGTGGCTACAACGTCACCCTAGTGCATGTTTCAGGGAAATGGCAACAACCGATGCTTATCTGTCCCGAGTCATAGTTGCCATTTTTTATATAAATATACACACACACGCATGCAACTTAATTGCATGTGGCCTGATACAGTATTCCTATGGTATGGATCAGGTGGTAAGCTCCTGCTCTTAAGTGGCAAATGAACGTTCCTACAAAGCACAAACAACCCTGCTAGGAAATCATGCAGAGTTCCTCCTTCCTCAGGAATTACTGGCACTTCTGGAGAGACAGGAAGATTTTCATTACATAGCCTGCTGCCAGCTATACTTTCAGCATAAGCCCATCCCCTTTCTGTTACTGTTATGTCAGGGGAGGACAGTGAAAGAAAGCAGCTCTTGGGATGATACATGGGAGGCAGTGCTTCATTTATAACCCCACACAAACGCTGGAAAATGTTCAACTTTAAAAAGCATTAGGTTGGTTACCTTATGGGCCCCTGCGGACCAAGAAGTGAAATTACATGAACACAACATAGCTATTAATCACCACAATGATTCCACAGTGAGAAACAGCCCCAATGGCATACATTCAACTGGAAAGAAAGTTGAGAAAATTACCTACTAGTAGTTAGGCAACTCAAAAAAATTTGGTAGTACCTTTCTGTAGGGCTCCCCTCTTGACTCCTCAATGAATTCAAGTATTTAACTTGGATTAAAGCCCAGTCCATAGAAATATACAGTGGAGAGTAACAATGGCATTTCTACCTAAACACGTGTGCTTCCTCCCCGCCAGAGTTACAAATAAGCTACACGATACGAGATGCATGGGTGACTGTTTGCTTCGTAGTACTTTGTTTACAAGGTACAGAAGGATTTGGGTGGGCGGGGTGGGGAAACACCAGTCTTCTGCATCAAGATAGATTATAAATCAATTCCAATTGACCTGTAATTGATTGATTTAGGTATTATTTCAGAGAATAGACTACAGCAAGCTTCTTCCATCCCAGATTCAGACACTAGAATGCTTTACAACACCTTTGAAAGAAGCCATCGACATCACGGCTTACATCAATCCTTCACAAAGATCAGTGAAGATTAAACATGTAAAATCTCCCTAGTTATTATGGGTAAGTGTATGTGTTTATCTGTAAAATGTAAGATGATGGACAACTTTTAGCATTAGAATTAGCATTTATCCCCAAGCCTGTGCTATTTTTATCATTTCCACTTTTAAGAAGCCTTGGCTAACATGACTCTGCTTCCTCAATACCAAGCAGCAGACCCGAATGTGCAAAAGTAGACATCTTCCCCAATGGGGGAGAGTGGAAATGGAGGTCACACCAATTACCTCAAACCACTTGGCTGCCACAGCCATCTTTTCACCTTTGCAGTAAACAAACCCTTGCGGCTGGTCCATATATGAGGCAGTTCCTTTGAAGAGTGCTCCACATCTCAGTTCTTTTCAAATCTTGATATCAACAATGACAGTACTTTGGACTAACACTTGAAAGTTCAGGTCTCCCCAGAAGACTCTCATGCAGATATCACAACCACTTTTGGCAGTTTCAGAAACCATCCTGTTCTTCAAGGCAAAGCAGTTTGAAAGACAAAAGATGCACAATTAAATCTAAAGTAACAGTATGAAATAGAGGAGTTTATATACAATTTCCTTGCATAATGCAAGCTTACAGGATACAGAAGAAACAAATGTTTGTTTGCACACTATAATCTGTATTAAACAGACGCTTAAGAAGTCAACAAATTCAATGTGTTAAGAAGCAATCTTTTAATAAAGAAAGCAGAACCATACTTTGCTGTTAACAAATATTTTGAAAAAGGCTTATAAAATTAGATCTAAGCCAACTATCTGGTGCATCTGCAGCTGAGAAGGAAGTGTCAATACTCCAAACATCTGCTCAGTTTGTGTCCTCTCCTGTCTTACAGAGGAAGTACTAGCTTCCAGTTGTACAAGTGCTTAAGAGAGCAATAAGGTATTGCTCAACAAAAAGTATTTTCTTAGATGATTACAGACTAAGGCCAAAGAAGAAATTCATATGTTAAGCACCATTACCCATATGGAAGCCTGTCAAAGACACCGGTTTGAATAGCACAGCTTTCTTCCTTGCCCCCCATGTCTAGGGGTCAGCAAACCACTGGGGGTGAGGCTCGTGAGAACAACAAAATCGAACCATTGTGGAAAGCACACTCCAGTCACACTGGAGTTGGCTGATGCCAGAGAGTGGACAGCAGGAGGACCTCAATGTTTTCCATAATGAAGCTGAAGGGTGAAAGAAGATTCCCAAAGCACTGGAAGAAACAGAACACAAGAACAACAAAAAATTAGCCCAATTTCAAAACCAACATCCTTCTACAGGCTCAACGTATGAACAAAAAAAACCACCCTGTATCTTTCTCTCAAGGCAACAGAGCTATGATCCCCTCAACGCTGACGCCATGGAATAGGCTTGTAGTAATCATCAAATATTAGCCAAGTCACACAAAAGAAAAAGCTCCCTAGGAAGCCACAGCTCCAGCCCTGCCCACTCACCCCCTGCGTCCCCGGCACGGTCCGCTCAGCTGGAGGCCAGAACGCTGGGAGCACTCACAGGCCACAGCACCCGCAGCACCTAGGCAGAAGCACGATGGGTTAGGACGGCGTTTCTCTGTGCTACAACTCTTCCAGCTGCTCCGAGCACTGCACCTTCAGTATTGAGCAGACTGGGGAGGAGGGTAGCATATTTTGTCGACTCAAACGTGTGAAAACTGAACAGACAATCTGCCAAGACCGGCCCGTGCTTCCAGACAGGATCCATATTCTAGATGCCATCTAAACAGTTCCAGAAATAAAGATTAGGCTAAAACAAATGGCGCAAACTCCCCTGCACCTTCTCAACCCATCCCCCAAGTATTCCACTGGGACTCGTGTTATCCTCGTACAAACCTCTTTTCATGAGGCAGCAATGACAGGACTCATTTACTTTGAGGGTTTTACTTCGGCCCTCCTGGCTTATATCATAACCTCAAATATTACATTAAAAAGGCTTTTAAAACCTAACATTCACAGCAGCGCAGGAGCTTTTCACTGCAGCTAGCTTCTTCCCTGCCTGTTTGCGTGTGGCACCTTCACATTAAGTGCATGAGTTAAGATGTAGATTAGCAAGGCAAGAAACCTTTGCCCTTGGCATCGACACTCAGCTGTGACAGGAAACTCCAGGCTTTTTTTCTATGAAGTGTAGAACCACTCATTACACATTGGCAGGGAAGTGCACATCTCCAAACTATACACATTTTCTCTTAGATAAGCAAAAGACTCAAGTGTTTATAAATATGAAAAGTTCAGCAGCTGGCTAAAAAGTTAATTCTCCAGTCTCACTTAATGAGCTTTGGGGAAAGTGGTAGGGGGATTTGTTCAGAAAGTAAAGCAGAGTGTCACAGAAAGCAGGAATTGCCAGACAGGGCTCTGTTTAGTGCTATTTTCTGTCTCTAGATGGCTGCTATCAGCAAGATGGCAAGGAATCCTCTAACGGGGAGCTACGGAACAACCAGGATGAGATGTGTTTTCTCCTAATCTTGCAATAATAAAAATTAGCCAATTTTTAATTTAAGTCCTCACTTCTTTCTTTGTTTTGAAAATATCAAGCAATCCCTATCAAAACACTCTGGAACATGGACTGTCTTAGGATTTTGTCCAATTCCCTGAACAAGGAAGTTGTTTTCAGTAGGACTCAGCAGGAATACTGCTGCAATATTTTTTCAATACTTTAATATTAAACTAATACTCGTCTATTCCAGTAGCATAAGGTTTGGACTTAAAAAATGGGATTTATTTGCTTGGAAGGTAAGCATGTCAGTTGTTTTCAGGAACTTCTGAGAAGACTCTTTACAGTGCCTGCTGTTACTCTGCATCTCTAGTTTTCTTGAAGGCGGACTTCTCTGTGACTTTATATTACAGAAGGAATTGTGCAACATCACTTTTGCAAGATGATACATAGCTACCCAGTTCTCCACCTCTGCAATTACTAAAAAATAAAAGTTCGTACTGAATGGAAAAATAATCAGACCCTTTTGTCTGCAGTTTCAACAGAAGTTGTTTTATGTAACTATTTTTCAGCTTGCTCAATGAACTGTCTAGATTATTGTCATCCCTTTTGCGCACCTCCTCCCTTCTGTCGCTTACTGAGAAAATTCTGAACGGCAACTACTTCAGAAACAGAGGTGTCTGATGATCAAGAACAGAGTGATTCTCCAAGAGATCAGAAATCTAGCTGAACCAACAGCACGGCTGAGCTCTTACCCGCTGAGAGCACTCGCACTCATACTGCAGGTCATACGGAGCTCCCTACCACCGCCTATTCCAGTCCTCACCTGCACCAACTCACACGGTACATCTTTCCTTAGTCAAAGTGTATTAAAAGTCCGAGTTCAAGAGAAGTAATGAGCCGCAGCTGGCTCTAAGTGGATCCGTAAATGCTAAGCACTTCTGCCAGCACCAGTCCCTGGTGCCTGCAAACCCTTCCATGTGCGCAAGGCACCGAAATCCCTCTGGCGCCTGGCCGCAGGGCCGGGGCGCGCGGCGCGGGACTGCCTCCCGTTCCAGAGGCAGCGGGCTCGCAGCCGGTGCCAGGGCTCAGCTCTCTGCTGATGGTGTATCACACTGTATACATTGGAACTCGTAAATGCTTCGTTGTGATTTTTGGCCACTTGGAATATTTTTAGCAATTTTCCAAGGTTTACCCTGTGATTTATTATGGAGGAAACAAACTCAAGCACTAACAAATGAAAATATGTAAACTCTGACTTTTCAAGTCAATAGAAAGGTATTCAACTTCTTAAAACCCTTTAGAGGCATGCGGCTCACTGTAGATTCAATTGCTGGAAACAAGAGTTTGACTAAGAAGCAACTGAAATGTAATCTAAGTAGTCATATTTAAGTCACTTAGAGATTTATAGTGAAAAATTCCATATACACGATACTTTCCAACTGTCATTCTTAAAACCGTGTTCTGGATTTGTTGGAAATATGTTTTGTATGGCTTTTTTACTAAGGCCAAAGCACTCCAGGTATCTACCATCTAGAACTTTATTATCTCAAATTACTGTATTTAATAAGTTAAATCACAAAAAAATACCTGAAATAATTAAATACACAGGAAAAAAATTTCATTTAGAAAGCTTAAAGCACTGGACTTACTTGCAGATATAACACTAGATACAGCAAATAATAATTGGTTTATTACAGCATTCTTGGGTGGAAAGGCAGGTATCATTAAAGAGAAGGTAAATTTCCATTTTCAGTATGAAAATTCAACTAGATGCTAGTGCCACATACCACACACACGAGATAATGCTTTATAAAGTGTTAGCAGCCATCACAACATTACCTATAGTTAAAATACTGAAGTAATCTATGAATAAAATCAGAAGTGTTAGTTTGATATTGAGTATCATTATTTCTTACAAGTTTTCTGAATGCTTCTGAAAACATCAGGAATGGGATCAAGAGTACAATAATCTAATAATTAAAATAAGGAAGAATATTAGTCATTACAGTACGATTGGGAGTTAACATTAATTCTACCTAAAATAGCAGCATACTGGAGGCTGGTACTTCCCTCTCAGCTGTCAATCTCAAGAGATTAATACAGAATTCACTTCTTGTCTGTTTATCTCAATACACAGTTTCCACTTTTGCCAGTATTAAGCTAGCACAGTGAGTGGCAAGAACCCCTTTGTCTGTGCCTGCCACCACTGTGACTTGGTTAGTGGCGTGACGTGGCAATATGCAGGCTTCTTGATCATCTTTTCAGCCGAATAGACGCTATCTGTCCTTTCCTATAGAAAATAAGCAAAATAAACACACTGCCAAATGAACAAACCCTGGGAGTTTTTTCCCCGCATTTGGACACGTCACTTGACATTCAAAATGCCATTATACAAAGCCAACTAACTCATAGAAAATCTTTTTTTTGGTTCAAGAAACCCAGCAGAGAGAACTTCACCAAGCAATTCTTTGTTAGCATAACATTTGACCTTGTATCTCTTTGGAAATCATACAACTTTGCTAATGCAGTCCTTACAGAATTAACCAAGCAGATAGTTAGACCTAGTTACTATGAACCCAGCCAATTATGAGCAGCACTGAAATTTGTCACTGGCATGTCCAACTACATTTTCCAACATAAAGATCAACAGAGCTGTGTAGAAATGAGGCCCCACTCTCAGACCCGCATGACTTGGACGCTGTAGACTAGAATCGCTAGCAAAGCCAACGCTTTTAGGAACAAAGTATTCTTAAGAAAAAAGGCTCACCTCCCAGGTCTCCATTACCTGCTGCCTTAAAACAGCAAGAAAGCATAATGCCTCTCACCCTCTATTTTGACTAGCAAAGCTAGAATAAATGATTCATTGAGAGTTCAGAGCTCTTTATTTGCCACTCTGCTCTACTGCATGAGATCCACAGTTCAATAAAGGCCAAATATACTGCATGGTTTCAGTTTGAGAAGCAGGGAGGGGAAGCTGCCTATGCAGTTTCTCCCTCTGTCGAAGTAAGACAGCACAGCTTTCGGCATCCAGGGAAAGATGACAAGGTTACAGCCAGCAGCAATATCAACAGATAAGCAAGGAAAAGAAACCCTAGAAAAAGCAGGGCAGAGAGAAGGAGAAAGGAGATGGGCACAGCAAGCACCCATAAGAACAAATGGCTCAAGAGCAGACATATTTAGACAGTTTTAAAGTAGCACAGATTAGAAATGTATCTAGCTGAAAGCCTCTTTGCCACTGTCAAGTCCATTTTCTGTCCTTGAACAGGTACTCAAATGACAGAACTGTGCTCACTGAACACGTTCTCCACCTAGTAACTGGAACCAGATGAGATATAAAACCATTGGTCTAGGTCCCGAAAGGTAAGTGACAGCTAACTAACTTCTGAACCTGGCTTGGAAGTTAACAGTTACTTCATCTCTGTTCTCGTCCATTCCATCCACATCATGCTACTAGTTTCCAGTGCTCAGCAAGAGACCTGTTTTTCCTGCAGTCCAGCCTGCCTTTTAGTCACTTCTCAAAATTTCCAGTCAACAAATCTGTTTTTTGAGGCTCTCACACCGCAGTCTTCCACTTCTATGAGAATAAAGTCCACACTCACAGTACTCTGTGGCAAAATCTCTCTGGTGCTGCAATGCTACTCTCTCACCATAAGAGTGCAAATTAAAGCCATGGTATGTTATAGTAACAGTTCACCTTCTGGTCAAAATAGACGTTTTGCCCAAATTTCATAGAATCGTTTAGGTTGGAAAAGACCTTTAAGATCATCCAGTCCAACAAGTGTTTGTCACTAACTAGATTCTTACAAAAGGAAGTAAGATCATTCATGCCCCACACAAGCATGAGACTGACCAGAGCCTACTTCACCATGGACCTCAAAACTCCCAAAGATCCCACAAGTTACCTCAGTAAGCCCCGTAACAGAGACAATACTTACAGCTTTAGCAAAAATGACCATCAGCTCAGGGAACTGGTGTGTGAGGAGGGCAAGCATTGCTGAAAAGGAACATAGGCCGGCTGTGAAATGGATGAAAAAGGGAAGTTCCTTCTGTGGGTAAACGGAGACTTCGTGAAATGCTGAAAGGAAAAAATGAAGAACATTGACATCTGATAATCAAGGACAGTTTTCTGAATTATTTACACAGTCCTGTAACTCAGTTCTAGACTTTCAGAAGGAGTAAGTGTGGACTTAAGGCTATTGTGCAGCACATTAGGTCCCAGCACTTAAGCTTCTCATAAATTTTTCCCCTACATTAAATGCTCGTCTTCATTATTGATAGTCATTACACCTTTCTCTTCCCAATCTTCTTTTTCACTTGCATGGGCTTTATTTTTGAAGCATTTCATCAGGCTTAGTTTTTGGTACCTACTCTGGTAACAGGACAGAGGGAAGAACCGTAAAATTCACAAGCTGTCAAAATTACCTAGGCCAATTTAAACAATTCAGGTGTTTCCAACCCTCTGAAGCATTAATCCTGTTACCTGAAGAGAACAGCACATCTCCCCATCCTATAAGCGGCTCAGGAAGTACAAAACAACCATCATGGTATATATATACATGCAAGGTAGCTCCTTAATACTTTTCAAAGATTCCTGGTTGGTAGGCTACAGTAAATTTTTTCAGAGCAGCTGACAGAGTAGACCTCAAAGAAAACAGTATCAGGACTAGGTTATAAATTCTGTACATAGCAGCTCCTTGCAATTTCCAATCTATGGTAACAAAATCAAAAGAAGGTGATTAGACAGGCGAAGGGCTGGCATATGGAGCTTTCAGCACTCAAGACACTACTACTGGTTACTAGCCGAGGACCTGCTTGGTGAATTTGCAATTACTTACTGGCTCTGAATACCTGCAGCTCTGACTTTTATCCAATGATTTTAAAGGGGTTTTAAATGAAGAAAAAAATAGTTTCTATAGACATAAGTAATTATGAAAGGGCTGCACACTTCTTGACAGGCCATTTTTAAAATCTAACAAAAAGCCTCGCAATTTAAGTAAGACTTCTCGTAAAACAAGAAAATACAATTGTATTCATTTTTAAACCGAAGTCTGAGGAGGAAAAAGACACTTTACCCTCCCAGTTACTGTTTCTGAATGCTGGCACATGAAAGCTACCATTATAAGAGCAAGCCCAGCAAAAATGGCTTGTGCTGTTGCAACTCATTAATGGCAAAGTGCTCGGGTTTTGTTTTACTTTTAAGTATACGATTTTGGAGCACAACTAAGTAGAACATTTGGAGTTCCATGTCTAATGTCCATCAGAGGTGTTTAATGTTATCCCAGAGATTCAGTTCACTTCTTAACACGCAACCGGCCCTGGCAGGCCATGGTACAGTGTGATAGCAACACGCTCCTCTTTACCGAGCAACCAAGGAAACCACTTGTCTACTGTGGAACACTGATATGCTCTCATACTATGTAGAAACTCAATGGATTTTTAAACATGGAGCAACATAATTTAGGAAAGGTCCCAACATAGTTAGGAAAGTGTAAAAAAAAAAAAAAAGGAAGGATTTGTTTTGCACTAGTTTTTCCCTACACTGGGAAATTAAAATCAAATCCAAAATGGATCAGGACAACTAAAGATAATTCTATACATCCACAGCCATTTGAGAATTGGAGAATTGTTACTAGTCAGACCAATACAGGAGTTTTGAATCATTAATTTGGTTAACGTTATTTTAAATAGATAAATTTAAAAAAATTAAGCGTCAAGATTTCTCAAGGAAGTACTGCAATAAAAGTGTTAAGATGATTTTATTTATGGGTAGTTTTATATTTAAAACATAACAGGAATGCGTGAGTGATCGTGTTGAAATATCTGCATGTGTTGGTGTTTAATTATGCTGGGAAGTCTACAATTTAGGGTTAGTCGCTAACCAAGGAATTCCTTGTGCAATATCCTGCGTAAGTGAGAAATGAGTAATTTAAAGCAGTCTTGGGGCAAATTTAAATTACACATTTTAAATGTAACTTCAGGCTTTTAAACAGAAACATGTATGTGTAGTTTTCCTTTCCACAGCTGTGGTCTCAGTGGGTCTGCTGGTGCTTTTGCAGTAGCCCTTTCCAGTCCCGTGGGACTTGCATTTCTTCATGATGTAGACGTTCACCCCCAAAGGAATTCTATTAACATGTACAATTAACAGTCCAATTCTAATCTAAATTAATGCTATTTTCCTAAATATGATGAGCATGGGCCCTAATGATTTTGTTTGTTTGCCTTACCTAAAGAAAAAAAACCACGTAGGCTCATAAGTGCATACAGTAATCTTTAAGTAACGGGCAGTTGGAGAAGACTTACTTTTCAGTGTCAAGTGTTAGTATAAATCCATAAAAATACCTACATGGATAAAAAGTTCCAGGAAGCATACTGTCCAGCAGACAAATATGTACCAATGAATTAATGACAGAAAGCAATACATATTCTACGAAGCTATAGATTAACCAAGGATTCTCTGTAGGATCACAGACAGGTCCTGCTAGATACCCGAATGCAGGACCGGAACCATGCGTTTACTCCTTGCTAAAAGGAAACAGCTCCTCTACAACAGTAGTCAAATCCATGACTTCTTTTAAAAGAAGAAGCCATTTAAAGAACTGGTCCATTTTGTTGTTCTCAAAGTTGGCCAAACTTAGTCCAAACGTACCACACACAGACTTCATCTCTGAAGGACTTATGTTATTACAGAATCGAGCTAACATTTACCACACACACACATCAAGTGCTTCAGGATCGTTTGGGAGGGACATCAACAACTAGCTGAATCCCCTTCACGGGAAGCTCAAACTAAAAAAAAAATCACAGTAAGGTAAATACAGAATACCACTAACTGAACATGTCCTTAGCTTATGTTTTATTATCATTACTGCTTAGAAACCACTTACTTGGCAACAGTTCTCTGTCTGCTGTTTCTGTGCAACTCGGATAGGGATAGAAAAGATGACCTTTCTCTAACGGGTACGGGATCATCCTAAATGCTGAAAAAAGAGGGAGTGACATTAGATCTGTATCTAAACCAAGCAACCAGCTTCCCACAAAGGGAACCAATCGTGTTTGAGGTGAATAAAGGCAGCGAGATTAGTCTACTGTACAGAAAAAAAATAAAACAAGGAGAGATACTTACTGCCTTCCCATGTACAGTGTAGCAGATTTAGAGCCCCTTCTATCCTCTTCCAGTGCTGGAGGTGAAAAAAAGCATACGCTACCGCCTCACTGTCCCCTCGTTTCAGAATATGCTCTGGAGGTAGCACTAAGCTTTTCATTTCTAGTAAATACTGAAAGTAAAAATGGGAAGCACACTTGGTTACATGGAATATTCCAAAATCTTTAGTTGTGAAACATAAACGATCATTTGAGGCATAAGAGCACATCACACAGGGGCCAACCTCTACGTGTTGAAGAAAGAGCCCAATCCTGACACAGCGCATAGAGCCTGCGCTCGCACGGGAAGCGAAAAGCGGCAAAACACACATCCACGTATAAGACTCTTCAATGGGGGTTTTTAACACGAAAATATTAGGGGGAAAATAATACACCTTCAATAAGGCAAAATAAAAATACATTGTTGTGGAATATACATGAAGTATAATGCCACAGGTACAATACCAATGAGCTACATGTTTAGGCTAATAAAAAACCAACAGTATTTTTGCTCATCATTTAATCCCTGAAAGTTCCAATGTAGGAGGCTAAGTACTTGTTAGCCCTCAAGTATGAGTAGCAAACCAGAAAGTGTCAGTATGCTAACCAAAGGAAGACTAATAAACCAAACCCAGGAAAATCTTGTTTTAATGTGGTTTTGCTGGACTACCACAAAGTATCTCTGACTTCAGATTTTTTTTCAATTTCAGCCTTCTCCCTACATCAGCAGAGTATGTGCTGCACAGAAGGGTCAAAGAACACAAGGATTAATCGTTTTCTATTTCCCTTGAAACACAGGACACGCAATTTTGTTTTCTGATGGTACACTAAAAAAAGACAGGTATTCATTTGAACTTAGCTTTTAAAAACAGATGAGTAATTTTTACAAGAATGAAATGACAGTTTCAGCTCTAGCATTTACCTGTTAGTTGTTCTCTCCTAGCATATAGTGTCTCATTCAATACCAGCCAAAGTTAATCCACATCTTTGATCAATGTAGCTGGCAATTCCTTTGACTGTCTCCCAAAGTGTAAGAATGCAGCTAACTCGCTGATTTATTTCAGCAGATGCCACAAACTATGAGATTATTTACTAATCCAGTTTGAGGACTTAACTTTTCCCATTCAGAGTCTTGAAGGAATGTAGGAGGGGTTGTGCCCCGGCCAAATAAAGCACATTTACTGCCTGGCTAGGTTCTTCTCTTAGTGCCTTGGGCCTACACTCCAGAGGGTAATATTCTTGCTAATCCCCTCTAATCCTCTTCAATTTTTTTTAATTTTTTTTTTTTTTAGCACAGTAAAGGATCACTCACACAGGGCTGCTGTGGGAAAATGGTCTCAAATATCTGACCCTTGACCTGACTCCTCGTGCTCTCCGCAGTGCCCGCTTTTCCATTGTACTAACTGCGCAGAGAGCAAGGGAATATCACACAGCCGTGATGATGAAGCCCCACTGCAAGTATTGCCACAACATGCCAACGTCAAACTCCACGCTTTGGCTGTCTCTGTGCCCGTATTACCACATAAACAGAAAAATTCCACAGTCTGGTAGGTTTTCATGTCCGTGTTTAACCATATGACGGGTAAGGTATCAGTACTGAAAATATCTTGGGGTTTGCAGATTTAAGAAAGTCTTCCACACAATAAAAATTTGTAAGATATTCAGAAGATGATTGCAAAGATTATTTCATACATTACCAAAATGTAGTTAAAGATCTCTAATTTGAAATGGCTTAAGAGTACCAGTTTTCTAGCACTGCGAAATGCCTACCTAACTTTCCAAACAAAATCCATCCTTGTAAAAGCATAACTCAGAACAAAGAGAAACAAACATTATTTTATTTTCCTTATGCAAAATGATGTTATGTGCAAAGACAACCACTTTCATCAGATGCAAGAACAAAGGGATTACTACTTTACATACTCATTTATTTTTAGTCCATGGGACAGAACAGACTGCAAATTCAAAACCACAGATTTTCTTTCCCACTAGTCCACTGTAACGCACCGGGCAAGTTACTTGTTTGCTTTGCCTATGAGCATTTCAGAGCTCTAGATAGCCAGCACCAATAAAATTCTGCCCTGCCATCTAATAAATAGGTGTTTCAAGGGAATATTGTAATTAAAAAAAAAAAAAAATCACGAAGACGAGTGGATAGGTATACAATTAGAAGAGAAGATCAAATTGCTGAAACCTGGAATCAGTTTACGTGAACGTCTGTAGAACTAGGGAACATATTCCGCAAACAGCCTGTTTGAAATGATACCTAACTTCTTTAAAAAGGTACATGAGGCTCCTGAAACAACTGAAAGATATACAAAATAAAAGAACTTTTAGATAATGATAATGGGTTATAATCTTCTTCCCCTAAAGGCAGAGACTAAAGAAAAATCTGTCTGAGACTGTCTGAAATGAACTTGCTACGCTCTTGATCAGTCATGCAAACAAGCAGCAATTTCTCCCAGCAATTAGCTTTCTCAGTGCACATTCTATTAGACTGGACAGGCAGACAGAATAGAGCGGCTGGATAATTCGAGCCTTCACAGCAATAGTCATTCGGACTCCATGATCATTTGCAGAGGATTAGGTCCAGCACTAAGCCAGCCTTCTGCATTCAAGGTTTCAAACCGAATGCATTACAATACTAGTACAGTAAAAAGCAACGTAAGATTTTATTGTCACCCAGTGCTCAGTGGAATCCGTATCTTGGCCACTTCAAGTAATGCCAGACATTAAATTACAGCCTGTAGCAATGCTGACTCTTAATCTTGTTTACACGTGGATGAAGAAAGTAAGTGACTAGATCTTTCAATAACCCGAGTTCTGAAGCCATGCTTGGAAGCACAGCAGGAAAAAGTATTTTGAAACACTATGAGTGGTTATTGTTTGGAGAACTTAATTTGGCTTCAGGGATTTTAAATATCTACATTTACATTTATTAATGCTTACCCTTTCCCAGCAAAGGACCTTCATTAATACATTACTGGATTTTCCAATGAGTTAGAAAATTTTGAGTTTTAATTTTTTGTAAAAAAAAAACCAAACCAAAACAGTTTAAATATCACATATTGCAACTAACTAATTCTGGCCACCAAACATTTATGATACAAATACTAGTGTGTTTAACAACTCAATGGCTGGAGTTATAACCACCTTCTAGAAAACATGAGGCTAGAAAGGCTCAAATAACAAGATGATAACATAACACAACTTCTTTCAGAAGACAGTAAGAAGTGGTCCAATAGGAAATAAAATACTCTTACCTTTGGAACATGAGGGTTAAATTCCACAGCTCTGTGAATTGCTTCCACAGCATTAATTTCTGCTGTACTGAGCCCTCTTTTGGAGGCAGTTTCTGGGGAGAACCTGAAGGGAAACCCCATGCAGAGCAAAAGTAAATAATAAATGCTAACCAGGTGTTTATGTGCATTGTAAGTTTGGAGTTCATTAAAAATCGACTGATTTATCAAGATAAAACCCTTCTAGGAGACAAATGTCCATGATAATTTAGGTACTTCGACTGTCACCCATGCCCATATGACAAAGTTATGTTGAACTTTTTGAAACTTCAATCACATAAGGTAATTGAGCTCCCAGTCTTTCATACAATTGTTACAACATCACCTACTCAGAGGTAAAGCTAGAATCAGCTGAATGGAAGTGAAATGCCAACATGAACTACCACAAATATCCTGCACCCAATCCACAGAACAAGGAACTGTCAAACATCACAAGCACGACGCTGAAAACAAAATTTATACAAAAGCACATGTGTGCACATGAACTCTTGAAAAATATCTTCACCTGTATTAACTTTATGGATGCTTAAAAGAAACTTTAAATTACATTTAACTACACACACGCATATATATACACGTATATATAAATACACTTAACTTGCTCTTAGAAATGTAACTGCTACATACTGGACTTAGACCTTTTTAGTTCATATTTTACAGCATAACCCAAGATAAGCAGCAAACCATCATTTTCACAAATGTGCTTGCTTACCTTTCTGAAACAGCTCTGGCTTTTAACAGGGCTGCTGTGTAACATATTGCTGCTGATTTTGGAAGACTGATATCTACGATACAATAAAATAATTAAGTTGTAAGATTCTAAGGCAAGACAAACATTTTAAACCCACATCCTTTGAGCTTAAAGATTTTTACTTGGGCAGACAATTAATGTAACATCTGGAACATTTCAGCTATGATTAGAAACTCTGAATTTCCTTGCAGTCTTCTTTCTGGTCACCCGTTGGTCTCAGGTTAAAAACTCAAGAGTTGTAGTTAGGTGGTACAGAGTAATTTTTTTTTCTTCTGAACATACCAAGACACTGCAACTGAATTCAAAGAGAAATGCATGTATAAATACACACTTAAGAACAGTGTACTTTTCCTTTATTAACCCACAAAGCTTTAAAATAAGCTTCTAATCCTTACCTAATTTTGCAACTGTACGTTAACAGAGAATTTTACATAAGAGAGACTGACTAGAAGCTGACCAAAAAATATTACATTACAGACAGGTAGACAAATTTTAATGAAAATGCAATTTCCATTCTTTTCCAGTTCCATGGGGAAAAATTCTATTAGTTGTAGGTTTTGTAGAATATCTGAGGCCAAGTTTCAGCTGACAATTATAGATTAGAAGGTTAGCACTCCACAGTACAAGTTTACTTTAAAAGCAGACAAAGTCTGGGGTCTAATTCCCAAGTACCATGTTGTGTATAGTCAGATGGCTCTTGCTTTTTTTGTAAATCCCATCCTGGGCTTGTCCATCACTTACTAGAAGTCTGGCTGTCGTGTCAAGCAAAACATAGGGGCGCTACAGAGAGTTTGAAGCTCATACTCATTTTTCCAGATGCTTAGGAAAAAAAAAAAAAAAATCAGCAACGCTTTCTTAAGAAAGGGTTGCAATTCCTGATGTTAACATAAAGAAGCACCAGGAAAAGAGCAAATGGTTTTGTTAAATGAATAAGAATCCACACAGAAGAACATGGACAGTCAAGTAACAGGAGCAGGCTGCTAGGGTGGCCACACACAAGGGGCACAGGATTTGGGCAAGGATATCATACTTTCAATTCCCTGAAGCAATGAAGAACAGAGACACAAGAACATACCGACTTCTCAAGGGCAGGGAACGATTGCCACAAAATACTGCTTCTATGTCCCTCCACTCTGAAGATGGTTTAAGGGACAGCTTTGACAGCAGCACTTTGTACACTAATGATGTGGGCATTATCTAGGTGGCAAAACTCTGAGGACAATAAGAAAGTGAGTATATATTTTAATAACCTTTATCTAGACTTGCGCAACACCTGAAACGTATTAGTTGAGATGGAAAGTGAAAGCAAACTACCACCATTTAATGGCCCAAAGCCTGCATACCACTAATCTCTGGCAAGCAGTACGCTTGCACGTTGCTAATCTCTGGTGAGCAACTTCAGTACTACAGAATCACGGGGCAAGCCTGGAAGATGACAGAAGGGAAAACTACCTTTTCCAGCTTATTTACATCAATTACTTAGGAGGCTATGTGCTGACTGAAAGAGGCTGATGAATTTAGGCATAACTACGGACGCAGAAGAGATTAAAAAATTAAAATAATCCTTGAATTGAAGAGAAGTGAGCTCCAAGATTTCTTTACAGATTAGAAGTAACTTAAAAACGTAAGTAGTAACTTGTATGCAGTTTAGCTTGCCTAAATTTGACCTCATCAGTCAAAAGAAAAAGCTTGACTTGCACTCTGGAAGCGCCTATTTGTTGCTGATGAAGGGAATCCAGTGAACTAGCTGAGACCATGGGTAGACACCTGGTTTTGAGCAGGCACACCTTACCCGCCTCACCTACACTCTAATACACAACCACCGATATTTCCCAATAGGTATCACTTACCATCGTACTTCGCTAAAACTGCCTGGACGTCTGCATAAGCCTGTAACTCCAGTAGTGCCTCCAGGAGGTTTTCATGAATATTGAGCATGCTGAGAAGTGGAAACTCTTTCATCAACTGCAAATCAGTAAAGAGAAATAAATTAAGCACATACAGAATTGCACTTGAATCCCCAAAACACTTAATAGAAATCAGTGCAATAATTTAAGCTTTTAAATGTTCTGTTCTTTCAGTGTTAGAAACTGGCACGTAAGCAGCATGAAAAGAATCTCACCATTTCTACCTTACTTTTTTCCTATATTCACCTACTGCAAAATAAGTATACTGAGGTTCATAAAACACGCTCTCAGCCCAAATTTGCACAACTCCCACAGTGAGTTCTTTTTTTAAAGAAAAATTATGATGAAGTCTGAAGTTGGCTATTTTGACAAGTTAGTCGCTGAGTCAAGCATGAAGCAAACTGGACAACAGAACTGTGAACATATGACATTATATAATATAAAAATTTAAAACCTACGTGTAGGAACAAAAAAAACTGTTCTCAAAAAAAATCATGAATCATGATGTGAAAATCTCATTGGAAAATAATTCAATTAGATTCATTATGATGCCTTGAAAGGAGCTTTAAACCATCAGTTTGGGCAATGTGACTGAAAACAAGTTACTCGCTTTTTTTTTTTTTAAATTTTTACTTACATCTCTCATCATTTTTACTGCTTCTCGTATTCTTCCAAGTTTTCTTGCACACATAGCTAGTCTCCTTTTCACATATACCAACACATTGGTGTCTCTTCCTGATTACAAAGACAAAAAAATTAGTCTATCAGTTTCAATCCTTACCTTTTCTTCCCTCTCTCAAAAACACCCCCAAACCCCGCAGCAAAACCCCACAACCTTTTTCCTAACCACATGTAAAAGCATAAAATAATTACTACTGCTGTCCCAACCAAGGCCCATCTAGACCAATGCCAGTAACTTTTAACTAGGTTAAATGACCAAAAAAATTCTGTGTTTTTCCAAAACATTAGGTGGAGTAAAAGAAGGTGCTACTGACACATACTAATTGCTTCATTAGTCTGCTCTACCTATCCAACTTTCCAAAACAATAAAGTACGGAGCCTCAGTGAGACAACCCATGATGCATACACAGCGTAACTGCCACTTCCTAAGTTTCATTTTGGTACTGCAGAAGATCACACAGCACGCCATGCATAAGCATAGTTAAAATAGCAGGAACCGCCTCACTGAACTGGGAATCAAACTAGAATCGCTAATTATAACTTCAGTTTTACATTTCTGCTCACACAAAAACAAGAGTATATGGTTCAAAAGTGCTTACTCAGCTGTGCTTCGTGCTGGGGACTTTGGGAATGGCAGTTCTGAGACTTTCTGTAAATCATTTCTCCTGCTTTCAGAGCCTGCTTGAAATACTTCTCAGCATCTACAATAGTTGTTGCTTCTTCCTCAGCCAAGAGAACATACGCAGTGGCACAACTGTAATAAGGAAAAAAACCACTAATTATTCTGAGGGACAAAGTTTAATATTTTTTGAATAAGTGCTAAAAGGATTAGAAATGGGCAGTTTTCACGTATGTTTGGTATCTAAGCATTGACAATACTACAATACCACAATATTGACTTGAGTTCAAATGATGAGTGTCAGGAAAACAGAAACCTTTTCCATTTTACAGAACACACACGCATTTGGAGGAAGAACAAAAGAAAGACTTGTAACAGCAAGTCAAATTATTTTCCCTGAATTATTAAAAAATGCTCTAATAATTGTCTGGAGATGGTTTTCTGTGGTTAGTTTGGTTTGCTTTTTTAAAACCAGGAAGCAGACATTTTACACAAAAACGACAAGACTACATAACAAAACGGATCACAGAAGCGCATGTGAAATTCTTTGTGTTATAAGGGTATTTTTAAATCCCTTACAGGAGTGGCATCATTAGCAGCATATTACCATAACGCCATCTCTGAAACACATACGATCTCATATTCAGTTTAGACTGTTCCACATCCGATTAAGATTTCTCATTTGTTATTGATACTAAGATTTAAAAAAAAAAAAAAATCTTTCCCAAGAAAAAGGGAGAACAAAAGCTATTTTTGCATAGAACAGTTCAATACTTCAGTGCAACTGACAGCCCCATGCGCAATTCTCATAGTCACTGAAGTCCCCCTTAAGCTATTCAGAACTTTGCTAGAAGTAAATTAGTACAACGAGAAACTGATAGTGTGCTCAATATCACTCCACTTAATCTTCCACACTAGAAATACAGCAATTGAACTCATACTCTAAACTTACTCATTGTTCAACTCTAAAGCTTGATACGCTGCTTTAATCCGGGCTTGCGGGTTTCTCTCTCGCCATGCTTTCTGCATAACTGTTGCAAAAACATGGAAAGGCTGGTGAGGGACAGAGACACTGGCGAAACACCTGGGAGCCAACGCTGGCTGCTTATGCCTCAGCTCTACATTAACATTCACTTCCATTTGGCAAATTCCTGTTTGCTATATAATTGTCAGAGGGAAGAGTAAACAAGTGTTTTCATTCCAGCATGAGTTTCTACCACAAGCAGCAGAATCTTGCAACTTCTCATTACGCCCCAAATTTAATTTAAGAAAGCAACGCAACCAGGAAAATTATTCACTGACCATTTAAGAACTCCTACACTGAGAAGCAAAGACAGCTTACATAACGAGGCAGATGTACAATTTCTAAATTGCTACAGATTTTTGGAAACATTTCCCAAGACTTGTTGAAAGCTTGGCAGGAGCAATTGTTAAACAAAGGCTCTTGCACAGACCTGCACAGAATTTTAATTTAAGCTTTCAAACACAACTTCAAAGAAAACAGCGATAGAGTAAGCTGTGTCTTGCGCAGGTATAGATTCATACCTAAGTATTTAGACAACTACCAGATCCGAAAGGGTTAAACAATTTCTTTTTCAATTTACAAAGCACACTTGAATGGCATTCACATGGCAAAGCCAATTCAAGATATACTACAATAATTTATCACCTTATTAGAAAGTGTTCTAGGAAACAATCAAAAAGGGTGAAATCTATCTATTCAAAAGGGTCATTTGAATTACAAGTTGAATTAAAAATTACGGTCAGATGAGGAGCAAACAAAAGTTCAATGCAATGACTCTAAACCCTTCCCCGCTATGCTTCCCCTAGGGAAAAGTGGAAATCCCAAACTGAAAACCAGCTTCTAGCAAAAGAAAAACACCACACTTGGAGCTACCATTTTCTGTGCAGAACTAATAGCTTTCACACTACGTAACAGCTCTGAAAGAACTCCAAAACCTTACGTTCATGGAGTTACATATCTGGCCTATCTCAAGTACGATAAGAAAACTGAAGAATCTATACATGTTTCTTTTGGAACAAAACCTTCTGCTGTCCAGCAAGAATAACGTGGAAAAATGTTTGAGTTTTCTTTTGGAAACAAAATATTAGTCTTGGCTTAGTAAGCGAGACAATACACTCCATTTGTGAAACAAAAACACATCGTTCATATCAAGCATGTCACAGCCAGCTGACAAGTAACACTTCCGGAACTTGACAAATTGACAATAGTTCGCACCCAGTCTGACAATAACCAGGTAGAGAACATTTTCTGCACTAAACATGTGGAACGCCACAGAAAAAATTCTGGAGACTGCACTATTCATTACTGAGGTTTAAATCAGACCACATCTTTGGCTGTTCAGAATACAATCCAGGTTTTTAATATTGTGTTATTAATTATTTGGAAAGCGTGAGATCTTAAAATATGTCAGGATCCTGACAGCATTAAAGTCAGTAAAGAAAGCACAAGGTTAAAAAAACCCACCTTTTCACTAAATACATCTATTAAACCTCCCTAGCAGTTGAGAAAGGCTATCACTTCACAAAATATTTGACACAATAGCTTGCGCTACCTTGAAGTATATTAAAAATACCCAGTGTTGAAGAGTGCGAAGTTATATGCGTACGGCATTGGTACCTGTGTCTGAAGGCCGAAGAGCATCTGTATCACACGTGAAAAAGTTCTGATGATCTTGAGCAGACAAATTCATGTCATAGTATGTAAGAGGCTCCTTCCCAGTCACCCACATATATCTTTAATGGGAGAAATTTCAGTAAGAGGCGCTCGTAGTAAATAGCAATGCTGATACCAAGGCGGATATCTGATGAGCCTAACAACTGAAGCTAGCGCAGAAAATTTTTATTAATAAAAGACTGGAGCTACTAACCAGAAGTTTTCAAGTACTACTGTTCCATAATCTGTACAGGTTGCCAGAAGGCTTCCCGCAGAGGGAAAAAAAAAGTCTTATTTGATCCTAAAGTTCTAAACAACTTGGGAACTGGCTTCCTAGGAAGCACCTTTTCCTATTAAATAACACAAGGTGACTTACAATACAGCTATATCAGTTTAATGAAAGAGAATTTAGATTCAGAATCACTGTCTCAACCTCCAAATAAAGTTTTTCTCCTACTTTGCTCGCAAAAAACCTGATGATGTTACAGTAGTATTTGCATTCTTAACATTGAAACTGCCAAAGCCTGGATAGGTGCCTTTTAAACACAGGATTGGCATCAATCACCCCTATAATCTCGCAGGTCTCAGCTGTCTCCTGATATTACTAGTGCAAGCTCTGTGAAGAAGTCATGTGTATGCCCCCAATTAATTTTAAAAATATGCAGTGGAAAGCAAGATAATTAATACCTGCTATACTCTGCCCCTCTGAAAAGATTGAGAGGATTTCGCCACACTTTGCACTCTGGGGGGGGAGAAAAAAAAGAAAAAGTACTTTTGTAATTAAGAGCACAGGAAATACTACCTTGCCTTTAAAAATGCAGTAATGCAAATGCAGTTTTACTTTCAAAAGCTGCTTTAATTTTATTGTTATACAACCTGAGCATGATCATACAGTCATCGTCTTCTCCCTCAACTTCTGCTATCCCACAAATATTTTTGCTCCCAAACATTGCCGGGGTACAAAAGCACATGGTGCAAAGATTAAACACCGCCATTTACACTCATGCGATGTTTATCTTGCACATATTCAGAATAGTACCTAATGTTACTGAAACAGCTTTAGCTAAATGTGTAATACATTTTCTGGAAGATGTTTTTAATAATGAATGTTTCAGATCAAAGATACATTATTACTTACTTTATCTTTACCATTACTAAAGAAACACATTGTAAGATGTAGGCCTTTCTCCAGTTACTACAAACACTAGAGTCAAAGCCATTTAAAAGCCAGTTCATGTGAACCAGCTGCCTCGAAGCTTAGGGAAAACTGCTGAAAAACATTAACAATCACCTGGCATATTCTGCCTGCTTGTCTCATTCTCTCCAGCTGAGAACGCTGCTGGTGCTGGAGGGCTGTTTTCTACGCCACCGATGAGGGGCCTCAAATGACTCACAGAAACCTGCTCAATGAAAGACGTGCCGTATTTTCGGAAATGCCACCACTCAAACACCTGTCACAGGAGAAAAAAAGCACCAAAAATTTCCTTAGGCAACACCCTTCCAACATAAACACCAGAGATGAAGAGCCAGTTGTTCACAGCCAGGACATGCCCTTGCAAATGACCATGGATGGAACTTATCCACATACAAATTAACACTAATTATCTGTTTTGGTCTGTCTTGTCATGCAGGATCACCCACATAACATGAACGAGACTGAAAAAACCAGTAAAATTTTAGTCAAACATATGTTCCTCCCCCAAAATCATTAGGATAACTTCTAAACCCTTTCAGAAAGAGCCTGTATAGGGAAACCATGCATAGAGGCAAGAACTGCAAGATGGGTGTAGGTTTTTTTTCATTTCACAAAAATAATCTAAAAGAATAAAGCTCACAATGGACAGTTACACAGACACATTCTGCCAGTCAGAAAAGTCCAAAGAGGAAAGGTTGAATTAACAGCAATCAAGTTCACTTACCCGAAATTTGGGGTCAAAAGTATTACTCTCTCTCTGAAGCTATTAAGTGTGCACAGTCCTGAAGCACTATACCATACTGTCAGCCCTGGACCAGCTATCTTAGTATTTTCATTAGCACACAGAAAGAAGCGATGTTTAGACAAACTGTATTCTTTGTTAAGAAGCATTACTATAAATAGTGGCTGACCAATTACCACTTTTTTCTCTTAAGAGCAAACCTACCCTAAAAGACCTACCACAAGCAGAATCCATCGCCTTATATGACTTTCCTCAAATCCTTCAATCAAAACCCAAGCAACATTACTTACAGCAAACAAGTTGTTTCTGCCTCATAAACAAGGCACTTATTTTTTTTTTTACTATGGCCTACAAAAAGATCACTTATGAAATAGGTTTTGCACATTCTGCTAAATAGGTTTAATTGATAATTCCTTCAGCTTTTAATACCGAAAATAAAAGATTTGTATATAGCACCACAGTTTGCATCAGGGTCAGACAAAGGTCACTGCAGAAACAGCTGCGCCAGCAGAACTGACCCAAGTGTACCCCATTCATTTCGTGCAAAGTCAGCCACATCTGTGCCCGCTGTCAGCTGAAGATGAGCTGAATTATTGGCTCATTTTCACACTAAAGTCGTTAAGATAGTTGCATGGTGACGCATAAAAGCCTCCCAAAAATTACTGTGGGAAGCTAAACTCTTAACTACCTAGTTTAAAAAAGATAAAAATCTCAGTGTTTTCTTTACACAGCGAGGTCTGCAGTTTGCACGTATATTTTGCATTTTTTATGTATCTATGAATACACACACATATAGGTATACACACATGCGGACACGTACATCCTTAAAACAAGCCTGAGTTTCTAAAACAGGTACAAGTTATTTTCCTTAGACTCACCCCAACGTACAACACACATAGCAAAAGAATACGCGTAATACATCAGAAAAGCTACTAAATAACAAGTTCCTTCCTAGTACAAAGGCACCCTCTAGAGTCTGATTAAAAAAAAGCCGATTGCATTTACCCCTAATGAAAGCATCCTAGAGGTGCTAAAGTTGTTTAAAAAAATAAAAGTGGACTACTTACAAATATCAGTCCAGATATAAAAGACGAAGTCACTGTAAGGGCAAAGTAGAATTTTGGAGTCAAAGTGCTTAAGAACACAGTCACTGTTAAGGGAAACAAAAACAAAGACTTAACAAGCAGAATCGAGGAACACAAATAGCTTTTTATTAAACAATGCCGAATGAAATATTCTGCAAACGTTTAATACAATACAGCCGTAGTAACTTTGCAGATAGCATGACTTTGCTAGAGAATCCTCTCCATATATTATTTTCTGCTTGTAACCATCGGTGGCAGTGAAACGGGCTATACATCCAACCTAAAAAACTCAGATTAAGTTCTTCGACAAAGCAGCCTATGGTGTCAAGCACCTCACGGCAGGCAGCAAAAGCCAACCGAACGTATTATTTCATTTCAATCTGAACCAGAAACACACTGTTTCGATGCAAGTTTCTATTCAGCGTTAAAGCACCTACATTCTCACAAAGCTCTCCTTCCCGGCACGCACAGCACAGGGCCGGGAATGCCGTTCTCTAGCGCTACCCGGCCCGTGGCTCTGGCCCAGCCGCGCCTCAGCTGGGCCACCGGCCCCCGGCCCGGGCTGGGGGGAGCACGGCAGGGCGCTGGCGGCAAAGGGCCCCCGGCTGGGGTGCCGGGCCCGGGGGTGCCGGCGAGCTCGCCCGCCGCAGGCTCACCCCGATTCGGGACCGCGGCCTGGGCGAGCGGGCAGCCCCGGGGCGGCGAGCGGGTGGCTGCGGTGACAGCCGGCCGGACGCCGAGGGCCGGGGCGCGGGCCCGGGACACGGCCGGCCTCCCCCGGGCACCGGCCGGGCAGCAGCGGGGAGCCCCCGGGCGATGCTCCCGGCTGCCCCGGGGCCGAGCGCAGGCCCGGAGGCGGCGGCACGGCGACGGCCCCTGGGCCGGGCGGGCGCGCTCGGTGCGTGGCAGCGGGAGGCCCGGGGCGCAGGACCGGCCCGCAGGCGGCTGCCGCCGGGCCCTGCTCGGCCCCGCAGCCCTCCACAGGAGCCCGGCCCCGCCGCCTTCACAGCGGGCCGGGGCGGCTTTCCCCCAGCGAGCCCGCAGCCCCCCGGCGCGGCCCGCCGCTCTCACCGGCCGCCAGGCTGTCCCGGAGCCGCAGCGGCACCCGCAGCGCCACGTAGAAGAGGCCGAGCCCGGCGGCCACGGCCAGGAGCCCGCGGGCCCAGGGCGCCGCCGCCGCCGCCCGCCGCCGCAGCTGCTCCCAGCGCCGCAGGGCCGCGGCCGCCCCGGGGCACGGCGGCCCCCGGCCGCTCCCGCCGCCGTCCGCCATGGCCGCCGCCGGAGCACGCCGGGAGGGGGGCGGGCCGAGCGGCGGGGCGGGGCCGGGGGGCTCCGCCAGCGCGGACAGCGGGCTCCCCGAGCCCGTCACCGCTCCCCCGCCGGCGGGCCGCGGCCCAGGAGCCCCGAAAGCCCCCGCATCGCCCCCGGCCGCTGCGGCCACACCGGCGCCGTCCTCGCCGTCCCGGGCGGGCCCGCCCGCTCCTACGATGGCGGCCGCGCGGCGTCTGCCCACAGCCAACATGGCGCCGGCCGCGCTTCCGGCCCAGCCCGGCGGCGGCGCCCAGTCCGCCGCTCCCGGCATGCTCCGCGCGGGGCCGGGCCGGGCCCAGAGCTGCCGAAATGGCCGACTTCGAGGACCGGGTGTCGGATGAGGAGAAGGTAGGGAGGGGGCCGCCCCTCCGGGGCGGGCCAGCACCGCAGCCCCCGCAGCCGGGCAGCGGGCGAGGGGGGGCGGGGAGGCTCAGCCGGTGCCGGCGGCCCGGCCTCCCGCTGCCTCGGGGCGGGCGGGCGGGCGGGCCCCCGAGGCCGGCCGGGCCCGGGTGAGAGGCCGGCCGGGCGGGGATCAGCGGTTACTCATCGGTGCAAGGCTTTGCATTCCGATTTCCTTATTGCCTGGGCGCAGCTCAGGTGCCTCGGCGCGTCTTTGTGCGTGAAAATGTATTTTCTGCTCCTCGGATTTCTTTTTCCAGGCCAATAAAGTTAGCAGCGTCTTTAAAAGGTGCTGTGAAACACGTTCGGTTCCAAAACACCTTCAGAGCGTGTTTTCATGTTTGCTGCTTGCCCCAGCTGCTGACGGTAACATTGATGTAGGTCCTAGAAATTATACTGGGTGGAAGGGACTAAGCAGGAGCAAATAGAGCAATATTTATTTTAGGAAACAGAGAAATGAACAGACTGTTCCTCTTGCGTAGGAATGTGGAAAAATGACAGCCTTGCAAGCAGCACTGAGTTTCATGTAACAAATTAACATGTAGCCTTTTCTGCAAGTCTGTAGACACTAGTTGCCTGCAAATGGTACTTAAAAAAATCCACCCCTACTCCTCCTTACATCATAAAACTGTTGCACATAGCTTTTTGCTTTGTTCTGAAGCGGGGCATTAAGCCTTATAGATCTTCAAGGATCCTAGAGTTTGGAGCCTGCTTTCATTTTTCCCTTAAGCTGCCGATTTCAGCTTCATTACAGTGCCATTCATTGTGAAACAAGCAGATAGAACTTAAAGGTGCAATTCATCCTTTAGTGAATATTTTAGAACACATTAGCATTGTTTGAAATGAGTATTCCAAACCAGAATTCATATGGTCTTTGGCACATTACTGAAATCTATCCAGCACTCTATAAAATATTTTAGTCTATGTCATTTGGCCTAATTTCATTTGAACTCCTAAAGTCAAAGGCATTGTCACATTTGATGTGAAAATTAAAAGTAAAGCTTTGTCATGTTGGGGTTATGGTGGTACAGGTTTGAGAGTGAGGAAGGTGAAGTAAGTCGCCCTTGGTCACCTAGCAAGTCCTTAACAGAGCTGGAAGGAGAACTGGAGTCCCTGCTTGTAGGCTACACCTAGGCTAGCCATTTAGTCTGGGAAGGAGGGGCTGTGTTGCAAGAACCTAGGGTCACCAGGTTTTTTCTCCCCACTGCATTCACCTGAAGTCTCCGGTTCTTTCAAAGCACTTGCGGGGAAGACTTGTCCTTCAAGAAGAGGCCCTTCAGAGCGACGTGTGCCCAAGTACTTTGTCTGGCAGAGTAGATGGGATTTTGCTTGAAATTGGAGCCTACATTCTACTTCATGTCCCGGCTCAGGCAACCTCGATTCAATTTAAAGTAGCTCCATGCTTAGCACAGGTAGAAAAGGATAATCTTGAGCGAGGATCTGAAAAAGAAACATGCGGCAAAGATTTACTGTAGTATCCATTTTATAACCATTCAAATAGGTCTAGAACTTTTACATATGTTTCCTTTTTTAAGTCTGAGTTTACCAGTGCTTTAAAATAAAGCAAAGAAACAGAAAAATCAATAGAGCAACAAAATTAATTCATTCCATCCCCCCCAAGCCTCACTTGCTTTATTCTCTATAGGCATATTTTAGGTAAGCTAAGGGATTCATTTTAGTTTAAGCTCTACTGCAGTGTACCTTACTGTCTACTTAAGTTCACTCTGCTGCCATTTTGCCAGCTTAAACTAATGGTTGAGCAGCTTCCCTCTCAGACACTTTCTCCATTTTAGAAACAGGAAGTTTGTTTTGCTAGTGTGCTGCGAGCTACCTGAAATGGCAGTGATGGCCAGGAAGTAGGTCAGTTTGCAGAAAGTCTTATTTTTGTGCTTCTGCAAATGAACATCCTGCCACTGTGCTGACACCACTTTGAAACAAGTCAACTTGAAAAACAAAGAGTGATTCAAATGCTTGACATTTAGAATTAATTACTCCACAGCCTGTTTCCCGCAGTCCACTCCTGATTTCAAGAGCTTGGCATAAATGCTTTGTACTTTATTGCTCCACAAGAGAGGCAGGGCTAGGGATACTTTGTAAGAGTGAACACTTTTCACTTGCAGTGTTTACTTGCTTTATAGCTGGTTTTGTGGTAACATTTGATGGAAATGCAGAGTCCTTTCTGTGTTGATTTAATTTTCTTCATCCTTCCAAGTAGAAGAATTTGTGGAAGACAGTAAAAGTCTCTCCTGTAATATTTATCTTTTTCACAAGGATCTGTTTATGAGAATCCATTGATCTAAAAGTCAACCTGTTAAAACAGTGGATCCTTTTATGAGGGTTCCATGTACAGTACAATTCTGCAGCCACAACATTGTTGGATAAACTTATAAGATACTAAATTTTATGGCTTTTTAGGGGCCTTATTTTTTCATGTGTTGAAGCACCTTATGAAAGGGAATTTGTTCATCTGGGGCGTTAATTTGCAGGATGTATTCTAGTGCAATCCTCCCACTGAAAGGCATCATGGCATGAAGTGGTACGTATTTGTAAGCGCTTTAGCACAGTCTGATATGCCTGTACTAGTGCTTACACTCGCACTTTCTTAGAAAAGCGCATGGCATCATTTCAGAAGTCTTTCAGCCATTTAGGGCTGGCTCTCAGCAAAGTCCACAGAGGATGTAAAGCAGCAGTGTCCCTCTTCATTACTGCTGGGTTACCTTCATCACCATCCAAGTTTCTGATAGGGAAACCTAACAAGATTATGGCAGCAACATGTCCTAATGACAGTTCTTTTAACAGTGAAAATTTTCAGACAGAGCTACATTTTTAGGATTGCTGTATACCTACCAACCTTACCTAAAAAGCAGAAAATGAGGAGAAAATGGTTTGACATTCTGTATTGTATCAATTACACAAGTTACAGACTTTTTAGTTTTTCATTTATATTACATAATTCTTTAAGGCATAAGAATGTATTTTTTTTAAATAGGTGCTAATTTGGAAAATGATCTATTTTTATCTGAAGCCCAATCCAGCTAAGGCAGAGTTGTTACTTCATACTGTTGGAATAAGGCAGTATACCCTTTGTTTGGAAAGGTGTTTATTTCCTTTCATGGCTTGCTTTAAATCATTATGTGACAAACAATACAAACAACAATTTCTAATTAAAACAAGGAAGACTGTTGAGAGACGCAAGTTATTTCCAGCTCTGGCAATAATTCAGTTGAAGTAGTTGGCTATATACACACTCCTCTGTTTTACTGTTCAAAATGAAAAGTAGAAAAAGTAGTCGAGAGTTGTAATGAGCACTGTTCTGCAGTCATCTTCAATAAATGTCTAGTTGAGCAAGAAAGGCTTATTGCACAGATTTGTTATCTGTGCTTATTGGAAGAAATGTGACATTTTTATTATTCTAAAGTAGAGGTTTAATTTTGTGACATTTCCTGTTTCAAGTCTTCCAAGATGATTCTATTCCCTTTGGTCCTGTAAAAATCATAAAAGATTTGATTATGAAAACCATAAACTCCTACTAATTTCAACAGACTCAATACCTAGACCACCTAAATTCTAACAATCCAAGCAAGTCATGTATATTGGATTTCAGAACACCGTGCAGTTCTATTACTTTTTAGAAGAGAATGGATTTTTCTTTTCCAGCTTCAAAGTTTGCAGGCATTCAGGTATTTTCCTTCCAGTTGGCCTTTTCAGTTATTTATTGTATCACTCACAGTTCCACGTGCCTTAGTTCTTCCACTGCTGAGACATTTCATGTCTGGACTACAGTACAGTTTCCAATAAAATACTACTTCAAGATAAGAGGAGTAACATGCCACGGAATGGCTCAGGTGATGTGTCTGCTGCTCAGGGTTAGAAGTGACCAGGGCAGCATTAGAGAATCAAAGGGGGGGGGCGGGGGGGAAGTCACCTGCTGAAATTTGGATGGTTTCATTCGGAGGCTCTGTCCAACTTCTCCGGTTCCTTTTGGCACTTTCCATCACCTCCCCCATTTCTGTCAGTTCCCAGCTTTTTACTTTGTATCTCCATAACCCTTCTGCACTTTGAGCACATCAGTGGCTTTTCAAAGTCCGTGAGGCATAATTAACTCTGGAAGCAGTCCCGTGCCAGTTGATGTAATTGATTTACTGCTCCATTTCTAGAGGGATCAACCTCTCCTCCTTCACACGCTGTTTGCTGTGAAGCAGTGGCATCTCCTTCAGCCAGTCGTCAGCAACAAACAAGTTGCATCACAGGGAATCACAGTGTCTTGCAACATACGTCAGACACTCCTAGCTATGTGGTTGTGCTGTAGGTTACCATCTAGGTACAGTGTCACTTTTACTGCAGTTGTTTCTTATTCTATATATACCTTGGCATTTAGGTTTCTGATTACTAGCATGGATCAGGAAAAAACATTGTTTAACAATGTCACTAAGAGTGGCTAGCCAGCACTCATATTCTTTTAATAGGTTAGTACTAAGCAGGTTGAACAGTTCACATTTTTCCAGGTGCCCATGTGAAGCTTGCAGTTCTTCCCGAGTACATTTGGAATTCTTCTGCTCGGTTACACTGAAAAAAAGACTGACTCTTTCCATTTTGACAATGCATGCCTAGATTTCTCCCTAAGTCTGGCACTTCCTATCACTGTCACAGTTGGTTTCGTTGGTGAATTGCTTTGGTGTAAGTTACAGTATGTATGAACTCGGTAAATTATCTTTTGTCTGTAGTTGAACTACTTTTCTGCTTCATTGTAGGTGCGTATAGCTGCAAAATTCATCACTCATGCACCCCCTGGAGAATTCAATGAAGTATTCAATGGTAAGTAAATAAGGAAAAATAATCGGTGGTGTTTTCTTCACATTTCATCTATTACAAGAGTCTAAGGCTGTGTCACAACGTGCTGCTTTTAAGGTTAAGAAGTGGTGAGGGAAAAGCATGCTGTCATTCTGTGACTACATATGCTTAATTAAATGATTTAATCATTTTAGTGTTTGCGTTTGTACAGTTGAAATGGAAATGCATAAAGAGAAACATTTGGTAAAAAAATCCAATAACCTACCTGAACACTCTCTTCTCCAGATGTCCGGTTATTGCTTAACAATGACAATCTTCTCAGGGAAGGAGCAGCACAGTAAGTACTAATATTTCAAACACAAGTCAAATTACCATCAGAGATGCCTATGTTTTCTTACACCCACCATTCTGTGACAAAGCAAGCCAGTTGTTGTATTGAGAGCAATCTGTAATTCCTTATCCCCCCCAATAAAATACATAATGGAAGGCATGGACAATTCTTTTAAAAATCCCTAAATTGGAATTTGTGCCGTAGAGGCCGTATAAAATTGACAGGAAGGCACTCTGCCCAAAAGTTTAACTCTGCAGCAGCAGGAATGTCTGATCTTGTTGGAGCATGATTTGTAAAGCAAGTGAAGCCTGAAATACTGAGTAATCCTTAGCCGAAGTTTAGAAAAAGACCTGCCCTCAAAAAAAAAAAAAAAAAAAGCTTTTAAAAATATCTTGTTTACTTGCACAGTCTCATCAGAAGGTGCTTAAAGGTTATGCATACAAGCTTTTTGATGCTAAGATTTTACTTCAAGTTAGGTGACATGTCAGTCAGCAGGTCTTTACATAAGAATATTGTTGTAAATATTACCCTACTCGTTTGTTTACCTTGCTGCTGTCTAAATTGTAGCTAGGGTGTTCCTGTTTTGCCTTGGCTTGCTCATATTCCCCCAGGCTGCCTGCTGTTCTACTTTTGAACTCTGTACTTTCCTGGTCATCACTAATTAAACCTGGCTTTAGACCTGGGTTTTTATAGGTATCGTCAATAAAAGGTATTGAAAAATCGCGTGTATTATTTGCCAAATTAAGTTGAAATTTTCTGTAATACAAATCACACCATGTACTTATTCTTGAGTCAAAATAAATGTGCATGTACAGCTAAAGTTCATGTTCTTAATTCTTAACAGTGCATTTGCACAATATAACATGGATCAGTTCACTCCGGTGAAGATAGAAGGGTATGATGATCAGGTAAGAGAAAACTTATTACACTTGAGGCTTGTATTACTACACTGTGCAAAAACAATAAAAAATGTTGTTTCATCAAGATGTTGACTAGTTTCATTCTACTCACAAGTTATCACCTCTCCTTCTTCCCCCACACATCATTATATTACCAAACTTTTGTACTTATAGAAGAAGCATAGGTGAAATGTTCTCTTTTAAGTATTGTCTGATACTACCTAGTAACTCTAATTCATTGTTCCTTAAGTAAAGCTCCATGCTGAAGTCACTGGAATTCTACTTAGAGTATGAATGATTAAAGATCACTGTTTATTTAAAGCTCACTTACAAATCCTTATGTTGCTACCTGCTTACATTTCCTACTGACAATCAGTAGTAGATTCTTAATAGGGTTTTTTTGTTTGGTTTTCTTAATTTTTAATCCATTCCCAGATACCCTGTATCTTTGATTATACCAATCTAATACTATCCAGTCTATGCTAGCAAAACAATTTTTTTTTTCCGAGAACAAGCAGCAAGTCCTACAGAAGACAGAAAGCTGGCCTGACCATCTGTTCTGTTCTCTGAGCCAAGTACTGACCTAGGTTTTCTTGTGTCCCAGATATGTTCATGGGAGGCAGATAATTTTTAAGAGGGCTGTCCGCAGAAATAGCTTTGACAAAAGAAAGTTACAGTACAACCTGCAGGAAAAAAAAAAAAAAAGTCAGTGTTTGGGAAACCAGAGAATTATGGTGAATAAGACAAAGGGAGAGGGAAGGTACAGTGCTACTTTGCCGCGTACTTTAGTTGGTGCATATTAGAAGTAGCCACATCTATATACCCTCCTTGACCAGAAGGAGAGCTATTGCAACATGGAACATGACAAGAGATGGTAAATTCCAGAGTGAAATTCTTCATTTCCTTTAGAAATGGGGAAGAAAAACGGCAAAAATAACTTTAAAAGCAAAACCACCTGTTTGTATTGTAAGGATGCCCAACTTTAAGCTAAATATATACATTATTATAATGCTGTCATTTCTAGGACAGAAGACTAAGTGCAGTATTACTGTGAAGAGCAGAGAGTTTACCTACAGCCTCACTACAACTACTCTTAGTTGACATTATTACTGAAAATCCTTGTTTCTTTATGAGACATTGTAGCTCAATGAAATAATCTATTGAAACACTTATTCAAATAGTCAGGGAAGAATGCAAACCAGCACATTTACAGCAGTGTAAGTGTATCTTAATTTCAACTTCTTTTACAGGTCTTAATCACAGAACATGGTGATCTCGGAAATGGCAGATTTTTAGACCCAAGAAACAAACTTTCTTTTAAGTTTGATCATTTAAGGAAAGAAGCGAGTGACCCCCAGCCTGAGGACACAGAATCAGCTTTAAAACAATGGAGAGATGCCTGTGACAATGCATTGAGAGCTTATGTGAAAGATCATTACCCCAATGGCTTCTGTACTGTTGAGTATCCGTCTTGTTTCACTGAAAGTTCATTGCTCCACATCAGTCAGTACCTTGGGTGGACTTTGTGCTGGGCAGTGCTGTTTGAATTCTCCATCCTCACTAGTGTTTTTGCTAACTTTGGAATAACAAAGTTTAAATTTATGGAATCTTGGAATAACAAGTTCCAAAGAGGGTGTAAATATCTTGGTACGCACACAGTGGTAAAGATGTATTGGCCTTATTTTTCACAGCCATGGCTGCCAAGCACCTTAACACCTGCAGTAAATAAAAAGGCATTTTGTGTACATGTGTGCAAATGGAGGTGTTGGACAATGTAATTAGTGGTACATGTTCCCAGTGAGATACCACAATAGCAAGCCTCCACAATGCTGCCAAGAACAGAAATTAAGAATGGCTTTCCTCAGCTCTTGGGCCTTTTTAACTCTTTTTCTAAATACAGGTTTATGGTAAATCTATAGATGGGCAGCAGACAATTATTGCCTGTATTGAGAGCCACCAGTTCCAGCCTAAAAACTTCTGGTAAGACTATTTCAACATAGTGTATTTTCTTCCTTTACTAGTCCTCAAACAAACCCATCCTCTATATCTTCTGACGCAGTCTGAAGGGCAGGTAGTCTTGGGCTTCCCAAGAAGTCCCGCTTCTCATTCTGTAGTCTGTTTCCCTTGCAGCCCCCTTGGCACTTCCCTGAAGCCTTCAGTGTGGCTCAGTGACCTATCCAGAGAGAAGGGCATTAGCAGAGCTAGATAGATACCCCCTGACATATTCCAGAGCACAGGTACACTGGAGCTGGTCTGTACTGAAGCTGCATTGTATTCAGCTGTGCTTCAGAAATTGAATTCAGTGCCATGTAAGGCACTGTGATACAGGCCGTAAGATGACAGCAGAAACAACTTGCTCTTGTTAATTTGGTTCTTTCTGTTAGAGCCTTTTGGAAATGCAGTTTTCATGCTTCGATTGTTTTTAGGAATGGTCGTTGGAGATCAGAATGGAAGTTTACCATCACACCACCAACAGCTCAAGTGGCTGCAGTGCTCAAGATCCAGGTGAGTTACTTTTTCTGGCCATAACGGGAGAAGCTGCATTGTGCTTCTCCCACAGTAACGCATTCGACTCAGAATGAGATGCTGAAATACAGCTGAGATGTCCTTCTCAAGTCAAGGTGCTATTAAACTATGCAATTCAGGAAATTAATTCTTAAAACTAGTGTTTCAGACATCTACAGTCTGGCCTGTGATGTATTATATAGCGTTACCCTATATGCCTCCAAGTCTGCTTCACTTTATAGGGCTAAAATCTATACCATGAATTCTTTTATAATTGCTCTTATTTCAACTCTAGGCGTTTACTGCATTAACATAATCTTGAACAGTCTTGACAAAGAATGAAACCTTTTAGAAAATCCATCCTGCTTTTAGTCTCCACGTAAGCAGAGAAGACTGGCACAACAATGCTGTTGTGCCATTCTGGTAGCATTTGGGGGCTCTAGGGATTATAAAATGAGTGTTAATGATAACCCGCATTTTTGTCTCTGTTCAGGTTCATTATTATGAAGATGGCAATGTTCAGCTGGTTAGTCATAAAGATATCCAGGACTCTGTACAGGTTTCAGTAAGTATGCTAAAAGACTTTGTTATGATAAAGCAAATATTTCTTAAACATCCTGAGAAGCATACACTTCTATGACTACATTCTCTTGATTTTAAAGTAATGTAATTTTAGGGTGACTAGTCAGTGTAGTCATAGTGTTTAGAGTTACATGGGAAACCCAGATTCTCAGTTGCGTAAAAGACTCTATTAGAAAGTACAGTCTCTATTGGAAAGCTTATCTTACGAGTTTCAGTTAAAGAGGGCAGAATATGCATTTCTATCTGTATGCAAGGGAAACCAAGAGCCGAGTAATAAGGGAAAGTAAGAAGTCCTGTAGTACAGTAGAGGGAGCAGCAGTCACAAAATCTGATCTATACCATGAAGGTCTACTTCCCGTTCGCTCACTAGGGTGCAGTCCTGTTTCAGTTTGGAGCACAAACCCTAGCCAATATGAGACATCGCAGTGAGTCAAAGGAACCCAGCTACAAACATGGAGCGGAAGGAGCGGAAGCTGCTGCTGTTATCCACTTCATCTATACTCAGCCTATCATTTGAGAAGAAATCTATTGTGTAGCTTTTGTAGGTTGCTCTTAAATGTACAAAAATCTATTTTTCTCCTTTGTAGAGTGATGTCCAGACAGCTAAGGAATTTATTAAGATAATAGAAAATGCAGAAAACGAGTACCAGGTAAGATCAGTGGTTGTTAAATAAATATGATGGAATCATATCAGTCTCCATTTACAGTTAACAGAAACATGGAAAATTGACCTCTAATTCTGTTTCTGGCCAAGTCTGGTATTGACTGTAAGAATTACTTAGAAAAGGGCAGTAGTATTTGTTTAAATAATACAGTTGTAAAGCTATGTGTAATTAATAATCAAGTTTGCTGTATAGTTATTTTAAAGGGTTACAAATGATGCCTGGCACAAGCGTGGAAGGGGAGTGGGTGAGTCTAAATGTTTTCCTCTGTGACAGTTAAAAATACTGAAGAGGAAAAGCGTGTGACAGCTTTTTACATTGTCCCAGCCTGTGTGCAAAGAGGCTCGACACCAATAAGTCAGTGAAACACCGCTACGTTCACAGGGGAGTTTAATAGAAACCCTTTTACTTGTGCGCACACTGGTGACTGCATTATTAATTTAGTCGATAGCGTGCCTTCGCCTTCTGGAAAGGGTTTTGTGGCTTTAACAGTCATGCTTTTTCAGAGTACCTAATTACTGCCCTAACTGAATCTTCTTGCCATTGCAGACAGCAATCAGTGAAAACTACCAGACTATGTCAGACACCACTTTCAAAGCCTTACGCCGGCAGCTACCTGTCACCCGCACCAAGATCGACTGGAACAAAATCCTCAGCTACAAGATTGGCAAAGAAATGCAGAATGCTTAATGCGGAAATAAGGAGATTTGTGAAATGTTTGTGTGCAAAAAACAAATGTGGTCCTATGCCAAGTAGATGGTTTCTAAACCAGTGCAGCATTTTCCTAGGGCTTTCGAAGTTAACAGGTTTTCTAACCTCAGAGAGAACTGTGGAAAAAATAGCGTTGTCTTTGTGTTTTGTGTTTCCTGCCGCATAAACTTCCTATTGTGACTGCATTTACTGATAGGTCATTTTAATTAAGCCACATTCATGGTTCAGAAGTATAGCTGTTTTCAATCACCGATTGTACTGGTTGGAAAACTTCCTAGCTGGAAAAGCCCTATTATAAATACAGCTGAGGGTGCAGAGCGTTCCCTTCACCCATATACAGCACTCCAGGTACTCCAGTAAGTTTGTCAAATCTGCCAACAGCTCAAGGCGCTATGCTGCAAGATACAATAAATGCAAAAGACCGTCAGTCCTCATGTATTACTGACCTCCACAAAGCAAAAAGCCTGCAGGCTTAGATTTTACTATATGAAATGAGTTTACAAGATCCTTTACAGAAACCCCTACGCAGCCAGCTCTTCCAGGGACGTAATATATATTTTTTTTTAAATCTGAAGATTTGAGCCATGTTCCCTAAAAGTGAACACTTTTGCTCTCCCCTCCCTCATGTATGTACGGTTATCAGACATCTGCATTTTTACAGAACTACAAGTTCCTGTGTTGAATCACTGCTGATCCATGTAGGCTGGATAGTGATTAAAGATGCAAATGTCTACAGAATAATAGGTATGTTGTGCTTTAATGCTTTGTGGCAGGTTCATAGAATTTGTATCACAGGTGTATGGATGGATAGTGTACAAGATAAATAAACTTGCACCAAAGTGAGAGAAAAAAATCCTTTCTGTTTTGTCTCAGTTGTGACCAGTTTCTTGTCAAACGGGATTTTGGAATTAATCTCTTTGTTGCTCTCCAAATGCTTGCTCTATGCTACCTTGTCTTTCTGTGAAATCCAAACTAGCAGTCCTTCCAGTTTCGCTCAAGGGGAGGTTGAAGGGGCGTGCGTGTGCCCTTCTCAGTCAGAGCTCGGAGCATGGATTCACTGCCAGATGAAGCGCCTTTGGTGAACTCGCTTTGCTTTGTTTGCACTTGGTTATCACTGGGCCTTGTAGGTTCAGGTTTTTAAGCTGGCTAGTGTCTTCCTATTTTTAAATACACAAAGAAAGGGGTTGGGAAGATAGGGATTGGGCTGCCTGTGCATTACACTTCCGGTTTTGCACAGTAATACCACAAAATAAGTGCATCTATCCTTTGTGGGAGGTTTTGTCTAAATAAAATATATTTGTATTTGCTGTTGAGACCGACCATTCATCCCACAGGCATCCTCTGTATCAAACAGCCTAGTAGAAATACACTGGTCTTTGTTTTAAAGCCATTTGTGTCTGTTCTTTCATGGTCTTGCTTCTGTTGGCTCCTAACGGGCTCAAGCTGTGCCAGGGGAGGTTTAGGTTGGATATTAGGAAAAATTTCTTCACGGAAAGGGTAGTCAAGCATTGGAACAGGCTGCCCAGAGAGGTGGTGGAGTCCCCATCCCTGGAAGTGTTCAAAAAACGGGTAGGTGTGGCACTTTGGGACATGGTTCAGTCTGGTCTACCCTTGATTGGTTTAGTGTGGGCTTGGCAGTGTAGGTTAATGGTTGGACTGGATGATCTTAAAGGGCTTTTCCAACCTAAACAATTGAATGATTCTGATGAAGGCAGGTCCTACAGGTAACAGCCCGAAAGCAGGGGTGGTATTGCTTGCAAACCCATGGGTGACGCTCCTATCCTGGTACGCAGACCAAGGAACCAGAGGTCTAAGAACTTTCAGATTAGAAGAAAAACAGTCACACAGCTCTAATGAAGCACCTCACCCCAGGGACAACAGTGGACGAGGTTATTCCGCTCATCATCCGTGTCTCACTGCAACTCCTACCTCCCCTCTTCTGCTCAGCTGGCGAAGCTCTAACTGCTGGCTGCGTCTGGGCTGGGCGCGCTGGGCAAGGCAGGATGTCTTCTGGGGGACCTGCACACCGCTGTGCAAAGAGCTGCTCAAGGACGGTGCTGCTGCCAGCCAGTGTTTGCAGAAAGGGTTTCCTCCCTGCCCACAGCGCCTAGAGATGAAAGGTTTTGTGGACCAGCACCTAAGGTGCTGTGGTCTGTGGCCATGGTCCCATCCAGACAAGCACTGCAGCAATTCCAAGAATGCGAAGCTGAAGTGGGGCCCGAGATAAGCCTGTGCACACAACAGAGCTTTTATCTGCCTCAAGGCTAGTCTTTTCCCGCTCCGCATTCGTTACACTGCGAGTAGTTCACAGCCACTTGTTCCAGCCTTAAGACCGTTTCTATCTCTTTGTCCTTCTCCAAATCTTTAGCTAATCGTCCTTTAGGCCAACTCATTCCCGCCTGCCTCCTGGCCCTTCTTCTCCGCCAGCCCTCTCCGCAGCAGGCTCAGCTATCCCAGTCCTAGCCCCTTCCCAGCTCCTATTGCTTCCCTGGAGAAGCAGCACTCGGCATGACACCCCAGCAGCGGTGACACCTGCCCAGCGGCATTCTGATCCTTGCAGCCACCGGCTCTTCTCTGCTGGCGACCACAGGCTTCAGCGGAGACCGGGGCCAGCTCCGGAGCAACGCGCGGCCCGGGCTGGCTCTTGCTGAAGCGTTACAAAAGTCGAGGCCCAGCCGCAGGTGAGCCACAGCGAGCGGGGGCTGCGGCTGGAGCCGGGGAAGGCAGAGCCAGCCCAGGGCTGCAGGATGGCTCCTGCCCACCCAAAGAGCCGCTGGGCTGCCCAGCTGCCCCCACGGACACAGCCTGCCCAGCTGTTTGCAAGATTGGAGCTTAAAGCTCCGGGATTCCACCTACAATACGCAACAGAAAGACTTACACGCAACTTCTCCAAAGACAACACCCCCATTTTTTCCCGGTGGGAGGGGCCCTACACCATATCAGCCACTTCCAGACGGCACAGGTCCTCAGCAGAGCTTGGGGCAGAGGCAAAGCCACCCGAGCTAAGGTGGGAAAACAGCAGACTTACCCCAACATCCCTGGGCCACAGGGAAGGCAAAAGCAGCACCCAGGCAGCACCGTGAGCCGTCCCAGGGTCTTGCGCCATTTTACAGAAGCAGCTCAGGGATCTCCATCCTGGCCGGGCAGGCTGGAGGGTGAGAGCACAGGAAACCAGAGGCAGAGACAAGCGTAGAAGCCAGCTCCCACTGCCGCCGCCCTGCTTACAGCGCAGCCCCGCGAGGCCCGGGAGCTGCTGCCCCGTGGCTGGCTGCGGCGATGCAGAGGCCCGGGAGCTGCTGCTCCATGGCTGCGGCGATGCAGAGGCCCGGGAGCTGCTGCCCCATGGCTGCGGCGATGCAGAGGCCCGGGAGCTGCTGCCCCATGGCTGCGGCGATGCAGAGGCCCGGGAGCTGCTGCCCCATGGCTGCGGCGATGCAGAGGCCCGGGAGCTGCTGCCCCATGGCTGCAGCGATGCAGAGGCCCGGGAACTGCTGCCCCGTGGCTGGCTGCGGCGATGCAGAGGCCCGGGAGCTGCTGCCCCATGGCTGCGGCGATGCAGAGGCCCGGGAGCGGCTGCCCCATGGCTGGCTGCGATGCAGAGGCCCGGGAGCTGCTGCCCCATGGCTGCGGCGATGCAGAGGCCCGGGAGCTGCTGCCCCATGGCTGCGGCGATGCAGAGGCCCGGGAGCTGCTGCCCCATGGCTGCGGCGATGCAGAGGCCCTGGAGAAGCTGCCCCATGGCTGGCTGCGATGCAGCCCACCTGGGCACCGCTCCTGCCCTGCCAGGGTGAGCCCGCAGCCCCTGCCCGCCCTCCCGGGGGTGACAGCCCAGCCTCCGCCACCCAACACCTCGGCTCCCCCCGTCCTGCAGCCGCAGCCCGGGTCGGCCATGTGCCCCTCGCTTCTGGGGTGGCCCTGCGGGGGGGGGGAGCCCCTCAGGGCGCCGGGGCCCCCCGCCCCAGCCCCTCCGCACGCAGCCAGGGCGATCCCACCACCGAGTGGGTCCCGCGGCCGGGACCCTCCGTGGGACGCGGGACCCCGGGGCAGGCTCCCCCCGAACGGGGCGCGGGGCGGGGCTGCGGGGCCACAGGCGCCGGGCAGGAGCCTCCCCCCGGCCCCCCCAGCCCCGGGCGGGCGGGTCCGCAGGGTGCACCGGCCCCTTTCGCTTTCGTTTCTCTCCGCGGGGCCAGCCCCGGCCCGGCCCAGCCCAGCCCAGCCCTGCCCAGCCCGGCACGGCTCGGCTCGGCTCGGCTCGGCTCGGTTCAGCCATGCCGCGGTTCAGCGTGGCGGAGGCCAGGCGGTGGGGCGATCAGTTCGTGCAGTTCCTGCGGGACACGGGCCGGGAGCAGGAGAGCCGGCGGGACTCGCTGCGGGGCATCTACAACCAGGAGTTTCGGGGCAGGTGAGAGCCCGCGGCCGGACCCGGCCAGCATCGCCCGGGACGGACCCCCGGGCAGCGTCCCCCGCCCCCCGGGCAGCATCGCCCGGGACGGACCCCCGGGCAGCATCGCCCGGGCCGGACCCCCGGGCAGCGTCCCCCGCCCCCCCGGGCAGCATCGCCCGGGACGGACCCCTGGGCAGCATCCCCCGCCCCCCCGGGCAGCATCCACCGCCCCCCCGGGCAGCATCCCCCGCCCCCCCGGGCAGCATCGCCCACTCCCCCGGCCAGAATCGCCCGCCCCCCCCGGGCAGCATCGTTGGGCTTCACGTGGGGTGCCAAGCCAGCTCTGGCCAGGAGCTGGGTGCGAGGGTAGCACTGGGGAGCTGGTGGGGGCTGCAGGGGCTCTCCTTCATCCCCTCCCGGGGTGGGATGGAGGAGCACATGCGTTCCGAGCAGTGAGGACCACCTGGACCAGTCAAACTCAACCACAGGGGCTCCGCTCTCTCCAGGCGTGGAGAAAACGGAGCAGCATTGCTGGGGCAGCCTGTGTCCCACTGGGCTGCGGACGCAGCGAGAGGCAGAGCTGCCTCTCTGGACACCAGCCCCCCATGCCCCTAAGCCCCTCCATCTCACCGTGGCCCTGCTGGGGTGTTCCCCGGCTGCAGGGACCCCCCCAGCAGCCGCCTGGGCACAGCCTCGGACACCCACTGCCCACCATGCTTCCTGCCTCACCCCAATGACACCGGTCACACTGGCCCCTGCACAGTGTCACCACCGTTAATTATTGACAAAGCTGGAGTTCAGCCCACTGCAGGCTGTGGGATGTTCCCCGGGGTGCGGGAGGAGGTGCCTGGGGAAGCATTGCTGCCCGGAGCGCTGTGGCCGTGCCTTGGAGGAGCCCTCATCTGCGCCAGCTCGGCCCGTGAAGGATCTGGGCACAGGGACACATCCCTGCCCCGCTGCTGCCTGTGTGCTGACAGGGACTGGGACTGCACGGCCAGACAGCGATGCCGTGGCACAGCTGGAACGGCCATGGCACAGCTGTAACAGCCATGACACAACATGGAGTTGCTGGAGCATCCTGCAGGGATGTAAGATTTGCATGGGCCAGTGAAAAGCCTTGGTCCTTCCCCCGTCCCAGTGCAGAGGGGAGTCACCAGAGTGCCCCTCACCCCAGTCTCGGTGCCCCGCTTCACCCTCCCTTCCCGCTCGCCTCCTCTCAGCTGCTTGTGCCCCTGGCAGCCCAGCTGTGCTCCATCCCACGCAGAAACCTCTCTCCCTTGTCTGTGCAGGACTGATACAAAAATGCCCAACTTCTCCTGCATCTTGTACGCACTGAAGGTGACCCACCAGGCGCAGGTGCACGGGGAGTCAGTGAGCTTCAAGAAGGTGAGGGAGGCCCCGGGCTGGGGCAGCGCAGCGGCTCCCACGCCCGCCCGGGCTGGTTCTGTGGGAGCCCCCAGCCGTGGCAGGACCCTGGGGCCACACTGATGCTGGCTGCTCCTTGCAGAAGAAGCAGCGCATGGTGGTGGCAGACCAGTACCGGAGACCCAGAACGAATGCAGCGGCATCGGAGTCCGCATCTGCCTCAGGGCAGCAGCCCAGCTCTGGTTCGCAAGCGCCCCAGAGCCGTGCCAAGAAGTGGTACGACCGGCAGCGCCCTGCCCACGCCTGCCCCAGCACGGCCCCGGGGACCCCGGCCCTGGCTGGGAAAGCCTGACCCTTCCTTCCCGCAGGGCTGAGTTCATCCGTGGGAAGCACGGGGTGGAGATCGTCTCGGAGCACGACCAGGGCAATGGGCACATCCGCTTCTCAGTGGCGCCCGGCAAGCCACGGACGGTCACCATCCTGGTGCAGAACCACGGGGTGGAGGCCGTGACACTGCGGCGGTGCCAGCCGCGCAGGCGGTCGCGGGAGCTCTCCTTCACAGACGAGCAAGGGGCGACGCAGGGCCAGCCCCTGCTGCTGCACCCAGGTAGGGCCCCGTCCCCTGCCCCGTCCCCTGCCTCGCCAGAGGAGACGCAGGACCCAGCTCTTGCCTCTTTGCCTCGCAGGTGGCACGTACCCCATCCAGGTGAGGTGCCTGACCACCTGCAATGGGTACTTCCACTCCGTGGTGGTCTTCGAGTTCACAAAGGAGCCGGACGAGCCCTTCAGCATCGGGTGCTCTGTCGCTGCCGTCGCCGAGAGCCAGATGGCCAAGGACCTGGGGCCCTCGGCACCTTACCAGCCCTACCAGGCCAGCCTCCAGCGCCCTGTCACCGTCATCACCGAGGACGGCATCCCCCCTGACAGGTATGTGGTGGGATCACCTGCTGCCATCCCGCACAGAGGGCCCCGGCCTGTTCTCCAGCTGGGACAAGGCTCAGCTCCTTGGGACCCGGCTGTCTGGCACCCCGGGACAGTGCTTCATCCCCGTGTGATGGCTGGTGATGGTGGGGCTGGGGACCCCCTGCTTGCTGGGGCCACGGGTGGTTGCAGCCCAGGGGGAGCCCAGCCCTGCAGCCCCTGCAGCACCACTGTCCCCTCTGCCCAGCTCCCTGAAAAATGAACTGGAGAGGGAAATCCCTCTGGGCACATACCAGTACCCGAAGAGACTCAAGGACACGATCCTGCTCGGATCCAATGCCAGTGCCAGCTCCAACTGGGATGCCATGCGGTGAGTGCCAAGGGTGGGTGCCCATCCCTGCACCTCCCACCCGCTGCCCCTTGGCCGAGGTGTCCCCCGGGCACGGTGACATCCCTGCTGCCTGCAGGTCGCTGCTGGAGGCCCCCCTGGAGCCTGGGAACTACCACCAGAAGTTCCAGCTGCTGCTGCACCTGGAGGAGATCCAGATGGAGGTGGATATCCGGCGCTACGACATGCAGGACGTGCCCATGGTGCAGGACAGGGCGCTGCTGGTCCTCGATGTGCGTAGGGGGAGCAGGGGGTGCGGGAGGGGTACCGAGGCTCCCGGGGTGCCGGGCATCATGCCGGACGTTTGGCACAGGTGCCCGGCGTGGCGGAGAACCGCCCATCCGTGCTGAAGGGGGACCACCTCTTCGCCCACCTGAGCAGCGAGCGGGACCACTCCCCGCTTGTCCAGTACAAGGGCTACGTGCACGGCGTGGAGCTGGAGAAGGTCAGGCTGGGCTTCTCCTCCAAGTGAGTGGTGTCCGGCCACAGCCGGGCTGGCAGGGCCCCGGCAGCCCCGCTCGGACGCACCGAAGGCCGGGCGCGGGCTGGGAAGGGCCAGGGGGGCATGGGGGAGCATCCCCATGCCCTGCTCACACCGCTCCTTCACAGGCTGCAGAATAAGTTTGTGAACAACCTGAGGTTCGACGTGACCTTCACCTTCAGCCGGCTGCCGCTGCAGGTCCAGCACCGGGCTGCAGCCCTGGCCATGCAGCGCGGCTTGTCCAGCCTCCTCTTCCCCTCCGCCTCCTGCCACAAGTCCCTCTTCACAGGTGCCTTCCAGCCCCGGTGAGTCCCGGTGCCTGCAGGGTGGGGGGGACGGGCGAGGACGGGGACCCGGCGTGCTCAGCCTCTGCTCCCGCAGGTGGTTTGACCGCAAGCTGCAGGCGAACGAGGAACAGTGCAGAGCTGTGACGCACATCGTGACGGGGATGTCCAGGCCGGCCCCATACCTCATTTTCGGCCCCCCCGGGACCGGCAAGACGGTCACCATGGTGGAGGCCATCAAGCAGGTGAGTGGCCAGTGCCCAGGTCCAGCCCCGGGCATCGCTGCCCGCCCCGGCCCGCGGCGCTCAGTGTCGTCACCCCCCTCCTCCCACCTAGGTATGGATGTGCTTCAAGGACGCCCGGATCTTGGCCTGCGCCCCTTCCAACAGTGCCGCAGACCTGCTGTGCCAGCGCCTCATCAAGGACATCACCCCCCGGTACATCTACAGGCTCATGGCCAGCTCCAGGAGCTACCAGGAGGTGCCCGCTGATATCAGGGTAGGTCCCTGCCCCTCCATCCCGGCACCCCACAGCACGTCTGGGCTGGTGGCCCCCGGGGAGAGCAGGATCCCACCGAACGCCTGTGTTTCAGCCCTGCTGCAACTGGGACGACAAGCAGAGCTGCTACGTGTACCCAAGCAAGGAGCACCTGGGGTGCTACCGGATCCTCATCACCACGCTGGTGACAGCGGGAAGGTCGGAGGACCTGGGCTTATCCCCACCACCCACAGCGGGCGGACCCAGGGGCTGCCCTGCAAGCAGGCTGTGAGGGCAGCCCCAGTGGGTGCAGTGGGGGGTGTGGAGGAGGGTGGGCAGCAGGGGGGACCCCTCTGCAGGAGGATGAGGGTGAGGGGAGGAAGGATGGCCAGCCAGGGCAGGGATGCCACGGTGGCCTCACTCCACCTCTCCCCCAGGCTGGTGTCAGCCAACTTCCCCCCAGGGTTTTTCTCCCACGTCTTCATCGACGAGTGCGGCCAGGCAGTAGAGCCGGAGAGCGTGGTCGCCATCGCAGGTGAGTGGTGCCCGGCTGCCATCTTGGGGACCAGCGTCTCTGCATGGCCCGGGGACCCCCCCGTCCCCTGCTGAGCTCTCCCTCTGCCCAGGGCTCCTGACTGCCATGGACCAGAAGACCAACCCCAACGGGGGGCAGCTGGTGCTGGCAGGAGACCCCCAGCAGCTGGGCCCTGTCCTGAGGTCACCGCTGGCCATCGAGCATGGCTTGGGTGAGCGGGGAGAGGGGTGGGAGGGCTACCGGCGCCTGGGGGCCGAGTGGCCTTGCGGGGAGCCACAGGGTCTCGCTGGGCACAGGCACCTCGCTGCTGGAGAGGCTGATGCTGCACAACCCCCTGTACAAGAAGTCGAGCGGAGGATACGACGCACAGTTCGTCACCAAACTGCTCTGGAACTACAGGTGGGGACGAGGCCAGCATGGGGACGGGTGCAGGCAGGGACGGGGTGCATGCACCGGCTTGGTGCAGGATCTGTGCGTGCACCCTGGGCTCTGGCTCCCCAGCGCTCGTAGTGCCCTGGCTGGTGCGGGAGATGGGATTGCACCCGCTGTCCCGGATGCACGGTGCCCGGGATGGTGCTGGGGCCGTGTAGCATCCATGCTGGACACTGTCCTGCCTCTGCCAGGTCCCACGAGGCTATCCTCAGGATCCCCAACGAGCTCTTCTACGACAGCGAGCTGAAGGCCTGCGAGAGCGACGAGCTCGATGTCCGGAGTCTGTATTGTGCCTGGGATGAGCTTCCCAAAAAAGTGAGGGGGGCAGAAGGGAGGGGGCCTGGGGGGAGCCCGGAGCCACAGGTGGAGCAGAGCCCAACGCTCTCCACCCCCAGGGCTTCCCCATCATCTTCCACGGGGTTTGTGGGGAAGACCGGAGAGAGGCCAAGAGCCCCTCGTTCTTCAACACGGCTGAGATCGAGGTGCTGGTCCACTACCTCAAGAAGCTGCTGCAGAGCCGGGGCAAGGGGAGCTGCCCCAGCGTCTCGCCCAAGGAGATCGGCATCATCTCTCCCTACAGGAAGCAGGTGAGGGGCACGGCTCCGCAGGCAGGGGACAGGCAGAGACCTCCCCAGGGGACGGGGACACTGGGACGGACAGGCAGCCCCGGGGCTGGCATGTGAGGACCACTCCGAGGTGGCTGGACCGTGCTGTGTGCCTCTCCCCAGGTGGAGAAGATCCGGAAAGCCATCACCTCCCTGGACCCCGTCCTGCGGGCGCTGCCGGACATCAGCCTGCTGAAGGTACAGTCCTGGGTGCGGGGGAGAGAGGAGCCCACCCCACCACGGGCAGAGGGACCAGCCCCAGCCCGGGGGTGCTCCCGGCCCCTCACCTGCTGTCCCCATCCCAGGTGGGCTCCGTGGAGGAGTTCCAGGGCCAGGAGCGGCGTGTCATCCTCATCTCCACCGTGCGCAGCTGCAGTGAGTACCTCCAGCTCGATGAGACCTTCAAGCTGGGCTTCCTCAAGAACCCCAAGGTACCGTGCTGCCCTGAGCAGGGCCCCCTCCCTCGGCACCCCCCGCTCCCCTCCGGTGCCCTGCAGGCAGGCAGAGCTGCTCCGGGTGCTTGATGCCGCACCGGAGCTGCCTGCACCCAGCTGGGGCTGGGGAGGGGGCCAAGAGGTGCTGCTGCAGGGTAAAGCCCCTGCTCTTGCTCCCGTTTCAGAGGTTCAACGTGGCCATCACCCGGGCCAAGGCTCTGCTGATCGTGGTGGGTAACCCGGCCGTGCTCAGCAAGGACCACCACTGGCAGAGGTGAGCCGTGCCCTCCGCCGACTGCTCGCGAGCGCCTGCCTGCCCGTGCTACGGAGGCAGCGAGGCCAGTGCAGGCAGCGAGGCCAGTGCAGGCAGTGAGGCCAGTGCAGGCAGCGAGGCCAGTGCCACCTTCTGCCCACATGCCCCTCGCTCTGCACCCACAGGTTCCTCAGGTACTGCAGGGAGGAGGGGGGCTACACGGGCTACCCCTACGAGGACGAGAGCCCGGCAGACGATGGCCTTGCCGCCGACCTCCAGGCGCTGCACCTCAGCAATTAGCAACCAGGTGAGCAGGGCTGGGGGCTGCCGGCAGAGCCCTGGCAGCAGTGGGGTGAGGAGCGGCACAGCCGCACCGGCGCCCTGGGGCAGCAGCGTGGCTGGGCCGAGCCAGGGTGAGGGTCCATGCGTGCGAGGGGTGCTGGGAGGCTGCTCCCACAGCAATTGTGATGGGGCTCAGGATGGGCTCTCGCTTAGGGGCTGCCTGCCCCCTCCCGAGTCAGGGGCCAGCTCTGCCATGGGGTTTCTCTACAGGAAACCCTCCTGGGAAAGGGAGAGAAGCCCCGTGGAGCTCCAGCACCCCTCAGCCTGCCCCTGGCCTGCAGCAGCCGCCTGCTCTCCCCCGCTTCGGTCCTGCGGTGCCCAGCGCACCGTGCATCCCTGCGGAGACAGGGCTGAGCCCGCTGGGCAGTGGGGTCCTGCCAGCCTTCGCTACCAGCCAAGAGCCCTGGCACGGACCACGGGGCAGCCTGGGGCAGCCACCTCCCCTCGCAGAGCGGGGCTGTGCTGGTGCTGGACTGGGACCGCTCTCCATTTTAAACAATTTTTGACACGGCTGTGGAAAGCCAATTCTCTGCAACTGGTCTCACCGTTCAATGAATGGCTTAAGCGAGAGTCTGGCCCCTGAAGAGCATCACTGGGTGCGCAGGGGAGCTCAGTGCTGCCGCAGCAGGTGACTGGGGTGCAGGCAGCGACCCAGCCGGGCGCAGGGTGGCTGGGGTCCTGGGCCGGGCAGCTGCCTGGCCCGAGAGCTGGCACGGTTGCGCAGACACACTTCTCTTTGTTTCCCTACAATAAACGTTTAGAAAAAAACCCCAGTGTATTGGTGTCAAGTCCTGGGCCCTGCCACCACAGCTGGGGCTGCTGGCGCAGGGACAGGCTTGCTGCAGCCCTGCCCCAACCTGCTCCAGGACGGTGACGGGGAAGGGACGGCTCCAGCGGTGACCACAGTGCCCATTGCACAGGGACTGGGCATGGCTGGAGAGCTCCCTCCCGGCCCTTCCCACCTAAGCTGCTCTGGGGTCTTGCCCAAGCATGGGGTGACGAGCCCTGCTCCTGCACCAGCGGCTGAAGCAAGAGGGGCTGGGGGGGCTGAGCAACGCCCCCAACCCTGCAGGGCATGGACCCGGCCCACAGGCAGCCACCCGGACAGCACAGGGGCACAAAGGACAGCCAGAAGGATGCCACGCAAGCAGAGTCACAATTACCGAAATACCAGTTTGCATTTATTCTCCCAATTACGCAGTTCAGTTTACTGGTGCTAAGTCCATGACCGATGCAGACTGGAGGAAGGCGTTACTGGCAGAGCTGGGCAGAGGCGCTGCCCCAGCGCGGGTCCCGGGAGCAGAGCGCTTCTGGCAGCGGCCGAGCACCCTGGGGAGGCGGTGGGGCCCGGCTCCGCACGCAGAGAAAGCTGCCCTGGGCAAGTCTGTATAAAACGCTGGTGTGCGGCACCCCCCCACTTCTGCAGCACCTGCCCAAAGCTGGAGAGGGAGAGCGAACACTGCGGCAATCCCCACGGGAGAGGCAAAACCAGGGAGATCGGTACAAAACGGGGCGACACGGAGAGCTACGCAAATGCCCGGCCCACAGAGAGCAGCGGGGACTGAAGGCACTGGCCCCTCACGGCCCCGGGGTCACGCAGGGACGCCGCACGGGCTTGGGTGGCAGCTCTCGTGCGGAGGGTTCGGGGCAGGTACTGGCACCACGAGGGCCGCTCCGGCCGTCTGCCAGCGCTCCCTCCCCGCGGGGCAGCGGGTGCCAGCGCAGGCAGCTGCCTGCTGGCCCACCGGGCTGCTCACAGCAGCGGGCAGCCTCTGCGCTTCTTGTTCTTCCGGACCTGCAGGCCTGCGCGGGTGGCCATCTCGAAGACCTCCCGCACGCCCTCCTTCGTCTTGGCCGAGCACTCGAGGTAGCCGAAGGCGTTGATCCTGTTGGCCATGTCCCTCCCCTCCTCTGGCTTCACCGGCTCCTAGAAAGCATTAAAAGGGGGTTCAGGAGCATTGTCGGAAAACAGCAGCAAAAGCACGGTGACTGCCCTTGGGGCATCCAGCCCTTAGCGCCGGGATCAGGCACGGCAAAGGGGAGCCCCAGCGAGGCGGCACGGGGAGAGGCGGGTCGCTGGCCCAGGGCTGCTCCCACCTGCTTCATCTTCGCCAGCTCCCGCCGCGTGTGCTCGTCGTTCCGCAGGTCCTTCTTGTTCCCCACCAGGATGATGGGCACGTTGGGGCAGAAATGCTTCACCTCTGGCGTCCACTTCTCGGGGATGTTCTCTGCAACAAGCACGGGTGGACCCCCCTGAGCCGAGGGACCGCTCCCCCCCGGCCTCCGCGCGCAGCTGTGGGAACCGGCACCAGGCTTTTCCCATGGGAAGGGGGGAGCTTGCCCCATGGCACCTTCCTCTCCCACCACCTCCACCAAGCCAGCCAGTTCCCAGCACTTTCCTGGAGCACAGCAAAGCCAGGAGATGGAGGGGAGGGACGGGCATTCCCCAGAGCGGCAGCACGGGGGCTTCCTGGGCTCCGGGGGGTTTAGCAGCAGCACCCAGTCCTGCGGGAGCCCCAGGTCCCCCTCGCTCCCTGGTCCCTACCGAGGCTATCCGGGCTGTCGATAGAAAAGCACATGAGGATAACGTCCGTGTCCGGGTACGAGAGGGGCCGCAGCCTGTCATAGTCCTCCTGTCCCGCCGTGTCCCACAGGGCCAGCTCCACCTGGGAGGGGAGAGGGACGTGGCTCAGCAGCTCGCAGACGGCTCGCCAGGCCAGGAGCAAGCAGGTTTATCTTCCTGATATAGCTACGGTCTTCCTCAAACTGGGGCAGGTTCAGGGTGACCCAGAAAGGCGGGAGCTGTGGGGCACCCCGAGCGCTGCGGGTGCATCCGAGATGCGCAGACCCACCCGCACGGCAGCGCCGGGCAGCGCGGGACCACAGGAGCGAGGGGACGGGAACAGCTCCGGCACCCCGCGACGGTCCTTACCTGCTTCCCGTCTACCTCTATGTCGGCGATGTAGTTCTCGAACACAGTTGGCACGTAGACCTCGGGGAACTGGTCCTTGCTGAACACGATCAGCAGACACGTCTTTCCACAGGCACCGTCTCCCACGATCACCAGCTTCTTTCTGATGGCCGCCATCGCTGCGGGGACAAGAGCGGGTGAGCGGGACAGAGCAGCCGCGGGCAGCCCACGCTCCCAGCCCCTCCTGGCCCCCCGTGCCCCGAAGTCCCTCACACGGCTGCCCGGGAGGGCAGCGGACACGGGCACCTGGACACAACCCAGCGCGAGCAGCCGGTGCCTGCCAGGACAGAGGCTCTCCCGGCCTCGCGCCGGGCACACCTCCAGCTCCCGCACGCAGCCCGCACGGGCACGGGCTCACGGGCACCGCAAGAACCAGCCCCAGTGGAACCAGTGACAGCCACCACCGCAGCCGCAGCCGGGAGAACCGTCGCACCGATGCCCCGGCACGCGCCGGCGGCTGCACGCAGGGGTCGTGTGCAAGAGGATGAACCGCTCTGCCCTACGCACCGCGCCAGGGAGCAGGGCTCCCACCCCGGCCACCCAACCCCTCCTGCACTTGGCTTTCTCGCTGTGCCACCATCCCAGGCAGAGGGGATTTCTAACAACCGCAGAGTCGCTCGCGCACACAATGGTTTTATTTTAGGTTATAAATTCTTCAGGGCAGAACCTGTACTCCGGCTTTCACCCAGACACGCTCACCAGCTCCCAAATAATCCGATCAGCAGCTGGAACACACCAAGCCGAGCTCTCAGAGGTCCGGGCGAGCATGACATGCGTGTCTGGCACCCGGCGCCGGGCTGGCCCCGTCCCAGCCCGTTTGACAAAGGAGCCTTTGCCATGCAACCGCCAAGAGCCAGCGCTGGCACTGGCGGCAGGAGAAGCTGCCAGCCGTCACTCAGCAAACAGAGCCGAAATCCTGCAGTAAAGCAGGCTGCTTTCTGCCCCAAGAAAAAAGGATGCAGCCCTGCAAGTAAAACTATGCCTTTGCATCCTTGAGTTTCAAAAGGAGATTACAGCCGAGCCTGGGAATCGCCCGGGACGATGCCATAAAATGCCTGCTGTGGCGTCTGAAGGAGGCATGAGAAAATCAGCCGTGGTGGGATCACATCCCTCCCTGACCTCAGGCCCAAAATCTCTTTCCCATCCCCAGCTTCCCAGATGCTTCAGTCCAAAAAGCCTGACCCACTCCACACCCACCGCAGCACACGGCCAGCTCTCTGTCCCTGCAGAAATCCCAGGCAAGATGCACGCTCACGCAGGGGCTTAATCCCTGGAAAGGCGCATGGCTCTGCGGGCTGGGGAATTACAAGCGACCAGAAAACTGCTCGTGAAGGCAGGGACGCTCCACGTCCTCCAGCCAGCCCTGCCCCTCTCCAAACTGCAGAGCCCAAAGGGTCCCACCACCACGAGCTGAGCACGGAGGGGAAACCCCCGGCACGGCTCCCGTCCCCTCTCCTTGTGCCACCCTGCTCCCGCCTGTCCCAGCTGGGCCAGGGACACCCGCAGCCCCACGCACAGGAGCTCATCCCGAGGGACACGATGTTTGTATTATGGAGCCAGATAAAAGGGCTGGAGGCGCCTGCTGTCTCCTGCCCACTTGAGGAGGGAAAGCTCTCGAGGACAGCGTATCCCTGGGCCCACAAGAAACGCAGCACCCCTGCTGCAAACCCTCCTTCTCGTCTGACCAAAGGCTCATCCTCTCTCCAGCCATCGTCTCCACACACGGGCAAAAAAGTCTATTTACTTAGACAGAAAGTTCCTTTGGCCACAGCAAAATGTGACTTGCTGCTTTACGACTCCGTATCTCAAAGACAAACGGAGGAAGAAAGGTGGTGTGGGACGCGCCGCTATCTAATCCACAGAACACGGAAGGAGACACATCTGCAGCACAAGGAACAGCGGATGCCTGGGGAGACAAACACCCACTCCCAGACAGACATCAAGACCTGCCCGTGCCCGGTCTGCCGGACTTTGCACATAAACCAAAAACAACCAGAGTGGCGGAACACGGTGCTGCAGCCAGCCCCGCACGGCTGCCGGCTCCCCTGCCTGCATGCCGTCCCGGCGAGGGGGGCGGCAGCTGCCTGGACTCTCGCTGCAGAGGCAGCCGGGCTGGGACGGGCGGGAGGAACCGGAGATGCTCCAAACCAAGAAGAGTCCCCACACCCAGAGCTCCTTCCCACAGCCTCCAGCGTCCACCCTGCCCTGGGACGGCTCCGGGCCCTGGCAGCTCCCGAGCCTGGCGTGATGCTGAGCAGTGATTCAGCGGGCAGAAGCACTGTCCCCACCCAAAATCTCAGCACAACTCATTCCATTACTCACGAGAGTGGCTCAGAAATAGCCCATTACTAATCCGGAGCGGGCATGCAAAGGCAAGCGGGGCGAGGAGGCTGTGAGCACCACACTCCTCAGCAGCCGGCGGGGCTGCCCCTGTCTGCGCCCTCACCCCGTGAGCCGACACGACACCAACGCCCGATGCCGGTGGCACTCTGCTCCAGGAGAGATTAGCCCCTCTGCCACGATGCTCTGCACTCAGCAGGATGAGGCCAGTCCCTGGGACAGGGCTGCCCGATGCAAAGGACCTTGCATTGTTCCCAGATCGTGAGCAGGTAAAAGAGAGTGGCAAACGTGGAGGCAATTTGAGGAGGATAGCTCTACTACACCTGCCAGCAGGCCAAATGATTGAAAGGACACAGTCACCCACATCAGACGTGGAAATTCAGATTTTAAACTCTGCTGAGCATTAACCACCCCAAGTTACAGCAAAGGGTGCCCAGCCACGTTGGCAATCTAACCCAGCCCATACAGCAACCGCGCTTTTCAGGCGTGAGCAGCAGCTTGGGTGCCTCACTGGAGATGCCTCCTGCTCATTCACAGAGATCACGAAAGGGAGCAGCAACTTTGTGCCGGCACCACCCGCAGAGCAGCGCTGCCAAACTCTGCAGGGCTCCTGCGCCCGGCCCTGCACCCGCTGCTGCGGCAGGCTGGGGCGACACCGGGACAGCCGCGGGTTTAGTCTGGGCCACCGCTGCCGGCAGCGCCTGCGCTGCCGGCACCAGCCTAATCCTGAGCAGGCAGCTCCTTCAGCACGCCAAGAAATTGCAAAATGGAACCAAATTGCTCTGCTCTACTTTCCAAGCAGCTATGCTAAAGCCATCACCATAAAACCAGCCAGGGCTCCAGGACAGCCCTTGCGTTATTGGCCTCTCCCAGCTTCGTGCCTCAAAATGTGAAGTTCCTGCTGAGCAGGAAACAGGGAATTCCTCTGGCAGCAGGATGCGTCCGTCATCCAGCGCCTGCTACGGGATCTCAGGAAATGGCAGAGAAAGACGTTAACGCTTTGAAGAAGGAATTGCACTAGGGACAGAAATCTTTCAACAAACCTCCTTGGCGAGGCTCAAGCTCCCGGAGCCAACAGAGGGGTTTTGTTCTAAAGCAGAAATTCCCCAGCGCTGCTGCTGACAGCCCCACCCCGGCCGGACCTGTCACACCACCTATCAGCAAAACCAGCTGAATTTCTGTTCTGCCCACAGCCCTGGCCGGAGGCACAACCCTGAAGCCTGGGCAGGGCTGGGCTGGCGGGGACAGAGCCGTGCTGGGAGCAGCCCTGTCACGGGGACACCCCCAGCGCTGCCCGCACGGCAGGGCCAGCTCTCCCCCACCCCCAGGCCCTGCAGATGTCCCACTCGGAACAAACCCTCCTCATCCCGAATGAGCAGAGCGGAGCAAGGAAGAGGGTCAAGCCTCCGGCAGCGCTCGCGCAGCCCCTAGCATTGCCCCGGTGATCTTCTTGGCCAGAGACGGGAGAACAGACCCGGGGCTCGTGTTCCTGCCTTGCAGAGCTGCCACCAAGCGCTGCAGGTTGCCTGTCGGATGATCAGAAAACATTTCTCTGCCCTGGCAGCTCTCTGGTCGCTCCCCTGGGACGGGAGGCTCAGGGAACAGCCAGCCCGCTGCCTGCAGCCCCGGCACCCCACAGCCCCGGCACCCGCCCGGAGCTCCCGGCACCGCACAACCACAGAAGGGAAACCACCTCTTTGAACAGACCGAGATCTTCCTGGCATTGCTGTGTCTTCAGCTCTGCTAAACTTTTTAGTGGTTTAACGAACAAAAGCATCCAAGTGCTCGGTTGGACTGTTTCGATTTAACTCTTGTTGGGGAAGGAGCTGGGCTAACACAACACAGAGCGGGCTCAAGGCTAGAACCGCCACGAGGCGTGTAATTGGATTTCAAAAACCCCAAAACACACGCCTCCAGCTCAGGCTGTGCAACCTGTAATACAGACAAGACCTAAGGGAGCCCGCAGCATCCAGAGAGCACAAAGCACCAGCAGGGAACACAGAAAACGTTTTCTAACCAGTGCAGCCAAGGACAACGTGTCTCCGCTTCTAAACATGGCCGTGTGTGTGCACAGGGCTGCTGCCGCCGCCCGAGCACGCCAGGCGAGGGCATCTCGGGACAGGGCCCCGGAGAGGCACCACCGGGCAAACAAGAGCTGCTTTGGGCAGCCCCAACCACCGCCGGCACTGCCAGAGCCCGCGGGGCCGGGGGCACGGGGGTGCCTCCCTCCAGAGCCCCCCAGGAGCAGCTCTGCTCCCGCCACACCAACAGGTCACGGCTCCCAGCAGCACAAGCAGGGAGCCCCCCAAAAGTCCGTGTCACGGCAGCAGCTGCCCCCAAATTAAAGTAATTGGAAGGGGACTGAAGGTGCTTGGGGACAGAATGGCAGAGGTACAGGGGTCATCTGCACGCATGACCAGCGGAAAGCCCCGCAGTAGTGTTTCACAACAGAAACGGTTTTAGCTGGTAGGACTTGCTGGTGCAATGAAAAATAAAGTAAACTTCCAAATTAAAATCTGACAGGTATGCCCATGGAGGGGAATTTAATTTGCTGAGACATCTAAATCATGGCCAAGGTAGCACAGGACAAGCGTCCTGGCCAGTGTCTCGGGTATCAGAGGGACTCATACCGAAGCACAAAAAAATTCCAAAAAGGGCTCAAAAAGAAGAGCAACGCCAAAGGGAAATGCAACAGCCAGGGCAGAACTCAGGCTCCGAGCTCCCGGGCGGATCGCAGCTTCGAGATGATCAAAGTGGTGCTGGTTTTGGCACAGCAGCATCTGCAATTGCAGGCTCACGTAGCCCCTGGGCAGGCCGAGCTGCGCGTTTCTGCGTAGCACAGAGATCAGCCTCCAGCCCTCGCTCGCGCCAGCAACCACTGCTGACACCCCGAGCATGACCCACGCCCACCAGCAACGCCAGCTCCCGCTGCCCAGAGCCTCCCCGTCCCGCCTGCCGCCGCTGCCAAAACTCCCGGCACTGAGCACGGAGGCAAGAGTCCGTATTTACCCCGGGAAAGCTGCCTGAAGCTCTCTCTTAAGACCTAGACCTGCCACATCCAAATGATGAGCTATCATCCAAAAAGGAGCTCAAACTCAGCGCTTAAGTTTTAGATCTCATAAATTTTTTTCTAAAGTTGTGAGCTATTCTTTAGGCATGAGCAGACAGCCTGGCTTCACAGCACGCTCCAGTGCAGCAGCAAAGGGCAACTGCCCAGACCCAGACCCGGAGCAGAGCGGCCAGGCTGGCTTGTTTTCGTTGCTAAATCCCACAAAAACATCCACAAGCAAAACAGAGAAAGGGACTTGGAACAGAAGAATTTGAAAGCCTAAACAAAGCTTGAACCACAAGTGCTTGTGCTTTGTGGGAAAGCGCTGCCTGCCCTTACCTCCTTTTCCAAAGGACATCATGCCATGATCTTATTTTACCTCCCGCAGCAGTGACAGCCTTCCCGGACTCGCGGCGGTACAAGTGTCTTGCTGAAAGCTTCAAATAACATGCCACAATCTCAGCAGATGCCTGTACTTGTGCAATGCCTGACTGCCGCTGCCCCAGGGCCAATCAATATTTGCTAATACATTCCTTACTTTTCATGTCAATACGCCTCTCCAGTGTAAACAGCAAGTTAGGAGGTGAGCCTGGTTAAATGCTCCCGATAACCTGTTGGAAGACAGTGACTTGGCTTATTTTCCACTTAAAAAACCATTTCCCTAGAGAAGCTGTAGCTGTCAGGAACATGGATTTAATTCAAGGTCTGTAAAATCCTACGCAGCCTTTAGCTGTACTACTTGTAGCTGAGGAGCTGAACATAAACTGAACCGTTCGGACACCAAAGAGCACTTGGAAAAACAAAAATAAAAGTGCAACCGGTCTCAGTGAAATATAGATGGCCCCAGCCGCCACCTCCCCGCCTCCCGTTCCCCAACGTGAACACTTTGCTGGGGATGCGGCCGCTCCAGCCCGGGTGGCTCAGCCGGGTCCCCGCTCCCAGCCCACGCCCCGCGAAGCATCCCGGGGATCGTGCCGCCGCTTCCACGGGGGTGCCGAGAGGCTGAGGCTGGATTTAGGGGGGTTGGCGGCCGCTGGGAAGACTTGGCTGCCAGATTGTTAGTGCTGGCCGCGCAGTCATGGTTTTGGAATGCTCCCTTGCTCCTAAGACATTACACAATTATCTCTCCTCCCCTGCAAGCCCCCCTAATATAAATGTTTAAAAATGAGCTCAGCAGTAAGCAAAGGGAACTTTTTTCCTTTTTCTGAAGAAACCGCAGAGCAACTGCTCTGCGAGCAAGGCCACACGTAAGGACGCTGCTGGAGCGGGGGGATGCGAGGAGGGATGGCGGGATGGGGCGGCAGCCCCCGGACCCTCACCCCAGCCCGGCCCGGGCCAGTCAGCGGCTGGGGGGCAGCGGGGAGCCCCCCAGACTGCACCCGCGGGTCGGGACCCACAGCCCAGGGCCGCTCTTGGGGGCAACCCGCGGTGGCCGAACTGCCCCTGCCCCATCCCCACGCCCAGGGACCCCCACCCTGTCCCGGGTGCACCCAACCCGTCCCGCTGCACCCCACCCCTGCATCGGCCCCCCGTGCCCAGCTCCCCTGGACCCCCACACCCCACCAGTAACCCCCACCCCACCAGTAACCCCAGACCCCACCAGTAACCCCAGACCCCAGCGCTGACCCCGCACCTTACCAGTAACCCCCCACCCCAGTAACCCCGCACCCCAGTTCCCCCAGACGCCAGCTCTGACCCCACCCCCCCAGTAACCCCGCTCCCCCCCAGTAACCCCGCACCCCAGCTGCGCCGCCCCCAGCCCCGCGCCCCCCCCCCCCCCGCCAGCACCGGCCCCGCGGCCCCCGGTCCCCGCCGCGCGGCTCCCCCACGCCCCGCACCTCTCTCCGCCGCCGCCCCGCTCCCGGCCCCGCTCCCGGCCCCGGCTCCGCAGCGCGGTTCGGGCGGCACCGCCCCGTCCGGGACCGCCCGCCGGGGGCGGGGCGCGAGCGAGCCGAGCCCGGCCGAGCCGAGCCGAAGCCAGCCGAGCCGAGCCCAGCCGAGCCGAGCCGAGCCGAGCCCAGCCTAGCTGAGCTGAGCCCAGCCCAGCCCAGCCCAGCCACGCCAAGCCGAGCTCAGCTGAGCCAAGATCAACCCAGCCCAGCCGAGCCAAGCCCAGCCGAGCCTAACCCAGCCGAGCCGAGCCCAGCCGAGCCGAGCCCAGCCTAGCTGAGCCCAGCCGAGCCCAGCCTAGCTGAGCCCAGCCCAGCCGAGCCCAGCCCAGCTCAACCCAGCCGAGCCGAGCCCAGCCGAGCCCAGCCCAGCCGAGCCATGCCAAGCCGAGCTCAGCTGAGCCAAGATCAACCCAGCCCAGCCGAGCCCAGCCGAGCCCAGCCCAGCTCAACCCAGCCGAGCCGAGCCCAGCCGAGCCCAGCCCAGCCGAGCCACGCCAAGCCGAGCTCAGCTGAGCCAAGATCAACCCAGCCGAGCCGAGCCCAGCCGAGCCCAGCCGAGCCCAGCCCAGCCGAGCCTAACCCAGCCGAGCCGAGCCCAGCCTAGCTGAGCCCAGCCCAGCCCAGCCGAGCCCAGCCCAGCCGAGCCACGCCAAGCCGAGCTCAGCCAAGCCAAGATCAACCCAGCCGAGCCACGCCAAGCCGAGCTCAGCCGAGCCAAGATCAACCCAGCCGAGCCAAGCCCAGCTGAGCCAAGCCTAACCCAGCCGAGCCCAGCCCAGCCGAGCTGAGCCCAACCAAGCCAAGCCGAGCCGAGTCCAGCCCAGCCCAGCCCAGCTGAGCCCAGCCCAGCCGAGCTGAGCCTAACCAAGCCGAGCCGAGCCCAGCCGAGCCAAGTCCAGCCCAACCCAGCCGAGCCCAGCCCAGCCCAGCCGAGCTGAGCCTAACCAAGCCAAGCCGAGCCGAGCCGAGCCCAGCCCAGCCCAGCCCAGCCTAACCAAGCCAAGCGGAGCCGAGCCCAGCTGAGCCGAGTCCAGCCCAACCCAGCTGAGCCGAGCTCAGCCGAGCCAAGCTCAGCCCAGCTGAGCCCAACCCAGCCGAACCGAGTCCAGCCCAACCCAGCCGAGCCGAGCCGAAGGGCGGTGCCGGGGCTGTGCCCCTTCCCCGCAGGGCCCAGTCGCGGCCCCAGGGACACCCAGGCTCTGCCGCTGTTCCCTCGCGGAGCCACGGGTGCCATCCCCGGGTCAGTCCCCAGCCACCGGGTGTCACGGCCTCAGCCAGCCTGGGCCCCCCAGGGGCAGGTGGGGGTCCCATTTTAGGTTACCGGCGCCAGGCGGGGAGAGGGGCAACCCCGGCACTGCCGGGAAGGGCTGAGCCGCTGCTCCCAAACCCCACTCCCAGGGGCCAATAGCAAAGACCACCCCGCGCTTTGCCCCCTAACCGGGGATCCTCCACCATTGCAGCACCTCTCGAGGTGCCTTTCCCCCCATGAGTATCATTTCTGGGAGCGCCGAGAGCCGCCGCTAGCGAGAGGTGAGCTCTGCCAGGGAAGGCCGATCCCAGCGGGAGCCAGCAGCCGAACCCCATTGCACCCCTCCTGCACCCCCGCGTGCTGCCCAGCCGGCTGCTCGCTCCCTGGGCAAGGCCGTGGTGCGGGGGTGAGGGATGTCCCTGTCCCCAGGGCCTCGAGTCCCCTCCGTAGGGGCGCTGGCAGAGGGGGGCCGCGATGCACCGGGCCCCGCACCCAGACGACCCCAGCGCTGCAGGCGGGGGCTCAGGCTCTCCTCGCCCGCAGCGGGCTGGCAGCAAGGGGGGGCCAGGCTGCTCCTCCTGCGACGCCCCAGCTGCGGGGCCGAGTCCCTGCCGCTCAGCCAGGGAAAGGCAGCCCCAGGGCCCTGGCCCAGACCCAGGCTCATAAACTGCTGCTATTTTAAGGGCTCGGAGACAATTTTTCTTAATTTATCAAGCCCCAGGCCAGGAGTCGGTTCCAAAGGAAACGTTTCCTTAGTAAAAGAGGGAACCACAGAGGAAGCTTTAAATGCAGCCTCTGCCTCCTTGCCTTACCCAGCAGCTCCCAGGCAGTGACCTGGAAAAGCAGAGCCAGTTCTCAGCCACCGGCATGAAGAGCCGAGGGAACAGAGCTGTGCAAACAGGCGTGGGGGGAGCTGGGGGTGTGGGGAAAACATGTGAGAGCATCGGGAGCACTGGGGGTAACAGCGGCAGGCAGGGACATGCGACGGCAGGGATGCTTCCAGCGTGCAGCCTGCCCTAGAGGCAGCAGGTAGCTGCGGCTGGGATGCCCGAGCTCCCAGAGAGGTGACCTGCTCCTCCAGCACAGCCACAGCCCTGGCAGCCGCAGCCTGCAGAGCTGTGCCTCCATCCGCAGCCCACCCCACTCCCAAAGGAGGGACCGGACCCCACAAGCAGGGAAACCGTCGCCCTTTCCTCCCCTCCACTCCCTGCCTGCGTCCAGGCGCTGCCTGCAGCAGGGAGCAGCCGGGGGGCCCAAGCTGGTGCCTGCTGCTTTTCAACGCTCATCCAAGCCCAGTGCAGCACTCACCAGCCAGGTCCTGTTTTGGGTTACTGACCCACCCCACAGCCCTTTCCCTGCCATCGCCCGCCCCCGAGAGCCGTGCGCCCACACCAGCCCCAGGCAAACCCAACCAGCAGCCCCCAGGCAGCACCGAGCAGAGACTGGCAGCATGGCCATGGGCACAGGAGGGATGCTCCACAGGGTCTGGCCAGCGCCAAGGGCACAAGGACAGCAGCTCACATGGCTCTGTCTGGGCCTATTTGCTACCAAGCTTGCCTACATAAATTAATCAGAGCTAATTGGCTTTTAGGTAAGTCTTCTTTGCAGGAGCTCTGCAAGAAAGACTTTGAAGTGGGATTGCAAGTGGCAAAACCTTTATTTAAACACACAGTGCTACACCAGGACAGGCTCCCAGCCCCAGTATCACTCCCTGCTTCCTCCAGCATGGAAGATGTCAATAGGTTAAAATCTCGCTGGATAACTTTCACTTCCCATTAAGTGCACCCAGTTTATTTACATCTTGCTGATTACAAGAGACAAACAACATTCACCAGAGGTGACACTTGACAAGAGCTAGCTGCACCCAGCGACAGCAGGACACAAACTACTGGTGCCACAGAGCCTTTCCAAAACAAGGGGCCATGGCCCAGCTCTCCCCCTTGCCACACTGCCAGGATGGGATCATCCTTCACGTTTTGGGAGGATGCAACGCTCTGCAGAGGTCCAGGAAACGCACCCAGAGGTATGGGTGATGCAGAATAGGATACTGTGCAGAGATCAACTGCTGCTACAGCTCTGCTCAGCACCAGCTTTGAGATTATTAAGAAAAAGGAGGGAGTTGCCTCCCCCCAGTCACAGCCAAGCTGCTTTCGTTGTGGGTTTCCAGCCCTCAGCTAAGCAGATCCATGCAGCACGTTTAAGCTGTTAAGCTTGGCTGAATAGGGCTGCTCTGTGTGCAACTGCTGCTCAGCAGTGGCCAACTTAGAGCCACTCAAAAATATAGACATAGATTCATACAGACTCCACACAACAAGTAAGGATTTCGACATTTTCCAGCTCAGCTCCCCAGTTAATAACAAATAATTGGCTCCAGAAACACAGCAGTGATCCAAGGCATGAAGAGGGGTGGGGGCAGAACCGGTGGCACAGCCAGTGCAAGTGTGATAGCTCATTCCTCCCCAGGGGCTCTCGGGGCACCGCAGTGACCGAGCGCCGCCCCGTCCTCCCAAACCAGAGACTAAGACAAGGAACGTGGCTGGGACGAAGGCATGAGGGGGCAGAGAGGGCAAGCACAAAGCTGGGATGTCAGTCGTGGGGCTCGCCCACCGCCATGCCACCCACCACCGGACTTCTGCCAGGCTGAGCATTGCCTGGCTGCCAGCAGGGCTTCACCCCGGGCCACGGCCCCTCAGGGGCCCAGCGCCCAGCCCCAACAGCAGCTTCGGTGTCAGCAGTGCAAGTGTCACAGGGCGGGAGGAGAGGAGATGATTGCAGCAGCAAGCACACGGTTCTCCAGCTACGAGTGCCCCCCCAGTCCGATGGCCATCGCACACTGCTGGAACAAGCACACCCGGGCCCAGGGCGAGGTGCAAAGGACGCATCGAGAAGCCAGGGAGCATTCAGGCTTTTCACAGCAATCAAGAAAATGGCAGCATGAAAAACATCCCGCAACCCCAGTCCCTGCTCTCTGTCCAAGGCCTTTCCATCTCCACCCAGGGCTGGAGGGGGATGCCCTGGGCAGGGCACAGGCAGAGGCTCCAGGTCTCTTACTCTTCTCGCAGTCGGCTCAGGGGAAAGGCAGCCCCGAGGCAGCACCGGTGTCCCGCTCATCTCCATCCAGGCAAAGCGAGCCCCTCTGCCCCGGGGTCTTTGGGCATCATGTGTAGTTGCCCGGGCCGCCCAGAGGGATCACAAAGACAGAGATGTCATCACCAGAGCCCAGCTTGTCGTTGGCCAGCCGCCAGCCCCGCTCCTTCAGCACCCCCCTGGACCGCACCACCAGCTCCTGGGCCACCATGGTGTACCTGGGGGCAAAGCACAGCAGCTCGGCACCAACCCCAGACCCCACAGAGCCCCTGATGCAGCACGCTGCGGTCCCTGGCAAGGAAGAAGCTGGAGGAGCTAGAGGTGCAGGAAAGAGTCCCTTGGAGAGGAGAGACATGAGCTCAGATACACACATCCAGGGGAGCATTGCATGCTGTGGAGCAACAGCACCAGCCCCGAGGCACACATGGTCACCACGCTGCTCCAAGGAGTGAGGAAGATGTTATAGAGCAGGATACGCTCATCCCCCTGCCCACACTCACCTGCATGGGTCATTGGGCTCATAGCTCGTCAGCACCTCCATCACCACACGGGCCACCTCCTTGTCATTGGTGACATCCCAGAGCCCATCGGTGCCCAACACCAGAACATCGTCGGGGCAGTGCTCGTACTGCGTGAGGTCGTAAACCCTGACCTGGCAAGCAACGGGGCAAGACGCGAGGGTGAGGGGCAGAGGTGGCTCCTGGAGAGCCCAGGCCAGCACTGGCACTGCCCTGAGCCGCTGCGCCGGGGATGCGCTCACCCCGACCGTCTCAGGAACCCCTGGGCACAGAGCGGCCGGCAGCCAGGCTCACCTCCGGGAAGCAGGACAGGAAAGGCTTGATGTGGATGTTGGAGCTGAACACCTTGAGGTCATGGTCTCCCAGGCCCCGCGTGACTCCGATCGTGGCCATCACCCGAGCCTGGGGAACGACAAAACCAGCAGAAAGCTTTAAGCTGCTTCATCTCTGCTTCCATTCCCAGCTGAGGATTGGTGGCTTTGGAGCAGCAACAGCACGAGCAAAACCAGGCTGGAAACCCCTGATTCAGCAAGGGCAGGCGGGGAGTGACCCCCACACGGCTCCTGCCACAGCACTTCACCTTTTTGCCTTCCCCATAGATAAGTGGAAACTTCAGGTCATCCTCTTCTATCTTTTTGTAAGCCCTGATTAAAATAAGCCAGAGACAATGTGTCAGCAGGTGAAGGCTTCCAGCACCTCCCCTGCCCGCTTGGGACACAGCATCCCCCGGGATGAGGCCCCTTCAAGAGCTGGGTACCAGCGTGCCGCAGCCCTGCCCCATGGGAAGGGGTGCAGGAGCCGGGCGGCCGCGCGCAGCGGGACCCCAGGGCCGCCCCTCGGCACGGAGCCTCCACAGGTCAGGGTGTTACCAGCCGTTCATGTTTTGGTCTCTGTACAGCATCTTCTTCCCCAGCTCCTTGGGCTGGATCCTGCGGGGGAACTCGAGGTGGGTGAACTCCTTGCCCAGCAGCTCGGGCCTCAGGAACGCCTGCGGGACGAAGCGATGGCTCAGCCGTGGGGCTGGGAGAGTGGGATCCACACAGCATCGCCTGCCCCGCCAGCACCTCGCTGGGCACCGCCACCACAGCATGGCACCCGCCAGCCATGGGACCTTGGCCACGGCATTTTGTGGTGGGGACAGCATCAGCTGCTCTGCTGCAACTGGAACAGGTGGTGGTGAAGCCGCTGCAAACCACCTGTCTGTGCTTGCCCAGAGGGGAGACGAGCTGGGGACAGCCATGCCAACACCCAGCAAGAAGGTGAAGCTTTTGCATGGAGAGTTTTGGGAAATGAGGATCTCCAAAAGGGATCAAAACCCAGCAAATTCCAGGAGAAGCTGCAATTTGCCCAGGAGGAGTCACAGCCACAAACCTGCCGGGACCCCAGGCTCAGCACAGGGCACAGCACCTGCCCCCAAGGAGCCGATGGCTCTTTTCAGAAACTGTCCTGGCTGCAGCTGTGACGAGGGATGAGAAGCAGCACAGCAGCCCCAGGGCCTCCTGGAGCACAGCGTGCAGGGGACTGGGAATAGGGACAGCGCTGGAAAATGCAGATGGAGGAAGAAAGGGGGAGAGCCCTCAGGAACCCGGGAGGGTTCGGTGCAGAGGCATGCAGAGCCCCGTCCCGCTGCGGGGGGGCCCTGACCACGGCCTGGGCACCATGCAGGCAAGCAAGCGTGCGCCTGGCCCCCTGCCTGCACCCTGCCCATCGCAGCCAGCTGGAGACAATCCTGCTCACAGCAGTTTCCTCCTCTCGGTCATTCAAAAATAGATTCAAGAAAAAAAATGCCTCAGTGTTTTTCCAAGTACATTGCAAGCCAGAAGATCACATCCAGCAAGACCTCCTCCAACACAAACGCCTCCTCCTCTCTGCTGCCGTCAGAGAGGTCTTTATAACCTTAAAAAGTCTCCCTGTGTGGCACAGAGGGGTTTGTCCAGGCCAGGCAGGAGAGGGAGCTTTCAGGAACAAAGCTACAAACCCGCTGGCACACATCAGCTCCCTGCCTCCCCAGGGAGCAGCTGGGGAAGAAAGTAGGACTCGCCGCGAGCACTGCGGCTCCTTCGACCGTGCAAAGGAGCACGACGGGTGGAGGGAGCAGAGCCGTGCTCCTCCCGGGCACTGCGCAAGCCAGCCCGGTGCTCCTGCAGCAGCAGGCGGGTGCCCACACCAGCAGGCGATGCTCCCTGTTCCCCAGCCAGGAGCCGGACAAGATGGACCAAACCGGCCCCATGCCAAGAGCCCACGATCCCAGGTCCTGGCCAGGCTCGCAGGCACAGCCCCTCATGCTGACCCCACAGCAAACCAGGGCTCCACCAGCCACGAGATGCCCCACGCCAGCGAGGCAGGGCAGCTCCCCACGTCCCAGCGCCTCTCCCCAGCCCAGTGAGCTGGCTGGGATGGACAAGTGCCACCAGCACGTCCCAGCCGTGAGGCTGCCCTTATCCCCTGGGACTGCACCAAGAAGGCAGCCTGGCAGGCAGCACAGGGGGCTGGGAAGGGGCCGGGAGGTGGTTCAGCAGGAATGAGGTTAGAAGAAAGTTCTTTCTTACTAAAAACTGCAGCCTCTGCCTCTCTGTCTCTGGAGTAAACTCCCTGGACATTGGAATGATTTCCCCATTACGGATGATAATGGCCCTGCAATGAAACATGGAAGGGTGAGATTAGAAAGGAAGAGAGATGTGGGGGAGCTATGCCCGGCTCTCCAGGGCCGATTCCCTGCACGGCTGCCCAGGCAGTGCAACCCCCTCCCCTCCGCTGCCTGCCCTCTTCCCGGCCCTGAGCTGGGGGCTGCTTGCTGGCTCCGCTGCAGCTAACCCCCCCAGCCCCTGGGCAGGCAGGGCATGCCTCCCTCCGGGACAGGGAGGAAGAGAACATGGAAGAGAAGCGTGGGGCAGAGGGGAATGAAGCAGAGCAAACCAAAGGACAGGATACGGTTAGAAAAGGAGCAGCACAAAGGTGACGAACCCTCCTTTAGAGGGGAGCCATGCACGGGACAGGCAGAAATTACCAGCAGCAGGACACAGGTGCAAGTGCCCGGCCCACACCAACACTGTGGCTCACTGCTGGGGCCGGTCTGATTGTTTGATGTGTTAAAAAAATAGAAGTCTGATTTGAGATGCTTCTGGATGTCATGGGGGGGTGGAGGATCTCCAGCACTGGTGGCTGCCCTGCCTAGGGCTGCGGGTCTCCTCCAGGGATGCAGGGCCTGACGGAGCCCAGCGCTGGCAGCATCCGATGCCCGAGGAGGGAACACAGACCCTCGCTCAGCAGCGTGGTTACGGCCTCGGGACCCCATGTGTGCTGCCATCCCGCGTGGCCGGCATCTGGCCACTGCTGTCATGGAGGGGCCCTGCACCCAAAAGCAGAGGCATGAAGGCTCTTCTCCTCCTCCTCCTCTGTCCCAGAGCTGGAAGCACATCCTCCAGCCTCAGACAATTTACCAGAGCCTGTATTTGCTGGCCTGACACTTCTGAGGACAAGCTAACCCTGCAGTAAATAGAGGGCAATTCAAACAAGCTTCACCCTCAGCATAAGGCGGACTTGCCTTCCTGCTATTGCTTGGGGGGTATGAACACACCCAGGCGCAATTACAATAACGCACCCAAGGAAATGCATGGATCAGTCAAAATCCTTGGGCTCCAAGCTCCCACAGGACTCGTCTGCACATAGATTTACATGTCCTTCTGAAACAGTTCACTGGTATGAAGTGTGCCCTAAAATGACTTCTTGCACATTTTTGAAAGCTTTGGTGAGGGCAATTTTCACTCCCCAACTCACAGCCCAGGCCAGCACTGGCAGCAGGGGCTGGGATGTGATCCAGAGCCATCTGAGAAGCAGACAGGATGCTGCTGGGAAGGGAGTAAGTCCCAGATTTTGGGAGGTGATTCTGCAGCCCTCTCTGTGCACCAGCAAACACAGAGATCACAGCAGGGCACGCTGTCCCCAGGGTGTGCAGGTGGGCAAGGGGTGGCTCTGCCTGGTCCTGCTGCCTCTGCCCTCTCCAAGACAGCCCAGCTTCAGGGATGCCTCCACCACTGCCCTGCTCTACCGGGGTGCTCCCCGATCACCAGGCAAAAGGCGGGGGCTGCCTGGCAGGGCCATACCTGCTGTCGCCGGCATTGGCCACGTAGAACTTGCCCATGAGGTAGACGGCAGCCAGGGCGCAGCAGCCCCCAGACAGGTGCTGGGACGCTCGCTCCCGCTCGATCTGGTCGTCCTGGGGAGACAGAGAGCAGCTCCAGGCAGGGCAGACGGGTGGCCCCACGCCAGCAAGCAAAGCTGCAAGCAGCCCAAAATAGCGCCTGGCTGCTCCGGCAGCACCTTGGCTGCTGGCCGAGCCCTGGCTCCAGGTGGGAAGCAGCGGCCAGCCGGGACCCAGGCACCTTTCCCCACACAGCCCAGGGGCAGCTGCAGGGCTGGGGCGGGGCAAGGGTCCTGCGGGCCAGCCAGGGACACGGCTTCACCGGGGCAGTGGAGAGGGCAGGAAAGAGCGAGACAGGAGGGGAGCAGCTGGGACTGCTGGAATGAAGCACAATGAAGCCCTCTGCACCCACACAGGTCCAGAGCCCAAAGCTTCTGTGTCCTGAACCCCCCCAAATACGGGAGACCATCACAGTGCCCTCTCCGAGACTGTGCTGCCAGGAACTCTTGCTGCAGAGCTGCCTTTTGCCAGAGGGGAGAAGCCAATGTTGACATGGACAACAAAGAGATGCTCCCAGGGGATACCTGGGCATCCCCGCAGCCAGGGGCTCGCTCACCATGTGCTTAAAGGCGTTCTCGATGGCGCCGATCACCAGGCTCTCATGAGAGACAGCTTTCTCCAGGTGAAACCGTGGCACAGCATCATTGGGGACCTCCCCAACGTCCTCTGCAAGGGGCACCCGGCTCGGCTCCACAGGGCTGGTCCTCACATCGTGCAGGAGGCAGATGGGAGGTGGAGCGGGGTCCTGCAGGATGTCCACGAGGTCCCGGAGCTGCTCGCAGATGTGCAGGTGGAGCCTCTTGGATGCCATGACAGCAGCACCGCTGCCCGCATGGCCGTCAAACAAGGCCCAGTAGTGGAAATAAAAACCCTTCCTGCCCTGCGGGGAGAGACAGGAAGGTTTAGCCAGCCTGTGAAGAAGCAGATGAGACGGGGAATTCAGAGCAGCTGGGGTCACCAGCTGAGGACAGCAACACAGGGCTTTGCCTCCAGCTTGCAGGTCCCAGCCCAGCACAGGCAGGACCGACGTGGGCAGCTGATCAAGGGTGTCTGGGCAAGGACTGGTGTGGGCAGCTGATCAAGGGTGTCTGGGCAAGGACTGGTGTGGGCAGCTGATCAAGGGTGACTGGACACGGCCGGCCCCTGGCTCGAGCCCAGCCCTGCATCAGACACCTCGTGCTGCCAGCAGCGTGTCTCCGGCAGCCAGCTCCTCCAAAGGGGAGGCACGACGAGGCCAGCGTGGCAGCCACCTCCGCAGCCCGCCGGGGCACATGGGCCAGCGGCCTGTCCGAGCCAGCCAGCTCCAGCACGGGCCAGCAAGGACAATGGCAGGAGCTGGCCGGGAGCAGGGGCAGGAGGTCTGGGACCCAAGGGAATCCCCAGGGAAGCAGCAGTGGGCACACACCGCCACGGGCCCCATCTTGCATCCTGCCGCTGGGCATCCTCCCTGCACACGCCGCCCTGACTCTCACCCCGTCCAGCTCCCCACCGCCATCCCTGGACAGCAGCCGGCCCCTGGGGCTGGGCCTCCTCTCCACAAACACAACCTCGCAGCACGCCTGGTCCTCGTTGTGCTGGCTCTTCCCTGCATTTATCACCCTGCCAGGAGGAAACAAGGTATAAAGGCTCTTTCTTTCACACCACACTCCAGCGGAGGCCAACCCGCAGCACCTCATCCCCCCGACCCACGTTCGTGCCCCCACATCTCCGGGGATGCTCTCCCGCAGTGCTCCTGCCCTGTCTGGGGCAGGAGCAGCCAGGCAAGGAGACGTCCCAGACTGGTGGCAGGGGTTGATCCGAGGCCGGCGGCAGTACTCACTGCCACCAGCGCAGCTGGGTCCTGGGAAGAGCGGCCATGCAGCATCCACCGAGGGAGGTGACCAGAAAAAGCTGGGGGGTTTGCTGCAGGTCCCTAGCACTGCCCCAAGCACAGCAATTGCCTGAAAACCTGCACCAGCCTCAACGCACACACACCCAGCCGGGACTCACGGACACTCAGCAAAGGGATTACAGCCTCGTCCGTGTCCCATCACACCCAGCACCTCTCAGAGGGGGCAGGTGCCTCAGAGAAGGAAGACAGACAGCGATGAAGACGAAACCAGCAGAACTTTTACAAAATGCTAACTTTTCACAGCCTATGCTGGCAAAGCAGATTTCAGGTCTAGATTGCAAAACCTGCTCACGGGAGGAAGCTACAGACGCCCACAACAGGATGAGCTCTCTGGGCACAGACTTTTCAAGTGGTTTGCAGAAAGAAGTCTCAGGAGATGGAAGAAAAGTATTGCTGCTGAGCAGAGGGTAGTTTTTGCTCAGGGTACTCCTACCCTAGTAGGAGGGGCAAATTAACATCTCAAAAATCTCCCTTAGGATATCAGGAAGATCAGGTTGAGCAAGGGATGCAGGAGCAGACTGACAGCACTGAGCAGCAGAGGCGGCCTTCCAAGCCTGACCTTCCCCACCTGCCTTGGGCTAAGGGTGAAACTCGCAGCGAGTAAAAGGAGAAGAGAATCAGGCCCTTGAAGGGGAAGTCAAAATCGGGTCCCGTTCCTAAGACAGCTTCAATTCCTTCTTCCCCTCGAGTCCTGCCAGAGCCACAGCAGTTCCTTCACCACTCGGTGTCAGTTCCCCATCAGAAACACCGGGTACCGTGCAGAGAAGCACAGAAAGCGAGAGACAGAAGGGCTGGACAGCCTCGGGGATGGGCGAGAGCACAGCCCCCGCCGACGGCTTTCCCGTCAGCAGGCATTTGGAGACGAACGCCGCTTCCGAAGCAGCAAAGCAGGCACCGCCGGCTGCCTGCCACCCGCTTTAGCTCCTCAGGCTCCCGCTCCGGTGCCGAGCGCGGCCAGTCCCACCCTCCCCGGGCACCCGCGCCCCCCGCCCGGCCCCGGCCCCGGCCCCGCTCACTCGGCGTAGCCCGTGCTCCAGGGCAGGCGGCGGCCGTCGCGGGGGCTCTGCACCGCCCGGCCCGCCTGGTCGTCGGCGCGGCGGAGCTCCTCGGGCGTCAGCTGCAGGAAGGCCGGCCGGCAGAAGAAGGGGCCCGCCGGGGACCCCCCGTCCCCGCCCCGGGGCTCCGCGGGGGGCTGCCCGCCCGCCCCCAGCCCCCCCACCAGCTGCGCCACGGCGGCGCGGACCCGCGGCAGCATGCCCGGCCCGGCGGAGCCCGGCAAAGCCCGGCCCGGCGGAGCAGAGCCCAACGCGGCCAAGCCCGGCCCGGCCGTGCCCGCCGCCCCGCCCCGCGGCCCGCCCCGGCGGGGAGGGAGCCGGGAGGGGGGGGGGGCGGCCGCCGGCGCGGCAGCTCTCGGCACGCAAACCGGGCCGGCTCCCGGCCCTGCTCCCGGGCCGGGCGGAGGGGGAGCCGGTCAGCAGAGCCACCCCAAAGGCAGCCCGGCGCGGGGGGGTCTCTTACCGGCTGCAGGAGGCAGAGGATGGCGCTCCGGGAGAGGCAGGCTCGCCCTGCCCACGCGTGGCCGTTCCCCTCCCTGCGCTCTCCCCGCGGATGGGGGTCCTGGCCGGACCCCCGCCGGGCTCCGGCGGAGCCACCGGCTCGGCTGGAACATCCCCTTCCAGGGGCAGGTGCTTTGTCACTCGCCCTGCGCCCATCAGCGAAACCCAACCCGCTCCAGCCGTGCCAGGCTATTAATAAATACCAGCCTGCAGAGGAGCAAGGAGGGAAGGTGAGAGGACCGAGAGCAGAATCTCTCCCTTCCACCCCGCCTGCTGCACCCCAGCGCTGAGCAGGGTGCAGATTTAGCTGACCCAGAACAGCACGTTCTCCCTGGCTGCAAGGGCAAGATCTGGCACTTTAAACACAATCACCCGCACAGCCCAACCTTGGCACCCTCCCTGCCTCCGAGTTCCCACAACAACAACCAACCTGCTGGAAAAAACCCACGGTATTTGCTTTACAGTAGAGTAAAATCCAGGTTCTTTCCTAAGACCTGTGTGCCGCAGTGCTCTCAGCTCCCCAGAGGAACCACTTACTCCTTTCCACACAGAGCTTCTGTGCTGCAAGGTCAGAGCAGAAGCAGGGCTCTCACTGCCAGCTCTGTAAAGCGCTCCACACTTTAGCTGCTGCCTTCTTCAGGTGAAGCTCTTCTAACTGTACCAGGCTGTTAAAATCACCCTACAGAAGCTATTCAGCACTCCCATCTTCTAATCCCTAGCCTTAAGCTATTCAACAGCCTGACTTTTTAAGGTCCTCACACACCCACACCACCTTTCCCACTGTGCTTTCTGCTGCCTGCTCGCACCCCCCTATTTGAAACTGCTGCTTCATTTCCTGCCTTGCTTCGCACCCACAGCTCACCTGGGTGTCCCAGCTGCTGCTTGGCTCCAATTAAAGTGTTCCCTGATAAATATATCCCTGCTCCCCCATTATGGGTGCTACAAGGCTGAGAGGCAGCTGGAAGCAGCTCTGGCCTGTAGCTTTTTGCATTGGCGGCCTAGCTAAAATGCAGGCAGGTTTATAGCAGAGTTTTGCATGTTTCTTCATCGTCTCTTGTCTTAGTGGGTCAGATTTTGTCACAGCATCCTATCAATAACCACGGTGATTCCTGAGCTCCTGCATGAGCTGCTCTGCTGCTGGTACGGAGCTGCCCAGGTACAAAGACCCCCCCTGCTCAGAGCTTTTGCTCCTCTGCCCCCTCGCAGGGCCTGTGCCCCCTTCCCCGGCGGGAGCTGCGTGTTCTTGTGCCTCGGGGTGGGCTGCGGCTGCCCCCGCACCGCCGCCCCCATCACCCCTTACCCCGCCGGGGCCGGCGCGGGGGTGCGCAGCGGCCGCTCCCCGCGGCAGGAGGGAGCCCGGGGGGGTGCAGGGAGCCCGGGGGGTGCAGGGAGCCGCGGAGGCGCTGGAGGGCGACACAGGCTGCGCTACGGCCCCGGGAGCCGGCCCGCCCCGGCCCCGGAGCCCCGGGGATGCCCGCAGCGCCCTGGGCGAAAAATCTGGGGAGCGGGCTGCGAGTCCCTGCGCCGAAAGGGGGGGCTGCCAGCCCTGCCCTGCTCCCTCGTGAGGGGCGGCGAGGGTGGGCAGCCCAACCGCCTCGGAAACAGCCAAGATCGCTTCAGAATTCCCTGACTCCTTCAGCTCCGTGCAGCCCTCTGTAAGCTGCTCTGGGGGTCATCGCAGTCGCGGGGCCGGGGGGCCCTGTGCTTTGGTGGGGTTTGCAGCCCTGGCACACGCACGGGTTGCACAGCTTCACGTGTTTCTGCTGCTGGCTCCCCATCTCTTTCCTCATGGCCCTCCGGTGCCTTCTGGCTGTGTGTGTGCTCCGGACCCCTGAGGGGCTGGGGGCCCTGGGGCTGCCCCAGCATGGCTGGGAGCTGTGGTGGGCAAGGGGGCTGGGGGCCACCTGGGAGGAACTGGGCCAGCCCAGAGGCCAGCACCCCTCCAGTCCCTGGCCAGCAGCCCTGGGTCCTCTCTTTGCTCTGGATGCCTTCCCCCTTATGGCATCTCTGTCCTGCTGCCGGTCATGCAGGTGCGGGGGGCTTGGATATTAGGAGTGCAATATCCTCTGTGTTATTAAGGCTGAAAATCACTGGATTCTCTGGGGAATGTTTCTTTCCTCTGTAGGGCTGCTAATCTGCCCTGTACTGCTGAGTCACCAGGATGCTTTCCTCAGAAAGAAGGAAATGGCAGTTTCCAAAATGACTTCTGTGTGAGGCTGATCCTGTTTTGTATTTGTTGTTTCTGTTACGCTAAGCACTGTACAGGAAGAATGGTATGACATAAAAACATGCTGCAAGAATGCTCCCTGAAACAATGCAATGCTAATAACTGTTTTCCAGGAACGAGGGCTACGTTTCCTCCTATTCATCCCGCCTGCCAGCTCAGTGTGAAGCTTCCTCCTTGTCTGCCAGTCTGGTGTTCCCCTTCGCAAGGCTGCCTGGCACAGGACCTGTGCGTGCGTCTGGGGCGCCCGCAGTTACGGACTGAGTCAGGCTATGAGCTCGGGGAGGCAAATGCCAGTAAATGGCGCTTCAGACATCAGCGGCCCTGCCCTTTGCCCATCCCACCCTTCCTGCCTGGGATGCCCGTACTTTTGCTGCCCCGCTTGTGACCCAAAGCATCCTCTTCTGACCCAAAGTATCCTTCCCTGCCTGAGTGTGGGGCCAGGCACTCGCCCTCCGTGGGCATGGCTTCAGGTGAGCCTTCAAAGCTGTATTTGGCAGATCCGCTGTCCTGTGTGATTCCTACCAAAGCCACCAGCTTTCTGCTTCCAAACTCGGCTCTGGAGACACCTCTCCACCCACAGGCTGCACTGAGCTCTTTTTAGCAAAATGAAATTGCAGCAGCTGGTGCACTGGTGGGTGCAAAGCTGGGGAGGCTTTCTCCCGCAGCCGCCAGAGCTGTTGGGATTGCTCAGGCTGATCTAAGCCCAAGGTTTCTGTGTCGCTTAGCATCATCGGAGGGTTTCTGCTGGACCCGGACACTGGTGTTTCCTTCACTTCTTCAGCTGGGTGCCTCCCTGCCCACAGCCCCGGAGATGGGATAAGCTCTCGGGTCCTCCCCTCCCTAATCCCCGAGGGTTTGCCTACGCAGAGTAGCGGGGGTGTAGGGTTATGACATCTTCTCTGTTTCTGGACAAAGCTATGTGAAAACGGTAATGAAAATGTTTCCTTTTGACTTCTAGGGGGCAACTTGGGGAACAATTTTCCAAAGCGCTTTTTAATTAAAAGCTTTCTTTCAAAGAGAGGAGGTTTAATTCCTTTCAAAAACTTTTTTTCTTTGAGAAGAGCAGCCCTTTTGCTGGTTCTGCATATCTCTGTGCAGGGCAAGAGGAGATGAGTTCACCAGGGCAGCAGCCACATGTGCACGGGGAGCACTGGGACCAACAATCCCCTGCCAGCCTGCTGCCAGGATAAACATTGATTTAAAAACTAGTAACGCAAGAATTGGGATTAAATGATGCTATTTCGCTTAATTTCTTGTGCAACTGCTTAGCATTAAAAAAGCCTTTCTAAGTTTCATCATTCAGCTATGTTGCTGAGCCCCAGAGGAGGTAGGATGAAGCCAGAGATATTTCTTTGTGAAAGAATGACATGTTGGTGGCATTTAAGCCAGAACAGAAGTAAATTAAACATCTAGATCATAAAAGTACCAGAGGATGTTTTAAAATAGGCTCTTTGCAGCAGTGCATTAGTTGACTGCACAGCTTTACTGTGTAACGAGCAATATATTAATTTATAATTAGTGTAATACAGTGAAGCTCAGCAAATAGCTCTGTGCACTCTGGGTAATTCATCAACAGAAGAAGCAGCTCTTAATGGTTTCCAAGGTTTGCCTGTCCCCTGTAATTGGGAAGTTCAGAATTTATTGTTATTTCTTTTAAGGGATAATTTGATTGCAACCACACATCTTTATTCCTTGCCTGCTCCCGCTCAAGTGCTTTCGGAGCGTTGCGGCTCAGGGTGTGTGCCCTCTCTGCAGGTTGTTGCAGTCGGTGCTTTGCAGGCCGGAGGACCCGGTGTTGGTGTGGATTTCCTGCAGGCTTTGCCCTCCCATCTGCTTGCTGCCGAGGGGGAGGTCAGCCGATTAACCTCCTTGGGTCACTCTGCTTTTCCCCCTCCGCCGCTACCAGAACTGCCTTATCCCTTTCACATCGCCTGAGGGATCTTCAGGCTAAATTCTGCTCTCAAAGGCTTCACCAGTCCCCTGTTCTCATACAACATCACCTGACAGTAGAAGTATAGAAAGGCAATAATAAATGTGTGATAATAAGGCTAATTGCAATTTATGGAGCCTTCGGGGATTTTATTTTGCAGGGATCTGGAGTGGGACTCGTCCCTGCCTGTGTGGTGGGTGCCCTGGCTCCCCGGGGAGCCTTGCTCCCGCACCTCTGTATTGTCAGGCTGGGAATCTGCACCGAAATTCCCCGTTGTCAGCAAAGTCCTCTGAAAAGAGAACAAAATTCTCAGAGCTGGGTACTCTGTGCTGAGACAGCCTGGAGGCACCGGTGCGTCGTCAGAGGAAGTGGATAAATAAGCTTGAATCCTAATTCAGTGACCCACTGAAAATGGGATGTGACAAATCTTCCCCAGGAATAAAATGTCAGGAGTTCTGCTTTTCCCAGCTCTAATAAAATAATTTGTATGCCTCTGCCTATTAGCAGCTGCAGATAAGTTGATCGCACTGAGGATTTAAAGTCTTCTGCTGTGCCCATCCGCCTTGGCATAACCATCTAAGCCAAGCCCTTGTCGTAAGCCCCGAGTTTTCTTCCTGGAGACAAAGCGGGTTTGTCGGCTAGAGAGCACGGGAGGGTTCTGGGCATGCCGACAGCCATCCAGTCTAAGGGGAAATGATTTCTTACTGGTAGCAGGAGTGTTCATCACCCAGGTTTTCCAGTGCAGTTCCTTTCCTTGCCAAACTTGTCTTGTTAAGGACACTAAGAAGTTTTTTTCCCCCCATGGTAAAGCAACGGTCTCCTTGAGGAATCACAGCCAGGGAAGAGAGCAGTGCTGAGGGCTGCTGCTGGACAGTCGAACAAGAAGTCGGGGGGAAGGAGGAATTACCGCGTTCACTTCCAGTGGAATTTAAATGAAATCAGTTTTACTGGAGCCTTAATTCTTCCCCTGCATTGAAATGCTGTGATCTGGAAAGCAGTGAGTTTGTGTTTCTGTACCATTACATCAATAAAGAGCTTGATTTTTGTAGGCTTCCTTATTGAATAATCTGGCCTAATTTAATTGGAATTTGGTTGGTGTGAAAGGTAGTTTTGATTGCGTTTGCTCTTGATCGTTTCCATTAAAACTTTGTGATCTGAAAAGTAATATGTTTGTATTTACTTATCACAGCAATAGAGACCTGAATTGGCAGGCTCTATCAAATTACCTGATGAATATAAACAGCAGATTTAATTTAGTTTCATATTGATTTTTGCTATTATTATTAAAACCCTCTGATCTGAAGAATGAGATGCTTGTATTTCCTTAATATCTTATCAGTGGGGTTTGGGTTAATCTTGTAGAGCTTTTACCTTCTCTTTTGAGCAACCAAGTCTCATTAATCGGAATTTAACATAAGGCAATCTCAACTCTAAAAAGTGTGGGGGGGAAGAGAACTCAGTTCCCTTAGACAAAACAGCAAAGAAACCTATTCGTATCGTGGGCCTCTTAAACCAGGAGTATTCCCCCGGCTCCCTGGGTGCATTTTGGGGTGACTCTTCCCCCAGGGAAGAGGCCAAGGTTTCGGGTCCCCCAGGAGCTGTGCGGCCGAGCCTGGGTACGGGGGTGGCTGTGCAGGAGGGACCCTGCTGGGGGAGGCTGCCGGGGCCGGGCGCTGCTTTGGCCAGCACTGCTTGGTTTTACTGCTCCGAACTAGAGGTGTCATAAATCAAACCAGGATTAAAGAGGGACAAGTCTGGGCTTCTGCTGTGGATGCACGAGGGAGAGAAACCTTCCCTGGTGGGGGAACCTGTCTCTGCCCTGGATCCTTTCCCAGGAGAAAAAAAATGGGAATGCTCGATGTAAGGTGCTGCAGAGGCACTGAGAGGCTGTGGTTTGCTCTGAGTGGCTGCAGAAACCCGCCTGGATCGGCAGAAACCCGCTTGGATTGGCAGAAACCCACTTGGATGGGGGAAGGAAAGCTGGTCCGATGACGAGCCTTGCCAGAGGAGCAGGAGCCGGGGCTCTGGGACGCAGGAGGGGCTGAGTCGCGGTGCACAGCAAAGCAGCGAGGGTGCTGGGCGACAGCGAGGAGCTCAGCTTGGTGGCGGCCTGTGATGTCCCGGGGCGTGCGGGGAGCAAGCTGCTGCTCCAGCCGCGCTCGGGGGGCTACGGGGCTTGGAGAGCCCTGGGGGCCAGCGGGGGCCTGGCGAGGACAGCCCGAGTGTGGCACACACGGGGCTTTCAGCAGAGGCCTTTCCGAGGGCTGGCGCCCAGGTGGGGAGAGGGGATGCACGAAGGCTTCGGTGATCTCATGGAAAGAAAATGGCTGTGAGATTCGCAAACCGCCCGCGTGTGGTTTGTCGGAACAGCTGCCATGGATCCGTAACTCAGACTGGTCTTGGAAATCATTCAGTGCTTCCAGCTGAGCAGTGGCTTGAAAGGTCCAGGAGTGAACTGTGAGCTGCCTTCAAACAACAAAGGCTTTCATCGATACCCAAGCGGTTTTGAGTAAAGCAAAGCAAAGGAGTTCTATGTAATTCCAGCCTCTCGTCTCAGCTGTCCTGAGGCTGTGGGACTGACTCTGGGCCCTTCTCTGCGCCACACACTGATGGCAGCGATTGTTGTGATAAGTCAACCCTTGCTTTTGCTGCTTGTTGGCATTTTACAGCCCGTTGCTGCCCGTTGCCCCAGCAGCACGTGCGGAGCCGTGCCCGGGGGGTTTGTTGGGCCAGCCCAGACGCTGCTCTGGGGAGACAGCGGTGCCGGGCCCGTGCCTGCGTCCCCCGTGTCGGGCGTGGGAGTCTCCTGCAGAACTGGGGCCAGGTGGGCACCCGTATTTCGGCAGTTCATCAAATCAGAGAATCGTTTAGGTTGGAAAAGACCTTGAAGATCATCCAGTCCAACCATTAACCTACCCAAGAGTTCTTGGCTCTGGGAAAGCTCCGAGTTTGGGTGGGTTGACACTGACGCCAGGCTCCCGCTTTGAGAAGGAGAGTGCCGCAGGAGCGGGGCGGGCAGTCTGTCTGTCTGCCCATGTCTGTCCCCACACCACACGGTACCACTCGTCGCTCACCGGGGCCATCACACCTTTTTTTTTTTTTTGGGGGGGGGGCGCAATTAGTCTTTTAGGTAAATTAGCTAGGACCAGTCCTCCCTCCTGGCTACATTATGAGCAGCGGGGCTACTTGGGGCGGGGCAGCGGTCTGCCAGGAGGGGCCGGCGGTGGGGCGGGTCGGTGCGGAGCCGGGTGTGAGCGGGGATCGCCAGTCCCGGTCCCCGGGTTGGTCCCGGTCGCCGTGCTAAGGCCAGGGCCGGTGGCGGAGCCAGGGCCGGTCCCGGTGCCAGGGCCGGCAGCGGAGCCAGGGCTGGTGCCGGTGCGGGTCCCGGTCCCGGTGCGGGTCCCGGTGCCGGTCCCGGTCCCGGTGCGGCGGCGGGCGGCAGGCGGCGCTGCGCCCCTTCCCGGGCCCCGGGGCCGCTCGGCTCCGTTCCGCGCCCGCCGCCCCCGCCCAGCCCAGCCCCGCTCCCAGCCCCGCCGAGCGCTGCCGGTGCCGCCGCCCGGCGATGCCAGCGGCCCCGGCCGCAGCGGACGCGGCGCTGACCCGGCGGAGCGGGCGGGCGCACGGCGGCCATGGGCAGCGGCGGCCCCGGCCCGCACGGACGGCAGCGGCAGGTACGTGCGGCACGGGAGGAAAGTTTGGGGCGGGGCGGGACCCCCGGGCCGGGCCGGGCGCGGCGGCAGCGCCGTCGGGGCCCCGCGTCCCCGTCGGGGCCCCGCTGCCCGGGGCGAGGGGACGCTGAGCCCGGCCGGGGGCAGGGCCGGGGCGGGGGGGGGGGACACCCTGTGCCCCCCCCGGGGCCGTGCGAGGCTGCACCGGCCCCTCGGCCGCCCGCGGCGGGGTGGGGGGCTCGGGCGGGGCTTCGCCGTAAGTTTCTCCGCGCCGGCTCCCGCGGCGGGCTCGGTCACGGGTGACTCCCAAAAAAGAGGGGACCGCCGGCCCCTGGCCGCCCTGCGGCGGGGGGGCCGTGCCCGCGGGAGGGGGTGCTCGCCCCGAGCGGGGCCTGGCTCTGGCCACCGGCTCGGGCAGGGTCCTGCTGCGGGGGGGGGGGCTCTGCCCGGGGGTGCAGTTTGCCCCCGGTGAAACGATTCTGCCAGCCCTGCGAAGCCCGCTCGCGGTTTTGGGAGGCGAAGCGCCGCGGGAGGGCTCCGAGGTTACAGCAGCCAAAAACGCTCCTTGGCCCTGGAAGGGGGCATCGGGAGGGAGCGTTGCCTGCCTTTGGTGCAAGCTGTCCCCTGCAGCCAGAGCTTCAGGCAGGACGGGGTGGGACGTGGGCTTCCATCTTCATCAGCTTTGTTCCCCTCTGCTGCAAGTCCTTCGGCTGGGGTGGACCCGCTCCTGGCGGGTGCCAGGCCGGCGCGGGGCAGGGGTGCTGGCGTCCCGCTGCCTCGCGGGGTGGCTCGAGGGGCGCGGGACGGGGAGCAGCTTGCGTGGCTGCTGTCCCCCTCAGCTGCGAGGGGAGGCTCAGCGGTCCGCAGGAGAGCATCGGTTGTACCAGTCCCGTTCTGGAGACAGGCGGGAGCGGATCCGTGCTGCGGTGCTGGGCAGGGAGTAAGGAGTCCCCTCCTCCCGCCGGTCAGCCATCACTTTGGATGCAGTGTGAGGCTTGGGGGGCTATTTGGTGCGCAGGTGCCCTTGCCCTGGCAGAGCTCGTCTGTGCTGGAGCACCCACACCCCAGCAAAGAGCCTGTACAGGTGAGATGTCCTATGTCCTGGGAGAACAATTTGAGCTGTCAAGTCCTCTGCTTTCCTCCAGTGACTGGACTAACTGAGATGCTGTTAGCCTTGGGTTTCAACACTCCTGATGAGTGGCCACGCTCTGCCAGAGAGAGGTTCCTGGCACTGGATGAGTCTGAAGTTCAAGGTGTCAGCAGAGCTGACCTTCAAAATGCCAGCGGCAGCGGGGCGGTGGGATTCACAGAGTGAGGGAGCAGGAACAGGCCTATGCTTGGGCGGAATTAGAGTTAAAAACTCTCCTGCTCACCTTCGCTGGGAAGGAAATGCTGCAGACGCTGGAGGAATGAGCAAGGAGCTGGAAATAAATCAGCACAGAGGAGAGAAGGAGAGAGCACGCTTGGGGGAAGGAGCCCTCTGCGTTTCTGTGTGCTCCCCTGGCACCTCTTTGCCAGGTGGGAGGGCGCATGTCTCGCGCTGCCCTCGCCAGCGCATCTGTGGGGCTGGGCTGCTGTAAGTGTACCCAGAGTAAGAGCTAAAATGAAGTGTGCAAAAGGACTCTGCTCAGCCTGGGGCTTGGGCCAGGCTCCTCTGCAGTGGGGTTTCCCTCTGGGGAGGAGCAGTGCAGTGTTCGGGGCAGTACGGAGCGTGGGAGGGCGCAGGAGTTGCTGCGTGAAGCTCCTGCCGCTGCAGCTCCAAGCGGGCACACCGGCCTCCTGGGCGCTGCCCCCGGCTCTGCGGCTGCGGTAGCGCCGACTTCCCAGCTTTGCCTGTAATTGAGCATCCTTGGCGCTGCGGAGGGAGCGGGGATGTAGCCAGTCTGCTGCACTGATGAACCCCAGGCTGTGGGTACGGAGGTGCTGCTGTGTTCGGTCTGTGCTCAGAGAATGGCAGCATCTTGCTGACCGGCCTCCCCAGGGACCCCCAGCCGCGTTCAGCTCTCACAGCTTGTTCCCAGGACGGGCAGCAGCAGAGCGTCTCGGAGGTCTTGGGCCCGAACCTCACAGCCTGTGCGTATCTGAGCGTTTGCTCGCCTGCCCAGGGCGGAGGATCCGGTGCTCAGCTGGTTTCCAGCCTTGGGGGAGAATGGAGATGCCCTCTGCCAAGCCTGCCCTGCTGCTCTTGCCTTCTCTTTGGCTGCTGGAGGCAGAGCTGTACCGGAGCCTGTGCCGTGCCTTCCTGGGGGACTGTGGGGGTGTCTCCTTGCTTGTCAGGATCTTTCAAGGAGGCGTCAGCTTCTCGGGAGACTCAGCAGCCTCTCCGTGCTGCTGCCATCGCCTGTTGTGCAGCCCACGGGGCTGTGCTTCGGGGCCGGGGAAGGACACCTTCCCTCTGGGCAGTGCCTGTGGGCACGGAGCAGGCAGGGCGGTCTGGGGGCCCAGCCCTCCCTCTCATACGATGGGGGGCTCGGCTTGGCCACTGTGTCCTGAGGTTTGTGGGGCAGCCGTGCGGCACGGCAGGGATGTGCAGGGTGGTCACGGGGCTGGGTGCGCAGCCTCTTCCCCAGCCCCGCGCAGTGGGGCATCTGCTGAGACGGTCTGACTTTTTGCTTCAGGGAAGAATTAAAACAAAATCATCCCCTCTAATGGGCAGCGTAACACCCCCAACACCATGGGAAGGTTTCTGTGCCTGCTGGGCTCTGGCCAGGTTTCCTCCCCACTCCGGGGCATGGGGCTGCCCGGCACTGCGGACCCCTGCATTGTGCTCTGTTGCGCCAAAGCCTGCACCTCTTCTTGCACCAAAGGAAGGTGCCCAAGTTCCAAGAAGTGCATGAAACAGCAGGAGTATGAAAATAGCTTTTGGGAAACTGGTAGAACTGTAGGGCCAGATGTGCACAAAGGTTGACAGCATTGGAGTTGCAGCGGGGAGGGCTTATGTCACTCGGCATGGAAAACCAGCTGGTGTGCCAGCCTCCCCCACCTCTCTCTCTCTTCTTTGGGTGGAATTCTGCTAACTATAATTATCCAGCTCACACGGACCTTTGCAAACAGTGCTCCGCACCAGCAGGACTTGGAGTGTAATTTGACATGACGGAGAGTCCCTCATTAGCACCGTGGGGTGCCGGGCTGCGTTCCAGCCGAGCTGCGGAAGGAGCAGTCCTGGCTGGAGGGTGGCAGTTCTACGTGTGCCTTTAATGAAGAAGGAGGAAAAAGTCTGTAGCTCCTGTGACCGGCAGAGTGGCCGGGGTCTGGGAGGGCAGCGTGGAGATGTTCCCGGTGTGCCCATGTGTCTGCGTGCCCAGGCAGCCTCGGGGAGGCTCCTGGGGGGGTGACAGCTCGTGCCCGTGGAGAGGAGCAGTCACCTCTGCCGCGCTGGCTGTGACCGAGGTTTATCTTCAGAGAGATTCGGGCACTTTGCAGTTACTTCAGGTCCCAGCTCAGACCCGAAAGGTGGAAAGCAGCTAACAAAACTGTTAATGAAGGATTCGACAAAATTCCAAACAGAACATAACAGCAGAGAGAATACCGATATTTTCAATCAAAATTAAGTGCTTTGACGTGCCAGAACACCACTCTTCATTTCAAAATGACATTCCAGGCTGAAAAATTTCAAGTCAGACCAAACATTTCTAGTTGGAGTCTCGCAACGATGGAGGTTGATAACTGTCAAAATAGCGATTTCTGCAAAGCTGTGTTTTCTAACGGGAGCTTGTGCTTGAGTGGGAGCCCTGAGTGCCTGTGCCGGTGTGGCTCCGGCAGGGAGCATCGCTCCCGTGGCCGCTGCTGGGGATGCCGCCTCTTGGCTCGTGCTCCTCCGAACCCTGCGTGCTCTCCCCGGCCGCCAGCTTGGCTCCTGCTGCTTGGCACGGTGGCTTCGCTTTTGAGTGCGGCGTGGACAGTGCGGGCTGCATTATTGATAACTCTGTGATTTATTTATGCTTCCTTGGCTATAACAAACAGCTCAGCCTTTCTGATCTAAATATAGTTTGCGCTGGGAGCGTGTCCCTGTCCTGTATGGGATGGAGGCAGCCAGCGGTGCGCTTGCTTTTTGGCCCAGCCGAGAGACTGAGGGATGTCTCCTGGAAACCTTACGTGGCCCAGAGGGTCCCGCGTGCAGGAGCTGGGGCTGGGCTCCTCCGGAGCGGCTCCGCTGCGTGCTGTGGGGCTCGGTGCTCATGCCTGGGAGCTTGGCTGTGCTCCCTGTGTGGAGGGGGAGCCGGAGCAGCAGCCGGGACCAGGGGCTCTTGGTTGTGGCTGACCTCCCGCGGGCGCCTGGCTGCTCTGCCGGAAGCTGCGCGGGATGTGCGTTGGTGTTGGGGACTCGCTGCCGCAAGAAATGCAGGGGCCGGTGACAGCCTCGTGTCTGTTGTCCTCGCACCTGGGCTGCCAGATGTGCCCCTTCGCGGGGCAGGACAGATGTGTGCTGTGGCACATGTCCCAGCCCAGCCGGGGCACAGCTCCTCCCTGGCTCCCCGGTCCTGCGTGCTGGGGTGTGCGCACGTGCGGGGTGGGAGGGCATCGTGCCCCGCTCCTGGCTGGCCGCGGTGCTGAGGGCTGATGCATGCGCTGCCCCGGGATTTACACGAAGGACTGAGCAGCTCCGAGGGAGCTGTTTACTTTTTCATTGAGGAAGTAGTACGCGTTTTCAGCTGGCATCAGTATTTACATGATGGGCTGTGACATCTCTGAAGGGACTCCGACGACGCAGGCTGTTGTGTGAAAATTCCCCCTCTGAGGAAGCCTCTTGCAGAGCAGATTCTGCCGACAGCCCCACCGGCGCGCTGGAGGTTGCCCAAATACGGATTTACACGAGGGAGTCGGCGCAGTCTTGTCACATCAGCTCGTGCCCGCTTCAAGGAGCGATGGTTTTCTTGCACATTAAGCCATCCCGGGCTCGTTGTGGCGATGCAGGGGCTCGGGGGAGCTCGGGGCTGCCTCGGCCCAGGGCAGCTCTGCGCAGCCCCTCCTGTAGCCTGCGGGAGGGCTGTGCTGGAGCAGGATCAGTCCCTTCTCACCTGGCGGGCAGGGATGGAGCCGGGAAGGAGAGCGGGACGCCTGCGTGTCCGTGCCCTCCCCAGCCACGCTTCAGTCACCTCCTGGCTAAGCTGACTATCCTGCAGCGTTAATTAGGAGTGTTTCCTTACCTCTAAATTCTAGCATAAAATACGTGTTTTTGTCAAGATACCTTTTTTTTTCCTGGGCAAATGTCAACGTTTTTGGTGACATTTTCTGATTTTTTTTTTTTTCCCCCCCAGCTGGGAGAATCAAAATGGAAAATATAATTTTAAATCAGCATTTTGGAATGAAACATTTTTCATTTTGAAATGTCAGTTTAAAACAGAACAATTCATTTTGAAATGCTTCAAAACAAGAAATGCCCTTTTACCACCTCAAATCACTTTGTTTTGATTAAAAATGTCAGTGTTTTCTGTTCTGGCACCTCATTATATGAGTACGTTTCACTGTCTCAGCCTGGTCCAGAGCAGATAGAAATTTAGAAGATGGTTGAAAATTAAAGATTTCTTCTCCCAGCAGCCTGGTTTGTCCGCTGCCCGGCTGGCATCCCGCGCTGCCCTTGCTGCCTGCGTCGGCCCCGCTGAGTGCGGGCAGCAGGAGCCGGTGCAGCAGAGCTCGCCGGGGAGGGGAGCGTGGGCACGAGGCTTGCACGGGGCAGGGGCAGCACAGGCGCCCACTGCCCGGTCCTGGCAGCGCTCCCGAGCCTCGGCGTCGTTGCCATTTGTCTGCGTGGCCTCTCGTTAATAAATCATGATCCGGCACTGAAGTTTTACAGGGGACACGGTTATTTGCCCTGGACCCGGTTAGATCTCAGCAGGCGATAAATGGGGCCGGGAGGTTGTCGCTTCACCTGGCAGATGCCGAGTGGAGACGTTGCTGCCAAAGCTGCTATCACTCGTGCTGCTGAGCCATTCCCGCCTGCAGGGCTGGGGCTGAGAAATAGCACAGGGAACGTATGTAAAGCAGCCGACAGTAAAACACCGAGTCTTTGGGGATTTAAATTTTCCCTTGGGGGCTCCAGATGATGTAAAACTCTGGTCCTTGCCAGCACCTCCTGCGTGGCGTGGGAGGGGTGCCAGCACGGTGCCGGCGGGCAGCGGTGCTGGGACGTGGCCCTGGTGTGCACAGAGGTGCCAGGAGAGGTTACCGGGGGACCAGGTGTGTTCAAAGGTAGCGGACACAGTTTTGTGTCTCTGTGGTTTTATGAACTTTGCAGACGTACCGAGAGGAGAAGCAGCCTCAGAACAAGGCTTTGCCCTGGGACACTGGGATGCGGGTCCCGGCAGTGCCGCGGGCTGGGTGTGCCCGCCCAGGCATCGTCTGCCCCATTCCGCAGCACCCTGAGCAGCACCGGCCGTGCCGAGCAGGACGGTGGCTGGGCCCTGGGACGGCTGGCGTGGTCAGTCTGTCGGCGAGCGGTTTGCAAAGCACCCAGCCCACGAGAGCCAAACTTTGGGCGTCGCTGCAAGGGACCTCGGTGACGTGAGGGCGATGGCAGCGTGTAACCGCACACGGAAAAGGCGATACCTGGAATGACTTGCTGCTGATTTACGCTGGCTCTTCCCACACACCCTGGCTCTGTACTTAGTGTTTGTGATCTGCGTTAATAACATACTATAACTGGCCTGCTTTTGCGCTCTCAGCAGTAAAAATCGGGAGCGACTCCTCTGAGGCGGATGAAGGCACACCGGCGTTAATGGGGGCGAGCGGGGTTGGGGGCTGAGTTCCCAGAGAGGTTTTGGTGCGTGCGATGGGCGGCTGTGTGCTCCTGCGCACGAGCATGTGCGTGCTGATGTGGGGCCAGCCGAGCCCCGGGGTGTCCCCAGCCGCTCCCAGGGGTTTGCACCCCCCAGGTACTGTACAGCAGGTATCGCTGCCCGTGTTTCTCTTTCTCCTTGCAGATGCACTGATGTCTGCCCCTTGCAAAGACCTGACCTACCCGAGCTTGGCAGATGCGCAGGTGTGAGTGTGAAACCCCAGTAAGAGGTAACTACCGCTCGTCTGTGCTATTGCTGGCGTGGTTTCTTTCTGTCCTGCTGCAATGGCCCGTGCTGCTGAAGAAGTCCGAGCCCCTCCAAGGGCGGTGGGTGAATCCCGGGTGCGTGCCCTGCCTCCCAGGGCCGTGTCCCTGCAGCCAGGCCACCCCGGTCCCTGTGACCGCGCGTGTCCGTGGGCCACACCGCTGCATGCAGCAGTATTGGTGTGTGGGGGCTGCACCTCCCAACACTCCTCAGCCCCTCTTCCTCTGCGCATCTCTTCTTGTTTTTGGTAGAATGAGTGAGAGAGACATACAAAGCCTGAGCAAATGGGTTTTCGTGCTCACTCTCTGCCTTACCACGCTGTGGGGAAGACTGACGCTGGCCTCCACCCATCACAGAAGCCATCCAGGTAGGGGAAGCGACATCCTCGCTACATGCGTCGCGCTCCGGTGCAATCGCCCTGGGCCCCCATGATGCTGGTGGTACCTTGGGGTCTCCACGGGATGCCCAGGGTGGGGGTTATGTGGGGCCGAGACGTTTGGTGAGGGTCCGTCCCTCATTCCTGGGTGGGAGGATGAGTGCAGGTGGTCTCGGGTCACTGCATGCGCTGGCTGCGGGAGTGGGCGGGTGTCTCGCTGGGGACCAGAGGCCGATGGCCTGGGGGACCTCAGTGTCCGACCCTGTCGCTGGGGTCTGGGCAGCGAGGATGAGCATGCCGAAGGCGCGGGACAGAATCCAGCAAATGGACGCCGGGAGGCACCGACATTTTCTCTCTGGTGCTGCTGTGACGGCTCCAGGACTTGTGCTTTGAGTGTCCGTGCTTGCAGGAAACTTGTAAATACCTTAATGTGGGGCATTTAAAAACCGTTGCTTGGTGAGCCTAGCTGGTCTGAGGAGCTGAAAAGTGAATTTCTTCGTGTCTGTAGCAAAATCTGAGACACATCTCTGTATTGAGGTTATTACCGAGGTAATTCTTGATCTGTGAGCGGCGAGACATAACTCTTTCCATCTAAGTTGCAATGAGCGTCACAAACCATACTTGTTATGCAATGGACACTCTCCACTTTAGGCTTTCATTAGAAATACAAATAATTTTCAGCCCTCTGGCTGTAAAGATCATCTTGAAACATGGAACAAGTATAAACTGATGTAGAACTGAAAGTCTTGCTGGAAAGCGTAGCCTTGGCTCTGGGGTGTTAATTTGTTATTCCCAGCGGTGACTTCAAGATCCCCCTCTGTGCATGTATGTTGGAATGCTGTTCTGTGCGATCAGTGTGATTTTTGGAGGGGTTACGTGAACCCATGGTTGAAGTGTGTGTCTTGAGAAGAGAAGCAGCTGGGAAGTCGTGCTCAGCCCTTTGTGCCTGTCCTGCCTGGCGCAGGAGCCCGACGGGCCGTGCCGGAGCGGGGATCCGGTGGTGCAGGGCTGGGGGCTCCTCTCCTCCGTGCCTGGTGGGAGCTGGCGTTACTGGTGTGCTGGCAGAGTTGTGCAGCAGGGCGGCAGAGGCGAGCGCTTGGAGTACGGAGCAGTCCTGGGGCACGTGCAGTCTGCCTTTTGTGCCTGTGTTTGGAAAAGAAGGTATTTAAGGGTTAATTTGAAATTGTTCATGCTCTTGCCTGACCCCACACCTAACCCTGTCCTATTTCTGTCATTTTTGCCTGGCAGCTAAAGCAGTTCTAATCCTGTAATCCCCATCCTCGTTGCTTAAAACCAAAACGTATCTTCCAGAGTGACTCCCTCAACCAGCTAGTCAGCGGTTACCTGCCTTACCTTCTTTCTAACCTGTAGCAGGTGCATATGAAGATAAAACCCCTCAGTAATTTCTGGAATGACTTTCTGGCACCAGCTCAGGGCTCCCCAGGCTACGGGCTCGGGCAGTGCCCGCAGCCGGCGCTCACCCAACCTGCCCGGTCCCCAGGGCCGGAGAGCCCCGCTCCTCCGCGCAGGAGCGGTTTGCACGGGAGCTGCTTCCTCAGGGAAGAGTCAGCCCTGGCATTCACAAAGCAGTGACTCACCTCGGTTTAAAGTGCAAATGCCCAAGTGTCTTCGTGGGGTGTGAATTATGTATAGATCTCGCCTCATGCACGAGGAGCCAGGCTCGTGTATTCACGTGCTCGCAGGCAGAGAGCCGGGGATTTTTTGCTCATGCAGACTTATCCACAGTGGACCAAATCTTGTACTTTTTATTCAAGCAAATTCTAACCCACAGCAAAGAGGGCATACCAGGAGCAAATACTTAAAAGTTTGACCCTGCTCTGTGTCTGTATTAACATGGTTTCTCTCCGCACATCCTGGTTTCCTGGCACTGTAGGAATTTTGTTGGCTGCTGCCTCCTCTCCTGGGCTGGATTTCCATGGGCTCAAACCAGGAGTTCTTAGCCTGCTTGCTGAGTTCATGGGCTTTATTTTCCTGTTGTCTGCCCTCTGCTTTTCCTTCATTTGGGACAGTTTTCGGTAAAGGTTATGTTTGAAACGCACTTTTGTAAGGTTGCATTCTCAGTTGCAATGACTTTTTTGTCCTAGGAAGCCCGCAGTTACGTTTCTGCGTGTGGAGTTGCTCTGGAGGTGGGAACGGGGATAGCTGTACTGCTGATGCCTGCCTGCGACCCCAGGCTCAGGGGTGCCGGTGGATTGCGTGCGTAAAAGGACAGACACATCCAGAGCTTTCAGCCATTGTGTGTATTCGCAGTTAAAACCAGGTGTGGCGCCTAAAAATGAGCGACAGCAGAGGAAGATCTTTAATTGTGACAATGTGGCCGCAAGGTTTCAGAGCCCCCAAACTCATTAATTCCTTGAACAGAGAGCCCACGTGCAGACCCTCTGTTAGCCGTCCAGGGAAACACCACACTGTAACACCTAGCTGCAGAAATAAGATCTAATCACCTGTGTTCTCCCAGCACATGGGGAATGCTAATGTGTCCAAGCAGAGTGGTGCTTCCTGGGTTATGTGGTTGGATTTAAATAGCCACATGAATGGAGTGCGGAGAGATTAAGTAATTTGGAAATGGAATAGGAGACTTCTCGGTAAAGAATGATTCACCAGCAATGTAATCCCCCATATAACGTGGTGAGCTCTACATGATGAACAAGGCTTGCTTGCCTGGATACAGCTCCCGCAAAGGTGGCCCCAGCATCTTCAGATAAACCCTTCTAATGCTGATAATCAAAGTGCCATCTTTGCCTTCATTCACATCCATCACTCGACCCAGAGCAGAAGTAAAGGCGTTTAGTCAGCTGGGATTCGCTTTCGGGAAATGAGGTTCTCCAAGTGAATGGAGAACACTGATTTCTGATTATCTTGTAAGAGAGATTTACTGGTCGGCACGTCGCTGCTCGGAGCGAAGACGGCAGCTCTGTGGCGTTCATTTGTGAGATGCTTCTACAAGATTCCCTCACTTGGGGAAGCGTTGGTTTCTCCGTCATGTGCAGCCTTTGAATCGGGATGGAATATTTTCCTGAGCCACCTTCTCTAGATGCGGCAGAAGCTGTGCTGGGTGCGTGGGAAGCACCGCTCGGCACCGCGGAGGAAGGCAGGTTGTGTTGGGAGCTGTATCCTCTAGCCGCAGGGTGCCGTACAGGCTCATCTGCCACGCAATGGCAGCACACCTTCAGCTGTTCTTGACATGGTCCAGGCGTTTGTTTTTCTGCTTGCAAGTGTGAAGTGATGGGATTTGCATGAGCAGTTCATGGATGTGTGCACGCTTGCACATGCAACGAAGGGGGACAGAGCATGATGCGGAGTCTTGAGGTGACAAGGTAGTAAAAAAATCCCCCAACTGACATGCAGTGATAATGAGCAATAAAAACAAGCCTGCTTCTCTCCAAAACCCTCTTAAATAATACATGCGTCTAAGGCAGTAGTGATTTTAAGACTTTAATTATTCAGTGAATATTAGCAGTAGAGTTGTTGCAGGGCACAGAGCACAGATCACGCACGCCACCGGCTGCCCTGGGGCTGCCCCGGGGCTGCCCAGGAGCCACTCGCTCCCGGTGCCCCGGGGCTGCGCTGCCCTCCCGGCAGAGCCCTCTGAGCCGCGGGACGGGACCCCTGCGGGACTGGACCCCTGCGGGACCGACCCCTGCCTCCCTGCCCGGTTCTGCCCGCTCACCGCTGTGCTGCCCAGCCCTGCTCGGCACACCCGGACCCATGTAACACGCTTCAGTGCCCAGGAGGAAGGGGTTTTGACGCAGAGGGTTTGGGCATTGCCTGGCAATTACGTGCATTCAACTTCTCTTCATTTTACAGCTCTCCACCAGCAAGCGGAGTGGTATTTTACACCGAACATGTGGAGCAGTGCCCACGCCTCCCCGAGACACACAAAATGCGTCATTTCAGGTTGTTCTGTAAAAAACCATGTTCTGCCGCTCACTTGAAGCTCAGCCAGAGTAGGACAGTGTTTTTATTTTATTTTTGCATGCAGGATTCAAAAGCCTTGTGCTCTTACAATGCTTTTATGGTTCCATGAGATAAGTGGGGTTTTTTTTTTTTCGAAAGGGTTCCAGTGGGGAAATACCAGTTAAATGGGAAGGAGAAGCATGCCAGAAGCTCTGGAACTTATCCCAGGCTCCCTGGGGCTTTCCTGCTCTCTGTGTTAAACACGCCATCCATCTGATCTGCATTTTCAGTCCTATCTGGTTCAAAGTTTCCTGCTGCTCAGCAAAAGGAGAAGCACCCACAGGGAGCTCCAGAGGAGCCCATTGCTCTCCCTGCGCTCGGGCTCGGGATCTCTCCTGGCTCTTCCCAGGCGTGTGACATAAAAGCCCGGCGTGGCAGGGACCCTCTCGCTGTGGCCAGGCATCCCCTTGGCACCGCTCTTCTGCCGGCACCCCTTGGCACGGGGCTGCTCATCTCTTCTGTAACAAGGAAACAGCAAAGGCTGTTGCTGACGGCCTGGGAATCACCCTGTCTGATGCTGAGAGCTTCGGTTGTGTCTGGTTACAACCCCCAAACTCCTGAGCTCGCTCGGATGTCGGGGTCCATGGCAATCGTGTCTGGTGTCGTCCGTGCTGCCTGCGGCCGAGGGGCAGGGGAGCAGGTGAATCCAGTGTGTAGGGAGCTGAGATGCTTTACACCAGGCAGCTCTTGCCCTGCTCCCCGTGGGGCCATCCCTCGGCTGCAACGCAGCCCGCAGCTGGGGGACTCACGTAGGGAGGGGACGCACCGTGCCCTGCTGCCCTGCCTCCGCGGGGCGGGCACCTGGAGGGCTCTGCACTGAGAAGTGCCTGGGGCAAGCTTCCACTGTACTTGTGTCTCAGGGCAGCATATTGGGTGCTCACCAGACCTTTAGGCGGATGAAAGTATTTCACAGCCTGAGAGAGGGCCTGGGCGTGGGGGTGCGTGCTGCTCCCCCAGCTCTGCCATCCGCAGAGCCCTTGCTGCAGGGCTGCGTGTGCCCCCACGGGGCCGGGGGGCCGGTGCCAGGGGGCTGCCTGACCTCTGTGGCGTGTGTTTGTCTTTGAGCTGTTCACGGTTTCAATCCTCAAGCAGAAGCAGGCGGGTGAGCTGGGACCAGCCTGGCTGCGGGCGATGGGGTGTCCGTCCCTGTGCACGGTGCTCCTTGCAGTCAGCTCTTCCTGGGGCAGAGGCAGCAGCTCCTGGCACTGCAGCTTGCTGCCTGACCCCGCTAGCAGCAGCTGCCTGGGCTCCGACTGGCTCACAGGAAAGCTGTACGCTTTTGAGGGAAAACAAAGGCTTTCTGAACCTTTCTCTTCTGAGGCTCGCAGCCGCCCCCGTGCTCCCTGCACAATGGCAGACCTGCACCTCTGGTGCCGCTTGGCTAACCACAGCCCCAGGCTGGGTCTGGCAGGGCTGGAGCACAAAGCACCATCTCACCAGCGAGAGCAGCTCTCCTCTGCCTGGGCTTTGCCTTCCCCAGTGGCCTGCCCAGAGGGCTGGGGGCAAGGTGCGAGCTGGAGATGGAGCGTGTCCGTCTGTCCTGGTGGGAGCGCCTTCCTTGTGCCTGCACGCCCGCAGCCTGCCAGGACGGCCGGGGTTCCTTGGCGTGACGGCAGGGACACGGTGGGTGCCGGGGCAGGGCAGGCTCCGCGGCTGCACGTCCAGCGCTGCGCTGCTGCCATGCTCAGCCAGCTGCAGTAAGGCAGAGGAGAGGCAAATTTTTCTTTATCTCCGTGCTGCACCTTTTTGAGCAAATTAGAAGGGCTTTGGTGTGTTAGCGAACTCTTATTGCATGGCTGTAATGAGCGATTTCTCAGTTCTGCCTGGCTCTCCCTCTGCTGAACCTTTTAAAATTAGCTGAAAATGAGAAGCCGGAGAGCAGAAGTGAGAGGGAGCAGAGGGGTCGTCTGGCCCTTCCTCCTGGAAGAGCTCTGCTAATGAAGCTTTGCGGGAAGGCTTTTGTAAAAATGAGTTGAAACCACAACTATGTGTGAGCACTGAAGTTGGAGGGTATAAAAACCCCCTGTTGGAGGGGAGGGGGGGCTATGCTGGGGTGCATGGGGTGGGTGAGTGACTGCCCGTGGTCCTGCAGTGGTGGGAATGTGGGCTCATAGTCAGCCAAAGCCAAGGACCTCTACTTATTCCTCAGATTATTTGGAAAATCTCGTTAACCATAAAACCAGGGCAAAACAGTCATGTTTGTTCTGTAATGAGTTGCTTTCCATCTCACTTTCACCAAAGTCTACCATTTATGCATACAAAAATAATGGAAATTATCACTAAAGCTGAATTATGATGGCATGTAAAAGGGAGGATAAAATTTATGGCCAGAGATGCTGTTACAAAATACTTCCAGGATAAGTAATTGTGTAATTATTATGGGCAGAAATGAAAGTGATGGTTCATTAAAAGAAAATGACCGTGAAATAACAATAAATAAAGCCAAATTAAAGCCGTGGTAATTGCATGGCCTGTCCTGCCCGTGTGCCGGCGGGCGCAGGGCGCGGGGTGTGTGGCTCCTGGCCGTGGCTCCCCGCCGGAGCAGGCTGCGAGGGGCGAGCGGTGTTGTCACTGCCCACGTTCACGTTAGGACGTGGCCTTGCTGCGCAGCAGCGAGTGTCCCTGCCCCGGCCCCAGGACGGTGCTCGGACACAGTGGGAACAAGAGAGGGGCAAGGACTGCTTTGGCTGGAAGCTGGCACGGCCGTGCCTGGCGGGCACAAGCCGGGAGGTTGCGCTTGGATCAGCATTTCCCAGCAGGGATGTGAAAACGTGGCAAGGCAGAGGGATTTCCTCCATTGCCTGGGGAGAGATCCCGTTTCCCTGAGCTTTCATGTGAGAAGGTGAAGTGGCTGCTTTCCACAAGCTGCTGGAAGGCAGGCGGTGTTTGCTGGTGAGCACGGGTACGTGCTGCCTCTCCCGGGGACCCGCGGGAGCGCTTGCGGTGACGCAGGTCAGCCGTGCCCGTGCCCCTTGTGTGGCGGTTCCCGCAGAGCTGGGCAGGGAGCACCAGCAGAAACCTGCGGCACGAACTCCCTGGGCCGGCCGCCTCGCTTCGCGGGGTTGGGGGTGCATGGGGCCCTGGGACCCTCAGCAGGAGCCTCTCGGCAGTGGCTGGGGGGCGAAGCAGAGCTGGGAGCTGAGGCAGGCTGGCAAACGCAGGCTGGGCTGGAGCGACTGCCAGAGCTGCGTGTGCTGGGAAGGGGCTGAGTGTGGGCTTGTGCTCATGGGTACCTCCGCAGCAGCAGCGTGCTGCTCCCTGCAGCCCTGCGTGTGCTGCTTGCACCCTGTACCCAGCCTTTCCTCCAGTGGCTGCCCCGAGGGCTCCTGCGGGGCTCCTGCCTGTGCCCTGGGGCGTGGAAGGGGCCGAGTGCACGCTCCTGAGCTGAGGGTGCGGAGCAGCCAGGTCTGACGGCGTGCTGGGTGCTCGTCTGCACGTGTTTCGGGATGGCACGCTGCAGACATGCGGCTTCCCCGTCCTCCCCACAGCCTGGCTCCCGCTCACTGTGGAAATAAAAGCCTGTTCCCGGTGACCCAGGGGATGTCTCGGTGCGTGGCTCTGCGCTCGCTCCTCCAGTGCTCATTAAACAGGACCTGCAGGGATCATCTGCTCTCAGGTCATGGGAATGAAGTCTATCCAGCCCTGTTTGGCTAATTTGTATTGTGCTTGTGTGGGCATTACCCAGCGAAAGTCATTGATTTGCGTTGCTAACTAGCTTCTAAACCTGGATCCCAGAGGTGATAAGCCAGCACATTAGCTTGCTTTCTTCCTTAATATTTTAATGGCACTGGGAGGGGGAGCAGCGAGCAGAGCAGCCCGGATTTCTGATGAACACCATGGCATTTCTGCGTCACCGCGGGGCGCAGATGCCATCCTGGTCCTCCCTCCTCCAGCCAGAGGATGGTGCATGGTGGCGAGATGGGAGCGTTGGTTTTAGCTGGGGTCGGAGGTGGTGGTACTCTGTCTGAAGCCAAAGGCAACACGATGCACCATCCCCTCTTGTGGCAAAGTGTGCATCTCATTATCAGCTGCAATTAACTAATGTGCTCATTCATTTCAATAAAGCTTTTGGCCTGGCTGTGGCAAGACACTATTAATTTTGCTGGGTAGGATGGATGGGTGTGCGGGCTGTTAGGAGTAGGAGCTGAGATGCAGGCGGTCTGGAGCAGGACCAGTGCTTCTCCTTACGGGTGGGCTGGGGAGATGCTGGGCTGAGCCGTGTGTACGTCAGCAGCAGCCCCGGGGCGATTGCTGGAGGCCGGGGCAGCGCTGCCCACACCGGGCTCTCCCGGCGCCTCGGTCGTGGCGCGCGCTGGCAGCGCTGCCCGGGGGCGGTGAGCGGGAGGTGGCCTGGGGGCTCTGGGGCACAGCCCTGCGTGACAGCGGCTGTTTCTCCTCCTGCAGTGCACGTAGAACCCGGCACATGTGAAGTCATTGCAGCTCACAGGTGCTGCAATAAGAACAAGATTGAGGAGCGCTCCCAGACGGTGAAATGCTCCTGCTTCCCAGGGCAGGTGGCAGGGACGACGAGGGCAGCTCCCTCCTGCGTGGATGGTGAGTACCCCGCAGCCGCAAGCCGGGTACCGTGAACCCCCCGACTGCGTCTTCCCCGTCGGCCAGGCTGGTGCGGAGTTTCTGTGCCCCTGGGAGGAACAGAGGAGACCTGCCCAGGGATTCCTGCAGTGGGCGAGGGAGCGTTTTGGGGACACTCTCCATTGGCGTGGCTGCATTACCCCGCCCCGTGCAGCCCAGGCTGCGTGCCGTGGGCGGGTTATGGTGCTCCAGTGGTTCAAGCTCCTCCAGCGCATCGCTGCACTGGGGCCAGGCGCCGCAGCGTTGATCCCTGAGCGTTTGCTCACCGCGCTGCTGCAGCCGGAGGCAGGGACGTGACTCCAGCCATGCAGCACCATCACCTGCCAGGAGCACTAAGCAAAGCTCAGGCCAGGTGTATTTTATCGGATGGCATTGCATGGTGTCGCCGAAGAGCCAGCGGGAGCAGCTGCAGCTTCTGTCAGCGTCCTGTGAGCGTGGTTGTGTGCAACACCAAGAAACACCAGGGTGAATTGTCAGGGCAGGCTTTTGTTGTCCCAAACAGCCTGTCTGTGTTGTCTTTCCCAAAGATAGGGGAGCCCTCTCTGGTTACCCACGTTGGAGACGTCGATTACAAGAGCCTAACAGAGTCGAGCGGTGGTAGATGGTTGCTTGGCCTCCATAAGAGGAGCCTGCAGTACATTAGTGAACAACGCTGTTCTCCCGGCTCTTGTTGGGAGCGAGGACAGGGCTGGCGTTAAGCTTTTTACCCGGGGTAGGGAGAGAAAGCAGGGTGCTTCAGAGGCAGGTGGAGCAGTTGGGTCAAATGAGGCCGGGCAGCTGACAAGCGGCTCCTCGGCAGGGTTGCTGCCAAGGTGGGCTGTGCCGGAGAGAGGGGCTGCACCTCCTGCCCTGCCCTCCTGCCCCTCCCGAAGGCAGGCAGGGCTGGCACCCTGTCCCCAAGCGCTGCCAGCCCAGAGCAGCCTCCCCCGGCTGCCGCGGTGCCGGGTCCTCCGTGCCCCATGCCGCAGCCCGGCCGCTGTCGCCCTCCTCTCCCCCAGCCTCCATCGTGCTGCAGAAGTGGTGGTGCCAGATGGAGCCGTGCCTCGACGGGGAGGAGTGCAAGGTGCTGCCCGACCTCTCGGGCTGGAGCTGCAGTAGCGGCAACAAAGTGAAGACGACCAAGGTATGTCCGCTGGCTGGGTGCTGAGGGGGCAAGCCTCGCTGGCCTGTCCCCAGCCCGGGGCAAGCAAAGCCCAGGAAGGCGTCCCCGGAGAGTTCGCAGGGGAAGGGGAGAGCCTTGGCTTTTCCAGGGCACGCGCCGTTTGTTACGGATGCACCGAAGCAGAGCAGAGGGTCCGGGCTGTGCTGCTGTCAGCGGTGCTGGAGGGGCCGGCGGGGGTAGCACAAACCCTGAGGGGGTCCCAGGGCTTTGCCGATCGCTAACGCCCGCGGGGAGGCTCGGTGAGGAGGGCGTCGCGTGGCCCAGCCCGTGAGCAGGCGTGCTGGGGACGTTTCCGTACCAGCCCGGGGCTGCTGGGCCGTCCTGGCTGCTCCCCAGCATCTCCCCCCGCCCTGGGGCAGCAGGCTGCTCGTCCCAGCCCAGCGGCACAGCCCTGAATCCGTCACCGCTCCCCCGTCTGAGGCAATCATCTGTGACAGAGCGCTACATGATTATTATTTTCATGGCTTGCTGAATGCCCCAAAGAACAAGGTATAATTAAAATTTTATCAAACTCATTAGTAATTACATATATGCCATGGTTAATCAGTTGCATAATTTTGTAATCATTGTTCATACTGTTGAGTGTAATTATTCCTTATGCTTTAGTTTTTCTCACCCCACATCCCCTGCCATAAAATTATCGTATTAAGTGATGTTGGGATTTTTTTCATTATTGCTATTATTTTTGTGCACAGAAAGCGCTTTCATGCTCAAGTGTTTTTATGGACGTCCGAGAAAGTTCCTCTGACCCTGGGCATCCATCACTGACCAGTAACTGCAGCACTACTTTTAGCTCATTGGCTTTTTCCCATCTTCATATTGTTTGTTTATTTTTTCTGCCAGCTGCTAACTTAGCCCAAAGCCTCTGCTCTGGCTTTGCTGACCTGGGCTCTCGCTGGGGACCGTTCCCATCTGCAGGGCCCCAGGGCTTCTGCTCTCCTCCCTTGCCCAGCAGCCCTGACCTCCATGGCCAGAGCTAGCACGCCTTTTGGGTCCCTTGCCCTCCCCCAAGGAGGCTGCGTTTTGGAAAGGCATACGTATGTTTTCAAAAGGGTTCTGGGTGCCCCGTTAGGAACTGTGCCGAGGGGGCTGGATTTGCCCCTCCCGCTCCCCTCTGCAGACAGACCCCCAGTGGAAGCTGTAGCCAGAGCGCGGGGTTCACAAACCATCCATAAGCTGAAATTTGGAGCGATCGCCCCATCAAATGAACGCAAAGAGCAAATCATATTTGTATCTCCTGAGGCTGTTTGCTGACAATTCGCGGACGGGGGAATCGGCTGGATGTGTTGGGCAGCTCGCCCGCTGCAAACAGATTGACTGTGTCCATTAGCAGGCGCCTGCCCCCTCTTCTCCTCTGCCCGCAGGTCACGCGATAGCCTCCGTGCAGCCCGGCAGCGGCTGGCCGGCCTCGGCGCGTCCCTGGTGCTCTGCAGAGCCGTGAGCAGCAGGACGAGGTGCAGCCGGGCGGTGCCTGCCGAGGTGGGGTGCTCTGGGGCTGCTGTCCTGTGCCTGCTGGCAGGACCGCGCCGGGTACCGGATCAGAGCATCCACTGAGCCCCAGCTTCCCCGGAGGCTGCGAGTATGGGACTCCAGCACAGCTGCAAGACTCCTGTCACCCCACGGTCCCCTCCTGCCCTGTGGACACGCTCACCGACCAAGAAATGGGCTCATTTTTCCATCCTCTTAAATAAAGTACTCCAGTCATGTAAGAGCTGTTGACAATACAGAGACAGGCAGACAGTGGGCCCCCCAAATGGGCTTTATTCTGAAAGAGCTGAAACCATTGCTGTGAGCCTCCTTTCCCCATCTCCCAAGATGCTGAATGAGGGTCACCGTCAGGAATTGGGAAGTCAGTGGTTGTGTGAAACCTTCCCCTGTTTGGCTCACAGCTCCTGGCCCGGTGGGTTCCCAGGAGCAGGTGCTGAGCTCCAGCCTGACCTCCTGTCACCCGGGGGGCTGCTCCGACCCCCGGAGCGTTGTGCTTTCCCTGCCCCGTGATCTGGCTGCTGTGACCTTGTGTGGTGGATGCGTCGGCATGGCTGGGGCTGTCTTGACGCCCCGTCAGCCCCCGGAGATGGTGAAATGTCTCCATGGAGCATGCCGCTGGTTTCTCCTTCCTCGGTAATTGCATTAATCAGGCTGCAAGTTTAATCTGTTCTCTACCATGCAAGTCCCAGGCACCAAGTTACTGCTTGTGTTTGCAATTGAATTTCAGAATAATGCGCGGGGGAAGCCCTCTTCTGTCTGTGGGTCTGGTGTGCCTGACACCGTGCAGATGCTTAGAGACCCAGACCGAGCCAGGCTTCATTGCATTAATTCAAAATAAAGAAAAATGTACCATCTCCTGGCCGTGAGCTTGTGACCTTCTCCAGGACGCACCATTTCCCTGGCGTGGCAGCTCGAGGGGGAGAGGATGGGAGCCCCGTGGTCCTGACATCGGCAGGGCTGGGGACCCCAGGGCTGCTGCGGTGGTGGGGCCAGTGGCACACGGCTTCAGCAAGAGCATCGCTGCCAGGGAGCGGGGCCAGCGCCTCCCCGGCTGCCCCAGCCCTGCTCCGTGACCCGCACGTGGGCTCAGAAGGGGCCGGGGGCTGGAGCTGGCGCAGGGGCCGGCAGCGCGGCGTGCTGCCCGGGGACGCCGGTGTGCCTCCAGCCGCCTGCCTCCGTGCTCCGGCTGCCACGGTGGGACTTGTTATTTAGATGTTTTTGTAACGGGGTACGTAATACCTGCTCCAGATGTGATGTAAATACCAGACTGTGAAATAATAAATTCATTTTAATCTCTGCAAAGGATCTTTTCATTCAGCAGCAAAGGGAGGCTTTGGGAGCGCTTCTCTTGCTGACTGGATCCGAGGCGGAGAGGCTGGCGGCTCTGCCCTGGCCATTCCAATCCCAACCGGCTTGTGCAACAGCAGCCGCTCTCATTACTCGTGCAACTGTCTAATTCTCTGGCTCAATAAAATCCTTTGGCTGTGACTTACACTCTCTAATTACACGTTGCATTAAAAAGGCATACTCTTTCATTTAGCTGAACCGCAGAGGAACAGTTCAGGCAATGCTCAACAGGCTGATTTTTGTCTCAATTTCACTGACGTTGCTGCTCGGATGAGTCTGCCCGTGTCTCTCCATTTCTGCATGCTGAGACCTGACCGGCGACAACCTTCTCTGGCTCCGGCAGGCAGGTAGCCGTGCCGCGGGGCCACGGCCGCTGATGCCAGCGCTGCCAGCGCGTTTGTCCTGTCGTGGGCCCTGCATAGCTCGGCTGCTGGGTTACCCAGCAAAGGGCTTTTGTGATTTGTCAAGTGTTTGGGTACGGTTTTTGTTATTACCCATTGCACTGGCTGGAACGATTGGAGGAGCAGCAGAGGGCAAAGCCCCGCAGAGGAGGAGCTGGCGGCTGCCCGTGTGCCCAGGGCTGTCAAGCTCTCCCAACATGGGGACATCGCTGAGCTCCTGCTGGGACAGCCCCGGCTGCACGGTGGCTTTCTGTCCTGGGCCCGGGACAGCTGAATGACCGAAAATACCCTTGAGATGGCTTTCCTCCATCAAAGGAGTGAGAGGAGCCTAGGCCGCAAGTTATCAGAAGGGATGCATGGCAGGAGCCTCCTTCCCCGGGGAGAAAAGACTAAGATGGACAAAAGATACAGGAAAAAAACACCGTCAGCTTCCTGTACCTCTCCTGAGAGCCATATCTGGTGGGAGATCTTATCAGTTAGGAACAGCAAATGGAGGGAGAAAAAAAGAAACAAATTCAGAAAAATTGGCAAGAGATTCCTCAGCATTGAAAAAAGGAGGATCTGTCCTCGCAGAGGAATGGCAGGACTCGGCCCCCGAGCACGGGGCTGTGCTTGCGAGGAGGGGGGCGGAGGGCAGGGGACAGGACAGGGCTCCTTGTGCCCCGCGCCGGGCCAGGGCATCGGGCGAGGGACAGGGCTGCTGGGCTGAACAAACAGCCGGTCAAGCTCATCGATCGAGTGTTGCTCACAACATGAATAATTTACCCTCCTGCTCTCAGATGACAGCTTGGAGAGAGCAGGGGCTGGTGCGGGAGGCAGGGCTGGGCTGTGTAAACCAGCGTTGCCCTCCTGCCTTTTCACTCAGCCAAAACTGGCCTGCTGGAGCCCCTGGGCTTGCGCCTCCAGCCCCAGCGCGGGGTTTGTCAGCAGAAACTGCTGCTTCCCCCAGCATGAGGAAGGACCAGGGGCCAGAGGAGCTGTGCACCCCATGAGCTGGGGGGGAAGGGGCAGGACCTGGGGACGGGAAGGGGTTAAAGGGTGCCATGCGAAGGCAGCTGGGTGCAATAGGCAATCTGGCTCCAGGAGAGCTTAAATAAAGGACGAAGGGTTGGTGGGTGCTGCTGCTGCAGGAGGAGAGATGCTGCTGCAGGAGGAGGTACTGCTCTTAACTTGCATGCAGATGCTGGGCTGTCCCTGGCACCTCTCTGGGGCTGGGTTGTGGCTTCCCCCTCCTGCCAGCTGCGTGCCAGGGCAGCCGGGCCGGCGAGCAGCCGATGCTCCAGCTGCTGGTTCTTCTGCTCCTGGGGCTGGGGTGGAGCAATATGGCTCTGAGAACATGCTCTTGCTTTGTGCTTTCTTAGCAACCTTCCTATGTCTCTCTTTTCCCTATTTTGGCTTTTACGGGGCTGTTGGGGGGCTCTGCAGTGCCCTTCTCATGTCCTGGGCAGTGGAGGTATCTCGGTGCCTTGGACACGCTGCTCTCCTGCGGGAGAGGGAGAGCGGCTCCCTGCTGCCTACACCCACTTGTGTGCGTGCCTGGGATCCCTGTGCCCCTGGGCTCAGCACCGCTGCTGGAAGACGGCATTTGGTTGCTGTCCTCTGTCTCCATGGGGGTGTGCAAGGGCTGCTTCTCTCTGCTCCTGCTCTGCCCTTTACAGCTGCTAATGGGCTGGGAGCTTTAATTGATTCTGCTCCTCCGGTCGGGCGCTGACTTCACTGTCTGCACGAGCATGGGGAGTGCCTCCCATCCCTCCCTCTGCTTCCAGGGCTCTGGCAGTGTTACTCCTTGGTGTTATTCCTTGCTGCGGTTCCTGCTCTCAAGTCTGTTTGTGAGTGAATTCTGGCCAGGGAAGTTTAACCAGTGGGATGCCAGAAATGGGGGATCCCAGAGCAGAGCAGGCAAGCAGCAGCAATGGCTTGTCAAGGCTGTGGAGCTCCTCATTAGGCCCCGGTGCAAGGCCAGGGTGCCAGCACCCCGTCCCTGGGCACGGGCTGTGGGGAGGTGAGCAGCCCAGGGCTGCGCGGGGGTACTGGTGCTGGCATGCCTCTGCTGCAGCATGCATGGTGGCAAAAGGCACTTGAGCTGTGCTGCCCTGGGAGCAGATCCCTGCTGCATCCACTCAGTTTTGGTGTCAGAAGCTTAACTGCAAACAAGCTGCACCTGGGACTGCCCAAGTATCTGTGCCCTCCACCAGACCTGATCCCTGTCAGTTCAAGCGATTGCTGGGCTGGAGGCTGGCAAGCTCTGGCTTAATACCTTCTTCCCCTCCAATATTGACTGCGGCCTGTGTGAGTGTGTACTTGAGAGAAAGAAAGATGCCTGGCTCTGGAGGAGAGCTGAGAGCCTGTTCTGGCCAGCAAAGGCTAATTAGCTTGTAGTGATCCCAGAGCAATGTGCATTAATTTCTCCAGGATGCTTTGCTGAGAGCTTCCCCTGTCCTGTCCCGTCTCCTTTGCACGGTGGCTCCCGCTGCTCTACCATGACGTCCCCCCAGATGCCACCCCTCCCCAGGTGGCAGGGCCAGTCTGTGTTTGTACCGTCCCCACCAAGAGCCCTAGCTGTCGGATACAGAGTGGAAGCCTGTTACTTCTAATAACAAATACTGGGCTGCTGCTGGGAGCATCCCTGCTTGGCTAAGCATATTCATAGCCAGCTCATAACGTGAAGGATCCACTCTGCAGAATTGTTGAGCTTGACACCTACATTGATATAAAAACATTTTATTGTCTGCATAATAGCCGCCCTTAATGCCTATTTTTCACTTACCACAATACACGGCTTAGTGAGGAAATAGCCCCTTGGTGTCTCTGCTGAGTGCTGACCTCGCCTGTTGTATACCGCTATCACAGTAAAGTATACAAATATGGAAAATCGCTGCTCCCCTCCTGGCAGGTAAATGCTTTCCAGAGGAAAGTGCTGCAGCCTGAGGTAGTGCTGGTTTTACCTCCCGTCTCTTGGGGGGAGGCAGGGAAGGATGCTCCTGCCATGGCTCCTGGCACTCTTCCCTTGTGCTCTCTTTCTGTATTTTTGATGCTTTCCTTTGGCCAAAGAGGCAGAACACCTCTAGCAGGAGCATTAACCCAAGGAAGAGGGTGATGGAGATGGGAACATCCCCGCGCCATGGCTGCCAGACACCTGCTCCCATGGCAAAGACTTTGCGCGATGCCCTGCGTCTTTGGTCCCTCGGCGGGACAGTGTCACCCCCGCAGCCCCCGGCTGCCTCTGACACCCCGTCCGCCTTGTGACCACGCTGCTGGTCCCCGGAGGCCAGAGGAGCCCCTGCAGCAGCATTGGCGGCTTAGAGACCTCGAGATCCCGGCCCAGGAGCGGCACCGTGCCCAAATCCCCCTAAGCTCGGTCTTGGCACATTAGTGCGGTAACTGATGGGGAGTTGCGCAGCCAAGATTCGCAGGTCGCCAAAGGGGCGATTAGTCAGAGGAAACTGTCACAGTTAAGGTACTTTCAATATCATCTCCCTGGGTATTATAATTACACCCCATTCAATTAATCTGCAGAAAAAAAAGCCTTTTGTATTAAGGCTTGGTGGAGAATTATTAGAGAGTGAATTAAAAGACAAGAATCCCATTTTACTTCACAATAATAAAGGCATAATGTATAAAATACCCAAAAATTACAAGCTGACTAAATTTAGAGCTGTGCTAGGAGGTGAAATGAAAGTTAAAATGAAACCCTTTGAGCGGCTACGATGTGCAGTACAAGGTGGGTATTATCTGAGAAGTAAGATGGAAACATAATTAACCACCCAGCATTATGCTGGAAGATGGCAAATTGAAATGGGAGACAAAAATTAGGTGAAATTGCAGAGCAGACTCATTTATTTCTGCTTTATAAATCAGTGCTACCTGTCAGCAGCAGTGCAAAGCTGTTCCGGAGCAGGAGCTTTCAGGAGGATGCTGCTGGCAGGGCCCTCGCCTCGTCCGGGCCAGGGCTGCTGCGCGCACACCCGTGCCCAGAGACGTCTGTCGCCGTGGAAGAAGCTGGTGCCCCAAAGAGCCAAGTCCTTGGGGCCCTTTCCCTCGCCCAGCCTGTGGTGTGTGCTGGCCGGGGCTGGTCTGTGCCCTTCCCCAAACTCCGCTTTGCTTTCCCTGATGTTTTGCTGCTATAACTAGTGCCACCCTTGTGACTTCTGCCAGCGTCGCTCCTACGTTGTCTTGCTGAGGACGTGCCTTCGGTGGCCTCTTGCAGCCCCAGTTTAGGGCTGGAGGAACGTTTTCTTTCACTGGCTTTAAATTTCCTCCTCTCAGACTTAATTGGCTCCCTTTCCCTGTAGCAGGAAGAGGCAGAAGTAACCTCTGCCACCTCCATCCTACTGCTGTCACTCAGCTTGCTCCTCTCTGGCCATTTGGTTTATTGCTGCTTTTACAATGAAGTCAAACAAGCACAAGAAAATTTTATCTTTTCCAGAAGCCATAAGATTTTTGCTAGAATCACCTCAGCTATGGGAAAAAATTACCATGCAGCTCCCATGCTGTATTTAGGAACGTAGAAAACCAAAACTGGCATCTCGGACGAGCAGCAGAGTCCATCTCGTTCAGCTTATGTGATTCAAACGGGGGAAGGTGCACGCAGCAGGTCTGGCAATAGTGTGTGTGTGTGTGCAGATGAGCACGTGGGTCAGTATTTTTCTAGTTTGCTAATAGCTTTCGCTAAGAAACTCTGTATGGTTTTCCCTCTGTCATGCTCCGAAGTAGATACGTCCCTGTTTGCCTGAGGGGGCTGCGGGGGGGTGAATGGAATGGCTCCAGCGTTCACACGCGCTGCCCCATCCCACTGGCACTGGGGGCCAGAAGCAGAAGGCAGCCACAGCCCCGGCTGCTGCTGGGCCCTGCTGCCAGGACACGGGGCTGTGGGCACCTTCCCCATCGCCTCGCACGCGGTGGGACTCCGTTAGAGTCGCCAAGATAAAAATACAACGGCACGGTGTTTGCTCTGGTTAATAAGCTATGATGGGGCTGTTTGAAGCATTAGATGGCTCTTTCAAAAATGCGTCCTCATGTTTTATTAAAATGTGCATTTGTGGAGATGTTCTGAGGGGAGCAAATAAAATATTCATTCGGATGTTACCATGCGATAAAAGCAGAGTCAGGGCGTAAGCTACACTGCTGGGGGTCACCTGCAGACCTGGCCCCGCTGCAGGCAGCCTGGCTCCTGCCGTGCCCTAGGAGGGTCCCTGGGGACCGTGGCCCTCGCTGCCACCTGCTCGGGAGACCCCAGCCGCGTCCCGTGGCTCTGGCACAGCAGAAACCCCTTGCTCTCTTTGGCCCTGGAGCAATTGGTGCTGGACGGGGCTGCTGCCCGTTTTCCTTGCGTCACCTCTCCTGGCCCCGTGATCTGGTCGCTCTCCTCCGGGAGCGGCTGCCCGGTCCGGGGCTGTTGCAGCAGCCCAGTGGGTCTGCAGGAGCCGGCAGCAGGAGAGGCTGGGGTGTGACAGCCAGGAGAGCATTGGCGGCACAGGGTGGCCAGCGTGTCCTTGGCACTTGACTTGGGCAGACCCGCAGGAGGCTTTGACTTGTCAGAGGCTGCGATTGCTCCAAATACCAGCCCAGGGCCTGTCCCTTCATCCTGTATCCAGGCAGGTGATGCGGAACAGCCTGGGGACCGCTGCAGAGGTGGCACCGCACCGGCAGGCAGTGCCCCGGCCCTACTTTGCTGCAGGCAAAGCCCCATCCCTGACTCCCCTCCCAAGCCGCCAGGAAAAGGCAGGAATCCTGAGCCCCAGACGTGGTCGTTGCTGCTGCTGGCAGCGCTTGTCCCTCGTCTCTTCTCCCTGGCATGGCTCTATCGCCAGGTTTGGATCCCTGCACGTTTGGGAAAGCTAGACGCTGTCCCCTCCCCAGGCGAAAGGTGCACAGAGATGGCAGGGGGTTGCACGGGCATTGCTCGTTCTGGGCAGGCTCTGCTTACTGACTGCGTCAGGGATTAAAGTCGAGTCTCATTTTTATAAAGTGATTTCTAACCCTGTTTTCCTGCTGGGGGGGGGAGCTGCGGTGGCCAGAGCAGAAATGGAGCCATTGGCTTGGGCAAAGCAGTGAGAGAGATTGCAATTTAATTTGTGCGTTTCCCAGCTTGTTGTTAATCTCCCGTCTTACTGCTGGTATTTGATTTCTGTAGCATTACTTCATCATAAAGGGATTAGCTAGGACCATAGATCTTCTCTTTGATGCTCATCTGCTGGGGATTACTGAGAAATTTTGTAGTTAGCTAATGGGTCAAAGAGGTAAAAATGAAAATACACATATGATTTTGTTGACATTTGCAGGAACGTTCAATCTATGATCTAGCACTTGCTCTCCTGGCCCCTTCAGCATCCCCTGCTGCCTGTCCCACGGGGGTCCCGATCCTCTGCCGTCAGGTTCAGAGCCCCAGAGCCATAAAGCAGGAGCTGCTCTCATGAAAGAGTCTTCTGTGCTGTGCTGCTGCTCTGGCAGCCCTTCCTGCGGGGCCAACGCCACGGAAAGATGCTTTTGGGAGATGAAACCTGCGCTGGGCGCAGGAGGACTCGGCCGCCTGGGCAGCTCCTGTGGTTGCTCACAGCCGTGTGAAGCCCATGTTGTGGCGCAGAGGTTGGTGCAGCTATGCCCCAGGGATGCTAGGGGCACTGATGCAGAATCAGGCCCCATCTCCGTGGCTGGTTCCCCTCGGGCAGGACAACCTCTCCTGCCGCCTCTGCCAGCTGAGCCGAGTGCTCCCTGGGGACACGCTGCCTGGCAGGGCACCTGCTCTGCCCACCCCTGCCCGGGCACTCGCTCCGGCTTCCCATCCCCCTGGAGAGGCCGTGTGGTTTCAGGCAGAAGGGATATTTTCCAGTTCTCATCCAAGTTGGCAGCAAAAGGCCGATGCCAGCTCCCACTCTCTCCTCGCTGGCCGTGGGGCTGGTGCCCGTGGGCTGTGCTGCCCGGCCATGGCACCTCTTGGCCCGGGCGGCTTCGCTCCCCCATCTTAGCAGGTCCCTCCGGGGAGCGTCGGCTCTGTAACCCCGACCTGCCCAGCTCATGCTGGTCGCTTGCTGCAGCCACCGTCCTCGGGGAAATGCTGTGCGAGGGCCTGGGCAGGGCACCCAGGGTGCTCCGGCTGCATGCCGTCTCGTGCCGGGGCCGCTGGCCCTGGGAGAAGCTCCAGCATCATTCAGCGGCCGGGCTGATGGGCACGGCGGCAGGCAGCCAGCGGTGCCTCCGGCCGGCAGCGCACCGAGCGTGGTCAGGAGGTGCCTTGGGCGGCACGTAAAATCCCTGCGAAGCATGGTTTGAATTTTTCCTGTGCACATCAGTAGCAACAGAGGTTAATATAATATTAACAGGTTGACCTGAATATGAATGTCAGACATCCCTAATAAATGCCTGCTAACTGAAAACACGGACAAATTAGCACATGCTCCATTGCCTCCTAATGATGTGCTTTTCTCTGGCGCCAGCTTCCCTACACGTGGTGGGAGCCGGCTGCGTCTTGAGTCCCATGGAGTAGGACCGGCCACCTGCCTTGCCGTCGCCTTCTCCACCTCCCCTCCACGCCGCTGTCCGGCCCGGGCTGGTCCTACTGAGGCATGAGGAGAGCGATTCTATGAGCTGAGAGATGCATAATTGATTTATTGGTAAGATGATACACTGCACGGAGGCAGGATCAAGTAACGATCCAATTAAATACTTGTGGATGCATTCATATCAGCGAGCTCTAAGTCAAACAATTATTTAAATACACTGGGAATCGCGTCCTGTGATTATCAAAGGGGCTGAAATCATGTTGCGTTAATAACAATAATAAATATTGTGGACACTCAGATCTTTAGGAAAATGATTCCGTGAGTTGTGAAATCTTTGCAGAAGCTGCAAGGCCAGGAGGATATGAATATGGATCAGCGGGATTATTACACATACCCGCACCAAGGGACAAAATTAAGGAGCGTTTAAAATTCTCTGCAAAGACAAAATGTAGAATATGAAAACTTTTGCAATCATTTATAATAATGAAATTTTGATTAGCAAGGCAGGATCATGCATAAGTTATTGCATCAGCCCTCCGGGCCAAGCAGCGTGTAGAATCGGTGAATTCAGTGGAAACATTTTGCCTCTGCAGCAGCAGGCGCGCGGGTGCCCGAGCCGGTCGGGGAGCGGGACGGGGCTGTGGTCCCTGTGCTGCTGGGGGGTTTGGATGCGCACAATGAACTGAGCTGGCAGAGGAGGCGGTGGCATCCCCCGGTTAGGGCTCTCCCGAAACGTCCTCCGGCGGGCGCTTGCGGCGCTGGTGGCTCAGCCCTGGGGGTACCGTGCAGAGGAAGGGAATCTGTCTTCTGTGTTTTCTGCTCTTGCATAGCGGGGGAAACAGTATATAAATTATTTAAGTGGGCAGAAGACAATTAACTCTAATCAATCTGGATTCTGCCCAGGTTATAGCTCTGCAACAGCATTAATCTTACTAATTACTTAATATTACTAACACAGTTTTCAATGAGTTCAACAATGCATTCAGTGAATCTGGCATTGAGCAATAGATGTAAAGTGATTGATTCTGAGTTGAAAAGCCCTTCAGTACTGCAAATCTGACCATTTTATTAATCAAATTATCACTCGTAGGGCATTCAAGAAGTAGCAGCTTTGTCTCGCAGGGAAATCTTTTCATTACACTGATGGGTTTATTCTTGGATTGCATTAGAGAGGATGTTATTTCAAGAACGTTAAGAAGAATTTAGACTAAATTAACAGTATCCCTGATAAACAGTTATTTACATTAGAGGGTGAGGTTCAAAGCCTGGTTTTGGTCAGTGGAATTGGAGCTTGCGTCCAGCTCCCTGGTGATCCGCCCCACTGGAGGGTTTGGGCAGGATCCATCCAGGCGTCCGGTCAGAAACGCAAGCCCCCAGCAATGCTTTCCATCCCTCTGAGGGTGCCCCTGCCTGCGTGCAGCTCTCTGCCTGTGCCAGGCTCTGCCTGTGCCCGGCTCTGCCTGGTGCCGCCTGGCCTGAAATGGGCTTCTGAGCGTCGGTGGTTACCGCTGCGGGTGCAGCCACCCTGCAGTCTGGGCTGCCAGGCAGCACGAGCTGTGCAAACACGCTGCGGACGTGCAGGGGAGGAGGGAAGGTGCCTGGCCGGGCTGAGTTAACTCCCCGGTAAATGCCAGCCGCTGCTTCTAAAGCCGCCAGACAGCTCGGGCTGTTATTTTCCAGTCATTCCACTGTGCAAGTCACAGAAACCTAGGGAAATGAAAAGGTGAGAATGCATTATTGATTAATTACTTAGTCATCTCCAAACGGTTATTGAGCACGGCTGTGACTTTGACAAATTAGCCCTCAATTTTTGTGACTGATATGCAATTTGATTAATGCAGTTTTACGATGCTCCTGTCAGAGGGTGACATGAAGTCTGATTCCGGTGCCTTGCAAAAGGCAATGGTGTCATGTTTTCAGTAATTGATGGCATTTGCAAACGGTTAGCCAAAAAATAATTAAGCAGTGTGATATTTTGTTTGAAAGGAACATTGGGTTAATAAGTTGAGCTGAAGGTGGAATATCAACTTTGTATAGTCAGACTGACTAGTGAGCCGGTGCCATCGCCACGCAGCGCGTCTGAACGCTGAACCCGACCGACGTCAATTTAGTCCCTGCTCAAGAGGTCGACATTTGCTGGGGCTGAGGAATCACTCGGGGCTTTCCCCACACAAGCGCTCGCCCTGCGGTGCCCTGGCACAGGCGGGCCCTGGGCAGACCCCCCTGGCGCCTCAGCCCCTGTCTCTGGCTCTCTGCAGACGGATACTGCTCCTGGGAAAAGGCACGTGTGCTCTGTGGCGTCTGATTAATATTTGGTTTTGGCTCCCCCACCTTCCCTTTGAATCAGAGACATTGCACAGCAGCACACGGGAGGCATAAGCAGAGCAAACTTCCCGTTTCCAGAAGGAAATGCTGTTAAAATCCTTTGCAGGAAATTGGAAGATTAACCACCTGTGGATGCGGTGCCTGGCAGTCCCCACCTGCAGCATCGGTCATTTTATCTTTAAATCCTCAATGGTCAGTAGCTGAAGAGCAGGAGAGAGGGGCCGGGAGTGGACAGGCTGTCTCTCTAACAAATAGCATTGGGGATAACAGGGAACATTAGATGCTGCAAAAGGCCATTCTTGTAGACCAGAAGGCAAGTGGCCTCATAAAGAGGGATTTCACACTATTTAAACAATAAAATCCCTGCTGGCTGCCTGGGGAAAATAGCCTTTTACTGTGAAAAAACTGTGATTTGAAAGTAGTGACTGCCAGACACCATCCCAGTAAAGGCTCATTGCAAAGGGAAAAGCCAGATGAGCCTGTGTGATAACGGTCGCGTCATGGACATTAATTACTCGTCTGCAGTCCATCCCAGCCAAGCGTCCTGGCGTGCTGACAGCGACCTGGGGGCAATAGGAAGCCAGAGCAGAAAACCTGGCTGTGGGCACAGACCGAGCTGAGCGTCTGCGGGGACAGGGAGGGGAGCGCCGAGGCCCGTTCCCGCGCCCCCTCCCCGCTGTGCTCCCCTGCCCACCTCCCGGCGTGCAGCTCAGCCCTGCCGGCCCTGGGGTTGCTGCTCCCGGGCCTCCGGCATTTGGTGGGACGGGTGGGGCTGGGGTGAGACCCCGTTGCCGGTGCCGTGCGCTGGCACAGGCAGACGGATGCTTGGGCAGCTGGATCCGCTTCTTCCAGGACAGAACTGATGGTTGATGCCGCAGTTACCACTTTCAAATCTATATTCCTAGAAAAGTCCATCACTCATACATACCCCGTCCAGTGGTTCTGCTTGTTTTCTCTCTACAGTAATCAATAATTTGCTTTTTAAACAAACTGGCTTTCTATTCCACTTAGAACCATTTCCCTCTGGTTCCGCTCAGTGCTCCGCTTACAGTGTTACGTGCTTAGCAAGCTATGCGCTTTGTGTTTTTCTCACCGAGTCCACGTGCAAAGGGCTTCTCTTGCTGCTTGTGCTCATTGCTGCCTTGCTGACAGTGTGCTCGCGTGGCAGCTCGCTCTGGTGCGCGCCATTTCTGCCCCTCTGACTCCCTTCTGTTAGCGCCTTTTCCATTCGAGACCTTGTCTGGAGAGCTGACATCCCAGCGCTCTGCCTGCAGCGAGCAATTAGGGACGGTGCACAGGGAACGGGGAGTCTTAAAGGTGGCAAGACTAGTAATGAATATTTTAACTGCTTTGCTGGCATAAATTCAGTTTTAATGAAATAAACTGAAACCAGTGGCCTTGTGCAAAATGAGAGTAGGGACGGAGCTTACCTCAGACCGTAATGTCCCAGCGACGAGTTTTTAAAGAAAAGCTGTGTTTCAGGCAGAGCGAGCCCCGGCTGTCAGATTGTCTCCCCTGCGTTGCTTCCAAACGCGGCATGGCTGCCAGGCTGCCTTGGAGCCGGGACCCTGGCGACGTGCCACCAGATGTTGGGAATGAAAGAGAACAAGCAGATCTGCCTTTCAAAAAATGAGCCACTGTGATTTGGGGTGGGGCCGTGGGACTTGGCATCAGGTTCCCTCTTCCATTAATCAGTATTTGTGTTGGGTTTAATTAGTTTTGATCGCAGTTTACAAATGTACATGTGTCTCCCATGACATCTCCCTCACCTCCTGGGAATCTGAAATGAGTGTTTAGCGTAACAGCATCTGAGTTATGCACAGGAAGGAAAACAAACAGAAAAGCTCCGCGTACATCCACAGTGCTGGTGCAGCTTCTGGTGATCTCCATCTCAGCCTGCAGTAAGCGCCAGCTAAACAGAAAGGGGAGAGGATCCTCAAAAGGAGAAGAGAAACCCATCTTGATCGTCCCTCAAAGAAGCGCCTGATGCTCTGAGGAAAGGTCCAAGGACCATCCCTTTGCCCACGCGAGGTCTGCAGGAGTCACCCGTCTCGTCATGCTCAGGAGGAGGAATCGTGGCCCGCCATGCTGCGGGTGCAGGAGGAAGGTGTTCCGCGGGCATCGGAGCCGCCCACCGCTGCCACCAACGGTGACACCGGGGCCACCAGGCTTAGCCCTTGCAGCAGACTGGGAGATCTCATCTGCATCAGGTGAAGGAAAGCTTCCTCGCTAGGAGGTTAATGTATTTGATTCACCACCCACAGGGATATCATCGTTCTTATTAGTGTTTGCCATTTTATAGTTTAATTAAGGTCACCCAGTGGGCCTGTAAATGACATCTTAATTAATAGCCTACGATATCTGCCAGCGCCAGCCAGGCTTGCTACAGTCAGTACCCCAGGAAGAGAGCGAGCGAGCAGACACGAGGCACACCTGCAGTTATTAATCTGCGAGGAAAAGGCTGCCTGTACTGAACCAGCCTGTGTGCACGTGTGTGCAAACACGAGCAGCGTGATGGCAAACACCTCGGTGCGTGTGCGTGGCACAGCGAGGGGCCGAGCTCCTGCCTGTGGGTGCTGCCTGTCCGCAGGCGAGGTGCAGGGGGGCAGGCTGGGGGGGGGGGTGCGCCCCCTTCGTGTCCCCTCCTGCTAATTGGTGTCATTAAGACGAGCGATGGGGCCAGCGTGGCTGGCTGCTGCTCTCACTGAGCCTGTGCATGCTGCTGCGGGAGGGCTGAGCGCAGGGGCAAAGCGCTGCCGGGGCTGCCAGCAGCAAATGCACGTATGCTGGTGGAAAACGTGGGTGTCAGCCGCTGGCGACGGCCGAGGACGCAGCCAGCCACCCTCTCTCGTTCAGGCAAACACTAAGTCACAGTGGAAGTCATAAGCTCGGTGTATTTGCGTGTCCAGGCTGATTTCCTGAGAACGACCGCTCCGCTGTAGAGGTGGGTTTTATCGTAAGAGGCCGGTGCTGCCTGGGATAAGTTCCTGTAAATAACAGACAAATTAAGACCAAAGACGATGTCTTTCCGCTCCAAAAGGGCAAGCGCGGGGATGGGGGGAGTGGGTCCAGCAGCCACCTCTGCTATAGGAGCGAGCCAGTGCCTGTCCTCAGAGTCACCTTCCATTTGCATCCCTGCCTTCGGGGGCTGCAGGCGGTGTCCCCGTCCCACCCCAGCACCGTCCCCCCGGCAGCGCCGTACCCCTCACCGCGCTCGTGCCCTCCCTGCCTGGCGTCGCCCCTGCCTGCCCGCTCCCGGCGGGGCTGGCAAAGCAGCTTTGATAATGATGGATTAATTCAATCTGCTGGCGTTCGGAGGTCAGGGAGCGAGCGGGAGCTCCGGGAGCAGGGGGTGCCTTGGAGGCACTCGCAGCACCAGTCGCGGGGTCAGGGCAGCGTTTGGGCCGCTTCGTGCCGCGCTCAATCCATGCCTGCGCTGCTCCAGCTGCCTTCGGGCTGATTTACGGAGCGGTGGCATTTCGCACCTTCCAGTATTATTTCTTTCTCTGGTGGTTATTTCCCCATTTGCCCTCTCCTGGGCAGCGTGGCCGGGTGCGAAGGGGTCCCAGCGCCCGCTCGCTCCTCGCCCCCGATGGCAGCGCGATCCCAGATTTACACCCCATCGTTTACTCACAAACTATGAGATAATGCAGACGCCACCTCACTGTCCCGTAAATCAGGGTGTGTGATCCGATGACGTGCTTGCGACTCAGCGGTGTGCCCAGATCCATCTCTCATGAGTTATGACTCAACTTTGTGACTTATTTCGGAGTCAGTCGTAGTTCAGAGCCAACCCATAACTCAGACCCATCACGTATTCATCAGTGACACAGGACTTGGATAACTCGGGGATAACTTCAGAATTAATTGTGTTACTTATGAAGTTGCTGACATGACTTATAAATTGCCACACGGTCAATAAATCAGTGAGACACCTGAGAAATTCATCATATTTTTCTTCAGTCAGAAACTTCATATGCCTTATAAATCAGACATTGGAACAGCTTATTGTACATCAAACCCACACTTGGAAAACAGCTTTTTGGGGAGAATATATATTTATGGAGTATCTGTCCCAAACTGGTTAACGGGGTTAAAGAAAACATAAGGGCAAATGAAAGTGAAATGTGTGAAGGAAAAGCATGCATCACTGTCCCAAACTGCAGCATTTGCGCTGATGCGGCCGGTGTTGCCCTGCAGCGCCTGCGCACGGAGCTGGCTGGGATCTGTGCACCGAGATGCGATCCCGACGCCGATGCTGGCTGCAGGGAGCACCTCCGCGCTCTCACACTGCCTCTGACGCTGTGACTGGGGCAGCGGCGGTGGAGCCTTGCTGCGGGGGTGAGCTGCGGCTGGGCACCGTTGGGTCGGACCACGGCAGTGTTAGGCTCCGGCCAGGGCTGGTGCACGGCACGTGCGGTTAAACCTCCCATCCCGCTCCGCGCTGCCAGCAGCCGAGCGCGTTCCCCAGCAGAGAAGTTGGCAAAAGAACATTTTTCAAGACCCACCATGGAAATCCAAGTGCAGCATTCAACCTGCTGAACTTTCACGATCGTTTTCAGTGCGCAGGCGATGAACTCAAGACTCACCGTGGCCACGTCTGAGCGGCTCAGGCCGGTGCGCGGCAAGGCGGCGTGCCCGGAGCCGGGGCGTGAGCCATTCCCACCCTGGGGACCAGCTCTCGGCCTCGCCCCGCGGCTCTCTTCCAGAGCTGGGAAGATGCATTTGGAGATGACTTTTATATTTCTCAGGGTCGCACACAAAATACATCCTTTCTCTGTTTCATGCTGTTGAAGGCGTGTACGACAGAAACACGTAAGGGCTGAGGTTTCTCCGGCGTAGGACGAAGGCTTTAAGGGACTGCCAGGGCTCGCAGGGACACACAGGTCGACGCTGCAGAGCCTGCTGCAGCCCGCGAGCTCAACACTGCTGTCTGCTGCTGCTATTTCTATCAGCCCCCTGCTCAGAAAGTGTAACAAATATGCTCTTAATGATAACAATCAATACATTCGATGAAGAATCGGATTTTATTTAATGTGCAATTCACTTAGAGCCTGACACATCTATTTAGATTTATTAAAGCAATTCTTGTACATTGACTCAGTACTGATTGATTCCTTGAAACGCATTTTAGCGGGGCTTTAAAATCCCAGCAAGGTAGACATTTTCTATATTCTGCATTTAAACGACTATAAATGCAACATGTTCTTATCAGTAGGTGTCCCTTTAGAATACAGAATCACCCTATTTTTGTTCTATATAAAATGCATGGAAGAGATTATTCAGGACATATTTAAAGGATAGGGATTTTTAATGAATCTGTGGGCAATTTACCATAAATTACACATGGAAATGTAAAATCTAATCAACTAGTTGCGTAAGCATAACCATATGTGCACGAGTTTCGCTCTTGCAAAAAAAGGCAAATTAAATGAATACATTGGAGATGATTTGAATACATCAAGCAGATTTTTAAAGTACTTCCCTAAGAAACAAAACCTGCACAAAGCCCTGTCACTAATAGAATGGGAATAGTTGCCAGTAAATATTTACATTAGCAGCTTTTGATGGAAAAACAAAACTCCAGGCAAAACATCTAAGGTTTCCTGTCAGATGCGGCTCTGAGACTCGCTTTGTCCTTGCTGCTCTCCCCAGCAGAGCGGGATCCCCAGGCAGCTCTGCCCGGCTCCTTGCGGAGGGACCCCCCGGGAGCCCGCCGGGACCCCGGGTCTCTGCGCCCCAGCCCGAGGCACCCGGGGAGAGAGCTTTTCCAGAAATGCCTTTAAAAACATTTGCTCCCGAGAGCTCCTCTCCTGGGATGTGCACCCAAGCTGGAGGCCTTGAACGCGGTTTCCCCTGCGCAAAGGGCTTGGCGAGGGGTAATCGCCTCCTTTCTCCACAGCCCTTTGAAACCCGCCGCTGCAGAGCGCTGGAGACATGCATCACCTGCTGCTGGTGACCAAGCCTGCTCCAAGCCCTCCTCCCGGGGACATTCCCAGCGGCAGTGGGCATTGGGGAGGGGTCACCCAGGGGCAGCAGAGAAGCTGAATTACCCCAATCTCTCCCCTGCGCTGGGAGCAGGTGCGCAGCCTGTGCCATGCCGGCGTGCTGCTGGCAGCCAGCCCGCACAGCGATGGGACACGGCCCGAGCTGGGGCTGGGGTTGCTCCACGCGTTTCATCAGATCTGACCCAGCAAAGTGCACAACACCGCTTCCGCTTCTTCCCCAGAGGAAGGCGAGGGCTCGCTACCGCAGTGAGTTTCGGTGCCAGGAAAACGTCCCACTTAGAAGCACACATCAACCAGACATGACATGAATGCTTGTGGGCAGGAGATGCAAAAGATGAAGCTGCAGCTGGAATAGATTAATGGGATGCAAATATTGACAGCAAACTTTCTGCAGCCTGTCGAGCTCCCCAGGTGCCGTGCATGGGAACACTCACAGCTGAGTCTCATTTTCTGCTGGCAGTCAAGGCAGAGTGGCCGTCCCCATTCCAGCTATCAGCATGGCTTTCTTAGGGGTAGAATAAAGGTCTGATGATAACTTAAAAAAACCCAGAAGCCATGACTCTGTAGTGATGTGCTGCTAGGTTTCTATGGGAACAGGCTGAGATGGTTGATTAGAAAGCCACGTGCAGAAGAGGCAGGAAAAGCAGTGAGTGGTGCTGCTGATGCAGAGATTAATTGGTGTGACTCAGGCTGGGCTTTTATATAATTTGCAGCCATCCCAAAAGGTGCCTCAGCACCTGAGCTGGGATGTAATGAGGAGATGTTCACAGGAGAACAATCTCATCACTTGTTGCAATGATTGTGGGTCCTACTTTAAAAAAAAAAAAAAAAAAGAGTGGGTGATTTATTTTTGTCTGCTGGTTTCTAAATCACCAGTCACTTCACTCACAAAGATCACTGCTAAGGCATGGGGAGCATCTGCTGCCGGTGGGAAGGCGAGAGGCTGTTCCTCCCTTTGCCCTTGCTTGGTTTTGTCTCCCCGGTATTGGCCACAGGTTCAAAATGCATTTTTTTCCATGTGGGAGTGTCTTCCCAGCTGTGGAAAGGACCTAGACAAGCCATGGGACTGCTGTGTCCCAGTCCTGGCAGCGTGTCACCTGCCAGAAGCCCACCCATCTCTCCTAAAAAAGATCCCTGAGCTAAACACCTCCCTGCTGTCAGCCTGGAGCATGGGGACGCTCCGGCACCGCACTGGGCAGGTGGGAATGGCTCCCGGGCGGGAGGAGGCAGCGGCGTGGAGGAGGATGAACTTTTTGCTGATGAACTGTTTGCAGGTGAGGCGGCAGCCCCAGGGTTTTAAGTGTCTTCCTTTGGCAGGGTTCAAGGGCAGGCTGAGCTAGCTGGCACCCATCCGCCTACGTGTACCCTTTGGGGGAGGCAAAGCTGCTGCCGGGCTCCACGTCAGTGCCTTTCCCAGCCCGTTTGGCACCCAGGTATTGCAGGTTTGGACGCACTTTTCAGAACGGTGCATGGGCTGGGAGGTGGCCTGGGAGGGTGGTGGAATGGTTGTAAGTGTGTGGAATAGGCTCCACTTCAGTCATTTAGAAATAACAAGTACAGCTACAGCCTCATTTGAAAAGAAAACAAATTTGGAAACCAAAATTAGACCCAAAGCTGAAAGATAAACTCTGTTGTAAGCACTTGTAAGAAAGAGTTTAAGAAAAGGATTAAAAGGGATTTGTTGGGTCTCTGAGACAGAGGAGCTCCATCAGTAAATCTGATTATCAGCTCTGCGTAGCGCTCGGTGATTTAAAATGCCAAAAGGCTGATGCTGGAAATAAAACAGATTGCGAGGTGCGCGGCCCTTGTCCCTGCGGCACCGGCGGCGACGGAGGCTGGAAGGGGCGATGGCCCCGCGCACCCCCCCACGGGGCGGCTGGGTTCCCCGGGGAGCGGGGCACGCTCCCCCCTGCCGCAGGACGCGTCGTGCCGCCGGGTCCCAGGCAAGAAGCTGAACCGACGCCGTGTTCACTTCCCTGGCTTTAGCTGCTGGATGGTGAGGTTTTCATCCTCTTCCTAATGAATGATGCTCAATGCAAATCAGGAGATATTACTTATCACTGGCTGTTGAATTATTCATTGGTGAAAAAATCACCAGGGACCAGCCAAAGGAAAGCACAATAAGCAATTAACTGCCTTCATCAGTGCTGCCTGCCTCTCATTAGTCTGTATTCATGTAATCAATACTTTTCCCGAGGGATGAGCCTTGCGGAGCACAGGGTAACTCCCACTGGTGTTTCCTAGAGAGGGGAAGAAGATTTCTGTTTGGCCCTGTATGACTTTGACTGGTTCTTTGGGGGTTTTCTGGCTTTCTGTTGTTTGGGTGTTTGGGGTTTTTTTTTTGGAGCAATCCCACTTGGCAGAAGATGTGCATTGCCTTTATCGCTGCTCCCGTGGAGCCTCTCGCTTCTGCACTGGGGGTGTCCAAGCCGTAAGCCCCCGTGCAGGCTGCAGGGCTCGGGCTCCCTCGCCCCGCTGAGGCAAAGCAGGAGGCGTTCTGCTTTCCGTGGCACGTCTGCCCCCGGCACTGGCGCTGCTTTGTACCAGCTTCCGCGGGCTCTCCCCCGGGAGAGGGCTGGAGGGAACCTCGTAAGCCCAGGCGTTTCCTACCATCAGCGCCGCTCCCTGCAAGTCTTTGTGGAAACTCATCAAACCACCCTCAGATGTACGGTGGATTTTTTTTTTTTTTTCCCCCACTGCTGTTGGAAGGGTTTTACAACTCAGACTCACACTGCTCTGAGCTTTGAAACCACTTACTGATTTCCAGCCTAAATTTATTCCTCAGTTCATACCTCGTTATCCCTCTGCTAACACCGTCCTTTCATTTTGATAGCTCCCCTCCTTCCCCGGGACCAGCCTGCGCGGATGTGTCTGGCTGCATACCGCAGCTCCTTGCAAGGCCCCCCGCCCCAGACAGACCCCGCAGGGTGGGACGTGCCCGTCCCCGCTCCGCTGCACTTTGGGCTCGCTGTCGCTCCCCCCTTGCAGCCGGGGTGCCCAGGCGAGCGGGCAGAGCTCTGCCCTGGCTCCATCCGCCCGGGCACCGCGTGTCCATCAGCATCGCCGTCCCACGGGGTCCCTTGCGCTCGCCCGGCCCTGGGGACCCCCTGCTCCCAAAAGATGAAATACGGACCCTTGGGCTCAGGCCGATCCCTAGCAGCTCGCCATGTCAGTGTTTCCAGCGTCTGGGTGCATTTTTTTCCTTTTCACAAAGATAAACGCTTCTAATGAGCTCGTTAAACATTGGCGATCAACAGAAAACTGGTTTTAATTAAATTTACATATAAAAAATTGGTTGCAATTACAACAATTAGCTTGCTAAGGAAATTGGGTGTGCGGAGAGGATAAAAATGTACTTGCAAAGGAAAGGACAGAAAATTCACAATCACACTTACAGAAATAATCTCCTTAAATTTGTCACTTTGCCTTCAATCCTGTCTTTTGCTGTATGCTTTACACCCCAAGGGTTTAGCTCACTTGCTGAATGATGCCACTTATGCACATGCTTGCAGGGTAGAAAAAAAAATCCAAGCTGCAGGAACTTGTTTTGAAGTCCCTGTTTTGTCAGCTGTGTTTCCTACCCTTTAGCCCCCTGCTTCACCTGTCAGTGAGAGGTACCAACGCTTGCTGGAAAACAGAGACCTCTTGGAGAGCTGGAATACTCCTGGGCGCTTAATTACAAGAAAGCGTGGTGGTTCTTTTTATTTAAGATTAGGAAAGAAAATGGAACACAGTACTTGTGATTTTAACCTAAAATGCTCTGCTTTCTTGGGGAGCACAACTCGTGTCCCAAACCAGGGTTGGTTTTGACAGCGATGTTTTGCAGAGAAAAACCAAACATTGCTGGGAATCTCCAGGATCGACACTGTCAGATCCCAGGCAGAGGAAAAAAATGTTCAAAATTCCGTTTGACCTCTTTACAATTTTACATATTTTATTGGTCCTAATGAGGTGTGAAAGGAAGTAAGCCAGGGTGGTGTGTGAAACGGCAAGAGAGGAGGCAGAAGGTAAATCCCCAGATGTTTCTTGGCCTGTTGACACGAGGGAGAGCCACTGTCAGTTCCTTTACCGATTTAGGAGCCCCCAGTAAAACTGGCTTCATTGTCTGCTATTTAGACTCACAAAATTATACATCCTCTTCCATCTCCGCCGTTCCCATCTCCTGCTTCACCTTTCTGTCCGAGACCTACGATTTGTGTTCATTTTCTACTGGGAGCAGCATTTATTTGTAGCTTGCTCAGCAGCCTTTCTGGGGAGAGCCGCAGCTCAGCCCCATGCCGCTCGGCAGCGGCTGCCCCGGGCAGCGCTGGGAGCCCCTCGCTCCAACCCGCCCGTCTCTGGGCTGCGGCAGCAGCAGGCGGGTTTGGAGCGAGGGCAGCACGGCGCTGGCAGCGGCAGGAGGAAGCATTTCTCTTCTCCTGGCCTCGTTTGAGCATCCTTGAATAAATCCTTATCGCTCTCTATAACTACCTGACAGGAGGTTGTAGCAAGGTGGGTGTTGGGCTCTTCTCCCACGTAGTTAGCGATAGGACGAGAGGAAATGGGCTCAAGCTGTGCCAGGGGAGGTTTAGGTTGGAAATTAGGAAAAATTTCTTCCCGGAAAGGGTGGTCAAGAATTGGAACAGGCTGCCCAGAGAGGTGGTGGAGTCCCCATCCCTGGAAGTGTTCAAAAAACGGGCAGAGGTGGCACTTGGGGACATGGTTCAGTCTGGTCTGCCCTTGATTGGTTTAGTGTGGACTTGGCAGTGTAGGTTAATGGTTGGACTGGATGATCTTAAAGGGCTTTTCCAACCTCAACGATTCTATGATCCTTTCCCACATTTCCAGCCCTCAGCTGCGGAGCTGGGTGCCTCGGTGCCAGTCCAAAGGCAAATGCATTTGGCCCCTTGTCCGGTGTCCGTCTGAGCTCCAGCCTTTCTGATCCTGGCTTTTCCCATGCCTTCGTTAGTTGTGTTGCTGGGAGCGGGAGGAACGCCGCCGGAGGACGTGTCGGGTGAGGCTGCTGCGCCCAAGCAGCGACAGCAGCCCCGCGAGCCCCTCGGACGGGCCGACCCGCTCCGCTCCGCTGTGGTCACGCCTGGAGCTTGGGGGGGCTCTGCCGTCCCTCAGCACCCACAATCCAGGGTGCATGGCACGCTTCCCTTGTCGAGCCTTATTGAGCAGCAATATTGCAGTCAACAGTAAATGAAGTGGATAACAATTACATTTATGCCTCTAATTTAATTCACCTATCTGAAGTTACAAGAGCATCCATCCAGTGTTTGCCACCGACGCCAGCGAACGCTTGCACAGCCTCTCGCCAGCCCAGCCCACGTGGCCCAGGGGCTTCCCGCGGGGGGAGCCTGTAGAGTCTGCGGCAAGAAGAGAGAGGTCTTAAATTCGGCACGCGTTAACTCACCTGCCCGCTGCTGCTGGCAGAAAGCATGTTGTCTGGAAGGCTGTGCCATCTCCTGGTTTAGTTAATAAGGGGAAGCTATTTAAATAAAAATCAATGAAAATAGCATTTAGAGCGGCAGTGCTGTCCAGCAGGCTGCGGGGGGCATGAGGCTGCTCGGACCCTCCCCAGTCGGCTGGGCTTGGCGGGGAGGTGGCGGGGGTTCGGCTGCCGGGGCTGAGGCTGGATCAGCTGGGCCCCTCGCGTGCGCCGCGCCGCGCTCATCGCCGCTTCAGAGCAGCCCAGCTGCAGCTCGGAGCCTCCTGCATTCACAGTGTGGCCTCAGTGCAGTGAAACGGTGCTTAGAAGTTACATCTCATTCAGAACAACTGTAGCCTGAACAAAATTACTCTTAAAAAATGCAAATGAACTGCAGTTTCTTTTCATTTTCCCCCTTTAACTGCAGTTATTCTGTCGCTCATGGATTTATGTAGCTTGGCTGCAGGTTTTAATTGCTGTTTGCATACACAGCGGTGTTATATCCAGGCACTAAAAGCAGATTTCCATTTTGCATCCAAACCTGAACCACTGCAGAAAAATTATCGGTACGTGTGCTTTGATACCAGCTACATCTTAATCTGCCCTTAGAGCTGCTGAGGAGAAAGGACTAACTATATTTGTTTTATTTTAAGCACTTTGTAAAATACCCAGTGAAGCAGAAAGGAAGCCAGCGCCAGGTCAGGGGCCCCACAGGATGCCGGGGCTCTGTTTGACTTTGCGGCTGGAAGGCATTGCCATAAAAACTTGTGTCGCTCCGCCGGGATGCGAAGAACGTCCCCACGCCCTGCCGGAGGGGCACCGGGAGGTGCCGCCCCGTGGGTTCGCCCCGTGCCCTGGCTTTGGCTTGGCTGCTGGCGGATGGGTGCCCCCGAGCCCCGGGGGCAGCGCGGGTGGCTGGGGACCCCCGCCTGCCGCCGCTTCGGTGTGCGGCTGACCCCGGCCGGGACGGCTGACCCCGGCCAGGACGGCTAACCCCGGCGGCCGGGCTCGCGCCGGATGCTAAACCGCGTCATTCCTCTCCAGCTCCACGCGCCAGCCAGGTGCCTTTCTTCCCGTCTTTTTTCTTTTTCTTTTTTCCCCCTCTTTCTTACTCCCCGGTTGATCAATTATTTAATACATTTCATCCCAGTGCAGAGCTCCCTGAAGTGAGTTGTTTTAAATTAAATACATTTCTCTTTGAATCAGCTTGAGTCCCTGGGAAATTTTTAGCTCTGCAAATGAGCTCATTTGAATTTTTGAGGTGTACCTGAAGCTTGCCTGTGTGTTTTTTCTTTATTTTTATTATTTCAAATCTCATTCCACTTTGTTCCAGGTTCAATCTTTTCCCTGCAGCAGTGCCCTGTGCACTGACTTATCTGAATAATTTCAAAAAGCGCGTATTAAAGGGCCCAACATTAAATTTCCTCAGAGAATTGATGTGGGTTAACCGTCTGTATCTTATTGTGCTGGCTTGTTTGGAAGGCTTCTAGCAACCATCCATTATAGTTACAAGGCTGAATGATGACTACAGTTACACTAGGAAAAAAAGGGAAAAAAAAAAAAGAAAAGCATTTTCTATGAATAACTGCACCAGGGTATTTAAAACACTATTGGCTGCACACTTTCCAGGCAGCCTGTGCTGAGAAATACATTTCTCCCTTAATTACATTTATATTCCTTGTATGATGTGGGCTTTCTCTAATCCTCTAAATACGTTTGGAGGAGACAACAAAAATACATACATCACACTACAGATTGTGGCTCCCAGTATGCAACCACCCCTTCATCTTCCCATGCACACAGATAGAAAAAGGTATTTTTACAGCTGTGATATTAGCAGAGAACAGCCTCGGTTCACCTTCCCTGTCACAGCAGGGAGAGCTGCAGCGGCCGGGCAGAGAGCGTGGGAGCTCCCAGGACACGGCTTCGCCGGTGCCGGCTGAAGGCAGCGGCACGGGGAGCGAACAGACCCGGAGCGAGGGTCTCTGGGGGGGCGGGCAGAGCTGGCCTGGGGTTACGGCTCTGCGCATCTGCCCGGGTCGGGAGAGCCGCTGGCTGGCAGCGGGGGTTTGACGGCAGCCCCAGCTCCAGAGCATCCGCACTCATTTTTTTTCTCTTTTCTACACGGAGGGAGGCCGGCTCCACCGCACGCTGCCCGGGCTGAGGGGTTGAGGGGTGCGCAGCCGCTGCAGACCCCGTGTCCCCGGGGCCGCGTGCTCTGCCTCCTCCTGCCCACACGGCGTGGCGGGACAAGCCCGTGCAGGAGGCCGATCCCACCAGCAATCCCCCTGCTGCTGACGGCAACCCTAAAGGGTAGCGGACACGGACAAGCTCAATAAAAATGATGTAACGGGTAAGTTACTGTGCAACTCCCTGGGATGGTGGCGGTGAGTTTCTCGATCCTGCAAGCAGGCAAGGGCAGCACCAGACTTGTAGAGCTTTTAATGCCGAGGTTACTGAACAACCTGGAGACTTTTACACAGTCTGTGCCCAGGAATGCCAGGGTGAGCTCCGTGCATTCCCCTCCGGAGCGAGGTGCCGGTTCCCGCCGTGCCGTGGCTCTTTGGCAGCAAGAGAAGCAGCCAGGCGGGGCTGCAGACGGGTGTTGCGGTGGCACCCAGCCTGCCCCGAGCTCTGCTCTCACGCCAGAGCCACCGGGCAGCTCCCCAGACCCCCCAGCACTTGTGCGCAGCCGTTCCTGCGAGCCGGTGGAAGCGGAGTCCCCAGCCCCAGGGAGCAGCCCAGGGAGCGTGCCCCGGCCGGCTGCGCTCCTCCAGCCCCCAGCCCCGCTCCCAGGGCGCCGACCCTGCACCCCCCGCCTTTGCTTCCTTTGGGCACGGTTTCAAGGAGACAATAATTCAAGTACTGTAGGCCGAATTCCTGTACCACTGTACATCATTTTAGCTGTGGAATAACTGCATTATCTCCCATGGAGACAGTCTCTGAGCAGTGCAGCCAGGGAGCAATTTGGCAGCATGTGTCCCTATGTATTTTATCATACCCAGCATGGAAATAATCTTCTCCCAGGTCTGTAGGAGAGGAACACTCCCAAGCACGGAAGCTAAGCTGCTTTGCCGTGCTCCCAGCAGCCAGCTGGGTCTGTGCGGGGGACAGTTCGTACCCCACCAGCTCCCCCGGGGGAACACCATCGCGCCCCTCTGCTGTCCCCGCTCTGCCAAGGGGGTGAGCTCCTCACCGCTGTGATACAGGTCTGTTGTCACAGGAACAAGTTCTTCAAAGGACAATTTTCACTAACTTTTAAAGTTGGCATTGAAACAAGATATATAATTTATACCCGAATCTGATCCTTTATAATGCACATGTACAGTCCTTCAAACAGCAACCGGCTCTCACTCGCACGGGCTGAACGCTTTCACCCAGTGCTGGAAACGACACTTTAACCCATCAGGGCAGTTACGCGCATCCTGGCCATGTCCCTCCCGTCCTTCAGCTCCGGTTCCTGGGTCTGGGGCAGGGATGTGGTGCCTTTGCACTGCAGGGAGTGCTGGTTCTAGGCCTTTTCTGAGGAATGTCACCATCTAACCCTCGAACTGTTCCAGGCTCTTCACCTTCTCTGTTCTGCTTTTGTTAGGGGAAGTGGCTGCACATATAAAAGATCCAAGCCGTAAAGAATGTGAAACAACTGAGGTGACAGTAAACATTCCTAAGCCTACATCAGCAATCAAATAAGTTGGTACAAAAGTCATTGGCTGGGATTTTCCGGGGAGGCTACAGGCAAGACTCGGGCAGCCAGTACAGAAAGTGTGACAGCCGGGGAAGAGCAGAGTCTGGATGATGTGCAGGACCACGTCTCCCAGTTCCTCATGCTTTTTCTTGCTCCACTGCCAGAGCATTTATGAATGGGAAGACATTTCCAATATGAAATTGCATGTGGGAAAAGTTTATTATTTAAAGAAATGTCAGCACAAGGAGATATCTTTCTGCTTTGTTGGTTTTGGCAAAGGACTGTGGGGATGTTGTGGAACATCAGGGTGATATTTCTCATGCAGAAATGTTGAAAAGAAACCGCACGAATAAATCCTGGTGTTTTAAGCAGAAAGAGAAGGACGAGAAAGCCACCACCTGCCCCCTCGCTCGGGCATCCGTGGTGCAGAAGCCAGGACAGGCAGGGCCAGCACCGGCTGCAGCGATCACAGCTGCCTTGGCCGGAGCTCCCTGTCCCACCCTCAGCGGGCAGCTCTGGAGCGCTGCGCTCGGAGAGGGATGGACCGCCACCCCTTATAAATGCTGCAAACACACTGGAGAATCCAGGAGAAAAGGAGCAAAGGGGAAAAATAGCGGGAAAATAATCCCCAGTGTGGCAGAAAGCACGGCAGCTCGTAGGGCAGCGGTCCCGCGGGAACCGCTCAGCGAGCTGCGCACACACCGGGATCAGAGCTGAAAATCCTGTCAGGACGGGAGAACACCGAGGGGGTCTGGGGGAGCTGTGGACCCTGCGCTTCCACGGTGCTCGATCAGACCAGTGAGCCCATGAGCCCAGCAGGAGCCTGTTTGTTCTAACATCTGCATTTGGGTCTCACTTCCGTGGAAATTTTTTCCAGGAACGACTCCAATACCTGTTTTTTGCAGGACACACAAACCCAGCTGTCTGCCTGAAGCTCTGCCGCTTTTCCCTTTCCCTCACAACGAGCAAGACAAGGGTTAACAAAAGCAAAGCCAGGCAGGTTTACACTGAAATCCCCCCTGCAGATCCCCAAACAAAAGCTGCAAAAATGCCATGAATAAATTTCTTCCTGTTTGGCTGCCTTTCCAGTGTTAAATGGACTATTTATGTGCTTTTGTTACCCCAGCAGGCAGAGAGGTCTGGTGTGTTTGCAGAGCGAAGGGAGTTCAGTCTGCCTGCTGCTGGGGTGTTATTTCATTTTAATCATTACTAGTTTAAAGACCCAATAATCACAGGTAAGCCTGAGCGAACTCTTGTTAAAGCCACCGGGCAAATAACCAGCCCAGCGCCGGTGGCTGCCCCGACGGGCTCAGCCCAGCCAGGGACCTGACAGGGCTTAGAAATTGCTTCCGTCTGCTCTGCTGCTTCCCGACGCTCGAGGAAATGCATCTTTTGATCCGCTAACAGTCAAAACTGAACTGTCCAATTGAAAATTTAGAACGGGCTCATTTCTTTCAAACAGAATAATTTGCAGTTTGTTCGGAGTTTTTAAGCCAAGCTGTTTCCCTGCTTATTATCTGAATTTGCTATTTAGATGAAAGAACGGCCTCCTTTGTTCAACAGCAGCTGTGGGCTTACTGCTGCAGCTTATTCTTGACAGGAGGAAAGACCAAAAACCAGAAAAATATCCAACACAGAGCTCTGCCTGCAAAGGGAATTGCCTGCGCCCATGGTTTTTGGTGGATGTGTGACCTCCCCATGCGTACAAAGGAGAGAAGGAGTATGAAGCTATTGGGATTAAAATGCGACAGCCTGGGGTGTCTCGCCTCCACCTTACAACGCTGTCAAAACCAGGCGGTGATGGGCAAAAGCCTTTTCTGGGTGACGCTGGTCATTTGGTTGATTCTGAGGCACCACAAGGACCATCTGCTGCCAGTGCTGCCAAGGTGGGCGCGAGCCCCGGTGCGTCCCCCCCACCGGGTGCTCCCGCTCCCTCGGGGCTTTTCCCCCGGGACCAGGGGATCGCTATTTTGGAGGCAACTGTGGGCCCACGGTGCAGGATCAGTCCTTTGGGATGGGGATCGAAAGGGCTTTGTCATCGCTGTGGCGTGTGCCATGCGGGTTTCCTCCTGAATGGCAAAAACCCCGTTTCCCAAAGAACGAAATCTATGGTCCCTTCTCAAAACGCCTAGAAAAGGGAGTGTAGCTCATGGATGGGGAAAAAAATGCCTGATGTGTCGTTTTATGAACATACTTTGGGAGAAAGAAAGAGGTTACTTTCAAATAATGAGTTTCATATTTTGATAACAGGGGCTGTTAATTAGCTCTGGGTGCCGCTGCTGGCAGACGTCAGCTGTAACAAGAGTGTGAAAACTTACACTTCTGGAAGTCTTTTAATAGCCTCTTTCATATGACACTTGGGAGGAGGGTTTGTGCAAGGAGTCACAGCGGTCTCAAAGACAATCGTCTCAAAACCACAGAGAAAGAGGGAGGCGGGCAGCACGGGGGCTCCCGCAGCACAGGGCCCCTCCGCGCCGCGCCGGGCAGCCCGGGATGCTCTGCTGCTGGGTCTCGCGCCGACAGCCTGGCACTCCGGGACCACGCCTGGAAAATGAATGTATAGCGAAGGCAAAACCTCGGGCGGTGTTTCCCGTCGAGTATTTACCCCTGCACCCGTTTCTAGATTACTGCTCTTCCATGGAGCAGAGCTGGGAAGGCAGGGAGCGATCTTGCGCGATGGGCCCGTTGAGCGGGATTAGGAGCCAGCTCTCCTTCCCTGCTCCTCATCCTCTTACTGCTGAGCTCAGAAGGAGCCAACGGCCTTATTTATTTATTTATCAGTCAGTCATGAGCACAGAAGATGCCTTTGAAGCTCTCAGTTATCTCTCTGGCTGGCAAAGAAATATTGCACATCTTGGGATTTTATTCCTTTTGATCTCACTGCTGTGATTTTCACTACCGCTGCCAAGCCTCTTGCTCGGGCCTCCATCTTTGATGTAGGTTAACAATACCTTCCACAGCCCTTTGATGCTCCCTGTAATATTGCTTTTACATTTTTCAGCAGCAGAGCACGCCGCTCCCAGTGCAGGAGCGGGGCTGAGCCGCTCTGACCCCCCCCGAGGCTCCCCCCTCGCTGGCACCCGCGGGCAGAGCCCGGTGCAGGGTCCAGTCTGGACCAGCTGATGCTGCACGACACAGCAGGGGCACTGGTGAGGGGAGCGAGTGGGAAATAACCCCCGTTATCACCTGCAGGTAATGAGTTTTAGCAAATGCAGCCCTGAAGTCCGCACCTCCCACCCTGCTCTGCTGGGGTGCCCCCCGCCCCCCCTCCGCCAGCAAAGCCCCCGGCTCTCCTCCCTGCACCCCAGGGTTTGGCTGCTGTTGCCTGAGGGCACCCAAGAACATCTCCCCTCAGGTGTGCCAGGTCCCAGGGGAAGCTGCCGCAGGGGGATAACTGATAGCCACCCCCCGGCGCGAGCTACGCAGGGCTGCACCCCAGGACCCTGAAAGCGGGACCTCCATCATCCTTGAAAAACAAGCGCTCGGTATTTGCCCGGATGCTTAAGGGGAGTAGGACCAGGAGTCTTCTTTCAATGTTAAAATCGCGCACGCCGTGGCTTGCTCTGTGCTAATTGTTGCCACTGCTGAGCCGGGGTCACTTCTCCCCCTGTACAAACAGCCATTAAATGTCACCTGAGGAGTCCGTAACAACCCGGCTGCCTGCTACTTAATGCAGAGCGTGTCCTGGTGTGCCAGCTGGTGATTGATTCCACTTCCTTGCGTCAATATTTTAATGAGGACTGTGTTTTCAGGGTTAGGTAAATTTGAGAGGCGAGCAGTCATGGCAGGGAGCTACATGCCTGTACTTGGGAGCTGCGGCTCAGCCGGGCGTCGGCGGAGCCCTCAGCCTGCCGGGGGGGACCGCTGTGGGATTTCCAGCCCACCACACCCAGGGCAAGGCACCGAAGGGCTCGGGGCAGGGGGTGCTGGGCTCAGGGTGTCTCTGCAGCTCGTGGTTAGCAAGCGCCGGGCTCCCAGGAGAGCGAGCTGCCTGCGGCAGGGACCCTCCGTGAGTACGGCCGCGGGGGCGGGCAGGGCGGGGGGAGCTGGGTTCCCACGGCCGGCAGTCAGTGGCGATGCTCGGGCGATGCCCGCGTCCCGATCCTGGCTCCGCAGCTCTCAGCCCGCGCCTTGCTTAGCTGCCTGCCAGCATTAAGCCAGTGCTTAACGTTTCATCCGGCTGTACCCAGGCAGAGGTGCCGGTGCGGTCCGTGTCCGTGCACCAGCCTCTGGCAGTCCCCGCTGGGCTCCTGCAGCCCTTCTGCATCCCCGTTCCCAGCCTGTGTGGGGCCGTTGTGGCGCGGGCAGCGTCCGGCAGCTGCTGCCAAGGTCATAAACAGACACACGAGAAAACAAAAAAATGCCCAAATAGGCCCACAAAACCCAGAAAATATATGAGGGTGACAAATGTTCTCGGAGAAGCCTGTGATGATACGGCCAGTACAAAAGGGGCTAATTATGCCAAAGACTCCCTCCTTAGCTACCTTGGAAGGGGCAACGTGGTGACGGGGCTGCGGCGTCTCCTCGGACGCGCTGGTGTGGGGCTCGGGGACAGAAGCTCCCCTGTGCAAGCAATCAAACCGTGGGCACGCCACAACCAGGGTCCAGCTGCACACTGCAGCGCCTTGGGAAGCTGCCAAAGGCCTGGCCGAAGGGAAGCCCCGGGATCTCAGCGGGCTGAGCCCCAATCCTCCCGGCAGACCGCTGCCCAACCTACTCGACCATCCCATCTCCTGGCTTTGAGGCGCGGGCAGACGCCGGCAGCCAAAGGCGCCTGCACAGCCCGGCACGCGCGTCGGCCCCGCTGCGGTCTGGCGGCTGCGCGCACGGGGCTCTCTGCTCTCTCACCCTGCGGCGTGCGTGGTGGCTGGCGCTCGCTGCTGGCCGTGCACGCTGGGCTTCTCCCTACGCTTTTGTGGAACTTCTTGGTCTTTGCAACCGTGCAGCTACAGCGTGATTTTCAGTATTAATTAAGCGTGGTGCATTCATACAGGATGAAGTTTTTTGCTTATGAATAGGTAATTTGTAGACTGACAAAGCCATAGACTATTAGCATAATGTTGCAAATAAAACATGGCATAGGGTTTTTATGAGGCTCCTCCTTGGGGTCCTATGACCTAAATTACAAGAACGCTCCAAACACACAGACAGGAAATGCACAATAGAAGTTATTAAGTGTTCAGAGCAGCATTGCGGGCTGGTGACGACTTCGGATTTGTTTCAGGACTCCAGGCTGTAATGGGCTGGAGCGCCGCATGATTTTGCATGGCTGCGTTGAAGAGGTTTCAGCCTGTCACAAGCCTGCTATCATATCTGGTGCGCTCCCTCTCTGGTTGCCTGATGCCTTCACTTAAATTTAAGGTTTTATGTGGACTTGTGATTATTTTTTTTTTGTTTGTGTGTGTGTCCAGCTGCAGCAGGGTCGCTGCTTGACACGGGAGCACCTGCCCGTGGGGTGAGGAACCCAGGGAACAGGCTCCTTGGGGCGAGCCTGCGGGCTGCTGGTCCCGGCCGCTGGCACAGCACCCTGGGGGCTGCCGGGGTCTCGCTCCGTGGGGCAGCACCCTGGGGGCTGCCGGGGTCTCGCTCCGTGGGGCAGCCGAGTGCCTGGGCTGGCGGCCTCTCCCGCGGGGCGCCTGGGCAGGACGGGCTCCCGCAGAGCTGGCGCGGGGTGCGCGGGAGGCAGATCCCGACGGCACCGCGCTGCTGTGCCTCGCGGATAATCTCTCATGCAAATGCCCTCCTGAACGTTCTGCGGAGCTGGCTGATCTAATTGCAGGGATAAATAACAAACAGAGAGCGGGGAGAGGGAAGGGAGAGGCGGAGGCAAACAAAGGATGCGAGGGGCTGAAGAGCTCTGCAAGCACACACAGGTTTCCAGGCTGCCTTGCGATCTGTACTGATGCCTGATCCTTTCCAGGGTCTCACCAAGCTCTTTGCAGTCTGAAGCAATGAGTTTCTTAATCTAAGATAACACAGAGGGGAAAAAAACCCTCATGGAGACAAGAAGGTGGGCGCAGCGGGGCCCGGCAGGAGCAGGGCAGGGGCTGCAGCGCCAGCACTTTGGGCCGTGCATGTTTTCAGGGCTCGCTGCAGCTGATGTGCTGAGAAGGACCAAAGCGGAGGAGAATGGTGTATGATACTGTATGTGATAACTTCACAAAAATCGCTCCTCCCAGTGGGGAAATAACACTGAAGGAGAAGAAAGGCGGAGGGGGAAAGGTTAGAAGTTATCAGAGAAAACTGCTTTGAAGGAAAGTGTAAGTTTCCCCTCCAGAGGACTCAAAAGCATATTACATTATAACCTGATTAACGCAGGCCTCCTTAGAAATGCATCTGGAAATGGCTTTGAACTTTTGCATGGAGCATGATCAGCATACGCTGCGCAGTGGAGAGGGACAGGGATCACGGAGCTGGCTGGCTGGGGAGTACTTAGGCAGGAATTTAATTCCTCCAAAGGGAAGTTTAAGGCATTTCTCAGAGACGAAGGTTTGTTATCTCGCTCTTTTCCCATGCTCTCTCCAGAGCTGGCTGGTATTGCTGGGGCGTGGGAAGGGTGTGCAAGACACTGCTTCAAGTACCCACCAGGTACCCCTTCCTTATTCTCCATAACCTGTATTTTGACTCAAATGTGCCTTCCAGAGAGACATCCGACTTACCAGCTCTGCACTATTTCCCTCCCTCCGGTTGGCTTCATTTGTTTTGAACATTTACCCCATGAAAGCTGGAGTGAGAAACTCGCATCATCACTCGACTGCAGGGGCTGGGACCTTGGGAAAAGGAAACAACAAAACTGAGAACAGCATTTTAAAAATGGTTAGCACTGTGGCAAAGCTTGAAAAGCAGACTTCTGCCAGTTCTCCCCTTGCCCTTCCCTGCCACTGAGGAAGCCGCGTGCAGAAGCCAAGAAGCCATTTGAGAAGGACGAGCTGCGTGCCACGAAGCGTGCTAGATGGCTCGGGGAGTCGGGGGTGCCAGCCTCGCCACAAACAGGCGATACCAGCAGCTCTTCCAGCTCCTGCATCGCGGGGGGTTGGGCAGCCCCAGGGGAGCAAATCTCTCCCAACAGACATGCCAGGGAGCTTGAGGGGTGAATCAGATGTTCTTGTGCCTAATGAGACTGCTCGAGCAGAGCAGTGTCAGCACATCAAGGGCACTGCTGACCCTAGAAACAGGCAGTGAGCATGCTTGGATTATTATTACCTCTATTATTACTTCGCTTTCCTAGTGCTGCTCCTATTTAAACCCCTGAATCAACATCGGACCATTCATGCTATGCCAGGAGACCTTGTGTGCATCACTGGGCTCCTCCAGCCTGTCTGCTGCTGCCTTCCCCACGTGCGGCCATACCTGTGGCTGTTGCTTTTCAAGCTCTCCCCTATGAGCAATCCAGGCAGCTGGTTATTAGCTGCTGCTTAGAAAATTGCTGTGTTTGATTAGTGAAGTTAGGCTGGAACTTCACATCAGTATTGTTCTTGATCCAAAACAGTCCCGGTTGCCTTCAGGCTGGAGAAGGCTGTCTGGGACTCAGTCATGCAGGATGGAAAATAAAGAAAAGCCTGGGCTGCAGTCTCTCATTAGATAGAAACCTTTAACAAATGTCTGTGCTGCGCTGCTCAGAAAGGCCACGCAGCAATACCACAGCTTGCATACGCTGCGCTTGCACATCTCCAAAAGCGAGAAGACCTTAGGGCTGTAGATCATGTGAAATTAGCAGCATGAGCCCCTGTCAGTCTGAATAGGTACAGTTAATCTTGCAGAAGTGACAGGCTGTTGCCTTAGCAGGTCAGGTGGTAACTGTAAATCTCTGCGGGAGAGGGACTTCCAGCATGGCCGGGTCAGGCGCTCGGGGCTGGCTAAAGGCCACGCCGGCTGCTGCGCGGGTTTGCTGCGAGGTGCCCAGGCTCCGTGCGGGGACAGCGGCTCTCCCTTGCACGGCCACTGGTCCAGCCGCTGGAATGGGAGGGAGAGGGGTGGAAGCAGGAGTCCTGTGCTTTTCTGACAGTAATGAAAGGATTTTTGAAATGCTAAGGGTGTGGGGGGGGGAAGAGGTCTTGCTTGCTTTTGTTTCGGAAGCTGTTAACGAGCTGTGGGGCTCTGCAGCCCTGGCACTGGGCTGTTCTGCATCGCCGGGCTCCTCCAGTTATTTCCAGTTTAAAAAAGAGAAGAAAGCACCCTGGCAGTGCTAGAAGCCAAAAGTGTCTGGAACAGCCCACCTGGACCAAGGCTGCTGTCCTGAACAGCCATCCCTGTGCTGCCCGTGAGCTGCCTGCACCTGTGCCCTGCCAGCTCGGGGACAGGGTTTCTCGCCCAGCATTCCTGATGGCAGTGCATCGGGACAGGGGCTCAGCTCCTGAACACCCCGTCCCGCCGGAGCCTGTACCCCCATGCCGCTCACAGCCCGGGCAGGAGACGCGGTGCCTGCCTCCAGCGCGCGCCTGCCTGCAGCGGGCAGCTGCCTGCAGCAGCCGTGCAGGCATGGGTCGGGGCCGGAGCCTCCTGGTCTCCGTGGGGCACGTCGGGTCACGCAGGGAGAGCAGGCTATACGGGCAGCCCTGGAAAGGCACAGAGTTTCCATTTGTCATTTTAACCATTAAAAGTAGTGTTTTCTTCAAATACAGTCTTACAAGTTATTCATTTTAATTTGCTACATCCTTGAAGGTGAATTTAATACCATTCATACATTTTCATTTATAAATTTGTCAGTAATAAGAGTGTTGGCACATGGGAGAAAGTAACTGCATAATTGCAACTTACACGCTTGTCTTACTGAAAAACTGCTAGCTCAGGCATCGTCCGCGCCTGTGCGTCATGCATGAAATTGCAAATAGAATTTAATTTGCCCTTGTATCCTGTAGGATCAGCTTAAAATGATTAATGCAGGAGAGAATGTTGTCAAGATTTTATTCATTACAGTCTCGGAGGACTGCAGTGCAAAACCATCATGTATAACATGGTAATGTATAATATGGAGCTTTCTGAACTGCTTTCTTATGGCAAACAATCGTATTTCTGCTCTTTAATTCCAGTGCTGAGGCAAGCGGGATTCATCCCTCGCATGTTGCTGTGATCTCCTGGACAGCTGGAAATGTAATTTGTCTAAATTTAGAACATTTAGAGCTGGTGTCTGGAGCGGCGCTGGAGCAGGTAATACCCCGGGAACCAGGAGGTGTGAGGGTGGCTGTCCGACCTGCGGGAGGGTGGCGTTACCCGCTCCCATGCCAGCCGAGAACGGAGCAGGCTGAGACAGGGAGAGCTCCAAAAGTTTAGATTTTACATTTTGCTCAGATAAGGTGTCAAAAACACGCGTGGGTTTCCTTTGCCCCACGCATCGCTTGGGGAAAATCCAGCTCCCGGCAGCAAAGCAAGCATCCCCACAGCGTGATGGCTCACGTGGAGCCGGGGGCAGCGTCCCACTGAGCACCCCCTGCCTGCGCCCGGCCGGGGAGCTGCCCGCGCACGAGTCCCCGCTCAGCAGAGCCCGCAGCCAGGCTGCCTGTGCCCATCCCCGGGGCGTCCGGGCTCCCAGAGGGGTGGGCACAGTGCCTCGCGTGAACCACGTCCCGGCGAGGTGGCTTGTCAGTGCTGCGGATGGTTTGAAGGCAAAAGCAAGCAGTGAGAGCTCTTGATGAGGGTGTAATTAGGAGGCTCAGTCCTCCGTGAGCATGGCTGTTGGCTTCTCTAGCCCTCCCTTCCCTCCATGGACTGCAGAAACAGTGTTTGGCCAAACCCAGGGTCATCCTCAGCACTAAAACGCGGTAGGTGGCAGGAGCAGGGGTGCGGGGCAGTTCACCATGTGAGCAGACATCAGGCTTCGCGGGCTCGTGGTGCCGTGGCACAGCCTCCCCGCAGAGCAGGCAGCGGCTCCTGGCCGAGGGGCCGGCAGGAAGATTGCAGCAGCAGCAGCTTGTCCAGCGCTGCGGAAGTGCAGGGAGGTGGAGCAGGAAAAATACCGGCAAAACCCACAGTTAAATGGGAAAGGGCAGCCAAGGCAGAACTGTGGGACTGGAGAAGCAGGGCTATGGAGCCGGGTCTCGAGAAAGCAGCGGGGGGCGATGAGCAGCGCCTGGCAGCCCAGGCACGTCTTACGTATGCCATGGGCCGGTCTCTGCCTGGCTGAGAGGTGTGCTCCCCGAAGGGGCATGGCCCGCGGTGCCTGCTGGGGAGGCGATGGGGCGTGGGGGGCAAACGGGACTGGACGAACCCCAGCTTGCAGCTCTCTGCCAGGGCAGCTCCGTCAGCCGTCATCGTCTGCTGCGCGGGGCTGATTTGTCCCAGCGTGTTCATTATTTGAAGTCTGCAAGTGTTTTTAAAAAGGCCTCCGAAGAGGGACGTGTTCTTCCGCTGAAACTTCTCTTTCCACTGCTGACAAGTAGCCGGTAAGAAAAACACCTTTCTGCTCCGTTGCCACTGGGCTAATTGGCTTAACATGGTGAGAGTAATTATTGGATTGTTCTCTTTCAAAAATCACTTTAGTGATGGGTTTGTGAGGAGGTTATGTCTTAGAAACTGTTCTAATCAGAACAGTAATTGAGGAACGAAATATGGGTTGTGATTATGTTATTGAAATGGATTGTCCGGTAATTATATTAATACAACAGAATTACTGCAGATCCCATGTAAACTGCAGTTGAGAGCGTTCCTGTCTCAGGGGAGTATCCCCTCCTGCCTCAAAGTTAATCACTGCATTATTAAAATGAGAAATGACTCTCCCAGTCCTCCGAGTGAGAGGCGAATGTTCTTTTTCCCGGCGCAAAATTCATTTTTACCTTTTGATTTCTTGTTGGCTGATCCACCACCAAGCCTTGGAGCAAAAGCTCCAGCAGAGCGACGAGACACTGGTCCTTTCCCCCTGCCTGTGCCGCCACGCGTGCGATCCCGAGGCGGGCAGGTCCATCCCGATCCAGCGGGATGCACAGTTTACGCCCTGAAGCTGCAGGTTAGGGGATTCTCATACAGCAGGCTTTACTGATGTAATTACAGAAGCTGCTTAGCCAATTCAGCCTTCAGAGCACGGCATGGACACCTCAAGCTCAGATCTCCAGCCTGCGCTTTGCTGCTTGCGTGCGTGGCAGGGACGGCGCCTCACCCGTGCAGCCGGGGCTGGCACCAGCAGCGTAGCAGCACCGTTGCTCACGCAAACCTCCCCCGCGGAGAAGCCGCCCGTCCCCAGGATGAAGAGTTCCCTCTAAGCGCATGTTTTTGGTAGATGAGCAGGTACCTGTAGGGTGTAGATCGGGGGAGCTCAAATGATGACAGTTAGGTGGCTGGGGTGTAAATCGGGGTCCCCTCTTCAAGCTCTCTAGGCACCCCGGCCGTGCCTCAGAGGCGAGGGCTCTGCGTGCCTTTGCTGATCCAGCTGCAGTGGTCATGACAAGTGGGCACAACGTGCTGGGGGCTTCTGCCCCCGTGCCCAGCCCCCGGCAAGCAAAGGTGGATGTCCTTACACAGCCTGTGCCTGCCAGCGCGAACACGTTTAAAATGCGTCTCAGTTTGGTAGGTTCCACATGTGCATTAATTTAGAAAACTGCTGCAAGTAGTTATTCTGCCTAATCCCCTTTGCAAGCCTTATGCCAGATTTTTGTAATTAATTATTAGCAAAGAAAAACGCATCAGGCTTGAAGAAGCCTACTGGACCTCCTGGAAGGAGCACGTGGACTAAAGCCTTATTGGTTTAGCTGCCAGTCGGAATGAGATAAATCAATGTTAATTTCATTGTATTACAACAACATCGATTTCCTATTAAACAACAGACAAAGCAGGTTATGGCTTTAGGAAAGCTATTAGGAGTTAGAGAACGTTTTTTATCAGGAATAAATGGGAAATTAGTGGTTATTACTGCCGGGTCTGGAGAGCCAGAGGAGGAGGAAGGTATTGTATGGGAGGTGAAGGCGAGTGAGGGGGCAGAGTCAGGCCCAGCAACGCCAGGCACAAATGTCCTGGCAGAAACCAGCGCAGCGAAGGACACTGCCTGGGTGGGGGGGCGGGGGCGCGGGAAGCGCCTGGCTGCCGGGCACAGGGTGCCAGCACCCGGACGAGGTTCGGGCGCAGGGATGCTCCGGTCCCTCCCGGCCCCGCTGCCTCTGAGCGGGATCGGCGCCCGCATCCTGTCCCTGCACCCTTCTGGAGAGGGGCTGCTTGCTCTGCCATTTGGCCTGGCTTCCTGTCGATCATCGGGTGAGAGTGCCTGGGCTATCACAGCAGAAAATCACTGAGGGATTTAATTACGGAGAAAAACCTCCCTGCAGCCCGGGAGCTGGGCGGCTGCCTGGCTCCATAACGTGCCGCCTCCAAAGGGTTAAACTGGCAGCTGCCAGGGGCCTAGGATTAAGATAAATAATTATTAACTGAATCAATACTGATAAAGCAACTGAAGTGAAGCGGTTAGCTTATTGACTCCTGGAGTGACTTTTAATGCTTCTTTCCAAAGTGAACGCCACGTCGTCTCCCAGCCATGTGAGCATGTGGCACAGCCCGGGAAATGCCTTTATGCCACGGAAATTGTTCTGCATCAGAGGACAATAAAATGAGGAAACAGAAGCAGTAATGTCTGCTGTCAATTACCAGTGACAAACTAGAAACCAACTCAAACTACTATAAAGTGGCATGGAAAGGAAAACATTTTTTATTCCCCCAATCAAATGTTCACGCCCTATTTTCTAGGCACGTACACCAACAAAACGACGTTTTAGGTACTGCTTGCTGAACGAGGCAGTGGCGGGTCGAGGGTCCCGGTCCCACCGAGCTCAGCCCGGGGATGGGGTTATTGTGGGCGTGGAGGAGGGGCTGCGAGCTGCCGCAGCAGAACTGCGGGCAGACCCCCAGCAAGAGCAACTCAGCTCAGAAAGGGGAAATTCTGTTGAACCTGGTGACATTTGCTTTGTGAGCAAGTTCAGAGTTTGGCTAAGACCATGAACTGGACGTGCCCCAGCTCTGCAGCCTGGTTCCAGACGACATGAACGACAAGGGGAAGGAGGGGGATTCCTGCCGGATGAGCAGGACAGAGCATTCCGTATAGCATTAGCTCAATCCACTCTCTGCAAGAAGTGGATGAAGATTAACCGTAACGGGGATCAGAGCTGAAATTTCTGCGTGTTACACTGAGCTACAGTGCTGCGCTGTGCCAGAGCAGTCTGTGGGCAGCCCAAAAGGCCTCGGATTGCAATAATCCAATTTAGGGAAACCAAAAGCATGAATCACAGAACACCAGCTACAGCAAAAGCATCTAGGTATGAATGAATGGGAGCAGTGTTGGCTGGGTGATGAAACCAGCCTGGCAGGAGCTGAAACAGGATGCTGAAAACCGAGCTGTCATTTTTCTCAATTTAAAAAAATGCAGTTATAAAAGCTAGGCTTCTAGGCAAATATAGTCAGTGTGCTTGGGAGGTAATTTGATCAGAGCCTTCCCCGCATACAGCTGCTATGTAAGGAGCTCTGAGTACCCAGAGGACGGTGCTGCTCTTCGCTTTCTCTTGCTCCCGGCTCAAATTCCTGTTGGTTTCTGCACGCCGGCCGTGAGCTGCGTGCTTGGCTTTTACCCTCTGCTGCTGCAAAACAAAACAGAAATCACTGATGGTCATGGACACCCAAGCCTGAGAGCAGTCTGGGAGAGATGGCAGCACGTGGCTGCTGGGCATACGGAATTGCAAAGCTCGGTGAAAAATCCTCCCGAGGTCGTTGTGCTTCCAGTGGGAGCTGCCCGGTGCTCCCCAGCCCTGCCCGGTGCAGAGGAGAGCACGGCCGCTCGCCGGTCCCCGCGGCCCTCGCTCCTCTTTTGTGGCTTTAGGAATGCCGGGCTCAGTGACACGTGGTGCCCTGAACCGCCTCGGGATTCTTGACTTTTTCTGAGCCATTTGTCGCACATCCAAGATGTAAGGCCCGATGTCGGTCTCCAAAGAGGACAGACAGCCCGGAGCTGTAGCAGCCCCACATGCTGGGAGAGTGGGGTGAGCTTCTCCTCCCTCCCTCTCCCCTCCCCTGGGGTTCATGCCTTTTGTTTACCCTGTAAACACTCTAAGGCTCTGTTTTAACCCAACAGGGCTGCTAGTCTAACAAATATTTCCCTTCTTTGCTTTTAAAGCTCTCTGAGCGAGCCAGAGGCTCTCAGTCTCCGTCTGCAGCTCCGCTACGAGACGTCGCTGTTCCCTGTGCACAGCAGCTCATTGGTGTGGAAACCAGCGCGTGGGAGCGACGTGCAGGTAGGCCGAGTTCTCTGCTCAACTCTGAAATACCGCAGCGAGAGCAGGCAGCACGAAGGGACTTCCGCTGCAGATGAGTCACAGGTGCCGTCATTTGTTGGCCCGGTTGCTCGCTTTGCCAGGTCCACAGAGGCATCAGCTCTTTGCATGTAGCTAGGATAGACCTTACATTCATTTATAGAATCATAGAATCATAGAATCGTTTAGGTTGGAAAAGCCCTTTAAGATCACCCAGTCCAACCATTAACCTACACTACCAAGTCTACTCTAAGCCAATCAAGGGTAGACCAGACTGAACCATGTCCCCAAGTGCCACCTCTGCCCGTTTTTTGAACACTTCCAGGGGTGGGGACTCCCCCACCTCTCTGGGCAGCCTGTTCCAATGCTTGACCACCCTTTCCATAAAGAAATTTTTCCTAATTTCCAACCTAAACCTCCCCTGGCGCAGCTTGAGCCCATTTCCTCTCATCCTATCGCTAACTACGTGGGAGAAGAGACCAACACCCCCCTCCCTGCCCCCTCCTGTCAGGCAGCTGTAGAGAGCGATGAGGTCTCCCCTCAGCCTCCTCTTCTCCAGGCTGAACACCCCCAGCTCCCTCAGCCGCTCCCCACCAGCCCTGTGCTCCAGACCCTGCCCCAGCTCCTCTGCCCTTCTCTGGACACGCTCCAGCACCCCAATGTCCTTCTTGTGCTGAGGGGCCCAAAACTGGTGCTGCCCTCCAGTTTCTGCCTTGTAAAATTTTGTCGAGTACTGAGAGTTGCAGCCATGGCCCATCAGCGCTCTGCCGCCTGCCCTCCGCTTTGGGTGCCTGTGCTGATGATGCTCCTCAAAGACGCGGGTGCTGGGGCTGGTGAAGCCTCTTCCAGGGACAGCAGCGGAGATTTGCAGGCGCAGCGGGAGCGACAAGCCTGCCTTGCTGGGGAGTTATGGCCCAGGCCGGCGAGGGGAAGGCGGCAGCCGCAGAGCGGCCAGCCCCGGGGCTGGGAGCTGCAGACCCCCAGCCAGGGGCGGCGCGGAGGTGTCCTCCACCTTGCCGCTCTCCAGCCCCCGCTGCGGCGCGCGCAGAACGGTTCAGGCTGGTTTCCCACAACCCGACACGCCGCTTGCTGCCTTATATGCCTTCACGGGGCCAATCCTCTTTGCCTTCCGTGCCCTCGCTGGGAACGGCGGGCTTGGCGCGTTGGGGGATGCCGTGGTCAGAAACCAGAGGCCGAGGCAGCGGCAATGCCAGGGAAAGATTACCATCCTCCGCCGGCTCCGCTGCCATGGCCGCCCTCGGTGAATTATTTGTCTGAGGTTACATAATGCAGACGTGTTATTCGGAGCTTAGCAAGGGATTTAAAAAAAAAAAATCAAAAGAGGGATGAGGAGAAGACACAAAAACTGGAAAGAGAAAGACTATAAAAGAGCAGGGAATGAAATGGGAAGACAAAAGATCTAATTACAAATGACATTATTTGCATTCTCATCAACTTAATTCAATTTTTTTTTCTTATTGCTTTAATCTTTGAGCTTAATTCAGTGGAACATAGTGCATGAAGGCGGCAATGAGATCTGCGCAGGGTTTGTTCGGGGCAGGCTGTGGTAGCGGGGCAGGCAGCCCCAGAGTTGTTTTTCTGTGGGCTGGATATATCTGTTCTCAGTCCTGGAGGTTTCAATTAAAAAAAAAAGGTGATAAAAATTCAGCATTCCTCCCTGTGCTTATGTGAAATGGAATCTGAAACAGCTCCAGCTTTGATTGGATACCCAGTGTGACCTGACATTTAATCGAGGATGGGAAAGCACAGGTATCTTAAAGAACAAGAGGAAAATAATTCTGACATTGTGCTCTCGATGAAAAAAATCGCATTTTTACATTACATCGTGCATTACATTACATTGCAAGTACTGAGGGCTACGTAAGTGTTGCTCAGAGAAACATATTTGGACTTCCAGAGGGAGCTTGTGATGCTTGGGGGGTTTGCAAGAATTTTAAATTAAATTATTAAGCAAAAATCTGGCCCAAAGCTCAAGGACTATATAGCATATCAATTTCTTTAAATTATTTGAAATTATGCTCGCAGTAGGCATACCACCATAATGAAGTAGTAATTAAATCTGAAACAAATTAAGTGATCTAAACAGCTAAAGCAACAAAACATGGGTAATGTCGCTCATGGGAAATAATACACTTGGCAACCGAACCAGTTGTTGTGTCTCCACTTCTCTCCTGCGTAAGGAGCGATTGACCTGAAGATGAGCTGGGAGCCCTGTTGCGTCCTGCCTTGTCGAGCGGCCAGGATCCCGCGGTACTGCAGGCTGGGATTAACCGCGGTAGCGGGATGCTGCCGGCACACGTCAGCCCGGAGGAAGGGTGCGGTGCCCTGCGCTCACGCGGGGCCCGAGCAGCTCTGGAGGCAGGCCCCGGCTCCCTCCGGGTCCAGCCCCGCTGCGCTGTCGGTGTTACTGCGCCAGTCAACGCCGCCGTTCTGCCCAGCGCTGCAGTGGTTTGGCTGCTCAAGTTCATTACTAAGACTCACCCGGGCAGCAAGCACCGGGCAGCTCTCCAGGGCTTGTATTTCACACCACTCAGCGCTTTCCTTGGGATATTTCCCTGCTCAGGCACGGATTTGCTCACCGTGCAAGTTCCCACGTGGCAGACCCACTGTCGCACTCACTGCTGCTCGCTGGGCATCCCTACCCCTGCCTCGTGCTGCCAGCAAGCAACGCATGACCTTTCATCTCGGCTCTCGTGGAAGCAGGAACATTCACATTTTAAATTACAGATATTTCAGCCAAATAGCCTATTTGTGTTCAGTCTTTATTATCATCTTACACTGTTTTGCAATTGACTAAAAGTAGATGCGGGTTTATTTGGGGGTATATATAATGCTGGGTACGTGCAGCCAACGTATCTCCATGCATTGATTTTTGGGCCAGCTCTGGGAAAGGCAATTCAATAGACAATTAAATTAGCAGCTACATTTGTCATTTTTGGCCCAAATGAGATCCTGAGAAGAAATTGCCCTGCTACCGGCTCCGAGTTCATCACTCTGCGAGGAATATTGCACGTTAAAGCCTAAGCTGAACTGCGTCTTCATCAGGCTGGGAGTCTGCCTGTGAACTTTATTCTCTCTGCAGATGATCCTAGCAATATACCTTGGAACAGAGTTATTGACTAGAACCAAAACAGGAAGCTGGTCCAATGTCTTCCAAGACAAAATTAGGCAAGACTTTTAATGTTAATGTCAGTATTTTCCTCTTGGTTTGCGTTACGACTATTTCTGCACCCGCTCTATGCCAGTGTAAATACTACATGAAGTAGGGGAGTCAAAGCAGAAACGGGGTCACATTTACAGTTCTGTGTACGATAAAAGCTAAGGGATTTCTGCACACCTCTGCTGATACCTTGTGTTGCATCAGGAAGGGCCAAATTCCATGATTTCAAGGTTGGTTTGCACAGGTGTGCATTTGCTATGCCCAGTCTTAAGCTTTTCCTTTTTGATCCCCATCCAAACCTCTAGCACCAAAGCCCACCTTCCCCCACCCCTTCGGACAGGCCTCCAGGAGCAGAGGAGAGGAGCCTGGGCTGCCCTGCGCCTCGCCGCAGCCCCTGGGGCTCAGCTGCGGCCCGGGGCGCCTGCGGGAGCTGCGTCTCCGCTGCTCCCCCCGGCCCCGCTCCTGCCACGGCAGAAACGTCCGCGCCGGCTGGTTACCAGCTGGCATCTGGGATGCTTTCACCTGCGGTAATTTATGGTGCACGTTGTACCAGAATGAAAGGTTTCCCGTCGGCAGAGCGCTGCGTTTGTGGCACGAGGGCACATGCAGGCTTTAAGTCTGATGATGCCTGTAGGCTCTGCTCTCCAGTCACCTCCGCGCCGAGCACACCGTCCTCCGGCCGCGTGCATCAAAAGGGACAACGACGGAGAAACTGCTGAAACATCCCCTGTCCCTGGGGCTCACAGCCAGCAGGAGAAACGTGCTTTGTGGCTAAGGTTTGCTACACAGGCTCTTGTGTCTTAAATGTTTTATATATCATTTTATTCCCCAGCGTTTACTGGCTGTGTTGAGCACAACCGTGCTCAACAATAATGCTCAGAAAACACAGATGAAAATAATGTTTCTGGTTACTACCAGAGCACCAGCAAGCAACAGCAAAATGTTTTTAGCCCTCATTAAAGCAACAAATAACCAGCTGAAAAAAAACCCAAGCCCTGAAAATCCCTCAAACGCACGAGCAATTGGAAAAGCTCTTTTTCTGTGCCATCCCTTGTGCTTCTGCTTTCAAAACCAAAAGTGAACTTAAAGCTCCAAAGCAGAGCCTGCCTAGGCAGAAGGGATGTAATATTAATATTTCTGCCTTAGCTGAACGTTTTTCTCCAAACTCCTTAATTACCCAGGTAAGCGCATAACCCAGCCTTTCTGGCTCATTGTACAGTAATACCTGCCATCTGCTACCGTGTTCCAGATTTGTGGGGGCACAGCTGCATGCAGAGTGCTTAGTGAAACAACTGCAAGCTTTTATAGATACTTATAACTTCTGCAACAATGAATCTGTTCTAATTAGCACTCGAAATAAATGTTTATGGTGTAGGAAATGACAAAATGTATTTATCACCAAGCTAATAATTCACCGTAGATGAAACTTCAGGCCAAGCCATACAACGTGAATTGAAATTATTCTTTCTCTGTTTCAGTATGTATATACAGAGATATTTGCCGGCAGTGTGCTAATTAAACCAAAGTATCCCGCGTAAGGCCTCTCTCATCAGGAACAGACACTGGCCATCAGCGTCTCGGAGCTCTTGTCTTTGTCTTCTGGTGATTTTGAACCTGGGCAGGGGCAGGTGAGAGCAGGTGAGGACGCACAGTGTCCGCAGCTCGTGGCCCAGCCCGCAACGCTCCCGCCTGGAGAAGCAGCTCGGCACGAACCTGCCCGACCACGGGCACCTGCTCGCCTGGGGAAGGAGCAGCCGTGCAGGCGGCTCCCCAGCGTCCTGCTCGGCGCGCCTGCAGAAATACAGACGGGAGGAGAAGTCTGTCCAGCCCGCCGGGGACCAGGCGGGCTCAGAGTGCCGGGAGCCCTTCGGGAAGCGCCGCGCACCCGAGCAAACCCTTCAGGACCTCATGCCGGCGGTCTGACGGGGGGCTCGATCGCTTGGCTCGCCTTCCTTGCATGCCTGGAAGTTTCCTTTCCTTTTCTTTCTTTCATAGCTGCTGCCTGAATTCGCTTTTGTTTTCACCACTGTAAGGGACAACAAGCCTTGACAGGGTGGGATTGATGGTGCCGCTGGGAGCCCGGCAGCCGAACAACCATGCGGAGCAGCCGGCAGTGGTGGTTTTTCAGGAGCTGTCAGCGTGATGGAGCGGCCGGGCAGGGATGCCGCTGCCGCAACACGGGCAGGGCGGCCAACGCTGGAAACGGGCTCTGCTTCTCCTGGTGGGTGCCAGCCCTTGGGGATCAGCCCCGGAGCGGGGCCACGGGATGGGGAGCGATTGCCCGCGGGCTCCCGCAGGAGCTGGGCAGAGCCCAGCCCAGGGGATTCGTTTTCACATCTTGTTGGCAGCTAAAGCGAAGGATGATTACGGTCCGGAGGGGCCCAACCCATCACGCGCGGTGGTTTGGGCACAGCCCGGCGGAGGCGATGGGGAAGGAGCAGCGCTGTCGCTTCTCTTCCTGCTCCGTTTGTGGCGGTTTCACACTGGCAGGTTCCTGCGCCGGCCGGGCTGCGCTGTGAGGATGGGCGGGAGGAGCAGCCAGAACGTCTGGGGCCTCTTCAGAAAAATAACGAAAGGTCTGTCCTCCCCTTCTGGTGAAAGCTTTTGTTCAGGATAAAACCACCGAGGAGATGTTTCAGCCGCTTTGGCAGGGGACATCGGAGCCAGGCGTCGTGCCTGCGGTGCCTGTGCCAGTGGTGCCCGTGCCAGTGGTGCCCATGCCTGCGGTGCCCATGCCAGCGGTGCCCGTGCCTGCAGTGCCCGTGCCTGTGGTGCCCGTGCCAGCGGTGCCCGTGCCAGCGGTGCCCGTGCCTGTGGTGCCCATGCCTGCAGTGCCCGTGCCAGCGGTGCCCGTGCCTGTGGTGCCTGTGCCTGCGGTGCCCGTGGTGCCCGTGCCAGCCATGCCTGTGCCAGCCATGCCCGTGCCTGCGGTGCCCGTGCCTGCAGTGCCTGTGCCAGCCGTGCCCGTGCCTGTGGTGCCTGTGCCAGCCGTGCCCGTGCTGGCCATGCCTGTGCCAGGGCAACCCCAGCTGCAGGTGTGCCCGCGCCGGTGGCAGCCAAGAGCCCGTGCCAGACCAAATCATGGGCATTGGGTGGCTGGGAACAAAGTGCCACCCCGCTCCGCCTTCTTCATCTCAAGTAATAAACCTTTAGTTTTATAAGAAAGTGAATCAAATAATCAGGTTTATTTTTTACACCTCAAGAACTCATATTCTCAGTCACAAACTTGGATAAATCACCTTTATTTCAATAAATCTAATGCAATTACTTTCCACTACTAGGAAAATTTTCTACTATTTCCCCTTGAAAAAGAGCCTATAACATGCCTGCATTCAATATCGCCACAAAATGGAAAGCTAACGTGATTTAGGGGAACTGAACTATTCCTGTTAAGTAACATTTTCCAGGTCTTGATTTCTCCTCCAATATTTCCTCTGTCAATTAGCCAAAGCAATTTCCGCTGACTAATAAAGCAGTTGGTTAAGCTTATTTTCCAGTCAAAACTCAGTTAATTTCAGCTAATAATGGTTGAAAAAAGAATTGATCAAAAGTATTTTCCCGCAGAAAATCAAACTGTCTGGCAGAAAATGAAGGGGCCTTTCAGCCCAGGTCCTCCCTTCTGAGGTTCCGCGTCTGATCAGGAGCCCCAGCCCACCAGAGACAAACAGCCAGTGCCTTCAGTGAATTCTTCACATATTTAATGTCAGCCATTGATACTAAATTGTGCTTTGCTTGACTGTTTGGTTGAATCAGGGTTTTACCCGACGGTTTTGGTCCTGCAGTATCCCAAGACCACAGACTGAAATGCAGATTGCAGAGATTCACTGCCAGCCACGGCCGGGGCAGAGCGCAGCAGCCACTTCTCGCGGTGCAGGGCAGTATGCGGATTTTTAGGGAAGAATATAAACGTTTCCAGCTTGAAAACCCTAAGTAATTTAAGGGAGCAATGCTGAAGCTTTCATTCTTTCTGTGTCTTGGATTGCCACCTGCGATTAGCAGAAGCGCCTCCGCTTTGCCTCCCTGCCAGGCGGCGGGTACGGATTCCAGCTGCTTCAGCTTTCCCTTGGCACGCGGGGCTGGTACGGCTCTGCCGAAGGGGGCTTTGCGGCACGTCTGCCGCGCTCAGACAGAGCGCACCGTAAGGTCGATTTAACCACGTGTTCTTATCATCGGTTAGTGAAGTACGTTGCTATTGATTGCTGATAATACCTTAGTGGAATTACTTGCTTGACAGAAAATGGCAGAAAGATTTTTTTAATGGTAATTACTTAGTTTTCTTTCCCAGATATGAATCGTAATTATTCTTTCCGTTTCACAATGTATGTCATGCACTCTGCTGGAAGAGCAGAAGGACGCAGAAATAAAGGCTTTAATTTATTGTACATTACATGTTAAGTTACCTTTCATGAATATTAAGTGGATGAACAGCTATAGTTTTGAAAACAAAAGTCTGGATTATTAATTTTCCTATTGTTCACTACTTGTCCATTTCATTTTTCCTCTCCATTGGGGTGAAAGTCCCGCAGCATTACCCAGCTCCCCCAGCAGAAATCACCGCTCCGTGCCGCTGGGCACGGCTTCGTGGGCTGTGCCCGGAGTCAGTATTCTGCACGGCGCTTCCCCGCCTGCTGCCTTCGCCAGCGGCTCAGAAAAGACTTCAAAGGAAAACTTCAGACCAGTAATCTGACTTGCCATCAGAATTTTTTAACCTTGAAGACATAACCCCACCGACGTGTGCCTGAATGCTAACGAGGACTGGGAGGAAAAAGCACCGCAGAGGGAGTCAAAACGGGGGAAAAGGCAGGGGTTTGGGGAAGTTCTCCATCAAGCCTCAGACACAGCCCCTGGGGGCACGTAAACTTAATGAACGTGGCAAATATAAGAGCTAAACCACAGGAGAAGTTAACAGGGACAGAGTGGCCCAAGCCTGAGATCCCAGCACAGCAGAGGCTCCTCCGGGATGACGGCCTCAGACAGAAACCAGAGGTGGAACAAGGTGACGCAGCGAGAGCAAGCCCTGGGACCGCAGAGGAACCCGCCGGAGTTCGGGCCCTGCTTTTCGAGAAAATTCCTGCGCTGTCATTCACAACTTCAGATGTTGTCTTGTGTGCTGGCGTTGTTGATTATATTTAGCTCTGCAATCGTGCACCATATTACTTTTTCAAATTTCAATCATAACATTAGGGTGTCAGCAATAGTCCTGAATTTTATTGCCACATCCACTTCATGGAGGCAGTTTGTCACTGCTTCATACAGAATTTCCATGGCACCAGCTTGGATTTTTATTTGAATGCACTCCATAAGCTTCTGAGATGGTAAGATCTTTACAGCACTACCAACATAGCCCAAATTCTCCAATAAACTGGAATATTAGCATTACTTTACTTTTTTCTGAAAGGGCCTCCTTGCCACAACACCGTGTCTATAGGGAACTTCTCTCTTTACTCCCTGCAAGCACAAGGATAACATAGGCTGTAATTAAATAGAACCGTTGTCTTCTGAGCCTGTTATCTTCTTATCGTGGTGTGACAGTCTCTATCAACTCATGCCTTCCTCCAGAAAGTCATTTATTTCCCTGTGCTCTGCCTCTAATGCCATCCGTGGTCCATAACTATTGCAAGAAATCGATTCGTGCGTGTTACTATTCCCTAAAGCAATGTCTGTGTAACTTCAACCCCAAAACACCACCAGATGGGGAAAGCCTCGGAGGCTAAGGGGTACAGAAAGCTGGGATTAGCTGTTATTTTCTCTTGGAAAGGAGTTATCTCATCCTAAGCCACATGACCATCATGTGGCAGGTTTGTCAGCACTTGCATGTCCTGAAGTTCCCTACAGGAAGATATTATTTCTCGTATGCAACATAAGCTCCTGAACAAAATACAGAATTACTTGGGAAGAGGAGGCAGAGTACAATTTAACAGCATTTTTGGAGGGAGCCGAAGTGCATGATTGCAGAGCTGGTTACCCCCACAGCTCAGAGCACGGGGCACAGGAATAGATTTCCAGGCAAGCCTTTTGCTGCTGTTGCTGCTGACAGCAATGAATTTTCATACTAGCCAAATGCAAATTAAATTGCTCTAATGAAAAGCAAATACAGAGGTTTTTGCACTGCTAACACTAAGTCTCCAGATAGGTAGTCCTAAAAATAAAATCTGTGCACAGTCATTACAAAAGCTATTCCCTCTTAAAAGAGAAAAATCCTCCTAAACTCCCATGAATTTTTAGCATCTTTCTCCAGAAGCCGCCTGCCCAGTGTTTTGATCTCTTCCCCACTCAGCCGCAGCCTCTGGTTTAAAATACTTTATCTGACTTGCACACCCAGGGTTGTGTGGGCTGAGGGAAGGCGGGAGAGGCATTGGTCCTCCAGGGCTCATTTGTTCAAGATTTACAATTAAATCTTGGCTGAACTGGGCTTCTCTGTGCACCAAGTCTCAGCTAAGGACAAAGTGTGCGGTGGCTCCTCCAGCCCCGTTCCTCGCAATGGCAGAGCACAAGCCTGTGCCAGCCCTCACTCCAGGGAAAGGACATCCCGGATTATTCAGGCATTACAGTTTAAAGCAATATTCCCACTGTTAGCTGTTAGGAAGGGCAGAGCAGAAAGCCAGGGCCTCGCACTCTCCTTGATGTTTTGCCTTTGACAGTTGGAAAGTTGTGAAGCTCCGTTTTCAAATAAACCCTATTTTCTCCTCAAAAGGAGATCGAGAAATTGTAATAATTAATCTTCAGCCAGACAGCATTAGTTACGTTACCAGGAGCAACCGCATTAAATTATACTTTACAGCAAGCAGCAGAAATAGCAGAAAGCCGGGGGGCTGGGAGCTGCAGGGGTGGGCAGTGGAGCACTGACGCTGCGTTGGCCACGAGACCTAGCCCAGGGGACCGTGGATCATCTTGGCTTTCCTCCCTGCTGGCGACGTTTTACACTCCACAGTACATTTGCTGCTAAGCAATTCGGTCTTTTGGCTTTGCCGAGGCTGGGCAGGCACGGTACGCTTTGCCTGCACTGGAAGAATCACTGGAAATCTTCTGGGTTCCCAGATCCTGTGTCTCCATCTTTCATTACCAACAGACACCGGCTTTTCTTCCTGATCTCCACCGGCTCACCGGGGCAGGATCCCACAGCCCTCGGCAGCAGCAGAGCGTGCAAGCGGCAGAGATGAGGCCAGTCTCCAGCAACGAAATCTGGGTTTGAGTTAACATGATTTCTTATTAGTTCTTTCCACGTGGGGATTTTATGACCAGACCTCTGACTTGCTCTAAACTCTACAGAAGAGAAAGGATGATTTCTGCATTGTGGACTCCAATTTGCCATCTCCCAGCAGCAAGCATCCTCAGCTGGGCCCGTGCTGCTTGCCCGCTGCGATCACACCGCTGCGTGCGTGACCTCCACCACCGCCCGGGCCGGTGGGAGCACATTCCCCCTCCTGCAGAGCCGTGATCTGGAGGCAGCTCATATAGCGGCAGCACGGGAATCAGGAGAGACTGTTTTCTTCATGCTTATTCCCCAACACCACCCCCAAAGTACAGAACTGCATCCCACACTGCAAGCATCCCAGCACCACCCATGTGTGTTTGGGTTAAATGAGCTCTGCTTGGCTGAGCGTTAATGAACATCGATCCCTTGAGAAGATTTTGCAAGAGCTGTCACTAGCAGGAGACACCTTGGTCATTAAAGCAGTTGCTTCTTAATGGGGTCTGAGGAAATGTTTAATGTTTAAAATGCATACCAACGGTCTCCAACAACCAAGTCATGGAAATGAAACTCCGTGCACTGCTGTTGGCACTGTTACCGCTGGATTAGCTTCTAGGGCTTGTCTAATGAGCAGACATTTCTCCCTCCTGTTGGCCCAGGGCCCACAGAAGATTTTATTGCATTTCATAAGATATCTGTGGGACTGTGCTACGTTTTCTCTTTACAAACTCGCTTAATTACACTGTACCTCCTGGCTTTTGCTGGGCTCCATTAAATGAAGCTGACCACGGCTGTTGACCCAGCAGCCGCTCTGGCAGGCAGCAGCCAAGCAGATGCACTGCATCCCTTTGTGATTGATCTCCCTGCCCCTTGCTAAGGTCATTGCTCCTGCAGCTTCAGCAAAGCCTTCTGAAGAGCAATTCGCACAGGTGGCCCTGCTCTCGGGATAGCATTGCTTTTGGAAGGGGATAAATGCAGATCTGCTTGGCTAATTTAATGCAATGGCTGTGAGGAGCCTTAAGCAGTGCTAGGGACGAGAGGCGAATGCCCCTAACACAACATAATTGCCTACCTTGAGGATGGGGTGGAGCACAGTCCTGCAATTAGGAGCAGATGGCAGTGGGAACATTGTTATTGCAGAGTATAAATTCTGCGGGGAAAGGCTATTTCACCTTTTTGGATGCAAGGTCTAGCATGGTGGTGTTCCTCAAGATGTTTGCGGTCTTCATGTGCTGCTGGGCTCAAATGGGGAGTTTTCATAATCTACAGCACTGATGTAAGTGACTTGTTTGTAAATGCTTGTGCAAGCTGTAAAGTTGTCTGTATTTCTTCTTGAGGGTTCAAGATCATGGCATTGTTTCACAAAACCTTTCTCTGATTGTTTGCTCCTCTGTTACAGTGTGGGGAAAAAAAGAGGGATTCTTATTGCACCTGCTGTCCAGATTAAATGCTTAATTGCCCAGTTAATACTGACTTGCTCGCCTAAATTTGACATGAGCAACTTCTAGGGGTGATACAGAGTTGGTGATGCCAAGTATCTGTTTCTTTTTAAGGAAAGTCTTAAAAAATATTCATAGCTGGGCTAAAAGCTTGCTCTTTGGGTGTTCTTGTGAATCCTGAACAAGAGAAGATTTCAGAGCAGTCCTTTTATTGCTCTGTTAGTGCTCAATCACTGAAAGAGAAATGCGTGAGAGATAAATGAGATCTCATCGTCTTCTCATGTTTCTCAATTTATTTTGTGGGGCATATTTCCTCACTCTTCTCTCCAGACAGCACTTTATCTCTGCTTTTCTTCCATTACATCTCTCCTATTTTTCATTTTTTTCCCTCCAGTTCTCTTTAGTTTTATCCAATGGCTTCTCAAGACCATCTGATTAGAAGCATAATAGATAAACTTCTTTTTCTGGAATACTTTCTGGTGAGGTCTTAGGTTTCAGGCAGCCGCTGCTGTGCCTAGGGACCCAACTCTAAATCATTAAACAATTACAAGTTTGACTGAAAGAATATCAGAACTTGAGATTAATTTTCCCAGCACTCCTGGGCAAGTGCCTCCAGACTGGCTCCCTGCTCGCCCACGGCATCCTCCCCGCCGTGCCTCGGGGCAGGGTGCCCACCCAGGGGACGGTGTTTCTGGAAAGCCCTGGAGATGTCCTCAGGGGGTGGAGGAGACCTGGTGGCTTCCCTGGCAGCTGGCTGGCTTCAGGTGGGGCTGGTTCAAAACTTGCTTTCTGCGAGAAGTGGCATATGAAATGACTCGAAAGTTACGGTTAGATAATTTTGGAGTGAAGTGAGACTTAGTGCTGGCGCTGCAAAAGTGCATGTCGTTCTGGCAGGGCAGTAGGCTTGGTCATGGGACAGGGCAGTGAAATGGGCAGTTTGTGCTAATGGCAGACTGGGTGTGTGTAACCGTCTCCATAAACTTAGTATCTGCAAATCTATTTGTGGGTTTTGCTCTTTTTTTTTTTTCTTTTTTCACTTATGGTGTGTAAATAGGGGCTTTTTGTTCTGTTGCTTGGTGGCTTCCATGCTGTAGGAAGGCCATCCCTGAGAGATGAGCAGGCATTGCTCGTTGGGTGCTGCTGCCGTGCTGGAGGCTCGGTCTGTGATCGCTGGTCTTGCTGCATCTCAATATTTCATTCCCTGTGTGTCCCACTGAAGTGCTCTGGTCTGGCCACCCAGCTTTGTATCAAACCCCACCGACCATGTGGAGAGCATGACTGGGTCCCAGTGATGGCTCCGCAGAAGCACAACGGTGCCAACCCCTCTGCTCCACCCCCTCCTGCACAGAGGTCTTCCTAAACCAAAATCCCCAGGCAGTGTCTGACCCCCTTGAGTGGCAACAACCTGTTGTGTTTTAGACAGTGAATTCACGGCTCTTAAATAGCCAGTCTGAGCCCCTGACAAAGGACACCAAAGTGTTTTGTTGCTAAAGACGATGATAACGGAACCTCTGTGAAATTACCTCCCACTTCTCATCTTATTACAATGCAATTGCACAAATAACTTCAGATTAAATAAACACATCTGCATACAGATTGCTCCAAATACCTTTTGATGATTCTCATGACCTGAAAGAAAGGTTCAGTTTGAAGCAAATGAATGGTTTCCACTGAAGTTTATTTTGCTCAGGAACTGGTGCTCAGATGGGTACTTCCCTGGGAACAGCAAGGCTGACAAGGAGGCATCCACTCTGAATTTTAAGCAGCCTCCTGTAAACACTAACTGGAGCAGCAGGAGCATGTAATTGATAATAAATATTCCACACCATCTCACTCCAAAGATAATTTCAATGCAAGCATTTGAAATAGCATGCTAGGAACTAGAATATTTCCAGACTTTTAGTTCATTTTGGTTCTCTTTTCTTCCCTAGTATCACAGGACATATCACAGTGCAAGCTGTGACTGTCGTCTTCACTGAGATTTGCAATACTTGGTTTATAACTTTGCATTTTCAGGACATTTTCTACTCCTACTTCTTCCGATACTTGCTCCATGACTAGAGCCCTTTATTGCATGTAGCATTCTTATTGTCACTAAATACTGGAGTTAGTTCCATGAGGCTAGACTGTACCAAATTCTCATGGTGATATTATCTTGTACATGAACTATTTAAAGTGGGGGGAAAAGTTTCAAAAATCACTGCAAAAGCATGCGATTGTGACTGTGGGGACACATGCTCATGCAAATCTGAGATGTGCCCACACAGGAACATGAAATTATGAAGCATTTGAACCAGCAATGGGCTTTCAGGAGTCAAATTCAGTTGTGGTAAATGGTGTTAAGTCCAGTTGGCAGCTGGTCATGAGCGGTGTTCCCCAGGGCTCTGTTTTAGGGCAAGTCTTGTTCAATATCTTTATCAATGATCTGGATGAGGGGATCGAGTGTGCCCTCAGTAAGTTTGCAGACGACACCAAATTGGGTGGGAGTGTCGATCTGCTCGAGGGTAGGATGGCCCTGCAGAGGGACCTGGACAGGCTGGACCAATGGGCTGTGGCCAACTGTATGAGGTTCAACAAGGCCAAGTGCTGGGTCCTGCACTTGGGTCACAACAACCCCATGCAGCGCTACAGGCTTGGGGAAGAGTGGCTGGAAAGCTGCCTGGCCGAAAAGGACCTGGGGGTGTTGGTAGATAGCTGGCTGAACATGAGCCAGCAGTGTGCCCAGGTGGCCAAGAAGGCCAACAGCATCCTGGCTTGTATCAGGAATAGTGTGGCCAGCAGGAGCAGGGAGGTGATTGTCCCCCTGTACTCGGTGCTGGTGAGGCCACACCTCGAATACTGTGTCCAGTTTTGGGCCCCTCAATACAAGAAAGACATTGAGGTGCTGGAGCGTGTTCAGAGACGGGCAACAAGGCTGGTGAAGGGTCTGGAGAACTGGCCTTATGAGGAGCGGCTGAGGGAACTGGGGTTGTTCAGCCTGGAGAAGAGGAGGCTGAGGGGAGACCTCATCGCTCTCTACAACTCCCTGAAAGGAGGTTGTAGCGAGGTGGGTGTTGGTCTCTTCTCCCAAGTAGCTAGCGATAGGATGAGAGGAAATGGGCTCAAGCTGTGCCAGGGGAGGTTTAGGCTGGAAATTAGGAAAAATTTCTTTATGGAAAGGGTGGTCAAGCATTGGAACAGGCTGCCCAGAGAGGTGGTGGAGTCCCCATCCCTGGAAGTGTTCAAAAAACAGGTAGATGTGGCACTTCGGGATATGGTTTAGTCTAGTCTACCCTTGATTGGTTTAGGTGGGCTTGGTAGTGTAGGTTAATGGTTGGACTGGATGATCTTAAAGGTCTTTTCCAACCTAGACGATTCTATGATTCTATAAATTCTAGTGATGTAGACAATAAGTCAAGAATAGGTTCTTAGGTGCCATAAATTAATGAAGCTGTATCAGACCCTACTGCTATTGAATGTATTTATCTTCAAGTAGAGCTTTTTCTGCCTTTACTCAATTTAAACCATCAAGAGGTCAGCCCAGGCTTGGGAGAAGTGGGGAGGGAGGAAAGCATCTGTTGTGATTTAACCCCAGCTGGCAACTAAGCCCCACACAGCTACTTGCTTGCTCCCCCTGAGGTGGGATGGGGGAGAGAATCGGAAGAGTAAAAATGAGAAAATGCGTGGGTTGAGATAGACAGTTTAATAGGCAAAGCAAAGCCGTGCATGCAAGCAAAGCAAAACAAGGGATCCATTCACTCCTTCCCACCGGCAGGCAGGTGTTCAGCCGTCTCCAGGAAAGCAGGGCTCCATCACATGTAATGGTTATTTGGGAAGACAAATGCTAAAACTCCAAATGTGCCCCCCTTCCTCCTTCACCCAGTTTTTATTGCTGAGAATGATGTTGTATTGGTCTGGGATATCCCTTGGGTCAGCTGGGGTTCAGCTGTCCTGGCTGTGCCCCCTCAGCCTGCTCGCTGGTGGGGTGAGAAGTAGAAAAGACTCTGTGTAAGCACTGCTCAGCAATAACAAAAACATCCCTGTATTATCAACACTGTTCTCAGCACAAATCCAAAACATAGCCCCATACTAGCTACTATGGGGAAAATTAACTCTATCCCAGCCAAAACCAGCACAGCATCATTGCACAGACAGCTATTATCTGCTGGAAACTGTCCTGCGTCAGAACAATCTCTATTTGTGTTAAGCAATCATTGCGCTCTTCCTAAATACATCCACTTTCCATAGAGATTAATATTTTAATTATATGTGTTGTTGCAGAGTCATGGTTTATGACTCAGGGGGTAGAGCTCAGCTGCTGTAAATTACAGCAGCTCCACTGACTTCAGTGCCCACTGTGTGCCGGTGCCAATCTTTATTTGCTATTTATCTCATTATCTGCCAGCAAGAACCCCTTGCCCTGAAATACTGGCATATCTTCTTTAACACATATCCTCATCTGGGGAGGAAAAGCCCTACTGCAGTAGGACCAAAATTAACTGTTCTGGGGACTGTTCTCCTTGCAGAAAGGAAAACTGTTCCAGGCAGAGAGGAGCACTGGCCAAGGCAGGGTAAATCTGCAGCCTTTGGGCTACCAGTGGTTTGCAGTGTTCTTGTGATTGTTTGGGGTTTTTTGCTAGACATAAAACTGTTTTGTAAACGAAGCTTTCTCTTTGACAGTAAATATTGTCATTCTTCTAAGGAAACGTAAACCCTTGGCTGGAGGAATAAGTAGCAGGGAAAGTTCAGCTCCGTCCCAGCCCTGGGACCCCAGGCTGGGCTGCCCATTGCCCCCACATGGGATGGGGGGTCCTTCCTGGGGAAAAGCTGCTTGCTTTTTTTTGAACCATGCTCCTCTGCTGCTTTAACATGTCATGTTTATGTCTCATTTGTTTAATCTCTGCCTCTTATTTACTCAGAAAGGATGTGAATTGTGACAGTTTTACAGCATTGATTACCCTGCCTGTCTCGTTGCCTGGTTGCAGGCAGTAATTGCAGCATCTCTGCCCTTACAGCTGCCCAGCCTCGTGCCAGGCACATCACTGCCACCTTCGCTTCTCTGCTTGTGTCCTGCAGCTTGTCCTGACCGCCGCTGCATCCACTCCTCCCCATCCCGCTTCCGCTCTGGGGCCTGAGGCTCAGGGTATGAACTCGTTATGCGATGGGGTGGGAGCCCAGCGTGTGCTGCAGCACCCTCCTGAAACCCGCAGTCTCAGCAGCGCACCACGCTTAGAAACCGCCTGCTGCTCTCAGACATCGTATTAAGCCCAGTGTCGCCGTCTGTACCCCTTGTGTGAGGTTTGGGGGGCTGAGCTCCTGCGGGCTCTGGGCTGGGGGGCCGGTGCCCGGGGCTTGAGCTCGTCCTGCGCCGTGCAGGGGGGCTCCTCTGGCTGTGCCCCAGCTACTGGCTTTGAGGCTGGCATGTGCTCGGATCCAGCACCAAAAAAGATGCTAATGAGTATTGCATTTTGATATTCCTGGCAAAAATAACTGCTCTCTCTTACAGTCTGACCGCATGCTGCTGGGCTACATTACGTACAAGTCGGCAGGTACGAACAGGGTCTAACAGCGCGAGGTGCGAAGGACGGGGCTGAAGCACACCCTCTCCCGTTAATGCAGGAGTGGAGCTCAGTCACACTTGATATAGCACTATTAATATAAGGAGAAATTCCTATCAGAGTAGATAATGATCTCCCACTAATCACAGGGAATGTTAGGCTGTGGATTCTTAAGATAATTGTCTCTGTAATTAATGGTAGATCAGATACTGGTATTACTCTCCTTGTCCAATCGATTAGAGGAGGGATGTTACTTCCATGTAGATAATGGCAGGCACTCTTTATCCAAATTCCACAAAGGGGAGAAATACCTGCAAAAGCCTCTCGGGGAGAGAAGGAACGGCTCTCCCGAGGGGCTCGGGCACAGCGCTCCGTAAGTGGCTCCCATGGGTAGCGGGGACCCCGGGAGGATGCGGGCACCGCTGGCACGGCGGGGGGACGGGCCCCCTCAGCCGGGCTGGCCGGGACACGGGCCGCTGGGGTGGGCTCCGATCAGCGGGATCCCAGCAGATCCCTCCTGTTGGGCAGAGCGTGAGTCGTGGCACAGCTGGGATTTCCTTACTTCTCTCCTCCAAGAAACATAATATTGCTGACGGCAATCTGAACTTTCTACACAGAGAAATTAAAAGAAAATGTTAATTGCACCAGTTGTGTTTCAGAATCATCTGTACTGCTGGCAAAGGGGCTCCTGATTGCATTATTATTTATCTAGCTATTGATTATAAAATATTAAAAGTGAAGCTGACAGAACGAAAAAATTTTTTGCAGCAGTAACTATAATGAAAATAGTGCTCAGCATATTTCATATTTCTGCAAAAATGTTCAAGTTAACATATTAAAATCTTAATGGTTGCAAATAAACCTGAAATGACAAATGTCCTGGGTTTAAATTAGGAAACGTTGAGTCAGTGTAAACAGAGTTGGGGTCCTACTAAATCAGGAGAAATTAATGTGGTTTGCTTTCATCTGGAAAGAGAAAAAACTTAAATGAGAAGGAAGGAATTACTTAAAAAACCCCATACCCAGCACCAATTAGTGTGCATACACATCGCCTGCTCCGCGGCTGGATGGTAGCAGGTGGCAGAGTTGGATTCCCACATGCGCTGTGCACTGGCAGCCTTTGAAGGAAGATTCCGTGTGTGTGTCCCTTTGAAATGCAGCAAAACACTTTGCTGAACACCTTCATTTGCACTTCTTAATTATTTGTTGTCCACGTGTCCAAGGCAGTTCTTGCTTTCATGGGATAAAGTGTTTTTATCAGAAAACCCAAATATCATATGAGAAGGAGCTTTGCTTCGGTTCAGACTCTGTGGAGTAACTTCCCGTAAAACTACCGCCACTCTTGTGCTGCGTTTTCCCAGCTTTACGCCAGCCCAGCTGTCGGGTGAGGCCGCAGTCTGCAACAGCAAAACTTTTGGGTGGTTCATTACTGGTTGACAGAAGCTTTAATGACCCAAAGCAGGGAGAAATGATTTCCTATCGCGGAATCTAGGGCCGAGTGCCATGAAATCCCTGCCCAGTGAGGTCCGCCCTGACTCGGGGCAGAGGCGAGTGCCGGTGCCTCCAGCCCATGCCCGGAGCAGGAGGGCTCTCGGCGGTGACGTGGCCGCAGAAGCCCTGGCAGCTGGTGCTCGGCTCTGCCCTTCCTCTAGCAGGTCCCTGACATCTCTCCTGCGTCGCCACGCCCCTGTGAGAGATGTGGTGGGGTACTTGCTCGTACAGACCAAGGCATTGCAGTGCTCTTGAATTTGTGTCTGGCTGGCTGGCTCCTAAAAAAGCCGGTACAGATGGAGGCAAAGGTTACAGATGCAAAGTGTCCTGGCGAAGGTGGAAATGGGGGGTGACAGCAGCGGTTCTCAGCCTTGCTGCTTGTCCTCGAGCCCATGTGGCTTTTGGTCGCACCTCGCCCATCGGCTGTCAGCGCTTCACGCGCAGACACGCCCCCGCGAATGCAATATTGGGGAGCTCAGCTTGGATTTCATGCACCAGCTGCTGGCTAAATGCGGCATAATAAGAATTCACAAATCATGTTTTCCCATGATTTTACAAAGTACTGCAGAGTTGTCCAGCTTCACGCAGCTCCTCGGAAGAGCGTGTGGAGGCTCGGAGCCGCGTGCTCCGGCTGGGAGCTGGGCTTGAGGGGGCTCAGCCGTGCTGGCCGAGGCAGCGCTGGGCTTCCTCCTGCTCGTGGGCTTGTTCCCACCAGATGTTCTAGACCTGGCCTTTGGCAAATCTAGGGTAAAGCATCTCTCATTCTGTTTACATCTCCTGATGTAATTTGTTACCAAATTCTTACATCTCCCCGCAGCCTGCCGACAGTCATTTTACATATGGTACATGGCAATGTACATGGATACTGTAAATGAACACGGTGACATTCTGGTGTAGATTAAAGTGAAAAATTGAAGTTGCGTTCCTAGCTTCATTTCACTGCAGCACAATTCATTGGTGCCATCTGTCTTAGTCCTTTTTAAGTGGCAGCTCTTCTGGATTGATTGGCAAGTGAATAGATTTCCTGCCACAAAGTTTTGAGGTCAATCAATCACTTATGCGTATTAATTACAAAGATCTTGAAGTTGCAGTGTGCAATTTTTTTACTTCGATGAGCTACACGCACAGAGTTGCTTAGACTTTTTTTAAACAGTTTATGTTTTATTGGTGGTCAGAACTCTGGGCTGACAGGCGCAGAAAGGGATTGGCCTCTCCTGTGAGCAAAATGCAGGATTTCAGCGGACCCCACTGCTGGGCTGCGTCGGTGTAGGAGCGACAGCACAGCAGGACTCTGAGGGCACAGAAATACGGACGCCTTTCTCCAGATGAGGAAAGGACCCAGGTATTTAGGCAATTAGAGGTTTTATAGCCCTTTTTGCAAGAGTAGGGGTACACACCGTGGAAGCAATGAAGTTGTGGTCAATCCCTGCCCAAATCCCACCGTTTAGCGGAGTGCCAGCCCTGCTGCAGGCTAGTCAACTGGATGCTGCCCAAACTCCCCGGGAAATGGCAATGTAATAAAGTTGCCTCATGTTCTATATGGATTTGTAGTGTTGCTATGCACAGTTAAACAGATAATGTTTTTCACCCAGAGAAACCTGCATTTTTACAGTCAGAGCAATGATTCTTTATTCACGCAGTATTTTTCTATATAGAGTTGCTGACACATGAAATAGAAAATACAGGATATAAGCTAGACTGTGTGTCTATATGTACACATACATAAATTTTAGTTTGCGTACCAGTTTAACTTTGTAAAGTGGTTTGAGCTTCTATGCACCAAAAGGAGACAACTTAAGCAGGAGTATATTTGCAAGTACTTCCAGAGATGTCGAATGTTTCCCGGATTTTTATATAGCAAAAGTTTGTCAGAGTCATCTAAGCGTATCGCATGCAGTCTGTTCTTGCTCCCTGTAATAGCAGTTGTTGCACACCCTCCTGCCTTTCTGCGGGGTTGTTTCTGGGCTTGAAGCACACAAAGTGGCAAGCTGGAGCTGCTGCTTGGCAGTTGTGTTGCTTTCCTGGCATACGTTTCTGACAGCAGCTGATCAGCGGCTCGGTCGCCAGGGAGAATTCACATATAACGTGTCTTTGGAGAGTTAAACACCGCCTTTTACTGGCGTTCGTGTAGAGCAAATATTGAGGCGGAAGGCTGGGGGCTGCTCTTCCTCTGCCTCTTGATGGGCCGCGGTGAACGCGTGAGAAGGGGGCCGTTTGCAGGGCTGAAGCCAGCTCCTCTCGGGCAGTTGGGGTTCTGGTTTTGGCCCAAGCAAACCGCGGCGGGGGCCGAGGCGGGGCTGTGCAGGAAGGTGGGTGGAATCTCCTCGACTGAGGCTGTGACAAAGACGCTTTCATGGTATTTCTGCCTAGTTCAAATGCAGGTGGCTGGAGGGAAGGAAGTTTTTTGTAAGAAGAGGGTTAAAAAGAAACTGGGTTTAAATTTGCTATTGTATGAATTGAATCTAAGTATAATCTGATGGTGAGAAAATGTCTGACAACTTCTGCAGTGTTATAACAAGCATCAGAAAAGGAAGGAACCAGTTATTTTGAGAGATACGGCACTGGCTTAGCTAATTGCGACTTCTGCAAATGCTGAATTGTGTGAAATTTTTAAGTGTGTTTTGGGGGACATTTAAAATGCTTTATTTTCTCCAGAATGGGGTATTAATGCTTTTGTAAATTCCCCTAGCTCCAGCTGCAGCAGGAAAGGCATTGTAATATCCACCTTGGAAATGAGCACGGTGTAATTAAGACTTCTACTTAGCCTCAGACACAATGGAGGCTTCCAAGATGAACTGCACATAGAAGAAAGCTAAATGCCTTGAGACAGCAATTAGTGCTTTATTCGAGCGCTGCGTGCGTCCCCCACCCAGCCGGCTCTCCGGTGAGGGGGTGGCTCTGCAGCACGCTCCTCACCAGCGTCCCAGCCGTGTGCCCGCGGGGACACCCCCATCCTCCCCTGGGAAACGGGGGAAATCTGCCCACGGAGGCCCGGCTGTGCGGGACCCTGAGCCGTGTCCTGACCAGCCCCGGACCGTGCCGGGCTGCCGCGGCGCTGCAGCGGTTCCTCCGAGCTCGCCGGGAAGTGGCTCACCGCCCCCGCTTCTGTGTAAATATCTGCAGAACTTCTCCAGCTCCTGCTCTGATTCTTGCAGAGACACAGAGGGAAAAATCTCCCGTTCTGTAGGAGCTGTGAAGCGCTGGATGCTGTTTCCTACCACTAAGTATCTGCCTCAATCCACGTGCAAAGGGAAATCTTGCAGTCGAGCCCTGCACCGGTGGAGGGTGTGCAATCATTGCTGCGCGAGAGGGTTTTGTAAAGATGCAATTGTAATAATTTGTATGTGAAATGGCTTTCCTTCAGCTATAAATTTAGTCCAGCCAACTGAAATTCCTGATCTCTTCTTAGGGGAATAGCTTGAAAGAAAACCCAAGGCTGCAGAGCTGCCTGTGCTTGTAGGTTTCTATTTATCGCAAAATAATTTCCCACTGCTGTTTTCTAAACTGCTTTGACAGAAACAAAGCGGCAGGTCGGAGCGCTGGTTTCACTCAGCAGCAGCCGTGTGGAATTGCAGGCTTGACCTCATTTTATCCTCCGAGTATTTAGAGATTGCTTTCATGCCCAGGAACCATATGAGAAGAATATAGATTCCTTCCAGAGCACATTGAACTTGGAAACAATAAGTGACCTCTAAAGTTGAATTCTATAGCCACAAGAATAAAGAATTTCTTTCTTTAGGAATGAAAGAAACAGGTTTTATATCAACACAAGAACAGCTGCTCAACTAAAAATAACCAATAAAGTGGAAATAGAAAAGCTGTTTCCAAATTATATCCTTTTGAAGAAATCATTATGCCATTTCTGTGATTCCTTACACTTTCCATATCTACATCGCTATCTAACAGCAGAGGCTACCGAAGTTAAGGGATTTGATAGTCTATCCTGTTCGTCCTTTGCAAACATGTACAGGCAGAGGGAAGCTGTGCCAGAGCTGTTACTAGATTCAATACCGGGAAAAATGGGCAAATATCCACTCAGAGAATGCGACGCCCAAAGGGCCTTCTCACAGAATAGGAGGGAAAGAAATAACCCATAGCTTCAGGCTATTTATCTGTTGGAACAGCTTTCCATGAGGAATGGGAAACACAGTCATGGCAATGAAAGTGCAATCAAGTCGCTGAATTCCCCCAACTTTTTGCCATTCCTGTGGCTTCTGGGCTAGCACATCCTCCTCCTGGCTTTGTCCTCTCTTCCCCTGTATCTACCTGCAAGGGCTGCAAACAGCAGATGATTTCTAATGGCCAGATCTGCTCAGCGTTGCCAGCAGCGTGGCAGTACCGACGTTTGCCCACGCAGCCGCTGTGCGGGACCGGTGCTGACGCCGACCCGCGCCAGGGCAGCCGCTCTGCAGCCGGCGGCTGGGCTGGAGCCCCGGTGATGTCCAACGTGCTTGTTCCGCAGCACGGCTGGGAAGCTGCTGCTGGCTCCCGGTGACCCTTGCCTTGGCTCTGCCCCCGAGAGCAAACAAGCCTGTCTAAACAGGCATCGATTACTGCCTTGATGAGTGGGGCTGCTCTGAGCTGGAGAAGATAACCTGCTCCTGGCTCCGTCAAAGGGAGGGATACAGGCACAGTTGGTCCCCGCTCCCAGGGCATATCCCAACCTCCCCACGGCCGGGCTCTGCCCAGGCACCATGAGCAGCTCAGCTGGCTGGGGAAACAGTCACCAATCCTCCTTTCTCTCCCTTTATTATTATTATTCTTCTTTCCTTCAGCGTGGCTGTGAAGCTGCTGGGCAGGAGTAGGGAGCGACGCGGGGAGCGCTGTCCCCATCAAGCTGCAGCGCTGATGGCTGGCGTGGCTGAGGGCCTGGGGACCAGGACCTGAATTTGGACACAAGTAAACGGGTGGCTTTAAAAAGCTTGTCCTCCGCTTAGCGCTGTCCGTGCTGACAGGCTGATTTATGTCCTGCTCTCCGAGGGAAGTGGCTGAAGGCTTTCAGGTCCTCTCCGTGTGCGGGTTGGATCGCTGTGTTTGGTCATCTCTGTAGCCCTGGCGTGGCTCTCCAGCCCCCCTGGGCAGGAAATGGTTTATAAGCGAAGTTTTCATTTTGCTTTTCTAAGTGCTTGTGCTCTTTCAGACAGTGAATTTCCAAATACAGTTAGGCAAAAGATACAAAATGATCTTGGTTTTCTGACTACCTAATATGCTGAAAAGCTGCTTTCGTCCTCTCTTTTTTTTTTTTTTTTTTTTTCTTTAAATGATGGTCAGCTCCCAGTGAGGAGGAGGACTTTCCTGCTAGGATTAAAAATAGGGCCAAAAAAGAAACTTTGGTCTTGGCCCTGCAATGGTGGGATGCTGTGGGGCTGTGCTGCTGCTGTAGCTGGGCTCAGCCCCGGCGCCCACTGCCCGTGCCCCTCCCTTGCCCGGGGGTGGATGTGGTCCTACCCACCCTCCCCTGCCTGCAGCCTCTGGAAGATTTCCTCCAGAGCAGCTTTACTGCATTGTGTCAGAGGGACGTAAACAAGGAAACTTGATTTCATGGAGTTTATAAAATTTTAAACAGAAATTATTGATGGAGAAAAAAATCCCCCCCCACATGCACTCATACCTTCTCCCTCGCTCTTTGTTGTCATGAGCTGAGATGCATTCGTGCCCGTTTGCGTGTCATGGACAATGGGAATAAGAAGCCAGAGAGGAAAAGAGAGGTGTGGGGCGATAGAGATGTTTGCAAAGGTCCCCTCAGAGTGCAGAATAATGGAGGTATTTTGGGCTCAGCGCTGCTGACCCCACTCTGAGCAATGGTGGCAAAATGAGGGACCACTGAATGGGAACGAGTAGGAAATGACAGCATTCTATGCTGAAAATAGCTTGGTAATTGCAGATTTTATATATATTTAATTTAGAAAGGCCTCTGCTGTTTCATCTCGGCTAATAGTGTCCTGGCTGGAAGGGCTCCTGTGCCAGGGCTCAGGCACCGTGCCGGGCGCGGGCAGGGATGCCGAGGATTCAGCACCCCGCTCCATGCCGTCCTCGCCCCACACAGCGGCTTTCAATGGGCTGCTCAAGCACCTTACATCAGGCCATAAATGTGTATCCACTAGTTACCCACCCGCAGCAGTCGGGGGAGTGGAAGCAATTTCTGAGGCTAACAGGAAAAAATAAATCTTGCCGAATGGAAGGTGATAGCATTGAAGTAACAAGTGCGCACGTCTAGATAAATAGACAAATACTGCAGAGGCCAAATTGTCTTTTTGACAGCTGATATGAAGGTAGGGTCATAAAAAACACTCTCTCCCCCATAAGTACGTACCCCTTGATTTAAATTAGGAATGGTGCCAGGAGTCATTACAGATGTAAACACCGCATTTTGCTGCCATGTGATGCGGTGTTTCCAGTGAGATCAGGACATAGCGAATGGAAACGGGTTGTTAAGCTGTCATCTCCCAGGATAAGCGCGAGGAGTTTGCACACCTTCACATCAGCATTATAACCCCGCGCGAGCAATGGCCGGGCCTCGCGGGACGCCGCGGCTCAGGGACTGCCGGCTCTCTGCAGCCAGGGTACGGACGAGCTCTCCTGCTTTGGCTGCAGCAGCACCAGGAAGGGACATAGGGAATCCTGAAAAGCAGCATTTTTTCTCTCCTTGGTCTCAGGTCCCAGCCTGCGGGGAGAGATGGAAATCCCCTGTTCTGCGTTAGTTTGTGGTGTGATGCAAACACAAATCTTTAGGTGCTTGAGCTCTTCTTCGCTGCAGGGCAATTTGGAGGCAAGCAGTGGGTTAATTAAGGATGGCGATGTGCTATCCAGCACCCGCAAGGCACTGCGCCTCGCAGGGTGCTCATGCCCAGAGCCCCGCGCAGGCCATGCAGTGCCAGCCCCGCTGCGGCCGTGGCACAGGCACGGTGCCAAACGCCGCGTGCCAATGGCCGCCTGCTGCTGCAACGGGAGCGCTTGGGCACCGAGCCCCTCTCGTCTCTGTCCGAGCCATCCGCACACTACGCAGAATTTGCCTGGAAACACCGACAAGGACGTGAAATGGAGAGGCACCTGACCCCCACCCGGGGCACCCGGCTGCATTTGTGCCCCTCTGCTCCCGTTCGCACCGGTCCCTGCCACCCCGGAGGTGGTGGGTGCAGCCGCAGCTCCCGGCCCCGGGCACCCTCCCGGGGGAGCGGAGCCTTCCCGGAGGGGCGAGCGCGGCTCCAGGGGCGGCTGCCGGTGGGGCTGGGGCCGGGGGGTGGCACCGACCCCCGGGGCTGGCAGCGGGGCTCCCAGCGAGCTGCTGCAGTGGGCTGGCTGGTGGGGGCTTAACGGGTGGGTGACGGGGGGCTTGTCGGAGGTGGGACGCTTTAAGATGAAAACGTGTCGTTAAAGCTCTTCCCAACCTGCCAGACAGCCTTCCTCTTAACTGCTTCTACTTTTGACGTCAGGTTTTGCTCTCTAACACTTTCTATTCTTGGTGTTTCTCTTTCCCTTTGACAGTAATGCAAAATAAATGGGAGGAAGAAGGGGAGAAAGCCCAATATCAAAAAGAAAGAGGGGGAAAAAATCATCTTTAAAAACCTTGAAAGCTTTTTTTTTTTGCTTTCTAAATAATACAGGCAATAACCCCAGAATAATCTAGCTGGAAGGCTTGCACCTGAAAAAAATCTTTAGCTGCTTTGGGAAGTGTGAAGGCAGAGCTGGTGGCTTCCCAGGGCCTGTCCTGCGGGCAGCGAGCCCGGCCCTGCCGGCAGCGGGGTCCTGGTGCTGCCTGCGCTGGCTCCCATCGCCCCGGCAGCGCGGCTCTGGTGACGGCGTGTGCTAAAGCATTCCCTGCACGGAGAGGGAGCGGTGCTTTAGCTCCCTTACTCTGTCAGAAACTTTAATCAGGTGTCCCCAGACATCCTAATTAATTTGTTCTGAGTGGAAATAAATGTCTCTAGACTTCCTTTGTCATTTTCAATCTCTTTTCAACTCCCATCTGTTTCCTTCATGGTCTGTGAACTAAAAAAGAAAGGGAGGAAAAATGGAAAGGAGTTGATTTGAATTTTCCTTATCGAATGCAGTTACCGTAGTTAGGCTCTGGGGATCTCGGAGAAAGGTTGCACATGCCTCTGCTGAAATATAAACAGCTGTGGGAAATGCCCTTTAACTGTAAATGTTGTATGGAAGTCATTAATAATCTGGAGTTTCATTAGGTATCGCCAGATGTTAACTCCAATGCTCTGTGAGAATAACTGGAGGTCACCATCCGGCCGCACGGCGAGCAGCGGCAGGGCTGGTTCCTCTCCCGGCAGTGCCGGGTGTTGGCGAGGGGAGCGTCGCTGCGCCCTGCTCCCCTTCCTCCCGCAGCCCGGGGGTCCTGGGGGGGACGGGGACCCCGTCCCTGGCAAGCACAGCGCTGGGGCTCGGAGCCGTGCCCCGAGTGCTGCTCTGCCTTGTGCGAGGGCCCGGCACAAAGAGGGTGCCTGGAGAGGCTGGGGATGCTCTGCTCTTCCTCCTCCTCCTCCTCCTCCTCCTCCTCCTCCCGTGGAGGAGCACTGGAGCCCCAAATCTCTTCCCCGTGCATGGGGAAGGGTCAGAGGAGGAGGCAGGGAGCGGGTTTCGGAGTGATCCCTGCAATTCCTCACTGCCTGTGAAATCTGGAGCGGGATCCCCTCTGTTTGCAGGGCTGTAGAACAACTCTTTTGCAATGGCTGCGGGACGGTGATAGTTATTTTGAAGACCTTGTTACAGAAAGATTAATTCCTGTTACTGATCTCTGTTTCAAACTGAGCACTTAAATGCACCGGCAGGAGCTGGGCAGTGATTAATTGTCTCGGAGCTTTGATTCAAAGAAGGCAAAAACTCACCAAAGCTAATTTTAAAGAATGGAAATCCTTTTCTAGTGCAAGACAGGTGATTATTCAGCTAAAACTGGACGCTTCAGAGCCAGCCAGGAGGAGGTCTCAGGAGAAACCTTTCCTGGCGCCCAGAGCGAGGAGAGCTGCAGGTGAGGTCCTGGCCTTTGTGCCCAGCTCACCCCCCATCCCGATGCCACCAAGGACGCCCTGCTCGGTGCCCCCACACCCCTGCCAGGGCGATCGGTTCCCTGGCCAGGGACCATGTGAGAGAACTGGCACCGGTGATGGGCGATGGTGGATGGGTACCGGGGAGCAGCAAGCGCTGCTGCCGCTGCTTAAAAGCCTCCCCTGAGGCAGTGGGGCTGCGGGAAGTGCTGGCGTTTTGCAGCTGGCATCTGGGGAAAGGCAACCCAGTGCTGCAAGGCAGTGGAAAAGCTCATTACACACTTCTCCCCAGGAGACTCTGTTAATACCCAGGAAAAATTGAATCTGTTCAGGTCCTGGAAGCTCAAGTTCACCTCTGATGCCATCAGGACCAGCGTTTTCTGCAATGGAGATCACCCACTAAAGGAGCTCCTCTGGTGACGGGCACCGGCCACCCCCGCTCCCCAGCCTGTCCCTCCCAGCCGCTGCGGGCGACGGAGTCACCCCCGGCGCCGGCCACGCGTGGGGCCTGGAGGTGGGAGCGGAGTGCGAGGCGGGGTGGGGACGAGGTCCCAGCTCTGCGGGATGGATGAAGGTCTTTTTTCTCCTCTGCTGAGAATAAAGTCAGTTATAATATGGCCAAGGCACTTCAGATGGGGAAGGAGCAGGTCATTATACCTAGCAGTTGATTTTCATAGCTTGCTTTGTATGGTGCATTAGCAGAGTAACAAACCCTATTACAGTTTAATAAACCTTATTTCAGACTGAACAGCCTTCTTCCATTGCTGGCTCATGTTCAAACAAGTGGGACAGCCAGCTCAGCTGCTCACTCGAGAAGCTAGGGAGTGACCTGAAAGCAAAAAGAGAGCCATAAATGGAGCAAAAAGCTCTTGCAAAGTAGGACTGCCAAGGCTGGGGCTTTCTGGACCACTCCTCTTTCCCCTGGGCATGAGCAGGACCCCACAGCCAGAGCTGCCCCAGCAGGGAGCTGGGGACGGGCACTGCAGGATGTGGGCACCAGCCCCGGAGCTGTTCCTGGAGCCTGGCAGGGTCCCAGCTGGGCCATGCGGTGCCAGCACCCTCCGTAGCGGCAGGACGGGCTGCGGCTCTCTGAGCCGGGGAGATGCCGTGACACCAGGGGAGCGGGGGCTCAGGGTTCCTCCACCTCTGTGCCTGCGGCTGCAAGGGTTCGGGCAACGGGCACGGGCTGAGAGCCTTCACGGGGGGCGCGGGGAGGGGCAGTGGCTGCAGGGGCAGCTCGTGACGGAGCTGCGGAGCGGGGCAGCCTGGCCGCCCAGCTCCCTTCTGCTCGCCGTGACCTTCCGTGTCGCTTTTATTCCTGGCAAAATGAATTTACTCTCCATGTAATTATAGAAAGAAAATAGTTTTGACCTCGGTTTCATACTTTTCAGCTTAATGTGTATAATTGCTTTGCCAGCCATTTATTACTGTCAACATTTCCAGTCGGGGCAGTGGGGAGCAGCAGAGGGAGGGCATGGGGGGCGGAGAGGTTGGAGGCGTGCAATAATAAAAAGCTGTTTACAATTGCATATTAACAATAGATATGGGCCCGGACTGAAAACACATCCCACTGTCCTCAGGCACCAAAGCCTCACTGGTGGAGCGGGTGAAAGCACTGTGGCGATAAACGCGGGCAGGTGCCAGTGGCCGTGCTCCTGCGAGCCCTGGGTCCCTGGCCCCGTCCTTAAATCCCGTCTTCGAGAGGCACCGCCTGTGCCGACAGAGCAGGCAAACCCACAGGCCCTGCGACTGGCCTGAAATCCCCCCAGTTCAGCAGCCAGCGCCAGCGTGCGAGACCTTTGCAATGCTGGCAGGGACCTGTGTGCTGCCGGCGGGGAAAGGGAGCGAGCAAGAACTGAACAGCTACTGCCCAGCAGCGTCCTCCCGAGAGACGTTTCTGCCCGCTCGCAGACGTACGGGGGTGAAATAAGCAGCAGAGTCAAGGCTGCGTTTGCGCTCGGGTGTGGTGGTGAGCTGCTGCGTAGCGAAGCCCTTTGAGAGGCGAGATGCGATGGCCCTCGGCTCTGCAAACATCATCCTGTGGAAGCGGGGCGGTGGCGTGGGCGTTGTGTCCTGGCTGTGTCCTGGCTGGTGCAAAGCGAGTGTTGGCGAGAGCGCCCGTGCCCAGGCAGGCGGGTGCTCTGCAGTGCCGGGAGGCTGTGCCGGGGGGTCCGATGTGGGGCTGCAGCCCCCGCCCTGCCCTTGGTCTGCCTGCTGCAGGCTCCTCTCCATACGGAGGTGCTGTAAGGCAGGTATGTCCAAGACTAATGAGTTATCGATCAGCAGATAATAGGAGTAGCTTTATTGCTAATGACTAGATTGCTTATTGATCGCGTTCACGTGCAGGGGGTGGGAGGACTGAATGTACACCCTGCATTGTTGCCGGCGTACCCTTGTATAATTAACCCCATTCTGGGCATCGCCAGCGCTCGCGTCTGCGAAGGCGTGAGATGGGAGAGAAGCGTGTGCCACCTGGGAGTGCCTGTAAATCCATCCAGGTTTAAGCGTCATTAACAATGAAAGAAAACCCAACTGCTTCAGGTAATCCTGGTAACTGGAGAGAAGGGAGAGAGGAAAGGGAACTCCCTGTGATAAACGGGCAAAGCCTGGAAATTGCCCAGTAGCGCAGTGCTCGGCATTGCTGCGAACCCTGAAGGGCTGAAGTGAGAAGCAGGCGCTGCTCGGCGCTCTGTGCTCTTGCCAGAGTTTGCGAAGTGCAAAAGAGTTCTTGCTCCTGGTCCTGGTGGGCCAGGGGATTTATGAAAATCAGCCAGGTAGAAGAAACAAGGGCTAAATGCTGCCTGATAGTACAAAGCGTTATAGGGAAATAGATTTTTTTTTTCAAGTTATTACCTACCCTTTGTCCTTTAACCCTGAGAGACATGCAGATATCTAAGCTGTCATTAGAATTTGCATTTCAAAGTAATATATGCAAAAATAATCATACATTTCAGCCTTTGCGATATTAGCAGATTAAAAAAAATTGACTCTGGGTCCTTGGCATTTATATCAAATTCATTCCACCTTTCAGCTTCCCAGTGCAGGAGGGAAGGGAAGGATATCCTGAGCTAAACTCTGCTCCGGGACAACCGGGGCATGTGCCCTTTTGGACAGCTCTTCATGCGAGACAGGTGATGGTGAAAGGGAGAAGCACCAGCGATGGCAAGGGCTGGCGTGGGCAGGGGAGCAGGCAGGGGAGCAGGGGGGGCGATGAAGGGGCGCGTGAGGGAGACCCCGGCAAGGACTCGCCAAGAGGCACAGGCTTTTCCAGCCGGACGCCTTTGCAAAACCGCGCACCTGGGCTGCAGCTCCCCAGCACCTCCTGCAAATCCCCGGTGGTTTCCTCCCTCCTGCGGTTGCTCTGCAAAGCCCCGGCAGCCCCGGCGCATCGGCGCAGCAGTGCAAGGCAGGGCTTGCCCACCACCACCGGTGCCCAGCAGGCTGGACCTCCCCGCCCCGGTCCCAGTCCATGCTCGCTCTCCCAGCCCGAGCTGTCCCTGCAGCCACCGCTGGCATGGCCTTATTTTGGCAAACGGTGCTGAGCTGTCTGCCTGCCACCGGCGCTGTGTGTAGGATGTGTTGTTTCCTTATCTGCGGCACCCAAGAGAGGCTGCTGAGCCCTTTCTAACGGCAGCTGAATTCAGAAGAGGATATTCCCTGTACGTCTGTGGCTAAGCCTTGAAGCGTGGAGGGGAATGGCAAGTATTGATTCACTCAGGACTGCCAGTTCAGCTCTTCCTGCACGGCTGCGTGTTGCCTTATCGACAGCCTCCTGCTCTGGGGCACGGCCAGTCCTGTACCTGCCTCCTCAGGCAGCTCGGACCTGCAGCAGGCTCCTTCGGTGGCTTTTGCAGCCTCCTCCTCTTCTAAGCCTGATCCTTGAAGCTGCTGCCAGCCTGAGCACCCCAAAATGGTCCTGCCTGCTTCAGCAAGCAGGGCTTAGCAAGGACTGTCGGTGGTGTAATGGACTGCAGCCTTCTGACGCAAGGCAAATTAAAAACACGGGGCAGTTTGCAGCTAAGTTCATACTGTCTGCCTTATTGCTTGCCTCCACCTTGCCTTCTCCATCTTAGCAGGGCTGCAGATCTGTTTCTAAGCAAGGTTGAGCATCCTGGTCTGCATACAAATCCTCAGGCTGGGCTACGTGAGGCATTTCCCAGTCTACATGATCACATCCCCTTCAATTAATGTCTGCCCTTAGCCTAACCCATACATGCGGAGTAGCCTGCAGGCAAGTTTCAGTTGAACAGCGCTCCTTGGTCAGACTCCAGCCTGGGGAGGAAGAGGAGGGAGTTGCACTGAAGTGAGCCCTTCCCCAAGCAGTAGACTGCCGGAGGGAGTGTTGTGCCAAGCGAACGAAGCACCCAGTGGTGCCAGCTGTGTGCGTCTGAATGCACTGCTTGGGTTGTGCTAATCACAGCTGGAACTAAGCCCCAGGAACTGAAGAAAAAACTCTGGCATCCACAGGGCCACACGCTGCTTGTGGTCTAATAGCTCTGACACGGATCAGACCTGCTGAGATGCACACAAGCTGTGCAGAATGCATCTCTGGCAATCCTTATCAGCACCGAGTTCATTCAGAAAAAATACATTTCAGTTGCTCACGTTCACTGTAGAGTAAACCACACATCCAGTGTTTAATAATTCAAGAGCTGAGAAAAATAATTATAAATATTTAAAGCTGTCGCGGTTTAGCTCCAGCCAGCAACTAAGCACCACGCAGCTGCTCGCTCGCTCGCCCTGCCCCGATGGGATGGGGGAGAGAATCGGAGGAGCAAGAGTGAAAAAAAACCACTCCTGGGTTGAGATAAGAACAGTTTAATAATTGAAATAAGGTTAATAATAATAATAATAGTATAATAATGATAATAATAATAACAATATCCAAAGCAAGTGATGCCCAATGCAATTGCTCACCACCCGCCGACCGATGCCCAGCCAGTTCCCAGCAGCGATCGCTGCTCCCCGGCCAACCCCCCCAGTTTCTATACTGCCCATGACGCCGTATGGTATGGAACGGCCCTTGGGGCAGTTTGGGTCAGCTCTCCTGGCTGTGCCCCGTCCCAGCTTCTTGTGCCCCTGGCAGAGCATGGGAAGCTGAAAAGTCCTTGACTGGCATAAGCAGTACTGAGCAACAACTAAAAACATCAGCGTGTGATCAGCATTCTTCTCCTACTAAATCCAAAACACAGCACTGTGCCTGCGACTAGGAAGAAAATTAACTCTATCCCAGCCAAAACCAGGACAAAAGCCTCTGGAGTTGTGATGCCTTTGCAATGGTGGTAGCACTGCGCCCCTTTGCTTTGCCATCGCTTCCTTCTCCTTCGCCAATCCGCTCTCCAGACACGGCTTTTAACTCGCACAGCAACAGGAGGCATCACTGCGACTCGCCCTGTGGACCTGGAAAGCATTTCTCTTTTGCATTAAGAAATTGAATTACATCTGAAATGGTTTGAGACCTGAAGGTTTCAGCAAGGATAATGGGTTTTCATTCTGCAGGAATGCAAGCTGTACGTAAATGGTGTCTTTCCTATGTTGTAACGCTCAGGGCCAGAGGCTAGGACTTCTGGGCTCTGCCGTTTCCTTTCCCACGGATCTGCTGCACGGTGCACTTCACCCGATCTGCTGAGTCTGCGGCGTGTAGGAATTCCCGGGCTCTTGTGAAGAGCTGCCAGCCGCAGCCCCTGTCCTCCGTCCATCCCTGCCTCTGCAGGGTTTGCCCATCAGCCTTGAGAGAGATGAGCTGCCTGCGATAAGGAGAGGGCAGGGAGCAGGGACAGCTCCTGCAGGGAGGCAGTGGGTCCACCCCAAACCCTGCTAAACCTCACTACAATCTTTTTTTGTCACTGTCTTAACAGTGACATGCAGTGGCAGCATCATGCAATGGTGGCTTAGGAGAACAACATCATGGCAAACAAGAGCAGCATGGGTTATTGTCACGAACATAACAACACGGCAAGAATATTCATTTGTTTTACATTGTAAAACAGACAAAAAGACCTTTACCCTGTAAAGGACACTGAGCTGCTCCTACGCTGCCCTTTCCAGCAGGGCCCAGCAGAATAATGATGTGGAAAACCTGCTGCTCCAGGTGATGTTCAACGTGTGGGCACAGGCCTGTGTTTTCTGGGTCTCAAAATGGTTGTATCAAATGCACACAAGCTTCGGGAAAATAACAGTTCAGCACAAGGAGTTGCCAGCCCTTAGCTGCACCAGGAGGTGGGAATCTCCTGCCCTTGTCCTTCAGGCTCTGGCCTGAGCAAGCATCAGTGTGGCTGCGAACGCTCCCACTGGTTCTGCTGCCATCCCCACGGCTGGTGGCACGGTCAGAGCCCGATGCGCACTCCTCAGGGATGCAACCAGGAATCAGTGAGTACCGCTGGGAACAGAAACGGGCCTGAGGAAGGTTAAAGAGAAAGACACAGGCAGTGGAACAAGCAGCACTGCTCGGGATCTCAGCAATGACTTGACCTTCATCACTTTAACTCCTTCAGTCATCTTGACAAGCAGGATTGATTGGGTTTGCACGGTGAAGCAGGAACTCCCAGGCTGACATTTCTAAGGAACTCGCAGCTGAACAAGTGCTGACTGCAAGCCCAGCCTCCGCCAGCGCTCCCCGCAGCAATGCGCACCCCAGCCTGCGTCTCTGCGCGCTCTCCCATGGCCCGAGCGGGCTCAGGGTGTGCACGGGCAGCAGAGCAGCGCAGCGCCCAAGGAGGGGCACGAGGAGGCACATGGGCAGGAAAGATTAATTCTCTTCTGCGGAGTGGGCAGCATGAGGATAGACGGGGACAAAAGTGCTACTTAGTCAGAATTCCCCCTGCATCTACACTGAAAGTGTCTCATGTCCTCATTTTATGGATGAATATGGTCACATCAGTGAAAACCTTGAAATGTCAGTGATTTCCGAAATCTTTGCCATCCTCTGGTGAAAGAAAAGCCTGAGCTATTGACTGGAAAGAACGTAGAATAGGACCCAGGATGTGTTTGGAAACAGAGGAAATTAATTGGCTTTAAGATGGGAAAATAAGTCTGCTAAAAGGGTATGGCACAAAGTGAGACTGTGGGGCACAAAACCTTCGCTCAAGCAACAACAAATCGCTATTCAGTAGGAAGAAGTTTCTCTCTCTCATCAGATCTGATTGTGTAATCCAATTAAAAGAAGTGTATTTTCTCCTTTCTGATTAGCACTAGCCAGCCAGCATGCAAATACCACCAGCCCCACACTTCATCATTTCCCAGTCTAATTACTGGTGAAGAAGGCTGGAGACGAGCAACAAAATTGAGTGTGTTATTGACTGCTGTGCTCTTCGCCCGCTCCACATACAGGACAAAGATTAGACATTAATCCTCCGGGCACTGGAGGTCTCCTCCAGCTTGTCACCAAATCAAATACCATTCATATAACTTATTTAACTTGGCATTTGCTTACAGCAGCAGTGGAAAAGTATCCAGCTAACGAAGAGTTTTTGTTTTGCTTTGCAAACAGAGCTGGTTTCGGTGCAATGAGCTTTCCCAAGGACAAATGAGTCGGGGAGCCAACAGCAGGGGGGAAGCAGGACTCAGGAGGGTGGCAGAGGGAAAATGCACCCCAGCCTTGGCATCGCAAGTCAAGGCTTGTCCAGGGGCACATCTACAGCCCCTCGAGTGCGCGTGTGGTCCAGGCCCGTGCCCTGCACCCAGCCCTCACCAGCCCAGCCCTCGGCGGGGTGCGATGCTCGTCCTCAGCACTTCAGGCTGCCTTAATCCCCTTTCAGAGGCAGGAGCTCTCCGTGCCTCTGCTGCTCTCCGAAATGCCCCCTGCATCCCTCCTGCCTGCTCCTCCTGCGGCTCAGCGTGGATTAGCAGGGATCTTCCCTCTTGCTTGGGAGGATTAAAAATGTTATCCCCTCACAGTCATTATGGATTCAGCTTATACTTTTCATTGTAAAAAGCAGCTTTCGTTTTTGAAACGTCTCTTTTTCAGCCCTTCAGAGAGGGGTTCAGTGCATGCCCTGGGGGCAGCCAGAACCTCTGGAAAGCACCTTCTCTCTGCCCCAATGCCGACAAGGCTGATCCTGCCAGTCAGGCCACCTTCCGCACAGCATCTCTCTGCTGCCGTGCCGGGCCCTGGCCGGAGCCCCACACGTGGCTCGTAGGCACCAGCCAGGCTGTGGAGCAGCGTGGCATCCGGTCCCCCCCACTACCACAAAAAGGAGCCTTTCCCTCCTTTGTAAAGCCTTTGTAGGTGGCGGGTTGCAGAAGGCAGCCCCAAGGTGGTGGAACTCGCCGTCTCCACAAGCTCTGTGTGCTGGGGGTACCCTGACGGGATACCTGGGCACGTACCAAAGGCATTGATTTTTACTCCCCAGGACGGGGCTGGAAGCTGTGCATTAACTGCAGATAAGCATCTATAAACAGAGGGGAAGCGATTTTCCCTGTGGCTTCTGCTCCGCAGCTGCATGGCCCGGCAGGCAGCACACAGTGCCGTCCCTGCCTCCGTGCCTGCATGCTCGGGGCAGGACGGGCATCAGGGCAGGAGCACCGCACCGTAATGAGCAGGGGAGGAGGAGGGAGGCGGTGGTGGAGCTTGGCAGGCATATTTCTGGCTGCACAATTAGCAATGAACAACTCCCTAATGATTGTTATAAAGTTTTAAACCAGCTAATGGGGCCTGGGAAGAAGAAGTTCATTGAAAGTACAAAGCATAAAAGAGCAAACACAAGCTGTGACATTTTAAATGAGAAGGCAGGAACCAGTCTCTCTGCAAGTGATTATGGAATTATAGTACTGCCGCAGTTATCCGTTAGCCAGGGATGTGCCGGGAATGCAAAGCCGGGGCGGTGCGAACGGCTTCCCAGCGCAGGGGGCTGCCTCGTGCCGGGGGGTGACAGCAGCAGCAAGGAGGGGTGCCCACGGGGGCAGGTTCCTGCCAGTCAGACCCAATGGCCCAGGGAGCCAAACCTCCCAGACCCGCGGGGGTGCCCCAAGTGATGCTCTGTGACCAGGGATGGTGATGAGGGGATGCCAACAAGGGGATGCCGTCCCCATGGGGTTGGTGCTCGCCTTGTTCGCGGCACGGCTGCTCAGAAAGCAGCACTGCGCTGCCTGCCCTGCTCCCCAGCACTGAAGCAGGAGTTCTCTCCTCAGCCCAGCGCAGAAACCGGTGTCACTTTGGCCCACAAATATTCTCCGGAGTCTGCAATTTCTGCAGCTCCCATCACAAGCCATCACCTCATGCGCTGCCAAATCACAACGTGCCATGCCGTGTCAGTATGAGCAGCTTCTTGACCTTTCTTTCCTTCTCAGGCTTCAGGCATGCGTCTTTGCCTGCAGATGGGCACCCACGCAACCGCGCTCCCTCTCCCTGCAAGGCTGTAGCCCTGATCTGGAGAGGAAATGTGGCAAAAACCGGTGGTCCAGCAGCCTGGGGAACCAGGGCTGCAGGCTGGAGGGGGATCCTACCTCGCCTCCGCTCGCTGGATGGGGCACAAGGAGGAGGGTGAAAAATGCTCAGTGGTACCCGCAGAAACCTCCCAGACCCTGCCTTGCCCCGTGCCCACGGCAGCTGAGGGGACGCGGTGCCTGCCAGCCATGCTGCGGGGCCGGGGATGCTGCACAGGGCAAGGGAGATGCAGCGATAACCCAGCATGAGCCAAACCCGCTGGAGGGCCGAAGCAGGGAAGAAGGTTTAAATGCTTTCATTAGATTAATGTGCTGTGGCACTTTAAATTAGGAAATATTAATGTGGAAATAATAGGGATGTGCATGGGCTATTTTTCATTCCCCTCAGCAGGCCATAAGAAAAGAGCAAGCTGAGGGAGAGCTGCTGTCAGAGGAGTTTCCACCGCCCTGGATTAACCCAAGAGCTGTCTGCCTGGGCGGCCAGGGGATCCGTGCAGAGGCAGAGGCACTTGCTGGCACCAGAGAGGCTCTGGATGGGACACTAGATTTGGGGGTCAGTGCCTAAGCTGTCGCTCCTGAGACTAGGAGCCTTCCCGACAGCCCCTGTCTGCCCCTGCCCTTGCCCTTGTCCCTGTGGCAGAGGGTCCCTGGCTGCCCCGGGACCCTGGGCTGCTCTGCAGCCCCCCGACACCCTGCCCACCCGCAGGAGCGCTGCTGAAGTTGACACTTTCCTCTTTTATTTATGACTTTCATTCCACTTTCTGCTGACTCTCTGATGGCATCACTCCAATTTAATTAAGTAAATAAATAAAGTGATTAATTTAGATGCCACGGACTCTTCTGCGGGAGCCCTGCTAGCGCTCCTGGCTGCAGACTGGGCAGAAGGTGCCCCAGTCCAGCCCACCCCCTGGTCCCCCCCAGTGTCAGACTGTGTCTGCCATGGGCTCAGCATGGTGCTGGACCCACGTGCTCCTGCAGTGTGGCCAGGAGCAGACGGGGTTCGGGACATCCCTCATGTGAGGGGCTGTCCAGCACCCCAGGCTCCAGCAACAGGTAGAGAAGCTGGGCTGTGAGGGCAAGAGCAAATAAAGTCAGTTTGTGGCTTTGTGGATACAAAAAAGACCAAGCAGCATTTCTCCACTTAGTTTTGATGCAGAGCATTTCTTTAATACAATTCAGAGGACAACGTGGAATAACTCTGTTAGTATCTAATTATCTTTGCTATTGACCCAGCACTCCAAAATAGTTTGGCACAGTATGGTATTTTTCCCTTAATGTGTTATTTCCAAGTAGCCATGAAATTGCACAGGATTACAAACTTCCCCGCTTTGATGGAAACTCTTCCTACTTGGAAGGTTTCTGCAGGGAATAGAGACAAAATGCTTTAGAGTGTCAGTGAATTAGGAAGGATATTCCTTAGCGCAAAGGGTAAATTCATTTATTCCCTGCCTGTCCTGGGGCTGAAGAGCGCAAACAGCCCAGGAGTATGGCAAGAGATCAGTCTCTGAGGTGCAGAAAAAGAGATAAAGCAGGTATATGGAGATAAAGCTAATTAAATTGAGATCCATGGCTACAGAGAAAGACTAAAGAAGGTGCCTTATCTGGTGATTAGGGCAGAGGAGAGGGGCTGAGGACACCTGGCTTCTAATCGCAAGCCTCCCCTTAATGCCTTACGTAGCCTCGGGCAAGTCACTTAATTGCCATTTTTGCCATTTGACCCTGCACTAAGATAAACCCCCGCCCCCGCAGCATTTCTGAAACTTGGAAATATTTAGAAATGTTTTGAGATCCCATGTTCCCATGTCATTGCACAGCCACGGCTACTGCGTCCGGCTGCGAGCACGCCGCGGCGTGCCCGAGCACTCTGCCCCATCCCCAGCGCTGGCAGCGAGCCGGAGCCTCCACCTCCCGCTCTGCCGGTTTTCTGCAGTGAAGAGATTTGGATGTGACCGCTGCGACATCTTGCATTGCTGCACGTCCTCTTGCCCTTTCGGCAGCAGAACCGTTGGCAGCAGCTGTGATTTCATGCGGGGAAGGACGGAGAGGGGAATGTCCTTTACAGCTGGGGCAGGCGGTGCGGAGCAAACCCAGACGATGCTCAGTGCAGGCTCGGGCTCATCAGCAGGATTTCAGGGAAGGATGCAATAGTATTTATAATAGTAAGCAAACCCGAGGCCCACAGCTAGCGGTAAAGGTAGCAAAAAGAAGATCAATGTGATGGCTAACGGATACAGAAGGGCAATTTAATTGGGTGTTGTGTTTGATAAATTATTTGTAAAGTTAAACACACAATGAAAGTATTGCAGGCCTGCCTGATCGGGAGGTAAATGAGTCAGCTGGCACAAATTGAGCCCAGATGATTAATGGTTATAAGCGCCATTGTTTGCTAAACTGACAAGTCACCGGGAGTAAAAACAAAGCTGGAATATTTTCAGTTGGGTTTTATTTATGCTTCCCTGTTTGGAGCCGGTTTGGGAGCAGGTCTTTATTTGAGCCGGGGACTCAGCGCACCGGGCTGTGATCACAGGCGCCGTCCCCGCGGCACGTCGCACGGTGCCCAGCGCCCACTCGCCCGGGGAAGCTGCCTCTCGTGCGGGATGCGGCACACGCAGCATCCCGCTGGCCCACGGCATCCCGCCGGCCCACAGCATCCCTCCGCTCCAGTGCCGGTGTGAGGGCAGAGCCCCTTCCTCCCACCTGGCCTGGCAGAGGAACAGGAGAAGTCACTGCCCCTGCAAAGCTTAGAATGAAAGTATTATAATAGATTAAGTGAACCTATGTTGCAGCGTGTGAGCTTTATGCTCATACGGTTGGATTAGTGCATAACGAACAACTGTATGGATTTACATTTCAAATTAACTTTGGAAAAAGTATAGTAGTCTGTTGATTGCCTAAAATACGTAACAGTTCTTTGGTCTCACATTTAAGCCCATAAAAATGCTGCTGTTACTAAAAAATGGCTACTTTGGGAATTTGAGCCCCACATAAGCCAATTAAGTTTAAATACTGACACTATTTCCTTACAACTTTTCCTATTATTTAGAAACTACTCCCATGCAGTTCACCTGACGCATTTGAACAGGGGCTGCAGACAAGCCGGGGCTGGGTGGTGTGTGATGGCCAGCCTCGTGCTCCCGCACATGGACACGCGTGCGGATGAAAGTCATGTTGGTTTAGCAAATAATTTTTTAAAAATGCAAGATTCTTTCTCAGTAAGGACTAGGCAGAAGACAAGAGGCGGCAGCTTTCTCCACCCTGCTTCGCTTATGTCCTGAGCCAGGACAGGCATCCCTGGATATGCTCCGTAGCCTGTTATCCTAAGCTTTATTTATGTAAATCTGTCATGAAAGCACATGTGATGACGGTGGAGAACTTGTAGGCATAAGCAATGCAGCTGTACTTTTTTCCTCCCCTCTTTCCAGCAGTAGCCACACCTCCACATCACAAAACCATTACTTGGAGCTGCCTCTCCATCACCTCCGGCCGCTCTTTCTTCTCCATCCTCCTCCTCTCTTCCCCACGAGCCTCTCGTCCTCGTACACGCCAGCTGGGTGCTCTGCAGACACGACTGCACCTTACCACTTCTCCGGGCGCAGGGTCCGGGCCGCTGTGGTCCTGAGCAGATCAAGTCGGGGCATAAAAGCAGTTTTACGTGAGGGCCTTCTGCAGATACTGGAAGGAGGTCAGCTGCCCCCAGCCTGGGAGCCGGCAATTACAGCCAAAGGGTTCGGAACTAATGAAAGAAGTGACGAGGTCTCACAATGAGTGAGTCTGAATGGATTGGTTTCTGGCACCCTTTCAAATTGATTTTAAATATGAACTCCCTTTAATCCTCCTCCCTATCTCATTCCCTCCATCGCTGATTCCTCATCAAACAGTTTAAATTAATTTGAGCCTGCCGTTCTCTGCCCTGTTATCTTTTCCTCCCTCATTTATGAATTTTAAATCAACTTGTTAACAACCTACTTAGTTGCATAATTTTGATATCATAATCCATGCCCCTGGCTGATTGCATATTAATTCTGGAGATAAGATGCCAATGGCATGGCAAGCTCACGGCTGTGGTCTCACCGCCGGCGGTGGCCGCAGTGCCCGGAAGATGCCTTTGTACAGACCAGTAGCCCGGTGGCTGCCGGAACTTGGGCTGCTGCAGCTTTGCCCCCGCTCCTGCCCGCTGCTCTCCGGCCCAGCCCGTTCCCATTCCCTGCACGGCCGGCGCAGGCAGGAGCGGGGGGCCCATGGCTTGGCACCGCGCAGGGACACCGGGGCGCGGGATGTCTTCATTGCCGTCCCTCCGCTCCGAGCCGGCACACGCTGTCTCTGTTCATCCTCACAGCCCAGAGGCTCTAGAGCAAGCTGTGATTGAGACAAGTGCTGTTTCCAAGATGGAAACTGAAGATACAATCTATAAATCATTTCCTAGGGTTATGATAATGGGTTATTGATAATAGGAGAGGGTAGAGAAAACATGGGAAGCACTGGAGGTCATAAATCCTGTAAATTAGGTAACCCTGCGTGTGCCAAGCGACGTGAGCTGTGTGCTCAGGTCCTCACGTGGCGGTGGCTGGATTTCCTGCCTTGGCGAAGTTTCAGTTCTCACCAGCACCAGGGCCAGGCGCAGCACAGCCATCCCCGCCCTGCGGCACGGGGCGCTCGCCCCGCGCTCCCAAGGAAAGGCTGCAGGAGCAGCAGTGCCGAGTCCCGTGGGTTTTCCCCTCAGCTCCGCAGGTGAAGGTCACTGCAATGAGATGCTCAGAGGAGCCCTTGCTCTCAGCTCCTCTGCTTTCTGTCCCAGTGAGGTCTAATTCCCCTCCCCTCCCACGCTTTGCTTTCATTCCTCCTTTCTTGTCCCTCTTAAGTCATTGAAAGCAGCACTTCTTTATTCGACCATGCTGTGCATTAATTCTACTTGTTCTACTTCCATGGAGACATGCTGAGAGTGCTGGTACTTATTTTTCCTGTTTTTTGTTGTTGGGTTTTTTTTTTCAACTTTATGGCTAAAGAAAAGCTGTCCATTACCTCTAGCAACAACAAATTAGCCAGAGGACTGCGATGAGAAGTGTCTTCCAGCAGGCAAGCGTTTCACCTTAACTGTAGAGCATGCCCTCTCTTTTTGAAGACCCAGTGGCTCGTGGCTGGCTGTGACAGTACGTGACCAGCGACCGCCCAGCATCGCTGGCCCCAGCCCTCGCTTGGGGGCTGCCCCAGCCCGTCCTGCCGCTCGCCCCACGCCGAGGCACCCACGGGAGCTGTTGTTCAGCGCCGGGCACTTGTTGGCACCCGGGTCTGGGGCACCAGAGGCCACCAGCCCAGCCACGGCCATGGTCTGTGCTAGCCACACGTGCCCTTGCGACTGCGCCGGGAAGGGCCGCGGGAGCGGCGAGGAAGAGGAGCTGGGTCTGCCTCAGCCTGACCCCGGCTGCCGGGGGCTGCCCCTGCCCAAGCCCCCGGGGAAAGCAGAGGCTGAGGGAGGAGTTAAAGGAAAACGGGGATGAAGGGACCGAGGCAGGGGCTGAGCCCCCGCCTGCCCCGGCCGGACCCTGCCTGGTCCCTGGCTCCAGCCAGCACCCGCCTGAACAGAGAACTGAGAACTTCTCCTTTCCTGCACCAAGCCAAAAAGCAGGCGGTCAATGCAGGGACCGGTCACTTTGCCATTAATGTGGCAATGTCATCAAGGAGCAATTTCTGAGGGTCTTGTGTCCTTGTTACCGTCACCTCTTACCCCAGCATTATGAGATGCTCCTCTGCCCACCCACGCAGTGCCCTGCCCCTCGGGGGACAACCAGCCCCAAGCAGCGTCCTGGGATCCTCAGCAATTAGCACTAACCAGGCTCCCTGGCATGCGGAACGATGCGCAGGAGATCCGCCGGTGACAAAGAGCTTAAGGGTCTGCAAGGGAGCAGAAATGCAGGGCAGTAGGGTCAGGGAGGGGCGACGGCCACGATGGGCCCTGCACCCACCCCATGCACCCACGGCCGTGGCAGGAACATCTGCAGGCTGGCAGACGGTGCATGGCTGCTCCCCCAAAACTGCTGCTGTTCTCCCACATGGCTGCCTTGTAAATGCATGGGCACACGCTTCCCATGAACCAGCAGCTCTTCAGCCCCGGCACGTGTGCCCACAGGGGACAGGTCTGCCACAGCTGCCGGGCAATAACCCACCCTGCTTCCCCAGGGCCGGGGAACGGGGCCCTTCACCCCGCTGTACCCTTCGGGCTGCGCTCGGGGAAGCTGTGGGTGCACGGCCGGCACCCCGGCGTATCACAGGGAGAAAAGGAAGCAAAAGCCATTCCTGCCGTGGCAATGTCCTTGCAGAACAGGGACCGCTGAGCCTGCTGGATCATAAAATGAGGCAGCATTAACTCATGGGAGAAATGATGCCCGGCCACAGGAAAGCACTGTGGGCTGCAGCCACCTGCAGCGACTGTCAGTGCCCTGTCCAGGAGATTATAATGTGCATTCAGAAATCATTACAAATAATTAGTGAGCCGGTATTCCAGGGTGATATCCCATAATTAAACATAATGATTTCATAGTGTTTGGCTGAGCAAGAACCAGACATTTCAAGATAATGGCTTGCTTTGCCTTTTATTTGGCGTGTATTAGATCCCTATATGGTCTCAAAAGCAGTTATTAGCACAAGCGTATTTCATAATTAGGTTTGTTCTGACTTGTATGCTATTCATTACGTACTTAAAGTCAAACCTGATAAGATCTGGGGTTTAGGACAGGACAACACCATAGCTTCAGCTAATGGGAGTTCTTACCAGTTTTGGCACAAGGTGCGTCACAGAGCAGCGACGGCTGCCCCAGCCTCTGCCACCCACCCCGTGAGGACGGGGCCGTGCCGCCGTGCTCGGCGCAGGACAGTGCAGACCCAAGGCTTGCCGCAGGGAAGGGTTCAAAGGCAGCACCGCTCCTTCGAAAGCGGCAACGGCCAAGGCTGAGGCCTGGGAAACATGTGCGCTGATCTGCACCTCGTCCCGACAGCGAAGCCAGGCGGTCCCAGCTGCCCGGAGCGGCGGGCCGTGCCGACGGGGACCCCGTTTCCCGGCAAGGCACCGCTCCCCCCCACCGCGTGGGCTGGGACCAGCTCTGGGCCCCTGCGGCTGCTGAGCAAATTGCCCCATTTTACTGTTCCTTCCCTTTGTGCAGGAAGACACTTGGAAGAGAAGCTCCTAAATTATTTTGTAGACGTTTTCAACTGTTCCCTCAGCTCCTGCGCGCAATCCGGCCAGCACAGGCTGTTCAGAGCTGCTGGTTTCAGAGCCATGGAGCTCTGTGTTTGGTGAGGACACACTTTGAAGGGGCTGATGCACTGTAAATGTCTCTACACGTCGCGGTTGGGCTGGGAGCCGGGGCTGCCCGAGCACCTTTGCTGGGGGCTGGGACTGCGGCCAGATGTGGCTTTTTTCCCCTTCAGCTTTGCAGAGGGATAGAAGTGGTTTGGGACGGTGCCCGGCACCAGGCTGGGGTTCATGCTGGGATGTGGTGCCCTGAGTAGCTTCTCACCCATTTCCTAAGCTTGGGGCTGACCTGATGTAGTGGCAGAAGTTGTTCTGAGTGAGACCAAATGTTTTATTTTAAAATGTTACTGACATATTAGTCCCTCACTGCTCTGCTCCCTGCTGCTGCCCTGGCCCCAGCCCGAAGCCCTGTTGCCAGCTGCAATGTCCTGCACAGCCCGGCAAGGGATTTCCCTGGCCTTGCAGGGAGCCCAGCGCTGCTCTCGGCTCTGCCCGGGCCACGCTCCTGTTGGCAATCAGCTCCAGAGCCCGCTGGGTGCCCCTCAGGCTGCTCTGCCACCCTGCTGCCTTGCCACGGGCGCCAGTGCCAGGCTGCACGTACGTGTCGGACGGAGCTGGGGTCCCGCGGCTGGGGATGCTCCTGCAGCGCCCGCTGATGCTGCAGGACCAAGCTCTCCACCAGCAGCTTCCCCTCCCACCCCGGTGCGCTGGGGTGGATCAAGGGATTAACCTCCGGGATGTCGCTGGGAAGAGGATAATCACCAGCCTGTTTGCTGCAGTCTCACTTGAAAGCCGGGTAAATCTGCTCCCTCCATGCAGATAAAAGCAATGAAGATATCAGAGATGTGACACACCGCAGTGTGGGGCTTGACTCTTCATTACTGAGTCATCCGACTGCAGAATTGATTCCATTTTCACACCATTTATTGCAGTTCAAAGCCTGGTTAGCTTTACCGTTTCATTGTCTGCGGGTGCTCCTGAGACATCAAAGGAAGGGGAGCAGCAGCGGGGTCAGCGGGGGCTCAGGCTCAGCACCCGCACCGCAGGAGCAGCTCGGGCTCTCGGCCGAGGAGCCGCTGCAACACCGCGCTGCTCCGCCGCGGCGCAGCCGCCCCACACCGGCGGCAGGGATGGGGCGCAGGGGAGGTGGGAGACCAGCACCGCTGCAGAAGGGATGCAGCTCACTGCCTGATGGGGAGGAGATGAAAATGAGACACTGATCTGTAATTGCAAACAATTAAATTCACAAAAACAGGCTCATTCTTATGCACAACATGCAGCCTCTAATTAGATTTTAAACATGTTTCATTTTCTGTCTTTTCCCCCCTAATTTTCCATAGAAGGTAATTAGCTATCTTTTTTTCTGTGGGTATGTAATTAATTAATACTTTGTTAACTGTGGCCAGGATCATACTGTTTTGATTTACTCAGTGTTAATCTTTTCCTAGTGCAATTATTCCCAGCTCTCATGCCCGGAGTTGCAGGTGCAGGCAGGCTGGGTTAACTCAGCACAGCCCTGCCTGCATCCCGGCCCGCAGCCCCCAGTTCCCATCCCAGCTCCCACCCGCATCCCCCAAACCCACCAGCCTCCCCATGCCCTGCCAGCACTGTGCCCGCACCGCCGGCAGAAACCGTGCCCGCGCCTTGGCCGCCCACTGCGGGACCAGGCTCCAGCAGGGACGTCGGGGCCGCGGGGGCTGCCTGGGGTGCAGCGTCCGGCCCCCCGGGATGCCCGTGGGCTGTGGGGCACGGCGGGGATGCAGGGTGCAGGTGGGTGTGCTGCTGGGGGAGCGGGGCCGTGGGGGGGTGGTTGCCACGAGAGGGTGCTCATGCAGCTGGATCCAGCGCTGGACTGCCTGTGCAGCGCTGTGCATGGCGAGGCACGCGCCTCCCAGCAGCCTCCTGCCTGCGAGCTGCTCCTGTCTGCACGCAGCCTCCTGCCTGCAAGCTGCTCCTGCCTGCACACAGCCTCCTGCCTGCACAGCCTCCTGCCTGCAAGCTGCTCCTGCCTGCACACAGCCTCCTGCCTGCACGCAGCCTCCTGCCTGCACAGCCTCCTGCCTGCAAGCTGCTCCTGCCTGCACACAGCCTCCTGCCTGCACGCAGCCTCCTGCCTGCAAGCTGCTCCTGCCTGCAAGCTGCTCCTGCCTGCACACAGCCTCCTGCCTGCACGCAGCCTCCTGCCTGCACAGCCTCCTGCCTGCAAGCTGCTCCTGCCTGCACACAGCCTCCTGCCTGCACACAGCCTCCTGCCTGCAAGCTGCTCCTGCCTGCACACAGCCTCCTGCCTGCACGCAGCCTCCTGCCTGCACGCAGCCTCCTGCCTGCAAGCTGCTCCTGCCTGCAAGCTGCTCCTGCCTGCACACAGCCTCCTGCCTGCACGCAGCCTCCTGCCTGCAAGCTGCTCCTGCCTGCAAGCTGCTCCTGCCTGTACACAGCCTCCTGCCTGCACGCAGCCTCCTGCCTGCACAGCCTCCTGCCTGCAAGCTGCTCCTGCCTGCAAGCTGCTCCTGCCTGCACACAGCCTCCTGCCTGCACGCAGCCTCCTGCCTGCAAGCTGCTCCTGCCTGCAAGCTGCTCCTGCCTGTACACAGCCTCCTGCCTGCACGCAGCCTCCTGCCTGCACAGCCTCCTGCCTGCAAGCTGCTCCTGCCTGCAAGCTGCTCCTGCCTGCACACAGCCTCCTGCCTGCACAGCCTCCTGCCTGCAAGCTGCTCCTGCCTGCAAGCTGCTCCTGCCTGCACACAGCCTCCTGCCTGCACAGCCTCCTGCCTGCACACAGCCTCCTGCCTGCGCAGCCTCCTGCCTGCAAGCTGCTCCTGCCTGCATGCCTCGCAGTGGCCATGACCCCACACAGGCCACCTCCCTGTGCTGATTTGGGCGGAGGGTTTGCCCCTTCCTTGGGCTGGCTCCCGCCTGCGCAGGAGCATTGCAGCGCGGTGCAGGAGCCTGGCTGGCCCCTGCCCGGAGCACCGGCTGCCCGTGGCCTCTGTGAGCCCAGGAGGGGCCCCCGGCACGGCCCCGGCCCCACAGCCCCATCCCGCTGCTGCAGGGCCGATGGACCCACTGCAGCCCCTACCCTCTCACTCCCACCATGCATGGGGACAGCTCCTGCTCGCTGCAGCACTGACATTTTGCCAGTTCTTGCGCAAGAAGTGTTTCTCCCAGTCTCCAGGGCCGTGTCCTGAAATGGGCACATGCAACATCCATCATATAGGAAGCAGGGCTGGCGGCAGGCCTGGCTCGGAGCTCCTGGAGGAGCAGCGGTTCATTCTGCGCCCTGCTGGGACCAAGTCTTTGCCCTTGCCGTGGCAGACGGCAGTCCCGAGGCAGCCCAGCCCAGAGCCATCCGTGGCGCGGGTCACCAATGCTCTGCCCCAGCCCTGATTCTACCAGCAACCGGCTGCTCTGGCTGTAAATCTTGGTGGCTGGCTCTGCAAGCCACCAGCACAGCCCCTTCTCGTGATTAATAGTAATAATTAAATTCATATCAAGCCACAGGAAAAACATCACGGGGCAGCACAGCAATAAAAGCCACTGTTGAGATGCTGACAGCCCAAGAGGGATGAGCAGGCGATGCACTGCGGCCCCAGGAGGCTCTGCTGATTTACAGCGGGGTAAATCAGCTCATCCTCATGTGCCCGGGGACTCCGGCCTCGCGGCTCCCTCCTGCTGGGCCCAGCGGGGTCCAGGGTGGCCACAAGCATCTCCTCCTCCCCCCACCGCACACCGGGGCACAGGATGGGCAGGGCAGCGGGCACGGCTCCGGGCACAGACAGGCATTTGGCCAAGGCACCGGCTCTGGCGGCTGCGGGCACCTCCCGGCTGCCAGTGTGGCAGAAAGCCTCGGGACATGTCTGGGCCCATCATGGGGCTGCTGCAGCCTCTTCCCACCGTGTGCAGTCACGGCACGCAGTGCAGACGGGACCAGCCTGCCCATTGCACGCCTCCAGCCAGCTTTTCGCACAAACACCTCCTTTGCCTCGTTGGCCCGGAGCCACCCCAAGCACCTTGCGGGTACCCCGGCTGCAGCGCACAGCCCCTGCCTGGCCATCCCCACGTGCCCCTGCTCCTTGGGGCTGTTCTCCAGGCTGCACCTGAGTAACACAAGGACGCCACGATTTCCATGAAGCAGAGCAAAGGTCCCTGGTCCACCCAGGGAAAAAGCCCGGCCAAAGTGCAGCAGAGATTGTCCTTGGCGGTGTTTGCAGTGAACACAGCCCATCCACCCCGCGGGAGCCATGCCAGGGCACGTGCTGCACCCTGCAGCCACCGCTCACTGCTGTGCAGCAACCGAGCATCACTCACCTCCCCTGTAATGGCTCCATGACACCGGCAAAGGGCTCTCATTAATGGAATATAAAGTGCAGTGAAAATAATTGATGATCATCTTGTAGCAATTGATTATCTGTCTCCCGTAATGCTGCTTTGCTCATGCATTAAGGGGCTGTTGCTTCTCCCCACAGAGTGCAGACCAGGCAGCGAAGGCTGAGCACGCAGCCACGGCCGTGGCCATCTGCCTGGTCCTGCCCATCTACCCCGTCCTGCCCGAATGCCCCCCATGCGGGGCTGTGGGGTCCGCGCCAACCCCAGGGCTGAAGCAGAGCGCTCACCGCGCGAGTGCAGGCAGAGCGCGCTCTGCCTGTGCCAGGGCACAAACCTGGAGCCAGCCCTGTCCCACAAATGGCCCGAGGAGGAAGGCTTCCCCGAGAGCCATGAGTCTCTCCTGCGGGTTCCTCCTGCTCCTCAGCTGCAAGCCGGGGGGTTTGGGTGATGCTGCAGGAAGTGTCTCTGCAGCCACGGTTCATCTCAAAGCCTCTTTTGGAGGGGAGCTGGGTGCTGCAGGGCTGCAGTCATCGCCATGCACCCGCCTGCAGTGACCCCGCCGCTTCTCCTTGCCCCTGTCCCAGCCAGGGTGGGCGCCCGCTGCTGCGGCTGAGCCCAGGCTCTGCACAGCCCATGGGACAGTCACCTTTCCCGGCAGCTGCCCTGCCTTCCCGGGCACTCGCCTCAGCATCGCCCAGGGCAGCTGGGAACGGCAGCGATTGTTTGCAGAGCAGCAGTCCCAAGCACTTGGCCGGAGCCGCACACTCAGCAGAACCCAAATCTCCTCAAAAACCTGAATAAACTCCCCAGGCGGAGTGGGAGCCAGGCAGGGACCCAGATCCCCTCCTCATGCTTGTCACATGAATGAGCTCTGCGGCCGGGCTCCCCCCTCACCGGGAAGGGGATTTGGCTTCATCGTGGGGAGGATTAGGCCACTGCGGGAGGCCAGGAGCATCTGTGCATGCGGGGCTGCCGCCTCCCCTGCCTGCCCTGGCCCCTCACAGTACCGCGGGCATCATGGCAGGAGCTTCCTGCCCCACAGAAGGGGCAAATGGGCCCAGGGCACCCACGGAGCTGGGGTGCACTTGGGCAGCCCCCAGCGAGGCGGTGGGCGGGTGGAGGATGCCCCAGCGCCAGGGCAGAGGCAGGAGCAGCTCCCCAGCTCCTTCCGCTGCATCCACAGGGGGTCACCCAGTGACCTCCCCCCACACCTCCCAACTTGCCTAAAACAGGGAAGAAGCAAAGGAAGGAGGGCAGCCCACGGCCTTGGTCTGCCTGGCTCACCCCGGCTCGCCCCGCCAGCACCAGCAGCCAACTGGGGCTGCTGCCGGCCGTCAGCAGCTGGCAACAGCTCCCAGCCGGAGCGACCGCCCGCTCCTCCGGGAACCCCTGAGCACCCCCCCAGCTGCTGCCGAGCATTTCTGGGCAGCAGCCTCAGATGTTTGGGAAAACAAACTGCACAGGAATTAGCTCCCAAGTATTTCCTCAATTCTGCTAGCTATGAAGAGAATTTTATTTTGCTACCCCCAGGAGGAAGGAAGGCGGCCTGGCAGAGCACGCAAAGGAAATCTGTGCAGTAACTCATGGGTGCTGGCTCCGCAGGGCTGCAATCAGCAGGGACCAGCCGGCAGTGCCCGCACTGCTCACCCGCTGCCCCCAGGACCTCTTGGCTCAGGGATTGGGGTAGCACCTCGTCCCAAGGGCCTTCCATGGCCCTTTGCAGAGGTATCGCCTCAGCAGGTCAAGCAGTCCCCTGGGTTCAGCCCGCAGGGATGTCCCTGCACGCAGGCTCTCGCAGAGCAGCACCTCCTTGAAGGCACCAAGGGCTAGTTTGAGCATCCACCACCCGCTCACCCATCACCATGGCAAAAGCCAAGGCTCCCACCAGTTGGCCCATGGCTTATTTTAGCTCCTGTTTTATGGATAGGTAACAGTGAGGGGGCTCTGGGAGCTGAACACCGCTCATGTACTTCTGGCACTGCAGATCGCTTTGCTCACAGAAATAATGTGACTAATTATAGCCCGGCTCCTTCTGCGAGCTGAGCTGCAAGGGAGGAACAGGGCAGAGACAGCCGCTGCCTGGCCAGGCTGCCACGGGAGAAGCTTGCCACAGGGCAGAGTCCACACCCTGCCGCAGTGCGCTGCGAGGGCCCCCGTGCTCTGCCCTTACAAGCAGGGCAATTATATGACTACTAGCCTGAGTCACTATAGCCTATATATATGGCAAGAGTAAGTTTCTCCTCCTGAACTCACACACACCCCCCCTCCTCCACATCTGCTTCCACAGCAGCGGATCCAGGAGCAGCCCCACAGGAGGTCCCGGAGAGGCCATGGAGCCGAGACAGGGCTGCACCCAGCTCCAGGCAGCACACTGCAGAGGGGACCGGGCGCAGAGGCCACCTTTGAAGACAACCGCGCATTTACTACTCGGGTGTTCCCAGCCAGCCAAGTCCAAGCAGCAGGAAGTTATTTAAACTTTTTTTTCCCCGCCTTACAAGGGGTTGGCACCCTGCCCCAGCAGCGCTGGTTACGGTAACACCTGCGTCAGCACCACAGCCCAGGGCAGACAGGAGAGCCCCTGCCCGGGGGGCCAGGCGAGGTCGGGCACTGGGAAAGCAGAGGCTGGGGCTGAGGGTTTCTCACTGCAGAGGACCCTGGCTCCTCTCAACGCAGGCATCGGCGGTGCTCGGTGGCCCCCACCACCGCAGCCCCCGAGCAGCCAGGTGACCTTGCCTGACGGGGAGACTCGGCCCCAGCGAACACCAGCCCACGCACAGAAGCGAGCAGAGCAAGGCTGCAGCTTGTCCGTACCTACAAAGACAGGGACGCCAGGGGCAGCTCCTCAGGGTTGATTTATTGCGACGGGAACCCATTACTGCAGCTACAAGAGACATGCCATTTATGAAAATACAGTTACTTGGCTTTACAGTATCACAGCTCAGCACTGTACAACAAAATCCTTTTGTACAAAATACTCTGTTGGCTTTATAAAGTTACTCTACAGTATGAAAACACCCTGGCCTGCTTTCTGTGAGATTTGGACCAAAATGAAGCCCAAAGTGGCCCCACAGCTGAGGGAGCACAAGGAGAGCGGCCATAGTGCAGGGCCTGACCCTGCCAGGGGCTCCGGGGACCCCGGGGCAGCTCAGGCATGAAGACCTTCGCTCACCCCCCGGTTTGGTTTCAGCACCGCCAGTGCCAGGCCCGCAGGCAGGATGCCCCTGGGCTGCGCACAGCGGCTCGGCTTGCTGAGCGAGGCAATGGGGACGGACAGACAGCAGGACAGTCTGTCTGTCCGCCTGTCACTGGCGAAACAGACATTTAAGTGTGTGTCCATCCTCCTCGCAATAAAGAGGGATCTCAAGGCTTTTTAGAGGCCACCTGTAAAGACAGGCAGGGGAACAGAAATGTTTCTAAAAGCGGAGTGCATGGGGAGACTCGGTTGTGGCCATCCCAAACCCCAACCAAAGCCTCCTCTTGCGGCTGAGGAGGCGAGAAGAGGCAGGGAAGGGGCATCTCGATGGGGAGCACCTTCCACAGTCGGTGGGACCCCTCATCAGGAGCCCTGGGGTGCTGGAGCAGCAGTGGAGACCCAGGCTCTGCCACAGCCCCACTCACCTCTCCCCAAAACTGACCCAAAATACATGTTTGTCTGGCACACAGAAATGTGATTCTAGGAAAGAAGTCCAACATTTGATGGGTAAACAGTAAAAAAAACCCAAGTTTATTTGAAAAAAAAAAAAAAAAAACCAAACAAACCCAAAAAACAAACCAAACCCTCAAACCCTCAGCCTCTTACATGATTTCTGATCAACATTTACTAGAACTTGAGAGCCATTAACTTGCTCCACGTACGCTGAGATATTTTCCAGCACTAAAAATAAAAAATAAATACATACAAATTCTTTCCTCCTCCTTACATGTCCTAGATGTGAGTGGTTAGGCATCCACTGCCTTAAGATCTCAGTTGAACAGAAGCAAGTAAAAGAGGTTTCTCTAAGAGATAAAAGAGCAAAAGCAGGCGGCCTGTCTCAGGGATGCAGCGTCTCCACCCACCCCACCCGGCCCCTCTGCTCTGCCCGGGGCCAGGCACCCGAAACACCCGTCTGGGTGGGACTGATCAGCCCAGGGATGCTCCGGTAGGCACCTGCCCCGCGGGGAAACCGAGGCCGGCGCCCTGACCCGGCACCCCCAGCCAAGCCCCCACGTTCGCACCCGTTTCGCATCGCCCAGCGCTGGTCTGAGAAGAGGCAGTGCCAGGGCAGGGGCGGGGGGCAGGGGGACCCCATCCCTCCCCACGGAGGGCTCGGCTGCAGCCGGGTGCACGGGGCTGCCACGGCCCCGGAGCGGGCGACGCTGCCCAGCCTGAGCCGCAGCCATCCTTCTCCAACCCGAATATCCCGTGAGAGCACAACTACAAAAGAGGGATTTTAAAGAACTACAGTAGCTAAAGTGTTTTCAAAACATACCTAAAAGACCACCTACAGAGCCAGAAGGCACCCGGCACAGGAGCCAAAGACCACCCCGCCCCGTGCCCGGATCTCCCCCTCCGCGGAGGGCCTGCGGTAAGAAGCGTGTGAAGCAGCATTCATCCGGGGCCAGCCCTGAAGGCCATCGTGCTTCAACAAATCCAGTATCCTGCTTTTTATGGCTTTTTAACAACAAAACTCCCCAAAACACACGCACGCTCACACACACACCCCCCAAGCAGAATACAGAGCTAAAGCACAGTTTAGAGTTAAGGCTCGTCCAGATTCAGCTAGATATGAAGACTGTAAGGCACGTATTAGTACATTCATGTTACTGTTAAAAAGCCCGACTATAAAAAGCCCCCCTGCCCCCCGACACACGAGGATACTGCGTGTGTAGCCCTGTTACCTTTGTTGAACACAGATGGAAAGACAATTCAGAGCCCGGTTAAAAATGAACACCTGGTTTAAACACTTCTCACAGCTGCCCAGCGCCAGCGGAGCACTGCCCCAGCCACCGCGCCAGGGCAGCGGCGCTTCCCCGACACTCCGGGATTGAGACCGGTCCCTCACATGTGGCTCTCCTCCTCTTTGATGCCATCCTCCGCGCTCTTCTGAGGCGAGGGGGCCACGTCGTTGTTTGCCTCTTTCTGCTTCTCAGTTTCGTCAATGTTTGTCTCCTCCTCCTTCCCTTCGTTCCTCGCCTTCTCCTCCACCTTCTGCTCCTTTGCCACCAGGCGGTAGTTGATGCCCATCCCGATGAAGAGGTAGATCCCGGAGACGATGAGGATAACCCCGCAGGCCCAGTACGTGTACTTGTAGTCACCGTATATGTCGTTGAGCTTCCCTGAGGGACAGAGAGGGCACAGCTTAGCAAGATACCCCCAGAACTGCTCCAGGTTGTGGAGGTGTTCCCAAGAGCACCCCAAGCCCATCACCCTCAGCTTCAGGCCTTTATTCCTCCATCCCCTGCTCCCTCAGCCTGTGCCAGGGGCTCAGACCCCACTTCCTCAGCGATCCCCCAGATGCTGGGGCAGCCTCAGGGCCAGTGCTTGCCCCCTCGCCCCTGCCCCAGCGCTGAGGGCTGCCCACAGCTCGGGGGGACCCGCCACCGCTCAGCGAGGCCAGGCAGAGCTCCCCGGGCACAGCACACCCTACCTAGCAGAGGGGGTCCCAGAAGCACGGGGCAGCACTCCACGATGGTCACCAGGCCAACGGCGCTGGAGAACCGCTGCGCTCCCACCAGGTCCATCAGCGTCTCAAACAGGACTGAGCTCAGCCAGCCGAAGGCAAAGCCAAAGAAGCCGGCATAAATGCAGAAGCCAGCGTAGGTGGTGGACATGGGGGCCAGGAGGTGGCACACCCCATTGTAAATCACAGAGATGGCAAAGAAATACTGGACTCTGGGTCTGATCCACTTGGTGTTTGCCACCAGTCCCATGGAAGGCCTGGCCACCATGTCTACGAAGGCCAGGATGGAGAGTAGAAAGGCTGCAGACTCGTTAGCAATCTTCTTGCTCTTCGCGTAATTGCTGAGGAAGACCAGGGGAGTGAACAGCCCGAAGAACATGATCACGTTGCCCGACAGATAGAGCAGGAAGCCCCTGTGCGTGAACAGGGACAGGTCCAAAAACTTGTTGATTGTCTGGAAAAATGTGCTCTTCTGTTTCTTGGTCTTCCCGCCGATGAGGTCTGTGCTGGTGTCACCATCGTCTTTTTTCACCGCCTTCCCAGCCTCCTGCAGCACCTCCTTGGCAGCCTCCTTCTTCAGCTGATCTGGCTTGGGGCCTATGGGCCGCATCAGGGATCCGGCGACGCAGCAGTTCAGCAGGAGACCGCCAAGGATGAGGAAGCTGCCGCGCCAGCCAAATATGCCAAAGAAGAGCTGGTTCACAGGTGCCAGGGTGGAGAGGAACACGGGGCTGCCCGCCATTGCCAGCCCGTTAGCCAGGGGACGCCTCTTGAAGAAGTACTTGCCGATCATGGTTAAGGCTGGGTTCAAGTTAAATGCAAGTCCAAGGCCTGAAGGAGAGGAGAGAGAAGGGTCTCAGAGCTCGGCCACCCCCACAAGCCAGCAGCACCGGCAGAAGGGCTGGCGGGACAAGCAGGAGCGTGGGGGTTCAGTTCTGGGGGTTTCACAGCTGTTTCGGCTGTATTAACATCCCGACTGCACAAGCAGCACTCAGCCCCTGCTGCCGACTTGGGAGGAGGTGCCAGGGCAGCAGCAAAGCCACGCGCAGGAATTCGGGAGCCAGAAGGGGAGAACCGCCCCAGCTCATAACAAACCTTACGTCGACTGGCGGGGCACAACCCTAACCCAGGGCAGGAGCAACAGGTGCTCTCTATTCTCAGTACCAAATACTGGTCCCGTGTACAGTCACTAATATGGTCCCCCCACATCATGTCACTGGGGCCATCTCTTATTAGAATACGTAACAGGAATCAGGATTTGTGCAAATTCACCATAGACATTCCCTAATAATGACTGGGTTTAAGTTGCTCCTCTTGCTGCCTCAGGAGAGGCCTTACCTCCATTGCAGCCCCTTCAGTGCAGAGCCATCACTTACCCCCTACAACCCCAACACAGAAGTAGAGCTCCTCCACCGTGTTGCAGAAAGAGGCTGCAATCAACCCGCACCCGGAGAGGCAGCCGCCAGCGATCATGATGGGCCGGCTGCCGTACTTGTTCACCAGGATGCTGCTGATGGGACCTAGGAAGTCAAAGATGAAGTGTCCAGAGATGAGCTATCTTTGCACGAGAGACAAGACAGATGCACGCAAGCACACAGGAGGTTTATTGCCACATACTTCCAGCTTTTGCACAGTGACACTTCACCCAGCGAGGGAACTGGGTTAAGGGGAAAGGACAGGAGGTCGAGATAAGAGTGACTTTTGGTTAGAGCACACGCAGGGCCCCAGCTGGAAAAGCGAGCCTCCAGCCAGTGCCGGCACGCTGCAGCTTCTGCTGAGCGCCAGAGGCTGTTTAGGGCTGCCGAAACCAGGGACTTCTCTGAGCAAGCCGCCTTCGGTGGGCTAAGCCAGGAGCTGCCAGGGCACCAGCCACCCCCAGGGACAGGGGTTTGGGACAGGGTGAAGCCACCCGCCCCATGCAGTGCTCTGCTCCGGGTGCGCTGCCCTGCCCACCACGGGCTGGGGTCTCAGCAGCAACGCAAGTGTGCGGCAACTGCCCACCTCCAGCGAGAGGTTTCTGATGGAGACCAGAGCTGTGAACAAGCAGCTTCGATGGGCGCAGGTGAAGCTCCCGAGGGCTCGCAGGAGGAGCAGCACTGTGCTGCCCCAGCGAGAAGGGGTGCTTCTGTTTTCACTGCTACCTCTATAGTAGGAAGAGCCCAATTGCTCTGCCCCCCCCACCTATTAAGTGCTTCATTATCAGGAGCTTTAATCCAAAGCAAACAGCGATTAGATACTGCAAAGCATGCTCTACAGATACTAAAATGTATTTAAGTAAACTGAATGAACATCCATTGAATATTAACAGACCTAGTTTTGCCATTAACAGATAGCAATGTTGTCAACATGTTATTCATGGGTCCTCAGATGCTACTTGACCTTTCTGCCCAGTTTAAACAAAGCCTGGAGAAGTTTACAGAAGCCCTGCTGCCGCAGAGGCTGCCCCCAGCCCCGCAGCCCCCCGCTCTCCGCAGCCGGCGTGGTGCCCACGTGCTCACCAGAGGAGCCCACGCCAGCGGCTACAGCCTGATGCCACCGGCAGTTGGGAAGGGGCCACAGCCCCGATCCCGTGAGAGGCAGCGGGGGGTCTGCCGCATCACCCCAAGCCCCACACGCTTCCCCGCAGAGAGCTCAGCACTTTGTAAAACCTGTACCTTGAACTCAAATGTGCTGCCCCTGGCCAGGGTCTAAAGGCAGCAGCAGCCTTTCCTCCCGGAAATCCAGCCGGGAGCGGCAGGCTCCAAGGGCAGCTAGCAAGAAGCCTCCTGGCTGGGCAGCATTGTGTACCCTGGTGGCAATTCCCCTCTCTTTTTTTTAATTAAAAGAAAAAAAAAAAGAATTCACACTCACTCCTATTTTATAGATTCACATGAAGCATTTCTGACCGAATGCTACCTGATCTATTTTGACTATTCATGCTGTCAAAAAAGCCTTAAGTAATGGAACCTGAGTCCTCCCTAATCCTAATGCGGAGCTGAGAAAGGGGCATTTGAGATCATTACATCCACGTACCCCGATGGTGATTGCACAGGGCAGCTGCATGGGCCTGCAGGACATGCTGTTCCGCCACCCCCACCCCACCCAGGACAGGAGCTGCCCCAGCTCTGCACGATACCGTCAGCCCAGGACCTTTTGCCAGAGCATGAGCTACTTTTTTTGTCTCCAAGCAAGCATGCAGTTCCTACGGGAAGGTGCCCCGGGGGACAGGGAGAATAGGATACGCACTGTGACCGCTCCAGCGCAATTCAGACCGTGGGGGCAGGCTGCAGGAGCCCTGGAACGAGCGAGTGGGCCAGCAGCACGTTCCCATGCTCCAGCAGCCAGGGGATGCACCTGGGCAGGTGGGGGGTACCTTTAGCATCCCTGCCACCGGCTTACAGGCAAGCGGTTCAAGACTGGCAAGCTGCTGGGATTTAATGGCAACAGTTCAAGGGGAGCGGGAGAGACAGCGCCAGCAGGGAGGGAGGGGGACAGGGGACGACCCCAGGACTGGAGGAGGGAGCTCTCAGCCCCACTGCCGGGCAGCTCCAGGCAGTGCCGCTCCTGGGGCACCCAGAGGGACCAGCTCTGAGCTATTAGGAGAGGAGGAACGGCCCAGATTGAGTCTCATTAAGGCAGTTACATGGTTTACAAGCTTGTTATAACACCGGGGCAGGGAAATGTGCTGGTCGCTTCACTAGCTGAGCAAGGACAAAGCCATGCCTGTTCCCCCAAAGGAAAAGCCTCGTGCTTAGCCAGGCGCTGATGTCAGCTCCTTTTGATGCACAAATGCAACGAGGACGTGGGCAGTTCGCCAGCTGGGAATGGCAGCGGTACAAGCGCCGATTTGCCTCTGAAGTGGACACAACAGCAGGCTCCCAATAAGAGTTTCTTTCAGCCAAGCGACCCTGTGCAAAGCTGCATTTGCAGGCGGGTACGAGACTCCGGGGTTTGAGATCGGCAAGGAGAGAGCCGGGAGCGCATCACCCTGCAGGGAGCACTCCGCCTGCTCCTCACCAGTTAAAGACAAGCATAAAGCACACAGCCTGGGGATTAAAATACTCCAAGAAGCAGTTTCTGAAGGATGGAGGAGGGGAGCTGCTTCAGTTTAAGTAGTTTTGCTTTATTCTGCTCATGTCTGTGTACTTCCAGTACACACTGCCACTCTCAAACAGCACACGCTGCCTACGGCGCTGCTCAGCACCAGCGAGGAAGAACAAGCAGCACCAGGTTTCAGTGCACTCCAGAGCACAGCTGAGCCATCAGAGCTGACCAGAAACTGGGGACAGAACCCTAGATACAGCCACTGTTTGCTGAATAAAAACAACCCCAAAACCCGATGTCTTATCTAAAAGAAAGAGACCCCCTGAGCTGGGCTCCTACGCATGGCACAGCGGCTCCCCTGGCCTTCGGGCAGGCGCTGGAAGCAGACACAGCATCTGCAACGTGCTGTAACAGGGACAAGGGCAGAATTACACAAGTCGTAATTCCCCGGAAAGACTTTACTTACAGCTTTGCAGAGGAGGACAGATTAACCCGGTTTTTGCATTCTGGGCATTAAATAGAACTTTTTGAGCAACCTCCTTCAAGCAAGCTCGCTAAGGGAAGTTTTGCTCTCGCATAAGGAGAGAATTCCAACTTTTAGCAAAGTTTTGATTGTTGTCACTACAGCAAGGTGCGAACCAGACCCAGCAGGAGAGCCGCATCCTGTAGTGGAACGCACGAGCATGTGTACTGCTGCCTCCAGTCCACTTACCTCCTGCATACATAACAGCCAGCATGATGGAAGAGATCCATGAGACTTTGCTGCTGGACGCATTGAAGATGACCTCAATCTCTTTGAAGAACACTGTGATGGATTTGGGGAAGGCATAGGAAAACCCAATGGAGATGAAGGCTCCGATGACCACGGCCCATCCCCATCCTCCTTCAGGAGGAGTGTATCCCACAGGGCCTCCGATGGCCGGTGGCATCTTGAACCAACTTGGCGATGACCCAGATGGGGTTCAAAGATCTGCAAAGAACAAAGTATTGCTTCAGCTGAACGCAAACGGCTGCCTCCCCGCTCCCTGGCATGCAACAGGCCACAGCACGGCTCAAGCCCTGCTCACAAGGCTGGCATGGCACCAGTGCCCCGGGCCACCTCCGGGAGAGCTGATCCGAGAGGCGAGCACTTGGGGCTCACCAGCATGCTGGCCTCATAAGGCCACCCCAAAACACGTGCTCAGATTGTGGCTGGCCTTTAAGAGCCCTGGCCAGCAGGTATTTATAAGCAACAAATTTAAGACACAATACCCTGCCCCAAGCCGAAAGGGGCAGGCAATGCCCTCGCCAGCAGCAGCCGGGGCACAGCGGTGAAGCAGGCAGGGCTACCGAGAGCACAGGGCTGGACCTGCGGAGGGTTGAGCAGGGCAGCGGCTGGTCTGGTCGGGGCTCGCCTGCTTGGGGCAGAGTCCCTGCAGCTTCTCCAGGAACGCGATCCCAGCACCGCCCTGGCGCGCCACAAAAATCTTGGGAAGCCCCAGGCCACCCAGAGCAGAAGCAGCACACCCAGATTATTAAACAGAAACACAGCAGGGAAAATAAGTCCACGTGCACAAGCCAGGACACCTCCGTTTCTATGGAAGAGCAGGCAGGCAGGTGTCAGAGCACACCCACCAGCCCCGAAGGACGCGGGCTGCCGCTAAGCTTAGCCTGAGCGGTGACCAGGGAAGGCTCCCGCACGCTGCCAGCGCCGCCCGGGGAGCCAAGGGGAGGTGGGTCCGCCCGGAGCAGCCCCGGCAGAGCCCGGCTCCCGGGGGGCTTGGCCCCAGCAGGGCACCCCCGGCCCAGCTGCGCCCAACCCCTCCTCCCCTGCTGAAAAGGCTACAGCGGGTTTCAAAGTATCCAAGCGTAAAAACAGTTCACCTTAAAGGCTCAAAACCAGAAGGGATTAGAAACAAAATAAATGGGGAAGTGTCATCCATGCTTGCTGAAGTGTGGAATTCCCTTAGAGGCCGAGCAGAGAGAGGCTGATTCGGAGCAACGCGGAGACTGGCAGGGTCAGGCTGCTCACGCCTTCCCCGTGCTGCAGCTGCTGCATGGCTGGATCAAACCCTGGAGCGGTGGTTACTCAAAAAATAAGGCTGCTTCAGGCAGCAGAGAGCAGCACAAGCCATCCCAGGGAGGAAACGCAACCAGAGCAGCTGCTTACAAGTGTGGTTTACAATATGCAAAGCAACAGGAATTGTTACAGTCCCCAAAACTCCTGTGTGCCCCCGCAGATTTTAGGAGACATCTTCTGATGCCCCATGGCCCTCCCTGGCCTTGCAGCCAGAGACACCCCACCACCACCCATATTAAGCACCATCAGCCAAGGGGGGCACTTCGGGCTCCTTTGCCAGAGCCCACCCCTCACTCTGCCGTTCTCTGCTCTGCTGCTCAGGTTTCCACTGCAAGAAAAAGCCACCCTCGAGCGGGAGAGCTTTCTCCAGAGCTCTGCCCTGTCACGCCAGGTGCAGTGACAACTTCAAAGCTGCATGCTGGCTCACAGAGGTGCAACCTCCTATTTATAGCGCACATCCGTTCAGGCTCACAGCGATTACCATCTCATCCACGGCTGCTGACATACCAGCGCCTACCTGACACATCCCCTCATGCCCTCGGCACACCACAGTACCGTGGGTGCCCGCCTTCTTTTGCTCGCTCCGTGTCACTTTGGTGCACATCCGAGGCCGGGATCCAGGCATCCTGGCTGAAGTGCAGCCAGTGGCCCCAAGCCACCGGGAGCCTCTGCAGCACCAGAGGCGCAGGCAGCAAAGTTACCCGATACAGCACGGCGCTCGCCACAGCCACCCGACACCCGGACACGCTTAGGTGATGCCTTGGACGCGCACGGAGCAAGAGGAAGCAAAGCACGAGAGGCTGGATTCTGTAAGCTGCTAAGACTGGTTTAGCACAACCCAGACACCGATTTTTTCACTGGCAGGATATTTTCCTGTGTCCCAGCCAGTGTGACACATGACCATCACGAGCAGATCCGAGCCACCCGGCCGCTCCAACAAAGGAATCATTTACAAGACGCTGCCCTGGGCACGTCCGCGGCTGAACTATGCCCAGGAGCCGGTTTCCTCTCTCAGACCCCGGGGCCCACAGCCGTGCCGAGCAGCCCGTTCGACACCAGGCCGAGCCCGCGCCGGCGGCGTCCGGCTGCAGGCAGAGCCCGGAGCCAGCGCACCAGCCTGGCACCGGCAGTCGGGGAAGAAAGTGCCAGGCTCTGCAGAGGCTCACCACGTACCTTTGGACCTTCGGAATGGGGAGCAGCGCCTGTCATGCTCTTTCTGAAAAGCCGGTATGAACACTGGGTTTTGCTTAACATCACTTCCCCACACAGGCTGCACACTGGAGTTTCCAGCCACCTCTTGCTTTGAGTCATACTGAGCTTTCAGAGCATTCAGTGAACTTTAAAGCATCATCTAGCTACACTGACTTGCCTGAAACATTTTCAAAAGATGAGACTACCGGGTGTTGGCAATAAAAGCTACCAGCAAGGAATACAATCTACTTGTTAGCGCTAATTAAAACTACTGGCAGTTAAAGCTATCCAAAGCAAAAGCTGGGAGGTGCTGATGAGGTGTTGGGGATTTTTCCCTTTTGCTCCCGAGACACAGGTTTAATTCTTCCACCACTCCCAAGGAGATCGACTGCACCGAAATTACTGTGGCTTGGTTCACCTATTTCTTCTTTCCCCGAGAGCAGCATTCCTCCTCCTGTGGGTGCTCAGGTGGCATCTCTCTATAAAAGAGAAGACTTTTGGCGGGTTAGACATGACCTCTCTTGCATTGCTGAGCCACAGTGAAAAGCCCTGAACTGAACACAGTTTGAGACCATGAAGCAAGATTCCCAAAGCCTGACGCCAGAGGGTTTACATGATGAGTTCTGCATGCCACAACATTTTTCCCTAACTCATTGAAGATCCTTATTAAGTAAGGCCAGTTTTAGAAAGCTCTTCCTTCAACTGCGTTAAGGCTTCTTGCCGATTTCCTCCTTTCCCCCACACAGACAGAAGTAGTTTCAAACGAGAGGGGAAAAAAAAAAAGCACATGTAAGGCAGCCAGTTCAATTGGAAAGCTTCCCTCCCCTTTGCGAAAAGGAAAAAAAAACACCCTGAACATAGTTATGACATTTACAGCTCTGTTTTGGAAGAGCTGCAACATGTAAGACGTGTTTGGAAATCAAATTCACAGCTGCCAGGCAGCCAGCTACAGTTTGCCCTATTAGGAAATAAAATAACCATATTCGCAGTAATTAAGACTGATGAGACCAAGTAATGACTGCAAGTATCGCATCTGCTCCCCATAAATGTCTTGACTAATCCACAGGAATGGGTAGCCTACAGCAACCCTCCTCTGCACAGCAATGGTGAGAGCACAAGTTGAGGCTACTTAGGCAACGAGGACTGTATCGTCTGGAAACGGATCCGGCAGAAGCGTAAAAGCCTTTCCATCTCCTAGGTCCTATGCACAAGCACTGTTATCCCTTCTCTGGAGAGGCCTGGAACAGGAAGGTTTCAAGACTTTTAGTTACATAATGCGGCAAATTGCTGCACTTTTAAAAGCCCAGATTGGCAGGACTCCAGAGTGGAGAGACAGAGGCTCACATTTATGAAGTGCTGCAAATGCCGCAAAATATTTCTGGGGCAAACCCTTTACGAAAGTGTCCTCACAGCGCTCCTTTTCAGGGTGGAAGAGGGACGTCCCCCGCCCACGCAGGGGGCCATGCCCGGCCACCGCGCACCTCTGCCTCCCATCGCACATCCCTCCAGCTCAAGGCTTTCCTACTCCGGGTGTACGCTCACCTGGCATTTGCTGCCGTGCGAGCTGGCAAAACCTTTCCCACGGAGCAGGGCGCTCCGAGCGGCTGGCAGAGCCAAGGCTGGAGAAGGGCAGGCTTCCCCGCTGGGCTGCAGGGCAGGCAGCAGAGCCCCAGCTTCTGCTCCGCAGCCCATCGCCGCCCGGGAGCCTGCGCAGGCTGGCAGGGCTGCCCTGTGCCACCGCAGGCAGAGGCTCGCCTGGCACCTGGGCACGCTCCTCCTCGGCAGGCGTGAAGTTCACAGCAGCTCGTCCCAGCGCCGCTGTGGGCAGGCTGCCTCCGCTCCCTGCCATCTGCTCCTCCTGCGCTCTCCCGGCTCCAGAGAGGGACACGGCAATGCCTGGAGCGGGACTGCAGCAGCAAGATCGCCAGGGACACCCCTGCTGTACAACAGCCGTTTGGGCTCCTCGTGCCTTTGTCAGCTGGACCCAGCAAACACCAGCACTGGAACACCCAGGCCAGGCAGGACGGGCTCAAAGCTGCCCCTTGCCAGCAGCACCAGACCCCGCGTCCCAAGGGGGCTCCCACCTTGAGCCCCCAGCAGGAGGGACGGATGCGGGAGGCACGCTGCTCCCCAGGAGCCTGGCGAGCACCTGTCCCCACCAGCCCCGTCCCAAAGCATTATCCAAACAAGGGCCCGAAACACACCTACCCCTCCCCACCCCAGCCTCCCAAACTCAGTTCACAGCAACGGGCTCGGCTCTTTCAGCGCTCGACGCGCAGTGGGATAGCACGGGGCCATAGCCACCCCTGTGGGACATTTGTCCACGTGGGGAGCCGGTAGGCCCTGGGCATCCCCTTCTGGTCCTCAAAACTAAACTGAGATCTCATACTTACTGCTGGGGAAATGGAGGTGCTGGCAACCGCGAGCTGTTCACAGCCTTCAAATGTGGCCTTTTTCTGGCCAGAAGCAAGATGAAATAGAGATTGTTATGAGCTAATGAGACACCACTTTCGCCAGTTTTAAGCAGGTTTATAGCATTAAGCGGAGCTGTAATTCCAGCGAGCACCCACAGCCAGGGTTTAACCTGGCGGCACATGGCCTACGTGACTCCCCAGCGCTTGCAAGAGCTCTGCACCAAGACAATAGTCAATTGAGGTCCTGCTCCGCCACAGCGTTTGCTCGCAGGGTGAGGCGAGGTCAGCAGCACGGGCAGGGTTTGCTCAAGGCCGGCAGCCCGCATGGGCAAGCTCAAGGTTTTTGCCAGAAGCGGCGCGGCCCGCTCAGCACCTCTCCCCACCGGGGATGGCCAGCGCACCCTCAGACGTGCCCCGGTCTGCCAGCCCGGTGAGCTAACCTGGGCAGGCAGACAGGCAGACGCCACAGGGCGCAGCGGCCGCGCTGGCAGAGGCGGCATTGGCAGCTGCCCTCCTCCCGCTCCCAGCTGCACCGCGCCGCCGGCGCGAGCCCCAGCCTGCAGAGGCATGGAGCGGCCCACTCACCCCGCCGGTGGCCAGCGCTCCCGGGGCATGGCTAGAGCCCTTCCCTGGACACCCACCACGGGTCTGTCGGGCAGACAGAGCCCCCCGGCCACCCAGGGATGGCTCCCAGCAGAGCAGCTGCGGTGCACGGGCTGTGAAAGGCTGTGAGCTGCCTTGTGAAGCGGGATGTTGGGATGGTTTGTCAGGAGCTTTGCAAGGGAACAACCAACCAAACAGGAAGACGGGCAGCTATTTCTGCCTACCAGACAGATATCAGACAAGCTCCCATCCTGGGCTGCCGTGCTCAGTTATTAGCACCAGTGATGCTCAGCCCGTCTGAGCAAGGACCAAGCGTCTTAGTGGTACGAGAAAGTGTGAAGCCAAGCTTAAGCAAGCTATCAACAAGATCAAGGCAGAAAGCCTGGCTTATTTCTGTATCGGAGCCCAGCTGTGGCCACAGCTCTCCTGGAGCCCCTGTGGGCGGACCCAGAGAGTTTTGCAGGCAGGTTGCAAGAACATTACGTGAAGCAGCTCTTACGGGCATCCTCTGGGCTCACATTGGCTTCAGCCACAGCTGCAGCACCCAGAGCCCCCCTCCAACCGGCCCCATGAGAGGACGGCCCATCCCTGGGCAGCAGGGGCTGGCAGCTGCCCCCCTCACTGCCAACCCAGCCCTGCCAGCGCTTCACCCTGGGGAGCTGCAGGGCTGCGGAAAGGCTCAGCTTTGCTGGGGAGTTTCACAGGCAGGTTTGAAGGGACTCACCCAAAAGGCACAAGCTTAAGAAGTGCCGCCCTTAGAGTACAAGGTACCATCCCTCCAGCTCAGAGGCACCGGGGACAGAGCAAAGGCACTGCTGGCAATACAGCCCCAGGCTCCGCTCATGCCCCTGTCCCTAGGGGAAGGGCTTCCCACAGCACCGGCTGTCAGCCCCCCGCCAGCCGAGCCCCCCATCTCAGGAGGGGATGGGGGCTCTGAGCCCCTGCGCAGGGTTCCACAGTCCCACCCCGAGCACAAGCCGTGCTCTGCTAGGGAGCAGAGCCAACCCTCCCCGCACCAGCAGTGCTCAGGAACGCTCCTGGGACACCCCATGCCTGCCAGGAAATCCTCAGAATGAGAAAAATGCGGTACCGAATAGCATCGGCATTCCTTCATTAGACACCCGCACTGCCAGCCAGGGACGCGGCCGCTCCAGGTTTCACGGCAGAGCGGGGCAGCAGGAGGCTGCAAAACTCCCAAAAGTCACAGCCATCAGTCAAAATGTAGCTGCCGCTCTCTTCCCTAGGAGCGGGAGTCCGAGCTGCCTTTGCTCCCAGCCACCGCCGTATTATCCCTTCATTAAAATCCAGGGCAGAGGCAGTGCAGGGATGGAGATGGGAGACTCTCAGGGACGACCCAGCAGCACCCAGGTGACTGCTGCTTCAGGAATTCACTGCAGCCCCACATGAACTTTCCTTGGCTACAGTACAACTGCACTGCAGCAGCTTTAAGGGCGCATTTGAAGGCGAGCCATACGGACACCACTGGTGAGAGGCTCACTTTCTTAAGGCTCACTTTCTTAAGAGTCGCTGTTATAGGCCGATTCCACAGAAGGAAATAGGAAAAGCCATAAAAGTGCAACAATGAGATTAGTGCTGTGGTGCTTAATGGGATGCAACTCACCTCCCTTAGCCTACGTGCAGCTTTTCAACTCCTCATAAAGGATATGTAAAATAATAGCGTGCAAGTCACTGGGTATTTTCCACCCTAACTGCCAGATAGATCGGGCCAATTGTGCGAGATGGGAGCCCACAGAAGGCACACGCAACCATTCGCACCTTTTTCAGGAGCCACCTCCTGGCAAGGGAGGATGCTTCACACCTTCTGCGGGCCTGGACCCGCCCAGTCACCTCTGTGACTTTGGGGTAGGGACATTTGCAGTACACTAGCAGAACACTTCTTTGTAATTAAGAGATCCATCACCTCGGTGCTTAACCCGAGATTGAGAAAGCCCCTCCTCACAAAACCACCCAAAAGGAGCTCTGGGGGTTTCTCTACCCCTGGACCCCAGTCTGCCCCCCACCCCCAGCACACACCAGCTATTCCGTGCCCTGGCCCATTTCTCAGCCCTGCTCCTTTCCTTCTAGGCACAGCCAAAAACCACTCAGAGCAGACACCCGGGAGAATCAGCCAGCACTAAATTACCTCACTTAGCATGAAAATAGGATGCTTGTGCACCACAAAAAGGCTTAAGGCTCACAGAAAAGCACAAAACCAGTACACCATTAGATTTCAGGTTTCTTGTGATGCAACTAAAAAAACCCCATCTTTTTTCCTCAGAAGAAACTTAAAGCCCAAGAACACCAGTAACCCTTGTGCAAAGTGCCCGACCCCGCAGGGCAGGGTGGGAGCGCAGCAAAGGGGGCTGTGCAGCACTCAGGCAATTTGCTGTCACAGGGAAAGGCACAAATCCCACCTCTCCCACTGCAGCTACAGGTTAATCCACCATTTCCTTGCGATCCTCCAGTTCATGCTCATCCCCTTTCCTCAGGTCAACTCCCAATCCCGCAAGCACTGCTCACCCTGTCGTGACACGTTTGCACATCCCTTGCCCGCGGGACCCCGGCCCGAGCTGGGACGCCCACCCTGGGTGAAGCACCCCGGCAGCACCGTCTGCCGGGGTCCGCTCACCCTCCACGGGACCCCAGCTGCCGCCTCGGCTCCCCGAGCACCTCGCCCTGGGACTGCAAACGCCTCCCGCAGGCCCCCGGGCTGGGCACGGAGCGGTCCCCGGGACCCCAGCCGCAGGGAAGCTTTGCGGGAGCCGCCAGCTCCGGGAGCGCTTCGACGGCCCCGCGCTGCCGAAGGCGAGCACGCGCCCCGTGCCAGCGAGCTCCACCTCCCGCTGCCCACCCTCGCCGGTGGGCGGCAGCCGCCTTCGCACCTCGGGGCGGGCCTACGCCTCGTGCGCCGCTGGCGGGGGCCGCGGTGGGCGCAGCCTCCCCGAGCTCCGCAAACGGGCGCGTTAGGAGGTGCCTCTCCCGGGGCTCCAGCGCGGTCCTGCGGGCGCGGCCGGCGCCGGCCCCAGCAGCAGCTGGCGGTGCGGGGAGGACCCAGGGGCCCGCCCGCCCGCGGGCCCTCAAGCGCCCGACGCCCGTTTCCCGGCTCCCGGGCGCCTGTCGGAGGGAACCCGCGGGCAGCCGAGCGCGGAGCCGCGGCTCGGAGCCGTCCCCAGGCACTCGCAGGGGACCCCAGCAGCGCTCGGCACCAGCGCTGCCCGGCGGGGAAGGGGACAGCCCCCTCCCACCCCCCGCATCGCGGGCCCACCCGCGCTCGCAGGACGCGCGGCTCCCGAGGGCCTCGGCCGAGCAGCCTCCCCGGAGCCCCCCCCTCTCTTATCGGGGGCCAGGAACCGGCTTTAATCACCGCTACCCCCTGCACCCCACCGCTATCGGGCACCCGCAAGACGGCGCGGCCGGACCCTCCCGCGCAGCCCCTGGGAAAGGCCCGGCCGGGCCTGCGGCGGGCGGGGCGGTCAAGGGCAGCCGGGCCCCCGCGCCCCGTCCCCGCCGGCCCAGCGGGACCCCTCCAGCGGGCCACGGCGGAGGGACGAGGGGCCCAGCGGGGCGGGGCCCCCCGCAGCCCACGGAGGCCGCGCATCCCCCCCCCACCCCCCCGGCCCCGCGGGCAGCCGGGACCCCCCGGCCGGGACCCCCCCCTCCCCGGGCCGAGCGCGGTCACCGGGACCCCCCCCACGGGCCGAGCGCGGTCACCGGGAGACCCCCCCGCCGCGGGCCGAGCGCGGCCACCGGGAGACATCCCCCCCCCCCCCCCCCGGGACCGAGAGCGGCCACCGGGACAAGGGCGCGGTGCGGGCGCGGCGGGACCCGGCCCCGGGCCGCTGCTGCCGGCGGGGGAGCCCCGAGCACGCGGTGAGACCCCACGCACACGGGGCCCCTCCGGGCAGGGAGCGGGGACAAAACACGGCCCCGCCGCGCACCCCCGAGGGCCCGGAGCGGCGCCCCCGGCCCGGCCAAGCGCCGCCGGCGGGAAATAGCGCGGCCCGGCTGCGCCCACGCACGACCGGCCGCGGAGCCGAGACCCGCCGCGACGGCACGGCACGGCACGGCACGGCCCCCCCACGCCCCCCCGCCACGTGGGCCGCTGCCGCCGCGGCGCCGGGCCCTACCTGCGCGTGCCGCCGCCGGCCGAGTGCGGCCGCCCCCGCCCCCGCCGCTATAAGGGCGGAGGGGCCCCGGGGGGCGGGGGCCGGGCCGGGCCTCCGCCAGCGCCGCCCCCCGCCGCGCCACGTGCGCGCCGCCACGGCGGCCCACGCGGGGCCCCCGCCGCCCCCCGCGACGGCGGCGGAGCCCAGCCCAGCCGTGCGCCCCGGCACGTACCCTCCCGCCGGGAGCGGAGCGGACCCCGGCCCGCCGCGGGCCCCCCCCCCCCGCGTGCCCGCGGGCCCCCGGTGGCGGCCGGGCGCGGCGTTTCGGGCCGGTTCCGCCGGCGGCGGGCGGGAGGCCGCGGCGGGTGCAGCCGGGACGTGGCAGGGCGCAGCCTCGCCGCGGGGACTCGTCCCGCACAGCGGCTCCGTGCGGGAGCTCCGCCCGCGGGTGGCGGGGGGGGGGGCACAGGGCGCCCCCGCCACGCCCTGCGGCTGGGCCGGGGTCGCCTCCACGCGCTGCCGCTCCCCCGGGCCCTCGCCCCCGCGGCAGGGCGCCCTGCGGGGCGTTATTAAAGCCCGTGGGCTCCGCGGCCGCCTGGCACCCGGGCCTCCCAAGCCCCCGCCCGCTGCCAGCCTGGGCTGGCTCCCTGCTTTTCCACGAAGGGACGCGCGCTGCCCACGCGGGATGTCCCTGCCGTAGCTGCGTTTCGGGGGGAGCAACCCCCGCGCAGCCCCCGCTCCGGCCGGCCGCGGCCCGGTGCCCCGAGCAGCCGGGCGGCGAGGGCTGGGGACGAGCTGGATGCCCTTGGCGTTCCCCTCGCGATTCTTTTCTGCGGCAGCAAACAGGCCCGGGCTCGGTGTGCCCAGCGCCTCGGTGCGCGGACCAGGCCCTTGCTGAACCCGTGTCCGCATCCCAAGCAGAGCTCCTCGCCCTCTAGATGCAAAACTGCCTGTGGAACCACGCGCCGAGCACGCTCCGTTCCCCACGGGTACCGAACGCTGCGCAAAGCGACGATTACCTGCGGATGTTTTTCCTGAGCTGCTCTCTCCTCCGGCAGCCTAATGACACTAATTGTCTTCTGGGTTGCGTGTCTAATGCTCTAATTTGTTTTAGGGCCGAAAGAAGCGTGCTGTAGTTCAACGCAGAGCCAAGAGAGGGAAAGGAGGGAAAAAGCAGTGACACTCCGCAGATGGAGAGCGGAGCAGCTGCAGGGGAGGTGCGAGCCCTTTCATGTCAAAGGAAACCACCGCTCCTCGCCGTCGCAGCGAGCGTGTTTATGGGTGTGCTCTGTGCATGTCAAGGCGCTTAATGGGCCAGGTGCGCTCGGCAAAAGAGCGGGGACTACAACAAACTCATTCACCCACTTCTGAGGCAAGAGACCATAAACCAAAGAGCGAGTGGGTGGGAGGTTTTCTTGATACCTCTACTTCTGTGTGACTTAGCAGGGAGAGGTCTGCACTCTATTTTGCTTAGACAACAAGATGAATAATATTTAAAAGGGCGATTTGGGATCAAAGTGCCACTTAGCTTTGCCATTCTTCAACATCCCAACCAGGATCAAGTGCTCTGCGCTGCCTGGGCCAAGTGCCGCCAGCGGTAGGTGGGAAGTGCTGCCGGGGGATCCCAGCCGGGACATGGGCTTCCAGTTTCCTTTGAGGAGGCCCAGTGCTGCTGGGACGAACGAAGCCGCACAGCAGCCCGAGAGCATGTCCTTTCTCCAGCGCTGCTGCGCAATGCCCCGAGCACGGCCGTGTTTTAGAGGAATGCAGAAAACAAGAGGCCAGGGATGGCAGAGCTGGGTGAGCAGGGAGCTGCCGGAGCAGCGATGGGCTGGAATGCCAGGCGAGAAGCCGTAGGACAGCACTGCTGCTGCTGCTGCTGTTTCTCCATCTCATGGAAAGTGGAAAGGAGTCCTTCCTGTTCTGTGCTGCTGCATTTTTGTCTCCTTTAAAAGACGGATTTAATATTAATCCCATTAGGAATTTTTTTCTTGAGAGCAAAACAGGATATTGTTTCAGGATATTGGGCAACAAAGCTGTCCTTGAAAAGCAACTCTAAGCAGCCTTGCAGTCTTGCTACTGGCTGCGTTTGTTGCGGACACTAATCAAATTTAAAGTCTTCCAGAGTGCGAGAGAGGCCACGGCAGAGCAATTCAAGTTCAGGTTTTCTGTGTCCCGTTGTAAACACTAAGGACCTGTAGTAATCTTAAAATAAAATCACTAGCTCTGGTTTCTCTTGGAATTAATATCTCTAGCAGGTGTAAGAGTCTAGCCCTCTCATCTGTCATGAATACGCGTGTCCTGCTTGATAAGAGAAGTAACAACGTGAGTCCAAATCCAGGAATTATTGAAATCTCTTGGGAGAGTCTGTTCTTTTGAGATATCCATCCTAGTTTCCTGACTAGGCTTTGGGAAAAGGTTTTCTGAATTTTTGGATTCACATTTCACTTTAACTGAGCTTCCAGGCTTTGAGTTTACGCATCATAGCAACCCCGTGACAATGGATGGGGAAGAGAAGGCGTCGGAGCGCCGACCTCGGGGAACACGCAGGTTCTGCCTCCGTCGGATGATAAAGGCACGACATTGTTCAGGGGTGTGTTGGTGTAACGGCCTCTATCATTGTTTAGAAAATAAACTGTCTTAGGAAGAACGTGTTTGCTGATAAGAAGTTCAAAATGGCCACTAACAGGCCATAGAAAACCTTTGCAGTTGTGGTCATCTTTACGCTCATTTCAGTCAACACTTCTTCTCACCCACTGGGGCTCCTTTCGCTGCTCTGTGCTCCGCCTGCCGTAAGGCTCACACACGCGTCCCCCGGGGACGCAGACCGTCCCCTGGCAAGGTCATGTCTCCTCAAAGTGGTCCCAAACCCCCTGGGTGCAGATGCTAGTCACCACATCAGAGGCACACTGCATGTGCCGGCGGAACCAGGAGCTAGGGTTTTCTTACGCTCACTCAGCACACTAATTGCACCCAATACGTGTTACCTAACAGTAGCGGAGCTAATTCCTTATCAAAATCAGTTGTAGGGGCACGGTGTGACCAGTGAGCGGTGAGACAGATACAGTGATTTGGGGCATGAGATGATGTGCGGCCAGCAGAAAGAGGGTGGTCTCACGTAGTGTCTCCCAGGAGCCCTGACCGAAGGGTGACCGCCACCTCCACGTGAGCCCCGGGGGGAGTGGGAGTCAAGGAGGACGGCGTGGGGTGGTGGCACTCAGAGGCATGTGGCAGCAGGTAAGCTTGCCCCGCTGTTGCTAGATGGGAAGAGGGTAACTGTGCTCTGTGGAGAACTTTGCCTGCTTCATTGGCTTTGGCCTGGCTTTTCTGCGTCCTGCCTAGGAAAGACAAGGCTGCGCCGTGCCGCCTGCCTGGCTCCAGCCCGCATCCCAGCAGCTGTCACGCCTGATCCTTGCTGCCAGGAGAAGGATGCTCTCCTTGGCTAGCTTGCCTAGAAATAAGGGATCCTTGACCGCACGGAGACCACATAGCAAATGTTGAGACATCCACGTACGCTGTGGTCCTCCCTTGACCCTTGCACTGTGCCTGTTCCCCATCTTCTGGGGTGAGTGCTCTCTGGCTCCTTTCCGTGGGTCCCTCGTGCTGCAGCGTACACCAGCGTGTCGCCTTTTGCCAAGGAGCTTATCTAGCACAAGAAATAGTATCTCTGTTCCTCCTCCCTTGCCATCCCTGGAGCCAGGGGAAAGTGATGCTGTTCGATGTACTTTCCAATGCTAATTCGCTGCTCCGTGAGGACTTGGGAGGGTCTCTGCTTGCTCTTCAAGGAGTGTGGGGGTTGCTGTCCTTCCCTGCAGATTGCCATCCCATATGTTCCCGGCACAGTGACTCGTTCCTTCCACGCTCTCCTTCCTCGTTTCCTGAGTGCTGGCCGCCTGACAAGCGCATCTTGGCAGCGCTGGCCCTCCGCTCAAGTAAGCAGCCCATCCTATAGGGTCCATAGCAGGTGCTGTCAGCACCCCCACGCAGGCAGGGGAAGGGGCCGACGTTTCCCCTGGCAGGAGGGGTTCTGTTCTCTGCAGGGAGGCGAATCTCACCCCAGGGAGTGACTGCGCCTTTGCACGCGTGCAGGCTGCCTGGATGGGGCATCACCATGTGCTGTAGGTGACACAGAGGCCTCATCCTCAGGATGATGCTGGTGGATGAACACCCAACTGCAGCCCAGCCGCACCGCTGTCCTCTTTGAGCTGGGGTCACCCAAACCAGTCTGACCAGCGCGGGATCCTGTCCTGCTACATACACCAGATGCTGGGATCATCTTCCTCAAAAAGCTTTCTGGCAGACCTGGGGACCCCTGAGGAAAGAGGTGGGGGGTACCAGGTCAGGCCATGGCGGTAGGCGTACTTCTCACCGTGTCCAGCTCTCCCATGGGATCGCCGCTGTCCCAGAACATGCTGTTTTAATGACTCTATTCCTGTTCTTGGGGTGGGAAGGAAAAGGTGGGGGCTCTGCAAATAATTTAACCATATCCTGCACCAAATAACTTCATATATCGATAACACTGCCTCACCTGCATTTTACTTTCCCTTGTATCCCTGCCCAGAGAGCCTGTTTCCGCCTTGTTTCATAGCCTGCCTTGCGTGATCCCCAGCTGTCAGAGGCTGGTGGCATTCGTGGCCATGCCTCTTGATCTTCAAACAGGCTGCAGCGCTTCTCCCTCTCCACATGATGCATCTTTAGGATCGGTTTCCACTGCTGGTGGGTTTGGTGACTGGGCTGCTTCTGGGAGGATAGCGTGCTCGGTGATCTCAGGGTAGCATCGCTGCGGGGATAAGCTGGAGCTCCAGGCTGCTCTCCAGCTCTGGTCCTGCTTTGCGACATCTGTAGCAGCTGTTTCCTTGGGATGTTGCACAACACCCGGCTCCTTTCTGTAGTACTTTAAATTTTTGGTCCTACGTCATCTTGGGGGAGCTTGGGGCACTCTCAGTGGTCTGAAAAGGAAGGGAGAGGCCTGCAGGCAGCCTGAGAGCCAAGAGGGTGGCAGGCGGCCTGCCTTCCTCCAGGCACGGGGCTTGCCCAGCTGGCTCTGATGCCCGTGGAAATGCCTCTCGTCCCCAGGTGCTCTGCTCCCACTGCACAGGGTTGCACAGGGTTGCCCACAGCGCCGGGGCAGCTCTTCCTGCTGCCTCCGGTGACCGCCAGCCCTCAGGGCTCCCCGGCTGGGGGCATCACTGGGGTGCACTCGGTGCTTCGGCACGTGCGTGTGCGGAGTCCGGGGAGCCGCGGGGCAGGGCAGCAGGGCCAGCAGACACTGGGGCTCTGCCGAGCGCCATTTACAGACGAGGAGGCTGAAGTGGAGGGCGAGTGCTGGCCAGGACGCGTGCCACAGACCTGAGCGTGAAACGCTGCACTCCCAAACCCCGCGGACAGCCTCAGCCGCCGTCGGGCCACTCCTGGCTGATAAGCGGGGCTGAGCGCTCCCGCCCTGCAGCATGCAGCGGATGTCTTGCCTGGTGAGCTGCCCTCCCGAGCCACGATATGGCCGAGGACTGCTGCCGAGACATCAGGGCTGCGTGAGTCGCCGGGGAGGCAGTGAGCTCTGAGCCAAGTGCCTGCTGAGAACAGACAAAACACAACCCCCAGTATTTGTTCTGAAACCTGCCCAGAATTGCTTTGGCCTCAACGAGACTGGAGGATTATTTTCCTTAAGTATTTTTAAACCTGGAGCCTGGCAAGTACCAGAGGGCTGGGATTTCCTGGCTTGAGCCCACGGGTCGCGGGCGGCAAGGAGCCTGCTCCCGCCACTCCAGCTGGGAAGCCACGACTGCCGGTGCGTGGCTGAACCAGGGCGACCGAGCTGGCAGGCGCGTGGGAGGAAGCCACCTGCGGAGCAGGCCATGCGTGCCACCCTGAGGGTCCATGCCTGCAGCCCCCGGGTGCCGAGCTCCCGTCTGTCCTCAGAGGAGGCACCGAGCCCTCTCCCTCTGCCAGGCCGGCACCAGCGCAGAGCCCCGTGCCGCAGGCACTGCCCAGCCTGGGCTGCTCGGTGTCTGGGCGACCACCAGGAAGGAAGGGCAGAAGCTGCAGGGAGGGGGTCAGGGACGTGCTCACCTTCTTCTGCACCAGTAAGGGGGATGCAGAGCCCTCAGGTGATCTCCTGATGGTTCAGACTGGGTGTCCAAGCAGGAGCAACTCTGGAGCCACATCCGTGTCCGTGGAGTGAGCGTGACTTTGCTCGTGCGGATGCAGGGTGGACATTAGTCCGTGTGTCTGTCCCCTGGCAGCCCTGCCCAAGTGCCCCCACCCAGCACCCTGCAGAGCCTCTCACCCGCAGGGATGGCAGCAGCAGCGTGGGACCATCCAGCCTCACTCACTCTCTCCAGGCTGGCAGCAGCCAGAGAGATGGGCTGGCTCAATACCTGAAAGTTCCCCCAGAATAACCCCCCGGAGCCCATTGGGTGGCAAAAAGGGAGAGAAAGGTGGCCCCTGCGGCAGGCAGTGCCAGCAAGGCCCCAGCCGGAGCGGTCGCCTGCCCCCTTCTCTGCAAGCACGGCTTCCCTGGCAGCATCCCAAGCACCGCCGCACCGAGAGGTGTCCCAGGGCACGCTGTGCTCTGTCCCCGAGATTACCGGGCACAGGGGACAGTAAAGCACAGCTCGGAGTAGCAGTAAGGTTTCTCTACTGTGGGTCCATTTTTCACATACCCTGCCAGTCGCCCACAACCCCGCAGGCTGCATGGAGGCGAGCACAGATGGAAGTGAATGCAGTGCTCTGCGCACTGGCAGTTCTTCGTGGCTGCGTTTATCGGTGCTGCTGGCTCGGTCTTTCCTTTGCTGGCAGGACTCAGCAGCAGGACGGCCATGGTTTGCTCCCATTCAGTGCTGGTGAGCACACGACCTATTGTGTGCACGTGTAAATACACACTTGTGCTGCTTGTTCCAAAACCCCACTTGTTCCGTTCCCAAAGAGCCGACACTGACAATGTCAGGAAAGCCTCTGTCCCCCCGGCTTTGTTCGACCGCGCTTGTTTGGAGGAAAGATCCCCGGAGAGGAGCTCGCAGCCGCTGCATGCCTCAACACGGGCTTGCTCTTGACAAGGAGCAGCCCCTGGTTGCTGGCAGAGGCGGGGGAGCCCGCGGGCTCTGCTCCCTCCCAGGGCCCAGCTCAGCGTCGTTCCCTGGGAACGAGGGAGCAGGAGGCAGCGCCCACGGGCAGCGGTGCGGGGAGAGGGGGCAGCGGGGCCCCGGGTGCTGGCCAGAGCCCATCCCAAAGGCTCGCTTGGGAGCCAGCTCCTTCTGAAGCGGATCAGGTCCCTCTCCTGCACAAACACAGGCCTAAGTCCGGCACCACCAAAGTACACTGAGAGCTGGATGCAATCCTGGCCCCAGTACAGGCTTTTGGGACTTTGCCTTCTGCTGCTGCAGAGGCCGGGATCTCATGCCCTGCCAGTGGCAAGGGCTGGAGTGGGATGCAGGTGGCTTTTCCCTGGGAAGCGGCTGCTGCTTCGTCAGGGGCCTGCCTGCTGCTGCTCCCTCCTCCCACCTCTGTCCCGCCGGGATGCTCTGCGGGATGCTCTGCGGGATGCTCTGCCCGCTCTGCCCGCAGCCTCTCTCGCTCTGCAGGTCCCACTCCTCTGTCTCCTCTTCACCCACAGGCCCCCCCAAAACGCCCTCGGTGTTTGTGCTGCCGTGTGTCTGGCCACACAGCTGGTCTGCCGGAGATAGTGCTGTCGGTAGCAGTGAGCAGCAAGAAAACTGGTGTGGGGGAGAAAACACATTTACAGACCCCGAGCCCTGCCTTCCAAGTCCATGTTAGCAGGGATAAGGTTTGGGCAAATACTGCAAAGCATCCATTAAAACTAGCTTGCACTGGTGAATTCAGTTCTGCTTTCTTCATGTGCTTTTTGTGTTTGGTTTACACAAACTCTGGTGGCTGAGCTGTAAAGGCAGGAGAAGTTGCATAAAGCAATTTCATGAGTCTTATGTACAAGTTAGAACTGTCTCCTCACCCGGGCAGTTGCCCCATGAAATGTCTTTTGACCTGCCTACGCACCACGGCGGCACAACAGCCCGTGGCATGCATGCCTGCATAGGTGCAGGGCACATGCATGCTGTCTCCAAAAAGCCTCAGAAGAAAATCCTTGCTACAACCACAGTTACCATGTAAACAAATCTCGGATCTTCCATAAACAGAGAATGGGGTTAAAAGTGCCTAATAAGCTGCTCATTCTGAATTATCATCCCTGCTCTAATAATAGCTGATAAGCTAGTCTTTTGTGGGACAACAAACATCTCTGTTATTCCCCAAGCCCAACTTCGGGATAAATAAAGCCAGCCCTTGTTTTTAAGCAGGAGGTCATGCTCCATCTTCAGATAAAGGCGCTGCTACCCTTTCCCTGCTTTACAGGCTTAAAAGAACAAAATGTATCAAGTGATGCAAAAAGTCAGAGAAAATTAGAGCAGGAGCAGCTAAAGACAAGTCAAACATGCTGGCATTAAGCTCCCTTCACATGTGTGTTTAGCAGATAATTTGTTATCATCCCAGTCCAAAGTTAACCTGCTGGAAAGCTGCTGTGGGAGAGTTGGCTGCATCTGCAATGTTTTAGATTTCAGTGTTTCAGCTGGGCACAAACAAACAAAAAAATGCTATAAAAGCTTGGTTTTGATTAAACCTGTTGCTGCCGGGTACAAATACTTATTTTCTGGGTGGAGGTTCATTGGGGCACAAGCACCAAAGATCATTAATCCTGGCTAAAACACAGACTTTGTGCCCAGTGCCGTGGCTCGGCCGGCAGCAGCTCTCGTGGGGCCATGCACCACTGCCCCGCAGTTCCCACTTCCCCATCCCGAAGCGAGGGGATGACGGAGGACGAGGAGGACGCCAGGGTTTCCTACCGCCCTTTGGCAGCCCCCGGCTCGGGGGATCCAGCTGCCGGCCCCGGCTGGGCCAGGGTCTCGCACCGCTGCGCCGGCTGAGCAGCCGCCCTCCTGTCCCTGCAGCGGCCCCGAGCCCCCCGTGCATCTCCGGGCGCCCCAGCGCAGGGGCGGTCTCCACCATCTCCATCTCCTTGGGGCTGCGGGGCCGTGGCAGGAAGCTGTGGTCGCGGCTGTTTTTCTGCCCTAGCTCATCTGCTATTCTTACACATCTCGTGGGGGTGAGCCATATTTTCACTGCCTCAGAGACAGCATTAGCCTCCGTCACGCCTTAGAAAAGCATCGGACTGTGTTGCAGGGAGCCAAGGGAGTGGAGGGGGAGGTGCGTGGTCTGGGCTCACAGGAGGCGTTTGTCACGGGGCCAAGCGGCAGTCGCAGACCCGCTTCCCGGTCGCACACAGCATCCCAGTCACCAGCCCCCTCTGCCTCCCTGGGACGGCCTGACCACGCTCCCCCAGGATATGGGGGGGCTCAGCTCTCCCGGGATGGGCACTTTCCCTCTCCGGGTCTGGGCTCTGCCGCAACCGGCCCGCACGGGCGGCGCCCAACAGCGGGGGCACGCAGTGGGCAGCCGGCTCCCGAGCGCTGCACGCCCGCTGGGCGATGCTGCGTGCCAAGCTGCGCGCTCGCCTCTCCCCTCTGCCTGGGGAAGCCATCCCTGGGGCGAGACCCCAGCCCTGGCGCTGCCAGGGGCCAGAATGGCCACGCTGTCGCCTGCCAAGCCCCCCGCACCGTCCTGTGGGCTCTGCGCCTGCCGCAAAGCCCGGGCACCACGTCCCAGCTTCTTATGTACCTTGGATAGCCCCAGGTCCCAAATGGCACCAGCCACCCTTGGCCAACTGACCCCCCCTCTGCCGTCTGGTCTCAGACCAACCTGCAGCAAAGGGACGTCCTGGGCGGGTCCTCACGTGTCGCCAGCCATGGGCACGCCGGGGCTGCGCGTGCATGTGGCTGTGTAATGCCGTAACAAGATTACCCTGTGACATGATGGCTGTGAAATAATCCACGGTATCATTCAGTAAATCCTGGGATCCAATTACTCTTCCACATGACACCCCTTCCTGGGCGCAGGGAGGCCGGAGGGCTGCAGTCCAGCGCCCTGCCCCTCCGACAGCCGCCCGCTCGGCTCCTCCACTCCCTTGCACCTCTCTGCCTCGGTGTCATTTAAGATTAGCAAAGTTTGCATTACCCTGCGGGAGCCCCGACCCTCTGCCAGGCTCTGTTGTGTTTTCTCGCCCGGCTGCGCGCTCCCCAGCACCGCGCTGACTTCCCTGCCCAGCCAGCCCCGTGCTCCCTCACCACCCTGGCAGCACTGGACCCGTTTGGGCCGGTGTTCAGCGGGCTCAGGTGGTGATGCCAGCCTGCCCGGGATCGGGAGGGAGCCAGCCCCGCTGGCCGGGAGGTCTGCAGGACACCGGAGAGGTAAGCAATGCCACCCTGTTGAACCCAGCTGTGCGGAGAGCCCTGGCACATACCCTGCTTCCCACAGCAGCAGTTGTTTGCAAAGTTTTCCAGGGCATTTTCCTTGTCCCAGCAGCTGCTCCCTGCAGCCAGCATATCCCTTTCTGTGAGAATAAAGCCTGGGGCATGGGTACACCAGCACTCCCTGGCCCTGGCAGCGGTGCCAGGGCACGCATGATGCCCCGCGGCTGGTTCGGCGTGCTCCGCTGCAGGCACCGCAGTTGCTCCTGGCCCTGGCAGGTGTTCAGACACCAGCGCTGCTGCCAAACCAGGCAGGGAGTGTGGCCAGCTGCAAATTTCGGCTTCGTTTTTGGAGCCTTTGAATCGCTGGCCAGCTGCCAGGGTTGTTATTTGTTAGTCTAAGTATTTTTTTCCCAAGTGAATTTCAAGCTGGTGAGAGGAACTGGGGAGAGGGAACTTGGCAGGGTGCCCTCGGCATCCTCAGCGCCGGGGGAGCGGGGGTGAGGGCAGGATGCTGTGGCGTGGTCCGCCCTGCCCAGGAGACCTCAGGCGGCAGGGCAGTGGGCTGCGGTGGTGCCAGCAGAGCCTTAACACCAGGAAACCTTGAATGTCACCTCAGCTGTGGAGGGAATACAGCTAAAACTCCCATGCATGGGGCGGAGTTCATGGACCAGCCTGTCTGGAGCAGGGTCTGCACCTCTGCAGACCCCTAACGCCGCACGGGCCTCCCTGAGGTGTCAGATGCTTGTGACCACAGGCATGGAGCCCCAGGGTGAGCAGGGCATTCGTAACACCCTTTTCTGTCTGCAAAATCCCAGGGTCCTGCCTGAGCCAGGGCTGAGGCCTCGCCGAGGCTGAGGTCTGTCCCCCAGCCGGGTCTGCTCGGCTGGATGCTGGGGCCCACGAGGGCGCACCCTGGCCCTGCACGCGGACCCCACGCTGCCCGGCTGCCCTCTGGCACGGGGCACAGCTCTGCAGCTGCAGCTTTGTGCTCGGCCAGTTTGCACTTGCTGAGCCCAGGGGTGCAGGCAGCTCCCCTGGAAAGGCACCCAGCCCCCGCGCCCAGCTGTGCAGCTACAGAGGCGCGGGCAGAGCTCACGGGGGACTCGTGCTCGCCGGGCGCCGGGGTGGCCCTGGGAGCCAGCGGGCAGCCACCGTGGCGCCTGCGAGCTGCCCCAGCAGGCAGCTGCCCCAGCCTCCCAGCTTGTGCGAGTGGAATCAGCAGAGATCAGGAAACAAAACAAAACAGGGGCAATTTGCAGGGAAAGAAATTGCTTTTCCACCTTGGAAACCTGAGCCTCAGATCCATTTCTCTCCAGAGAAGGGAAACAAAAGCTTTGGTAGAGAAGGGCCGGGTGGTTGCCTCAGAGGGCACGGGAGGAGGGGGGCCAGGACAGAGGATGGCAGGGAGCCGTGGGGCAGGGAGCCGTGGGACCAGGGACGGGACCGTGGCCGGGAGGCAAGTGCCAGCAGGAGGGAGCCTGCCAGGCTCTGGCAGCAGCAGGGCGCAGGGGACTGGAGCGTGTCCTGTCATCCCCCCGACTCTTCCCAGCTCTCCGCCACCTTCCCTGCCGTTCCCCGGGGGTGATGCACAGCATGGAGACCGGCTGCCCTTCCTCCCTGCCTCCCGCCTGCCCTTCCGCCCCAGCTCCCGCTCCACCACCTTGCAGGCGATGCCCGTGCCCAGCTGCCAGGGCGCGTGCCACCAGCTGCCCAGGACGTGGGGCTGGGGCACCCTCCCCTCCTGCTGCCCCGACACCCAGCTGCGGTAGGAAACAGCAATGGGCTCATCCCAGGACAGGGCAGCAGTGACCAGCACCTCCCCAGGAGCCAGCCCAAGGCCAGGAATGGGGCCAGGATCTGGCCCCACACAGACAGGGATGCTCACAGCAGTCAGAGGCGAGGGGCTCTGGGGATCCTCTGGTGCCCCGTTGGTCTCACTGTTTAGATGGATAAAGCCTCCATGATCCCATCTGCAGACAAAGTCATTTCTGTCACATTACTTCATTCCCCTGACATTAACATGGTGGATTTTGTAAGGAGACCTTTCCACAGGGCTGTCCGAGTGTTATTCCTGTCGCTCAGCAGCTGCCGCTCGCTGGCCACCGCAGCCGTGTCAATGCGTCTCTCAGAAAGGCAAACCAAACCCATCCGACGGCCGCGCCTCACAGATTGCAAGGTTGCTCCTGCCAGTGAAGTGGGAAAGACGTGGGTACCCCGGCACACGGTGCAGTGGCCTGCAGCTCTCTCCCGGGGGGACAGTCCAGATCCCAGGAGATGAGTCCCGGTTCAGGGCCCCCACTAGTGCTCCCAGCACAGAGCCGGCAGCTCGCGGGCTGGGCAGCCTCGCAGCCAGCACAGGTACGGGGCAGAGGGGTACGTGGCAGCCCCCAGTGCCACGGCTCCAAGTCCCAGGTGAGCCTCAAAGATTAATGACTTTTTTTCAGTGTTTGCTTTAGGCAGAGCCATCACTGCAAACCAGAGGGCTCATGCTCCAGGGCCTCGTTCAGATAATGGTCTGGTATGAGAATGAGCTCCCCTGGTGAGGTGCAATTTGGAGAACTTGAATGGGGGCTCCAAAACTGGTTGCAAAGAAAGAGATTAAGATCAGTATTTGCCCTTTTTTTTCCTTTTTCCTTCCTACCGGAGCAAAAATATTCCTGTTTATTGCTATAAACCTTTGGGGGCTATATGGTAAACTCCCAGTGGGAATTACTGTCTCAAGAGATCAGAGATCCCGAGAACATCCCCTTGCCAAATTTACAGTTTCTGTTAGCTCTAATCAGCCTTGTTTATCTCTCCCTGTGGTGGTATTTGGGAAGCTAGCACAGGTCAAACACGGGACAGTTCCCTCATTGCTACCAGATACACAAAACCTCCCTTCGGGCCACACCGAATGCCTCACGGCGCGGACACCTCACGCCTTCTCCTGGAGCCTGGCCCCGGGCTCCTGCGTGTCTGGGCCCGGAGAGCGAAGGTGCTGCTCCTGCTCCAACGGTGCTGCCGGGGAAGGGCCAGGCAAGGGAGAGACCCCGGCTGCTCCCGGCGCAGGCTGCTGCGCTCGGGCCCCGTCAGCCCGGCCACGGCGCAGCTCCCGCAGCCACCGGCGACCGCAGCCCAGTCCCGCTCGGCGGAGCCGCAGGAGCCAGCACGCAGCGAGCGCCAGCGCTGGCCGCAGCTCCCAGCCGCCCCGGCTGCTCAGCCCCTGCCTGCTCCCGCGAGTGGGGATGGCTGCGTCGCCTGTGCGCTCACATCCTCCCTACTGTATATTCTTCCTAAGAAAATAAAGTATCACTGTCCTATTAATTATGTGAGTTATGGAGCAATATTTTTCCCAGAGTCACCTACTGGTTCACATTATTCGTGTTCCAGGCAGCTTAGCCAGTAGCCTGGCAACACGGTGACCTTATGCTCTGCTCAGCTTTGAGCGTTTTATTAGCCACACTGGACTCTCTCCACCGCTCCATATTGCTGAGCCCCTCATTAGTACAATTAATAAGCTGCTTCTGTCAATTCAATCAAATGCCAGGCTCGACAGCAGGAGAAAGCTTTGGCAGATCAAGTAGGGGAGATTCTGGGTAGCACTGGGAAATTGCAGGAAACCTTTCATCTCCCCCAAGGAGCCGAACAAGAATGGAATTGTGGGATTGGGATTCTCTCAGGTCATGTTTATTTATCGTCGGCTCATTAGTATAATAAATCAGGTCCCCTGTCACTTTGAATGAAGTCATAGGTTTGCTGGAAGGAACTTGGCAGAACACCTTGATATTATTAGTGACGGTGCAGACAAAGCCTCATGAAAGGCGATGCCCTGGCCGGGGCGTGCAGGCACCCTCACACGCACCTGCTCGTCCCTGCGCCCTGCCAGCAGAAGGCCACCGCCGGCCCGGGCTGGCGCGGTCAAACCAGGGCAGCCTGGGGACGGGGATGGTCTCGGGACGCGCTGTCCAGCGCAGCTGCGAGGCAGCAGCAGCACGGCTGCAGCGCAGGATGTCCTAGGTACACCGTGGCCGTGGGCAGGGATGCTTCTCCCTGCTCCTGCCGCCTGCTCCAGAGACACGGCATGGTGGGAGACATCCCTGTGCTGGCCCTGCTCTCCTCCCGCTGCCTGCGTGTGTTGCCAGGACGCGGGCGCTGGTCCTCCGCTGGCAGTCACGTGCGTTGGGCACATGTGACGGAGCTTTGCCTTTCACACCTCTCTGCATCCTGCCAGACTTTGCCCCGGCTCTGACGCCGGCGTGCTCTTTGGATCCCGCGCTGGCTCTGGGAGCTCCCGCGGCCACGGCGCCCGGAGGTGCTGGGCAGGACACGGCTGCCGCTGCGGCGCGGCTGGGCGGCAGGCGAAGGCCCCGTGCTTGCGTGACTGCACGGCTGCGGTTCCTGAACCTGATCGGCCCCTGCGTCCTCTGAGCAGGACCTGCCAGCAGCAAGGGGCCGGGAGGTGGCTTTGCGGAGCCCTCAGCGTGACACCTCCCCTGAACCGGGCACCCCCGCCGGGGTGCGTGGGGCGCGGTGGTCTGCTGCAGATGCTGGGGAGGTCACGGTCTCCTTGCCTGCATCCGGCGCTTTTCCACACCAGAGAGAAGTCTGCAGGGTGGTTCCTATCCTACTGCTGGAAGTAAAGCTGGGTGGCGACGAGGAAGAGCTGTGACTGGTCTGTCGAGTGCCCCAAATAGAGCAACATCACAGGTGTATGTCCCAAAAACGTTCCTAAAATAAACTTCCCCAGGAAATCCTTTGATCTGGTCTGACGACGAAAACATAAATCTGAATAAAGTCAGATTTTTTAAAAGATTAATTTCCATTTAGTTTAAATATAGCTTAAAGGTTATAAAATAACAGCTCTATTTCATCATTCAATTTATCACAGTATTTGGTCTCCACGCTGGGATAAATATTAAACTGTTCCTAATTTATTGCTCACAGACCCAGTTCAGGGAGACAGTTAACTCTTGGTTTCGTAGTCTCTGAGCTGGGCCTGCACTACTGCTGAAATGCGGGGTCGCCCGACTCAGCTGTGTGCCGCAGGAGTCTTCCCCACGCCAACCCATCCCCACTCTCGTCCCCATCCCTGTCCCCATCCCCTGTGCAGCATTCCGTAGGTAACCTGGGAAGCGCCCCGGGCCGCGCTCCTGCTCATTAGCTCTCTTGACTCCAGCTGACCCATAAATGTTGAAGGAAGGAAACAGATCGCCGGGAGGGGAGGGAGAGGAAGAGCTATAGGTGTTGGCCACATGTCAGCAGAGCCAAGCCAGGCTCCAGCTGAAGATGCTATTGTGTTGCAGTGATTTCCCAGGAAAAACAGGCCTGGAGATCTCTTTACTGTTCCTGGGAAGCCCTTGGTGACCTGGAGGGTGTGGATTTGGGGCGGGGGCGGCCCAAAGGCTGCGGGCGTGTTTGGTGCTTTTGCTGTTTCTTTATGACGATGCCGTGAATGACACCACGAGCAAACGTGATTGCAAAACCGCGGCTCTGCGCCTCCTGGCTGCACCGCGGCAGCACTGGATGAGGCACCGGTGCCCACGCGTGCTGCGGGACCGCTGACGGCTGCCAGCGCTGGGGCTTGGCCCCGGCTCCCGGCCGAACAACGGGTGTTTCACAGGACGTGCAGGCGCTGCACTTGGGGAGGTGCACGCACACAAGCGCTCACGCGGGCACGGCAGCTCCTCGTCCGCCGCGTGTCGGCAGCTGCGGGGTTCTGTCCCTGTAGCCACCAAACCAAAGGGACCTGGGGCCGGGGAGGACACCGTGGCGGTGGGGTGTCTCCGTGCATGCTCCAAGCAAGACCTGCGATTCCTGGCCAGACCCGCGGCTGCTGTTCTTTGGACTCTGCCGCCCCTTTGAAGGGCCGTTTGCAGGCAGGGTGGCTGTGGAAGGTCGGCGCCTGGCTCCTGGAGCAGGCACATAGCCGCCTGCTGCAGCCCGGTGGTGCTCGGGGGGGGCAGCGGTGCCGCCAGCCCCCCCAGCGCTCGCCCTTCCCGCCAGCCAGGCGCGGTGCCCCGGACACTGGGGCCACGGGTGCGCAGAGCCAGGGTCGCCCACTTGAATCCCACCCCTCAGGGCCGGGATGGTACAGCCGCCCTGGGAGCGGGCGGGAGCCGCGGGGGCCACTCCACCAAGCCCCCAACCGCAGTCCAGCCGGGCCCCAGCCCCTGGACCATCCCTGCTTCTTGAGCAGCCCGGTGGCATCAGGAGGGAGGGTCCGTGGGTGAGGACGTCCTCCCCCCCAGTGCCAGGCCTCTCCAAGGCTTCTCAGGCAAATCACTCGCATCTTTCGCATCTTTGGCAAAGTCCGGCCTAAGCAAACCACCAGCTGAGCATCCCGTGGGTCCCCAGTTGCTGCCTGCCGTCTGCGTGGCAGCATGGCAGGCTGTCTGGGGACATGACGCTCTCGCTCCCCTGCGCCGCGGGGGACCCTGCTGCATCCGCCGCCCCTGGAAAGCCAGTAAATGCCCCCTCCCTCCTTATCTTCCCTTTAGCAGCAGGGGTCTTGGCATCTCCTTAGCCCCCGTTTCCTCTCCCAGCTCCTGTTGACACAGCGGCCGCGGGAGAACAATGGGGCCAAGGGCGGCAGGGTGACATCCTGCCCCTTCCCCTGGCCGCCCGCTCACCTTCCCGGGCACGGCCGGGGCACCCGGGCCCCGGGGACCTGCAGCACGGCCGACGAGGTGGCGGCACCGAGGTGAAGCCCGGGCAGCCCGGCTGCACAGGGGAGCCGCAGCCTGGGCAGCCTGGTGCTGCCCCATCCCAGCAGCGCAGCTCGGGCATCCCGCAGCACAGGGCCACCCCGCGCCGCCCGGACACCGGTGGGAGCCGTCCCAGCGAGGAGAGGGATGCAGAGGTACCTGTGGGCTGCCAGGAGCCCTCGGAGCCAGGAGAACAGGGCTGAGAGGGGGACAGGGCAGATGAGGGAGAGGGAGCTGGTCAGGGAGTCGGGGGAGAGAGGCTTTTATTGTGAGTGATCGTCCGGGCTGACACCCTCTGCCTTCCACCACCGTCGCTGGCAAGAAGGACGATATTAAATAAAGAGTTCATTTCAGCCCATGCTTGTCAAGGCTGGCAGGTTTAAAGACCTCCCCAATTTTCCAGGCTGCGAGGAACAGGGAGGTGAGCTCGCTCTTATTTGGAGGGAGTGCTGATCGGGAAGAGCCTTGTGTGCTCCCAAGGAGCGGCTGGGTGCCCAGCCAGAGGTGCAACAGATAGCGCCCAGCCAAGGTCAGAGTCCCGCTCCGACCGAGCACCAACGCTCCCGAGGGCTGCAAGGAGGGAGCAGAGCTGCGGGGCTGGGAGCCCAGCTCCTCCCAGCACCTCCCAGCACCTCCTGGCACCTTCCAGCTCCTCCCGGTACCTTCCAGCACCTCCCGGCACCCCCAGCCTGGAGCAGCCTGGGGTTTGCACCGTACCCCAGGACCACCCGGGCTCCTCCGCCGGGGCTCGTGTGCCATCCAGTGGCGAAGGCCCAGCCCCAGCACAGGCTGAGCCTTCCCGTGCTGCGGCTCAGTGCCGGGAAGGAGGGAGCCATGCTGGGCTGGAGCCTGTGGAGCATCTCCCCGGGCAGGACCCTCCGCAGAGGCTGCAGGCGGCAAGGGGCCACGCCGAGCCCCCCGCGCCGCCGGCCAGGGAGGCAGCCTAGGCCCGGGCTGCGCCTGGCAGGGCCATGGGGGCTCCGGAAGACGCAGCGGCGGGAGCCCAGGCCTCCGCTCGGGGTGCTGGGGGAGAGCAGCCCAGGTGCTGGGCGTGGAGAGAGGCCCGAGGGGGCCAAGCAGGGCTGGGCTGCAGCAGAGCCTCCTGCCCCTGCCATGGGGGTCCGGGAGCGACCGGCGCTGAGGAGGAGGGAGACTCCTCATCTTGGGGACAGGGAGCCGTGCAAGTCCTCCCCCGGCGAGCCCCTGGCCGCTCCACACCACTCTTGTCCCAGCCAGGGACAGGACAGGGATCGAGAGCCTCCACCATGCTGAACCACGCCGGCACCGCTGGCCGGGCTGGAAGTACCTCCAGCGGGACTGTTTGGGCTGGTACCAGCTGTGCCACTTCTGCCTACTCAGCACGGTCAGCGGGCTACTTGCGCCCGCCTCAGCACAGTCAGCGGGGCGGGGGCTTGGGCTACCCGGAGGGAGGTGCGGGCAACCCGGGGCACGCAGGAGGTGCACCGCGTACAGTGTGAGCCGCGCGTGTGCGCATGGCTCCCGGCAGGCAGGATGGGAGCCCGGGCCTTCACCCCTGAAGTGATACTGTGGGCGACTGCGCAGATCTCGTGGGAGCTGCACAGGACTGGGGCTGGCACAGGGAGTAGCAGGGAGAGCTTTAAGGGACTTGGCTGGGAAGGCAGGGCCCCCAGCAGCGGCAGTTGCAGCTTGGTAAAACACAGCAGGCTCCTTTCTGCTCCAAGACATTGGGAGCAGCTCAACAATTAGGACTGGCTTCTATTAATATGCAAATTTCTGCTGCCATGGCAATACTTTTATAAATGCAAATTGCAGTGGGAACCATTGTTGGAGAGACCGGTGCTGGGCCCTGGACTTTGTCTGAGCAGATGCTCCTAACTGAGCTCCCCCAGAGCCTCTAGCCCCCACAGCCCAGCCGGGGACAGCACTGTAGTGGCCACCGTGACCGTGGCAGCGGCTGCCCCAGCTGGCAGCATCACCGTGGTGCCCCTGCCCCTGCCCCGAGCTCGGGCCTGTTTGCACAGATGCTGACGTGCCTGCCAGCAGCAACAGGCAGGGCGGTCCGGCCTCGCTGCTCCGTGGGAATCTCCTTCCACCTGCCACCGGCGTCTGATTCCAGTTTCCGCAGCAGAAGCCGTGCCCTGAGCCACTCTGAGAAGCAGGGATGTGTGCAGCTCCCTCGGCCAAGGCGCTGGGGAGGGCACGCCTTCCCCATGCAGCCAGACTCGCCCGTAGCAGGACCTGGCTGCTGCCCAGCCTCGCTGCAGGCCGCCCGGGGAAGCTGGGGCTGGCCCAGCACCGCAGGCGCTGCAAGCGCCAGCACCGGCTTGCCCTGCTTGCGGGCACTGCCGAGCCGCAGATCCCGACCCGAGGGCAAAGGGGATGTTTGCTCCTGAGCCTGCTTGGGACGGAGCCTCCGGCAGCCCCACGCCGACTGGGCGGGCTGGGTCTGCCACCAGCTACCGGCCCTGCCGCCTGCTGCGGGCTGGGCCCCGCGCCGCAGCACCGAGGGCTGCGTGCAGCCGCGGCTGCCGGGCTGCGGCGGTGAGCGCGGTGCCCACGCCCGGCCCACCCGAGGCCTGGTGCGGTGGGCGCTGGCAGAGGGCCCCGCACACGCGGCCCTGCGCGGTCGGGGCCAGGCCCACGAGATGACCCTGCGTGACCAGCACCAGCGCTGCCCGGGGTCCCGGCACAGAGACCCCTCGGACCGCCCGGGAGCAGCCGCATGGCTTCCACCGAACCTCGGGGGGCATCCGCCGGCTGCCTGCGGTCCTGCTCCCCACAGCCCTCGGCCCCGGTGGAGACACGCGGCTCGGGGGGCGCGACAAGCTGCGCGGCGCCCTCCGTCAGCCCCGCGCCCCCGGAGAAGGCCCTGCCCTGCGCGATGCCCGCCGGGCGCGGCTCACGGCGCTGCCCGGGCCGCGGAGCGGACCCCACGGCGGGGCGGGGGGGGGGCGGCAGGACCCGGGGGGGGCGGCCGCCACCGGGGGGGCGGAGCGCGCACAAGCCCCGCCCCTTCCACCACGCCCCCGCAGCGCGGCCCCGCCCCTCCTCAGTGCAGCCCCGCCCCTCCGCAGCGCGGCCCCGCCCTCCGCAGCGCGGCCCCGCCCCCGCAGCGCGGCCCCGCCCCCCGCCGTCTGCGCGCTGAGCTGGCGCGGCGGGGCGGGGCGGGGCGGGGCGGGGCGCGGCGGCCGGGCCGGGCGGGCGGTGCGGGGCCGGGGGATGCGGGGAGCGGGGCCGGGGCCGGGCGTGCGGGCCGCCCGCGGGGCGCTGCCGCGGGCGCTGCCGGTGCTGCTGGCGGCGGCGGCGCTGCTGCTGCTGTGGGCGCGGGCGGCCGCCGCCGAGCCCTGCGCCGCGCCCTGCTCCTGCCGCCGCGGCCTGCTGGACTGCAGCCGGCACCGCCTGCCCGGCGGCCCCGGCCCGCGGAGGATCCCGCCGCTGCCCGCCGGCACCACGGGCCTGTGAGTGAGCGCGGCGGCGGGCGGCGGGGCGCGGCGGGGCCGCGGGGCCTAACGGGCGGCGGGCTGCGCGCAGGCCGCGGCCTAACGGGCGGCGGGGGCGGGGGGGGGCGTGCGCGGGGCCGGGGCCCGGCGGCGGGGTGCGGGCCCGGAGCGCCGTGCGAGGAGGCCGGGGCCTGGCCGGGCCTCCCGGCCGCCGCCGAGTGGCTCCGGGGGGGCGCAGCGGCCGGCGGTGAAGCGCAGCCGGTGCTCGGCGGCCGTGAGCGGCTGTCGGGGGCCCGGAGCGGCCGGGTGCGGCGCGGTGCGGCCCGGCGGTGCTGCGGGCGGGCCCGCAGCGCTGGAGCCTGGCTCGCAGGAGCGGGGGCGTGGGGCGAGAGAGGCTCTGGCACCGGCGGCCGCCCGCGGGAAGGCTCCGTGCTCCGCAGGTTCCGTGCTTCCCCGCCCCTGCTGCGCGCCGGTAACGCTTGAGGGGAGCGTGAAGCGGGAGCAGGCTGTGGCTGGTGGAAGGTTCGGTAGTGCCGGTCGAGCCCGGACTTAACGCTTTCTCAGGTCAAGCTGTAGGCCGTAGTCCCCCACAACCGTGCTTAGGAACGTTCCTTCCAGCCCCGAGCTCCGCGGTGTGCTGTGGCGGTTCCTGCAGCTTCCGATTTCCTCTGTGTCCCTTTGCTGCTTTGCAACTCAGCGACTCCCTGCTTTTCCCTCGGGGAAAGCATTGCGGGCTCCCCTGGACATTTGCTGCCGTTGTTTTTCAAAAAAAACAACCCCCACAAAACAGCAAAACAATTCATCGCCCACCCTTGGTCTCTGCTCCCAGCAGTTCAATTGGACAACGCGCTAAACAGCGCTCACGCGGGGTCGAGGGCTGTACGCATTTATCCTTCCGTGGCCGCTACTGGCAGTGTTGCATTTGCCGCCTTTGGCTGCAGTGTACTGGGCTGCAAGAGATGCTGAAGTATGAGGGACATCAAAACCCACTTTTGTGCACAGAGGAGTTCTTGGGCCCTCTTGGTGTGATCATGTTTCTCGGTTGATAGAAATAACAGTATTCTAGACCAAGAAAAAAAATCCCCTTTGGGAGATAGTATAAACATTTAAACCAATGTTCAATTAACTCCAGGAATTCCCCTAGCAGGACTCAAGACTCTGCTCTGTATTAAAAACTGGGCACATCTAAGGAAGCTTGTCACCCTCTTGCCCCTTCGTGGTTCTGTAGTTCTCTTCTTTCCCTGCATGGTAAGCAATTGGAAATGTTTAAGAGACAACGTGCATTTCAGCATAGGAATACAACTAACTTGTCCCCGAAACCTTCCATGTTTGGAAAGGTACAAGGATATCTTAACATTAGCCCTTGTCAAGGAGGGTGTCAGGGCCTGGAAAAGCGAGTTGCAAGTTCATCAGGTGGCTACTAAGCAAAACTACATCCACGCAGTTTGGAGAGCAAGCTTTCAAGCTTCAACAAATACTTGTATCTTTCCCCAAGCTGATAGAGGGTGTGTTTAAAACTGCTTGGCACAAACTGCAGTGGGAAGAAGCGGTGCTGGCGCTGTGCTACGTTATGCAATCTGACGTGCTGCAAACAATAATTAAGTGTATGTTCTCTGTTGTGGCTTTCAGGATTTTGGCACACAAAGTGTGTGTGTGTGGATGACATTTTTTCTTCTAGGACTGCTCTAGCAGTTCTGAATCTAAACGAGCCATAATGCATACAAGCTGTTTAAAATTAATCAAAGCTTAATTTTTCTTGCATGACAAAGTTCCTGATGTGCTTTTTCCTCTCAGTTCTGTGATATCATTTCACCTAACTTTGAGGACTAAAAATTCTTGGTTTTCTTTCAAACTACTTGCAGGTGATGTTTCCAGTGGGGGGGGGGGGGGGGGGGGTGTTAGGTTGATTTTGTTTTGGTTTTTGTTTTTAATAAGGCCAGGAGAGCACCTTCAGAACTCTTTTTCATGACGGAAGTATTCGGGCAACTGTAACTTCATGTTTCCTGCTAAATTTACATATGTTTTGCGGATAAACTGGCGGGTGATGAAAAGGGTAGGGAAGTCAAAGAGTTAGCGAACATTTTTTGATGTGTCTGCATCTCACCATTACGTTCAGAACAAGGAATGTGAGCCCTGCTTGTAGGGCAGTCATCTGCAGGGGGAAAGGGAAGCACGATGCTGGTGGTCGCTGCCTTCCAGTCTTATATGAGTGCCTGAAGGTGTGTTTATATATGCTGGTAATCAGGGAGATGATGAATAAAAGTAGACTAGGTATCAGTTAATTAGTTCAGCTAGTTCTGTTCACAACAGGTTTTTTGGGTGAGCTTGTGTATTTGCAGCTCACGGCTGGCTGCGTTGCTGCGTCAGCACCTGTGCCAGCACGGTGCCATGGGGAGGAAGGGTGTGCTCAGCTGGGCTGAATTAAGATCGTTCTCCAGGGCTAAGTATACAGTAATCAATTTGGTGTGTATGTTCTGGTTTATTTACTTAAGAGATGAATAGCACTTCAGCTCAGAATGAATGTTTAGATGATTTTATATACAATACCAGCTGAATCTCTAAAATACAAATTTTGCATATCTGCTCTGTATCTCGCATAGCATGGGCCTCACAGTAAAAATGCAAGTGCTTCTAAAATGACGAGTTCTTCAGTTTTGGCTTCTTTAAAGCCAAGGTATTATATCTGGTTCTGCATGATAGCAGAAATCTTAGCTGTGTGACCGAATTATTTATAAACACAGAAAATCAGACGATGTATTTCAGTTTGGATTTAATGATCAGTCAGTCTGCTTCAAAAAGAAAAGCATCCGTAACAGTAACTAGATATAAATAATGTCAGAATTGTTTTAAGTATGAACTATACCCAGCTTCTTGAAAGAGGACTAATTGTTAATGCAGACTTTGTTATAGTCAAAATCTGAGTAATAATAGAAAAATACTTTCCTGTGCTTTCTAAATTAAAATCTTAATTTCTAACTTAGTAAGACAGTAGGCTTCTGGGGGGGGTACCTGAATGCTAGCGGATCCTCGTCACCCGGGCCCCGTACCTGCCAGTGTTTAAGGGGCATTTGGACAATGCCCTTAATAATTTGCTTTAACTTTTGGCCCTGAAGTGGTCAGGCAGTTGGACGAGACGATCGCTGTAGGTCCCTTCCAACTGAAACACTCTGTTCTGTTCTTCCTGAAGGCCTTAGAAAAATCAAGTTTCTGTTTTCTTTGCATGTTAATCTGACTCCCGAGATCTTTGTCAGCGCCCGCTAACCGTGCCTGACGCACAGGTTGGTCTGGCTCTGCACCCGTGGGCATGGTTTTGCTCATCGGTGTAGTACCTGGACACCTTGAGTGTGGTCTTATCTCCTGTGTCCGTTGTCTCATCCTTCCTCTGCGGGTTGTGCTCGGGTCCTTTGGAAATAGCGTGGCTTAGCACTCCCTGGTCTGGTTAAACCCACTGTTACCAAGAATCGGCCGCCTCGGCCCTGGCTGGGTGCCTGCGGCTTTGGAAGATCCAGGAAGGACTCTTCCCCTGGGATCTGGGATCGGGGCTCCACTGAGCGTGGCTGGGGGCTCCCGCGGGCCGTGCTGGCTCCTCCAGCGTGCCCAGAGCCCCGGGGCCGAGGCGGGCTCCGGCCGCGGTGCGCAGGGTGGACGCAGGCAGCCGAGAGGGTGTCCGGAACGCGCAGCCCCCCCGACGCGGGAAGGCTGCTCTAGGAGCAGGTCGTACTCGCTTGTTTTTGTGTTACCGGCATGTAGGATGGGCTTAATTGTTGGGGGAGCGGGCCTGCAGAGTAGCGTTCAGTGGCTGCGTGTGCATTGTTCTCTTCTCCGCCTTCCCTTGAGTCTTTTTTTTAATTGTAGGAATAAATAATTGTTTGCAAACCTGTTTGCTGCTGTATCTGTATAATTTACATCTTGATGTAATTGGAAGGCTATGTTAACAACCGTCTGACTTGCCACGACACCCGGGATTTTAATAATTCACTGCTAGAATGGTATCTTTATTGCTGAGCCCGAGTGGAAGTTAAGGACAGTCTGTCAAGTCCTTGCTCTCTCCCGGTAGATTCTGGTCTGGCTGATTAACAGTGTATTGGTAGTGCTGAGAGCACTGGGGTGAATAAATCCTGTTCATGTTGTCTTCTGGTTATCGGCAAGTCATTCCTGCGTGGAGGGCTCTCCTGACAGCATTAACACCCGCGGACGGACGCTTGCTGGTACTCGTCGAGGGCTACGTTTGTACTGCAACCCCTCCCTCGGCAGGGGCACCAGTACAATTTCTTGTCTTCCCCTCGTCGTGGTTTTTGGGCAGCTTCACGCGCGTACGGGTTCGACCCTCGGCGCAGCTGAAGTCGACCGCAGGCCCAGGGCAAGGGTAGAGGAGCACATGGTGCCCTGACTTCAGTGGAAATATTTCTTAACTGTGCTCAATTACATTTTAACCTTTTTAACAGATACATGGTAGCTTCGTTCGTAAAGGATAATTGTGTCTCCTGTGTCGGCATAGCTGCAGCCTGCCTGACGATCTTAAAACTAGCTGTAGTAAATGCGTAGTGTTACTTCTGTACCGTGAAAGAGAATCAGCGACGCAGGAGCTCATCAGAAGGGGAACAGCTCTTGCTGAAAATCGCTCGTTATGGCTCCGTGCTCGATGTCAGAGCTGGAAATGGAGTGAGAAGCGTGATGCCTTGCTGACAGGCGGGCACAACTAGCTAGCAGAGGCAGAATTCCTGATTTAATAGGCAGCGTTCTGTTATATCAACAGTTTTCTGCCTGTGGTGAGGGTATCGGTCGTACTTTGCAAACCCTGTGGTGGTGCCGGGCCTGTTACAACACACGAATGGCTTGGGCTGTCGGCACAAGCTTTGGGGATTTGTCTCCCTTCGGGACTCGCGCCAGAAAGGCATCAAAAGGACGGGTTGGTTTTGCTGTGTGGAGTGACGTCTGTCTCTCCTCGCTGGTATGGCTAGAAGCAGGTTTCCATCGTAAACCTCCTTTTTTTTGGGTCGTGGTTTGACTCGTCACAAAATGGAGGTAGTCGGTGCCCAAAGAGTTAGCTCTCAGAAGTGGATGTGTTTTTACTTATAATGTCTTATGCACCAAGTCCAAGGCAAAAGCAAAGTCCTGCTTTAAAGTTAAATCAATGGGAAGAGCATCAACATCCAGTGTAGGCATTAAAAACAGATTTAACAACTCTCTTGCCTGTTGAAACAATCCAACTCCCGCATTTGTTTTCTATAAGCAAAACCAACTGGCACTAAAGCATGCCTTCTATAAGCTTCCCAGCCTGGTGTTTCTCTCCCCTCCAGCTTGTTTGGTAATTGTGTGTATGTTGTTCCTCTAAAATAAGCCTGCCTTGACTAGTCAGCTGCTTTGAAAAGCTGGGCAGGCTGAGAGAATGGGGATCCTTGCTACAGAAAACAGTTCAACAACGAGGATTTTGTAAGAAAGATTTTCGTGTCCCTGGAAGAAGTTTTCCTTTTTTGTGATAGGCAAGCATTGTAGATAAAGCTATGATTTAAAGGAAAAATGCTCTGATCACACATGATCTTTCTTTCAAGAAGCCTTTTTAACAAAGTTATTTGATTCAAACAGAGAAATAGAACTGTCTAGACTTTTATTGTGAATGACCACTAGAACAAGCTAGAACATCTTTTTCCTTTGGCAAAGGAGGAATTGTATGTATCAAAAATATGGTTTAAAACTTTTAGATTGCATAAAACGTGCCTGTTTTTTTAATTCCAGGAGCCAGAATAACTTTTCTCTTTGTTCTCTAGGGATTTAAGTCATAATCATTTATTGTCGTCCAACTGGAGCATTGATTTGTCTGTTCATACACTACAAGAAGTGTAAGTTGTTTTTTTATGAGGATAAACTCTGAAGATTTTGTACCTAATTCTAATTGGTACATTTCACTGCATGTCTAGATATCTGGTCTGACTTGTAGAAATATTCAGTGCCGTTTAATTAAAAATGGATGCTCTGTATTGGCAGCACATTTTATATATAAAACTGATATTTTGTGAGCAGAAAACTTTTTCATAAAAGGTTAGAAGACCAATATTTTTAAAAAGAAATGAGACATTTGTTTTGACTATAGCTGATTCTAAGTTAAAGAGAGGCAATAATATCCATGCGAATGGTAAAACCTAGTGTGCTTCGCTATTAAATTGTTCAAATTATCAGTATTTAAGCTTTTAGGGAATCTTTTTGTTAAATGTGTTCTGTGATACAAGTTATTTATGCTGTGTACAGAAGGGTTTTTCTTTTCTTTGAAGTGCCAGTAATCTTTTTTTGTTTTTTTCTAAGGAAAATGAATTACAATGAGCTAAGTGAAATTCCGTATTTCGGAGAAATGACTTCTAATATAACTCTTCTCTCATTGTAAGTAATAGCTTGTCTGCCTTTTTCTCGTTTAACAAATGGGAGAATTGTGTTAGAGTTCTGCTATCAAGTTGTAGGAAAACATAGCTGCTTTTGTCTTGAAATACTACTCATCTAAAGTGCTTTAGGGAATATGTAAGCCCTCTTTAAAGAAATACAAATCAGACAATCAAGTCACCCTAAATTACCAATAAAATGCAGTCAACCAAGGCAGGCAGCTTTGAAGTGGAGGGATTCAGTCTAGGAATGGCAGTTCCCACAAGGAACAGCCCAACTACAGGCCCCAGAATTTGAATCTATTCATATGCCAAGGTGGCAAATAGCTCTTGGATTTTCAGTATTGCTTTAGGAATTAACACTCTGAAGTGTGCTACATGCCCCATTTAAGACGCTTGCTAAGAACATTGATATACAGAATCTTACAGCTGTTTCAGCTGTGCACCTTGAAGGATGGCATGTTTTGATAATCATATTTGTTGCTGGTATTTTTCAGGGTACACAATACCATTCCAGAAATAAATGCTGAGCAACTCCAAGTTTACCTTTCATTGGAAAATCTAGATCTTAGTTCTAACCTTATCTCGGAAATTAAAGCTTCTTCTTTTCCACGGATGCAACTGAAGTACCTGTAAGTATGAGTGATCTGTTATGTCTGGGATTCCTGGCTCTACAACAATAATGTTGAAGGCCTCATCTACTCTAAGTTACTGCCTTAAAGTAGGCAGCCTTGCGTGGCTTTGAACTGGTAACAGTGCTCAATGTAGCTACAAGTGTGTTTGAAATAAAATACTTTTCATACCAATCTGTATTGCATTTTCTCAAATACTATGGAAAACAATAACTGCTGTTGTCAAAGTGCAGGTACTTCAGCCAGCAAGGGACATGGAATGATTTCTGACCCTTTTGAGTAAATTGTTTTGGCCATGTCTAACTGAAGCATGGGCATGCAGTAAAAATCAGCTCCTAGCACTGATTCCTTTGGGAAAAATTATTTAGTTTGCTATACCAGAATTCAGATTTCTGATGTGACTTCACAAAGAACAAGTTTTAATAAAAAGTGATCGCTCTGAAGTGCTGGTGCAGTTGTGTTCATAAAACTCTCTGTGCTCCGAAAGGCTTCATTTCCTCTTCCTTCCCTAGGAATCTGAGTAACAACAGAATAACTACTCTAGAAGTGGGCTGTCTTGATAACTTATCTAGCTCACTAATGGTGGTAAAGCTGAACAGAAATAGGATTAGTGTGATTCCACCGAAGATCTTCAAGTTGCCTCACGTGCAGTTTCTGTAAGTAGCAGTCTTGAAAGCTTAAAAACGTAGCGTTTACAGCTGTGTTGTTCATCTCAGTATGTGTTCTTGACTTTCGCAAAGTGGTGCTTATCAAAAGACATCTTAATATTTGAATGTTATCTTTAAGGGAACTGAAAAGGAACCGGATTAAAATAGTGGAAAGTCTCACATTCCAAGGGCTGGAATCCTTAAAATCCTTGAAAATGCAGCGCAATGGGATTAGCAGACTAATGGATGGAGCATTCTTTGGCCTGGGTAATATAGAAGAATTGTGAGTATGCCTGGTCATGGAATTTCTTTTAGGGACTCTAGCTGTGGAGGGTTGTGTCCTGTATGGCTTCCCTTACATCAAGGCTGTGCTGAGATATTGATGAGCAGCACAGGAAATGAGTTTACAGATTTGTATTTTCCCATTATTTTGATACCGTGTCTGGTTACTTCAGAGGTGGAAAGATATTGGCTCTCTCCCCAACTTCTTCCCACTGGGCGATCAAGAATGCTTTGACTCCGTAGGTTGCTTTTTGCTGGTTTTCATTTGCACTCCCCATAACATGGGATGGTTCTTTGTTGTGTGACTGTTTGACAGAGATAGTGCAGGGGTGTGCCATGCAGTGTTAGCAAAAGGTTTTTAAAAAAGAAATAATCTTTGAGAACAGAGATTACAGTTCTGCTCCTGCCACTGGATACTGCAGCTCTTGTTGAGTTACTCAGTTCTTACACTTTTGTTTGCTCTTTTGGTTTCAGTGGACGGAATATAATCGTGCATTTCAGGTTGCCTAAGGCTTAATGTTAGTAAATAATTTTGAGATCCACAAGGTGAAATTTTGTAAATACATGTTTCATTGATTATCTATTTGGCAAATGTTTTTCCTTCTAATTCCTTAGAGAACTGGAACATAATAACTTAACAGAAGTAAACAAAGGCTGGCTGTATGGTCTGCGGACATTGCAACAACTCTACGTTAGCCAGAACGCCATTAACAGGATCAGTCCAGATGCATGGGAGTTCTGCCAAAGACTTTCTGAGCTGTAAGTCCTGGGCTGCTTTTCATTGGGGATTTTGTAATGTTGCAATAACAGATTGGATGGCACGTATGTAGCAAGAATGAATTGCTTCCTTTGGTAGTTGAGTACTTTGGAAGTACTCAATTTTCTTGTTAGGCCCATGGTAATGCTGTGTATTTTACTTATTTTTATAAGTGTTCTGTTAGAGAAATTAATCAAAACTCAATAGTTAATCAAGTTTGATAGTATCTTCATAATTAATCCCCCCTCTACTTGCCTTTAAAGTGCATGTTCAATGTTTCTAGAGACTTGTCGTACAACCATCTAACTCGCCTCAAGGAGTCTGCGTTTGTGGGACTTGGTTTACTGGAGAAACTAAACCTGGGTGACAATCACATTAGTCACATTGCTGATGGCGTGTTTAGAGGTCTGACAAATCTTCGAACCTTGTAAGTACAGAAAACTTCTAGTTAAAATCTCTGTTTAATGCAGTGAAGCTCTTGGAAGTAAAGATAATGAATATTGCACTATGCAAACCCAGGATCAGTGGTTTGGCATTGTTGTGTGCTGTCCTGCTTGCGGGTGTGGTGGGGCTGATAATCTTTTGGTCTGCCACAATAACAGAATTCTGGCCCTGCCGAAACAAACCAACCACTTAATTCTAGTGGCGATAAGAAACAGTGGCTTGGTGACCTTGAGTGCCCAGTTGCATGTCAAACCAGTGCTGAGAAGGTGTGGATAGTCGGCTGGCATAAATGCCAGTTGTGGAGCGAATGGTCAGCCTGGACCTCTCTTCATTCCTGATGGTTCTGTTAGAGTTGGAACCTCAGAAACCCCGCAGTCAATCCTTTCGGTTGCAGAAGGCATGGTCTAGCCCGGCCTGCTTGTGTGCCGAAGTCGTAGGCATGGCGAGTGGGAGAGCTGTAGGATTACTTCTTGCTGTCAGGGGCACAGCTCTGCTCTTGCCAGCACCTTTCGTAGCAGTGCAGCTGTTTGATATTTCTGACAAGAAAAGACTCAATCTTGGGTCTTAATAAAAAAAAAAAGTGTCCCAAGTAGATCTGAACAGTTGTAATCATACTAAACAATGGTAGTTGGGAAAGGAGTGAAAGTTTATAACCCCTCTGTCAGTTCATTAAATAAATGCTTAAATAAGCAAACTCACCAGAGAGATTTATGTAAGCAGTCATATTCTGTTAACCTTAATGCAACCTTTTAATTAAATAATTAAAACTAATTTCTTAGATTTAGAGTAGCATGAAAAAGAACAAGAGCAGATTAATTAGTAGGTTTTCCTGGGCTCCTCAGGGGCGTCAGCAGCTGAGAGGCTGGCCATTTGCTTCAGGGTTGGAATGTGCAGGACGAGGCCGTGGTGATTAGCAAGGCTCCAAGCATTCGTGCCCAGCCAAGCATGAGGAGCCAATTCCTCAGCTCGCGCAATGAGGGGCTTTTCTTTTGGGTCGCTCACTCATTTTGCTAAGTGGTCTGAGTAGTGGAGTGTAAAAATACTTCAAACAACAAGAGATGCCATGTTGCTGTCGGATTAGTTCCATTGTTGCTTGTATGCTGGTTATTTCAATGTTAAGGCTGATGTAAATATTTCTCCAAGTTCAGCTCCTGCCACTATTCTGCAATGTAGCTTTAATGAGAATAAACGGTAAAAGCTGTCTATTAACTACAAGGTAATAAAAGCGAGGTAGGATTAAAGGTGTATCTAAGAATAGCACTGAAGTTTTACATCTTACTGCATTATTTACTTCATAATACATTAAGTAGCTTGGCATTGATACCCCTCTAGCATTCACAGTCTAAAATTCTGAAGCGTACCTGGAGGTAATTCTAGAAACAAGTTTCATATCACAAGAATTAGCAACCTGGAAATAAATTTGGTGTATTATTCATCTAGTCATTCTTCTCATTAGATCACATCCATGTCCAGTACCTTAGCTTGAATAATTTTCAAAGCGGAAAATACTTAAAGTGGCAAGTATCAAGGCCATATTTGTTAAGACCTTGTGATGCATGAATCATAGAGTTCTTTTCTTTTTGTCCTAAACTTTAAAGTATATATGTATTAATTGTGGAAATGACTGCTGCATGGCGTAAAGAACAAGACTTCTGTATTTCAAAGTAAGAAAAATAAGAAAATAATGTTACCGCTGACAATGTCCTGGAGGTTGATCCAGTGCTCTTCCAGGATGGTGTTCTACGCAATTTACAGTCTCGCCCAAGGGAAAGTAGATACTTCATTTTTCCATCCTTAGCACAAGGAAAGAAGCGTTTGTATGAGATGATGTATGCAATTGCCTGTCTATGTAGTTTGCTTTCTGTGTCAGTTGACTTGTTTGGAAGCTCCATCAAGCTGATGCATATAGTATCTGGTAAAATGCAGCACAGACTATTTTTTATTGGTGTATCTTCCTTTAAACACACTCCTGTCTGCAGAGACTTCTGCGCACAGTTGTACCAAAACAGATGAAAATTGTGGCTTTGACGGAAACTCTTGGCTCAGTCCACGCTATTCAGGCTAGAAATGCAACTGAATTTGTTTCTCCTTCTCTCTAAAAAGCATCTAATCCTCTCTGAACCATCTTGCTATATTGCTTTTGCTGTTTAGACTGCTCTTCTACATGAGGAGCCAAAATGTTGTGCAGAGGTCAAACAGAAATCCCATTAGCTGGTAACGAGATTTGTGAGCAGAATATCGACTTCGTTCTGTAAATCTTCTACTTTGTGCCTGGCAACCTTACGCTATAACCTGTGTGTAATCTCTTAATATGCAAATGCTATTATAAGCCTGTTACTCAGGAAGATTAATGCTGCTAGTGTATTGGTTAATTCACTTACATGAACCAACTTGCTTCAGGAACCTCTCCCAGCTTCTGGTAAATAGTCCATCACATGACGAGTGCTAGTCAGACTGGGTCTTTCCTTAAATACCACATCAAGAAGGTGTACTGCAGAATTTGTTTGTGGTTCTGTCTGCGGCACTGATCTCGAACAATTCTATTTTCTCTTGCATCTCTGAAATGGAATATTCATCTTCTGACAAGCTTAGTTTTATAAAAGATTTGAGACCTTCCAGGTGACACTGTGCCAGGACACCATAGCAGGCTGTGCAACAGTAAGTTCTCTTCCCTAGCTCACCGCTAGCGGTGGTCGTGATGATGTCACAAGGCTTCTTTATAGGAAGGCTCTTCTCCTGCAGGGACTTGCGGAACAATGAGATCTCCTGGGCCATAGAAGATGCAAATGAAGCATTTGTGGGACTCAGCAGGCTGGATAAACTGTATGTATTACAAACCATTGAAATGACAGTACTTCCTAGGCACGCAGAGTAGAGGGAGAGTGCAAAATATTAAGTAATTGTAAATCAATTTACAGGAGGCAGAAGGCCTTTCTAGTTGGCGGCTGTATTCAGTGTGTTTCCACCTCTGTGCTACAACCTCTTGATACAGGCTTGGCTTCCATGGTCAGGAGCGTCGGATCTGTGTAGCATTGGATCACCTTGCAGCACCAATTTGAAGAAATTAAGCATAAATATTTGACCGCATTTATTATTGAATAGCCCAGTCCTGCTTTGTGGCGATTGTCACTTTTTGTGCTTCTTTAGTTTGGGTAAAAGTTAGTGCTTTTTTTTTTTTTTAAAAAAAAAAAAAAGCAAATATGAAACACTTGAGTCAACAGCTTTTCAGTACTTAGATTATGCACTTTTCATCCAGTGCCGTGTGCTCTGTAGGAAGCTCTATCCTGTGGAGCTACAGACATTGCTTATAACAAATAGCTTGGTATGAGGGTGCAGTCTCAGGAACTAATGTGATTGTGGCAGATTGGTATTAGGAAGTTACTGCTCCACTCTCAAGTTCTACTTATCACAGTTTCATTCTGCTGACTTAAATTATCTTCTGACACATCTCTAACCTGAATCTCTAAGTTAAGAATGGAAAAGAAACCTTGTTCTTGGGAAAATTAGTTGAGCCTTTAAGCTCAAAAAGTAGTATTTGATCTTTTAGTTCACTAGAATTAGAAACAATTTAGTTAAACATCATAGGGAATTTCTTCTGGGTCATATTTGTGAACTCATATTGACATTCAGACTGGTTTCTGGGTTTGGGGGGCTTTGTCTTTCAGAATCTTGCAAGGAAACCAGATTAAGACAATTACCAAAAAAGCATTCTCTGGTCTTGAAGGACTTGAACATCTGTAAGTACTTTACTTTGTAGAACTTATAATTATTTGTCAACTTCAATCCTGTATTTTCTGTCAAATTTTCAAGAATGTAACTGAAGGTAGCATATGAAATCATACTTACCCCTTATTATTCTCTTTGCTTAACTTACAGAGATTTAAGCAACAATGCAGTAATGTCCATCCAAGAAAATGCATTTGCCCAGGCTCACCTGAAGGAGCTGTAAGTTCATGACAATTATTTACAGATTCTTTATAAGTCCTACCTTGTAAAGAATCCCTCAGCCATTGTAAGATTGGCTGAAGTTGACTGAACTGTGTCCGCTTTCATCATGAAATATTTAAAGTAATGCTGATATATTATCGACTCAAAGTCAGTAGCAGTATACTTAGATTTAAGGTTTCATAAAATCTGCACCTTCATTTCCTTAGTTGCAATTAGTAGAAAATAGTTCTTTTCTTGCAGTGCTGAACCATTAAGTTTTTCCATATGTTACGATTTTGCAGCAAACTCAGTACACACTAGCATGTAGACAGTGAATAAAAGAAATTGGTCATCAGGAATCTTTCAGGGGGGGTAGCAAATGCTGCATTTTGTCTTCATTTTTGGGGCTAGGGAAAGGCTTTAAATTCACAGCTAGACAAGAATTTTTACTTGCTCAGCAGATGCTTAAGCTGCTAGAGCCTCTTGTGATCTTCAGACATTTAAAGTATTCTAATGCGAAGTGACCTTCACACCTAGGACTAATCCTACTGTAACGCGGTCATCTCTATGAGAAAGTCTCTGAATATTGTGTAATCTGTTTTAAAACTGTTACTGAATTAGTTAATCTTGGCCAGATGGACTGTTAGTTTGCAAAATCTACCGGTTTGAGGAGATGCATTTTAGGTATTAAAGATAGGACTTTCATTGCCTTCTCTAATGTATCTTAAAAGTGAGGCATCATTGGTATGTATGGGGAAACAGCAGGATGGAATCCTGGCTTGTATGTGTGCCTTTCCTTCTCACTACTGGATTCATCGAGTGGCAGATCACTTGCTGTTAAAATGCTGGGCTTTCGCCAGTCATACTCGTAGATAATATTCGGGAAACTTTGAAAGCAGGAGGTGGTGGAAAAAGCGACCCATCACTGTTTCCTGCTCACAGTTTTTCTGTGGAGCAGAGAAAACAATCTGCAGTAGATACCTGTATGAAACAAATCGCTGTCATTCTTAAATATTTATTAGCTGGCATGAAAATGAATATTGAGGCTTACACGCATTTCATAATGGCAAGTGTGTTCAGTTTGAGACCTAGCGCGGCTCTGCAGTGTTATGTTCCTTTTAATTGCCTTAAAGAGGGATGGGATAACTGTAAAGACAGGCTTAATTTTTTTTTTTAGAAATTGAAAATCCAAGGTTATTTTCTTCAGAATTAGAAAGAAATGTAAGGTTTTAATGCTGACTTAGAAAGAAGGTCTTTCTGGATTGTTTATAGCATATATAGCTGACATTTTATAATAAATACCCATAGGCTTAAAAGAATACTGTAAATCTTGGAATTTCTGAACATATATGCTTTAAGTTGTTTTGCTGCATGAAATGACATAGAATCACATGTGGGAATGTGAAATACTAAACTTTAATCACACTTTTATTTTGCCTTGTTTCTGCAGAATTTTGAACACTAGCAGCTTGCTTTGTGACTGCCAGTTGAAATGGCTGCCGCAGTGGCTCACTGGCAGCCACTTACAGCAGGCTGTAAACGTTAGCTGTGCTCATCCCGAGTGGTTAGCAGGACAAAGCCTTCTCAGTGTGGACCCTGATGACTTTGTCTGTGGTTCGTATTTTTGATGACTTTTGATATACAAAGATGGTAACACAAACCTGTGCAGGTACCTTCCCGACATCAGGCTGAAGCGCTGCTGGAGGTGCTTGGTCTTGGCCATGATGCACGCGTGGGCCTGTGTACATCACCGGGTCTGCTTTGGAGTTTGGGATTTAATTCTGTCTCTCTTTGCTCTGTTTTGTTCTATTTGAGCACCGAGGGAGTAATTCTGTGAGACTGCATTGTTTTTCATTTAGGTTACTGTTAAAAAGTGATTGTGCTTCTATTCTCCCTGCTTATGAATGCCTCTAGCTTTGGAAGGGCTGTTTGACGCTTCCTTCTTGGTTCTTGTCCATACCAGCAAGGCTAGAGTAGTTAATACTCTGGCACGTTTTCTGGTGCTCCATATCTGTAATGTTCATCTGGTCTCTGCCACCACAGTTTCAGACATAAGCCGTATTCAGACATATTTTTGTAACCAAACTGTGAGATGGAAAACTGAGAGACTTTGCCCAGAGTCATGTGTGAAGTCTGTGGCAGGCCTGGAAATAGTCCGATGTTCCGTTTTCTGGGTGAGCAATCTGATAAGCATTACTTGTGTGTACACAATTCTTTCATTCTTTTGGTGGTAAAGGCTACAATAATTATCATGTAAGCACAAGCACCCACTTCTCCATTCTAATACCACCACCGTGGTGCCTGAGACCGAACGCTGTGTGTGCCTACGAGAATGTCTTTGCTGAAATAATAGGTACTGAAATAACTCTCCTCGAGTGGTATGAGATAGTGAACTGCCAGCTTGCTATGCTTTGTATTTGTAGAACGTAAAGGCTCTTCAAGATATTTAAATTATCTGAAAATAAGTCTCAGTCCTTCGTAAAATAGCCTAGCTCTTCAGCCGAGCACGGCTTTTGTGTGTGATCTAAATATAGCAAGTTCCAGAGAGTTGTATAAAATGCAGTGTGCTGCTCAAGACCACGCTTCTACGCTGACTGTTCTCAGTGCTTATTCTGTATGCCTATGTGTGGTTCTAATCCTATTTCGCAGCTTGATTTCCAACTGAAAACAGCTGAATATGTGCACATCAAGCAGGACATCTGTTCCTAAAGCTTGCTTTCTGCTTGCATTGTCTTTTCAGTGAGTTTTCTTGCAATATTAATTGGAAGCTGAAGAGGAAAGTAACTAATCTTGGTGCTTTTATTTTCAGATAATTTCCCTAAGCCGCAGATAAGAGTTCATCCTGAGACCACAATTGCTCTGCGAGGCATGAATGTGACTCTGACGTGTACTGCTGTGAGCAGCAGTGATTCACCCATGTCCACTGCCTGGCGTAAAGACAGTGAAGTATTGTATGATGCAGAGGTTGAGAATTTTGCCAGATATCAGCAGCAAAGTGGTGAGGTGGTCGAGTATACCACTGTCCTGCACCTTTTCAATGTGAATTTCACTGATGAAGGAAAGTATCAGTGCATCGTCACCAATCACTTTGGCTCCAATTATTCCAACAAAGCCAAGCTGACTGTCAATGGTAAGCAATCATGGTAAAAAAGGAGAAATGCTTTTAACCTAAAGCTTTATTTAAATAGCTGTAAGTCTATTTTTCACTAGAGCTGGCCCAAAATAGTCTTGCAAGACTGTCTCACTGGTATTTAGAAGTATCAAACATCGTTTTATAAAGCAGGAAAGAAGTTGGGTTTGGTTTTTTTTTTTGTGAGTGAAAAGCCTTCTGTTCGCTTTTCAAAAGGGGCAGATATCTCCCATGCTTTCATTATAACTCAATTAGTTGTTCATCTAGTTAAATAGAGGTAGAAGTCTCTTAAACGAAAAGCTCCCTCTGCTGTCTCTTCAGAACTAAGCACCTTTCCCATGTGTTTGTAAAGCTAGGGAAGATTCAACTAAAAATAACTTGTGGGACTGGGAACAAACTCTGAAAAGAATTGATTATGAAGTCCTTTGGTTTTAGCCATAATGATTCTATTTATTTTGGCTTGAGGGAAGGGAGAAGACAATGTGCACATCAGTCAGTAGACCACTGATCCCCATTGTACCCGAGAGCAGAGGTGCCTGTGTTGCTTTTGCTTGTCCGGGACAGATAATGCAGACTTGGACTCATGAAATGGAAGTCCACCTTCCCTATTACCAGGGAAGAAAAAGTGTGACAAAGGGCTTAGGAAGAAGGCTAAACCTTTTCCCTGTCTTTTCCCCATGAGAAATGTTGTTCTTCAGATCATCTTAAATGAACACTGTAGATACTTTATTTAAATTTGGAGGATAGGCTCTTAGAAATGACCACTGAAAATTTGTGCAGTTCTTCAGAAGAATGCTCTCTCTTACGGAGAACTACAGGTGTGTTTCAGATTTGTTTGTTTTCAGATACTCTCTGTGCTGGGGAGCTTTTGCTGCTTTTTCCCTGGTACTGAAAATACTGAAACTGTCTCCTTTGATCCAGAGCTACCTTCTTTCCTGAAAACCCCCATGGATCTTACTATCCGCACTGGGGCGATGGCCCGGCTGGAGTGTGCTGCAGAGGGCCACCCTACTCCACAGATCTCCTGGCAGAAAGATGGTGGCACAGACTTCCCTGCTGCAAGAGAGAGGAGGATGCACGTCATGCCTGAGGATGATGTGTTCTTTATTGCAAATGTGAAAATAGAAGACATGGGAATCTATAGCTGTATGGCACAAAACATTGCGGGCGGTTTGTCAGCAAATGCCACGCTGACTGTGTTAGGTGAGTGGCGTGCTAATCTGTGCTTGCGTATGGATTGCTTCACTTCTGCAGGGGTAGTGTAGCTTATCTGGAAGTAGCAAGCTTAAGTCCTAAAGAGTGAAGTTAAAATACGAAGAGCGCAGTTTCCTCTTCCTCTAGCTGTAGATAGAATTCTGCAATAAGGAACAAGAGAAGACTTTTTTCTCCCCATGGTTGCTCCCCACCCTGCCCCCCTCCCCCCCCCCCAAAAAAAAAAAAAAAACCAAACTTTAAATTTAAGGATGCTGCCTCTGAAGCAGCATCTCTGCTTTGTATGGTTTTGGGGCATTTGAATGCAGCACTTGACATGATTTTTCAACAGTGAAGCTTTAGAAGCTAAGCTGCAGTGCTGACCCCTGAAGTTAGTAGGATCTTTGCAGGAGAGAACTGAGGGGCATATCTCGATCCAGCAGTGTAGGCTAGATAGATAATTTGTGTTGTCGCAGAACAAATTTAGTGGCAGGTAACGTGAACTATGCTGAGTAATAATGGAAGGACAGTTCCTTCTAGAGTGCAGTATTTTTTGAAGACACTGGCTTTTAACATTATGGTCACATGCAAATTCAGAATTGGAATACATAAAACAGACTGTGGCTAGCATAATTTTGGGGGTGTTTGTACCTGTGTTTGCTGCAGTGATTCACAGAAGAGCTGAACTCGCAGGATTTCCTGAATCCTGTGTTTCATTGCTCAAGTTTAGGTTCAGGTTGTAAGATCAGATGTTTAAATATCATGGAGTACACACTGGTGTTGCACAATGAAGTTAACTTACAATTTTTTTTTTCCCTCCGCTATCACAGAAACTCCTTCCTTCATTAGGCCCCTGGAAGACAGAACGGTAACCCGAGGTGAAACCGCTGTCTTGCAATGCATAGCTGGTGGCAGCCCTGCCCCTCGCCTCAACTGGACTAAAGACGATGGCCCTTTGACAGTCACAGAGCGGCATTTTTTTGCTGCAGCAAATCAACTCCTTATCATTGTGGATGCTGGACTAGAGGATGCTGGAAAGTACACGTGCATTATGTCCAACACGCTGGGCACTGAGCGTGGCCATATTTACCTAAATGTCCTGGCTTCCCCAAATTGTGATTCTTCCCAGAGCGGCCTTGTCCATGAGGAGGATGGCTGGACAACAGTGGGCATTGTGATTATTGTCGTGGTGTGCTGTGTTGTGGGAACTTCCCTGGTATGGGTTATTGTGATTTACCACATGAGAAGGAAGAGTGAAGATTACAGCATCACTAACACAGGTAAAGTGCAAAAGCAAGTCTTCAGCCCTGTTTTTAATCCAAAACACTTGTTAAGAATGGTGAAATTTCTGGTTTCATTATGGATGATAACATTGAAGAACTGAAGATTTCCTTCTAAAATCTCTTCAGGGATCCGCTCAAATTCTTTCATTTTAGAGTGGGGTTTTTTAAATATCAAAAGTGTGTTAATTTTATTCCTTATACACTAGATTTGTTTTTCATTGAGAGAAAACAGTAAAGTTTGGAAATAAATATTTGAATAAACTTACAAATGTTTTCAGGACCTGGAATAATGTGTGTAAATTTCCATTCCGGCCCTGTTAGCTTTGAATTAGCTACATGGATTTTTAATCACTGAGGTAGAAAAAAGAAAACTATATGTGAGTTGAAATTCTGGATGACGTGGGTAATAGTGTTGGTACTACCTTGAAATCTTCACACTTAGCTGTTAACATCATCAACGTTAATTCTGCCTTGCAGAGGAGATGAACCTACCTGCAGACATTCCCAGCTATCTGTCTTCCCAAGGAACTCTGTCAGAGCCTCAGGAGGGCTACAGTAACTCAGAGGCAGGAAGCCATCAGCAGCTCATGCCTCCAGCCGGTAGCTACGTGCATAAAGGCACAGATGGTAAGCAAAGCCCTCGCGTGTATTACGTGTGTTTCAGCAGGTGCCAATGCAGTCTGGTCCTCGTAGCTGGCAGCAGTATTGCACAGTGCAGGGTAGTACTGCGTATTAGCGCCAAAGGTGACTTTTCCCAGAGAAGAATTCAGCTTGATCCAAAAATTTCCATTGATCGTTCTTCGTTTGAGGCATCTCCTGTTTTTCTTCTAGTGTTTGTTTATATTCTGCTATCAAGGCTTCTTCAGTCCATGTGTGTTGTTTAATCTTTGGTCCAGCAACGCCTGGGCTCACATCTGCTATGAGTGCCTTTGCATGTAGGTGTCATGACTGCTGTCCTTCAGGTGCCACAGTAGTATGGTTCCCTCCAGAGGCTCTTTGCTTCAGGGTTTGCGATCTGTTCAGCAAGGTGGGGATGCCGTTAGAGAATTCCTAGGTTAAATGTCAAGGTAGATTTTTATGCTGTTTCTTTCCTTTGGCATCTCAAGAGTCCAGGCAACGGAGGTGGAAATAACGTTCACTTGGATGATGACTTGCTGTACCTTTTGTCCTTGGCATAAAATTACTGCCTCTGCCAGACATACAGTCCGCTTGCTCCAATTGTAACTAAAGGGTCTACGCTATTTCCCCGCCTTGTTTGGATGCTTTTCAGGATATTTGTCATTGAGTCTATAGAGATGCTATTTCTACCATCCAAGTGCTGAGGAGCCATGCAATCCTTGTATAGGCTGGCTTTCAAAAGTGATCCTTCAGTGTAAGGTTTTTTTCACATCTGTCCCGTGATCCATTCCCTCTAGTCTGTAGTCCTGCTACACTAGAGTTTGTATCAGGAAGCTGAGAAGCAGCTCATCTCAATGACCGCTTTATCGTCTGGTCTGAGGTGTGTGGGCGTGCAGGGTACAAGTCTGGTACAAGAGCAAAGCCGATGTGGATAGGTGTCCCGGTTTGATTCCAGAGCTGTTTCAGCCTGGTGCCCAAGCTGGTTAGACCTGCATGGAACTCTTTTGCCTTTGAAACAGGAGAGCCAACATGAGATCTCTCTTGGTCATGTCCATGGTTTTCCCCGTTCAGCCTCAGTGCTGTTGAGAATTTGGATGGTTGTGAACCTAGAGCATTTCTCATGTGACTTCTTCAGTAAACAGTCAAGCTGAGTACTCTGTTGCCATGTTAACTGTGTAAAGGCCCTTCAAACTGTGCCGCTGCAATACATGATCATGCTAAGACATGAAAGTCTGGAAATCAAGCAGCCATATCCTCTTTGAGAGTGTTTTGTTTTTTCATCGTATTTGTCAGGTGGTGCAGCACCATTGGTGATCTGCTCGGACTGCTATGACAATGCAAACATCTACTCCAGGACACGAGAGTACTGTCCTTATGCCTACATCACAGAAGAGGACCCCCTGGATCAAACTCTCCCTAATCTCATGGTGCAGATGCCTAAGGAAACGTATACAGCACGCACCCAGCATGAAACCAGTACTCTTGATAATCTCTTAGCAGACAGAGATATGTCTGTCTTCCTCACCAACCATGACAAAATAAGTGAAAAGAAAGTCTCCTCCCAGCAGATTAATGGTGAGTTGTCCCCTTTTTCCCTCTTGTTGCTTTTTATTCCCTGATAACTCTGGCCTTCCTTGTGCTCTTCACTATTGATATACAGCTAATTCTTCCAGTGACCATAGTTTGTGGAGTAACTCATCTGTTTATTAACGAGCTGTTCTCAGAACTAGCCCTCAGTTTGCATCCAGTACCCAAGAGTTGAAGAGGGTGACGTTAAAGAGATAGTATTTCTTAATCTGCAGTTCATCTCTTAAAGCTTGTGGAATGTGATCCCTTGCATGTGCTTCAAGGACGCCTATTAGCCAGGAGTTAAAGCTTCGCATAGGAAATTCAATTAGTTTGAGCTGGCCTGAGCTTCAAAGAACTCCAGAAGATACTTTTTTTCCTAAATTGATTGTTTCTATGTTGACTTTCTTCCAGGCAGCCTTTTTAAAAATTCACACTGAAACTGTGTGTGTTGTTTCTGGTTACTGTAACAGATTGCTGAAAGGGGAGAGCATCCAGTCAAATATGCTCTCAAAAATAGAGAAAATAACCCTAGAAAGACTGTTACTGCTGAGTGGCACAACTCAAATCTGTGTAAAATTTGAGTGTGTTTGTCATGAACTCACTTCTGTTCATCTTTAATTTTCTTCCTCAGAACCCTTTCAGATTCCTTTGTGGGGAGTAAACAAAGACCTAGCACACTCTCACTCGCACTTTCTGCATCAGCAGTCAGCCCGTGAGACCTCACGACCTCTTCGAAGCGAGGGCATTATTGACAGTGACCGGGAACAAGCTGCTTCACCCAGACCTTGCCACAGGTTACGTGAACATAACTTTGATTTTAATAGGACACGGAACATTCATGACTATAGTGAAACCACGTAAGACACTAAAATGAAGCCTTGAAAGCAAATCCGTATCAACTGACTTTTTGTATTTACTACCTCAGGACTAACCCCAAGGCCAAAGATGCTTGTGTATGTGTGTCTACAATTACAGGCTGACTAAGCGGAGTCAGACTCCCTAGGAGGAGGTGGCACAAGCCCTTTTTCCTTGGATTTCTGTGTATTGGAAAATGGGAATGTGCAACAGAACACATGGATGGTTAGTGATGTCCACAAGGATAGCATTAAGACATGGATTTTCTGATGTTGGAAGCAGCCTTTGTGTTGGTGCATGCTTTGAAAATCTCTCAAGAATGCATAGCTATTTCACACTGCATTGTCTGCTTGAAAACAAATGTTCAGGGCCTCCTCATGGAATTCCCCAGTAATTATAAGCATAAAACTCTTGGCCAGCTTTTTGTTCCTTAGACTGTTGGCAGGCGTCTGTTACCAGTCTAACTTTGGGGCTTGTTTTCTCCTATGAATAATGGACTCTAGTTGTAAATAAATTTGCATTTATAAATATTTTGTATACACTAAGCATATAAATGTGTTGGCTGTAATGTAAATATATTTTTTATTATGCCAAAGTATGTATCATACTGTTAGTCTTGACAGCTGCATATCAAGCCATATGGGTTGGGTGTTTTTTTTTTGTGAGACTGAAAGCTTGTTTTTGAGGGGATAGATCTGTCTTCGTTTTGGAAAGAAATGAATTTACTATAGGTATGTGGTGAAACTGTGATATTGATGAATTTCATTGTTAGATACAACTCTGTATGCATTAAGCCTGACTGACCTGACTGCAAGCTGATCCATTTCATGACATTAGCAGAATTCCAAGTTTGACCCATTTCAGTGTTGAGAGAGCTCTTGAATCTCTCTATTAGGCACCCACCTTGTCCAGTAGAGCAGAAAGTGCAACAGACCCTGCATCAACAAGCAGTGTTAGCTTGTATTCCAGGCTGTAGTGTGCAACTTCCCAGAAGTTCTTGTAAATAGCAAAGAAAAATAACAGTACACAAAATGTTTCCTTCTGGTCATCTGATAAAATAGGTATAAGATGGGGGTTTTGAGTGGTTTGTTTTGGAAGTCTGTCTAAGCTTTTATCTTTAAAAAAAGCCTTTGTGGGTATGTTGCAGAGAGGTCTCCATGTGTTTTTCCTAGCTGACGGTTAAGGGAACTTTTTCAAAGAATGTTGTGATGAAAAGCATCTGATAAATTGCGAGATCACTTGATGAATACTCAGTGAGCTATACTGTGGATTTTCTGTTTCTTCTGCACAGCCAAGAGGCCTATTTAGTTTTAAAACACTTGTGTCCTTTTCTGTCATAAAGTATCAGGCAAACTTGTTGCTCTGTTGAACTCTTTAATAGTTCCCTAGACCTCAGTGTGGCCAAAATGTTTAAATATTTGGCAGGTGAGAAATTAAACAATATGCAGGGAACCGCTCAATATTGAAAATCCAGTACTTGCTGAGACAGAGGAAATGCAAACTTCATTAGTTACAGTGGAATGTGCCTGACAAAATTAGGAGGAAGAACATTATAAAGACTTTTTCTGAAAAGTTCGTTCTTCTGGGAAAATGCATCTTTCTGTGGCAGGGTTAAAGAGTCGGCAGTGATGGGTTTTCAGCAAGTATATTGTGCTCAGCACTGGAGTGCTTCAACATTAGGCTGTATGCTCACACCTGAAGAGCAAGGGGCTTCCTAGTCGTTGCATTTTTTCAATTTGGAGGATATGTACTAAAATGAACACAGCTGCATGGTGTATTTTTATAAAGACAGAAAAACCTTTCTGGACCGGCCCAAGAGAGGTACGTAAGACTGCCCGTTGAGCCGTTCCTAGATAGAAGGGTGTGTGAATGAAGGATCAGATGCAGTCATGCAGAATCACAGCTGAAACTTTTCAGACTGTGGATTATTTGAGTAAATGAGAGAGGAAACACTGGGAATAACAATTGTTTTCCCACAGCTCTTCAGGCGTGAAGAATAGGCAGATCTATGCAAATGAGCAAATATTATCGAGGGCTCTTACCATGCTCTCAAACCAACTGTGGTTGCTTTGATAGCCAGCAGCTTTAGTAGGAAGAGGATCCAATTGTCCTTGACCTTTGGATAAAGTAGAGAAACACAGGTGTGTTAAACTCTTTTTGGGCTCTGACATCTGAAATGTTTTAATAACATACATGCTAAAAGCAGAATCTTAAGTTCATTCCGTTCTGTTTTTATTTCCTCCAGGCTTTTCCTTTCCAGGCAGCATTTAAGTCATGGTGCTTATTTTCAATCCAACGTTATCTCTGTTGTAGGAACCCAGTACTGTCAGTTTAAATCCAGATGAGAAAGGTCAGGTCATGAAACTACAGCAGCAGTAGCAAAGTCTCTTCCGTTTGGGTGCTTGCTGCTTTCTCCAGATACTCACACCGGCTGCCGTGGCAGAGTGCTGCTTGGCACGTGCAGAGCCACGATTTCCCACTAGCAGGAAAAGAGCAGCCCTACTGCTGCTCTGTCTCCCATCACCATTTGGCAAACGCTTGTCACTTTTTCTTTCAGCCTCTTTTGTGGAGCTGAGCTAATACAGCTCTGTCGTGGTACAGCTGTTGATGTCCAGACCTTAGGTGTACTTTGGGCACAACTCCTTAGCATGATTGAATTCCCTTTAGGTAGGTAAGGTGACGAAGGCTTTAATGCTGTCTGCACCAGAACAAACTGAAATGCTAGCTCTTGAAGCCATTTCTGTGAGATATCGACCTATAAAAGCTGCCATTATGAATCAGGACATTTGCATCCTTCCATGAGCAATGGTATCTCTATAAAGTCCATAAGCTGGCTGTAAATAGCTGAAGCTTGTACGCAGGTGAACACCTTGCTGTGCTTAGCGTTGTGGAAAAGCCTCCTAGGCAGACTTGCAGAAAAAATCAGGTGTCTCTTCTTCCCCCGTTCCTCCAGGAGGTGCAGAGAGGGCAGGGTGGCCGTTCCATTTTCAGTGAACACCGACAGTTTCTTCAATCAATGCCAAAGTACTAACAGTATAGGAACTGGGGGTTCATAAGACACTGTGAGCAAAGCTGCTCTTGTTCCCTGTTGCTATTTCCTAGTGTCTATTTATATTTTTTTCACATAAGAATGTATATTTTGTATAGCATGTGTAATATATGTTTGTCTATTGTAATATACCTTCATTCAATAAAATGCTATATACATTGAGCATCCAGTGTAACTTTGTCAGTTTGCAGATTAAATAATTCATTTTTCTTCCATGATACCTAATTTTCATAGGGAAAAATGCAGTAAGCTTTGCCCTCTGGACGTGTTCCTGGGCAGCTGGCTCCAGGCGCCCCTGCTTGAGCAGAGCTTTGGACAAGGTGACCTCCAGGGGTCCCTTCCAGCCTCACCCATTCTCAGATTCTGTATTCTTATTGCAGTTTTCCAGTAGGAAACACCCTGTACCCCTTTCTGAAAATGTGCGGGTAATTCTCCAGCAGTGCTGTTGACTCTGGGCCAGGCAACTCGCAGATCGCTGTGCTCCCAATGCTGTCCTCCTGCTATTTGGATCCTTCGAAGTACCAAAGAGATTTTCTTTCTGGCAACAGGCTGTCAGCACAAATGAGCTGGTGAGAGCATGCACCCACATAGCTGCTGCAGGAGGGGAGAGGTGCATGCCTACCAGCCACCATCCCTCCTCAAAGCCAGCGTAAGTTTGGGGGTTTTTTATTCCTTTGAATAGCTTACTCTGTTTCTACCGCTGTATCCTTGTGCTGGTTCATGTTCTGATAATTAATCACCTTTGCTCTCCTGTGCTCTGTTTATATGCTTCACTGTTTTACCTGTTCAGCTCTCAGCACTGTGTAGCTCTTCCCAAGTTAACCCGCGCTCCTGTGAGCTGCCTCGTCCTCTGTTCTTGCTGACAAGTGAAGTTTGCACCCAAGGAAAGCGTGGCTCACGAGAGCGGGGTGTACGCGCAGCCTGACATGCGAGAGTTAGTCACCCGGCTTGGCACGCCGCTGTTGAAGCACGGCACGTGAGAGCCTCCGGCGCAGGGCGTTCCTCTCCGGCGCAGGGGCTGCCCAGGGGGGCTGGTTTGGCCGAGAGCAGCCCCCGGTGCAGCTCCCGGGAGCGGCAGCCGGCCTGCGCGGAGGCTCCTGCCTTGCTGGCAGCTGTAGGAGCGGGCTCTGCGGCAGAGGCCGGGGGTGCCGCTGGCAGCCTCGCCTCGGGTCCCTGCCTGGTTTTCTGTGGCAGCATGCGGCGCATTTGGCAGTGATGCCTGATTCCTCGTGGCCTCGCAGGGGAGCGTGTCGTGGCCGTAGGACCTACGCTGAAACTTCCACAAAACAAAGCCAGGCTGTAAGCAAATGTCATTACTTCTGCTGCCTCCCTTCATAGCACGAGTTAAAGGGCTGCCCTTTCTCTGCACGTCTGTACTCGTCAGCTCACAGCCTGGTAACCAGGGATTCCTCCGGTGCCAGTACCGGGCCTTGGGCCGTACCCGGCTGTGCTGCGGACAGCAGCACTGCCTGCCACCTCCAGCCGGCTCAGGACGCTCCCCTCATTGATCATCTGCGCTGGGGGTTCCTAAGGGACCGGAGCTGAAGCATTCGCAGTGTCTGCAGCATTCCCCAGATCCCAGCTTTTTGCATGCTCTTATGTATTTTCAAGCCACCACACTTGCAGGGGGATGGCATCCACCACAGGAGCCTGCCCCGCAAGCCTTGATTTATCCAGGAGCACGAGTGTTGTGAAACCCCACCCCATCCTGTAATCATTTCAACAAGATGCTCGGGAAAAACCAGCTGTTGCCTTCTGTGGTAAGTTCAGCTCTCCCTGGCTCATTACGTGCATCTCAACCCTGGCACAGTGTCAGAGAACCAGCAGCTATTGAAGATAAGATCATGAATAATTAATGTTCTCAGTTACCCAAGCATATTTAAAAATTAACACTGAAGCCTGGTGCTGATGAGATTAAAAAACTGGGTCATCAAAGAGAGGAAAAAAACAGAAAACAATTGCATCTACCTTCAGGCTTCACTAATGACTGAGTTTTTTTGGAAGATCCTATCCCTTCCTTGCTTTAATCCTTGAGTGGTTTAAAATACTGGGTACTTCATTAAACCACCTCCCCTCCCACCTGCCAGATTCTCCTCTTCTCCTCCCCTCCTGCAGGAGTTTGTGGCCCCTTCAGATGCGTTTCCAGGCTCGGGAGCGAGGGTGCTGGTCAGTGCCATGGGCGCCCGCCCCACACACGTGCCCGCATGCAGCATGGGAGCCTGGGCACCGCGGAGTGACGGGGCTGATGGGCACGGCGGTGTGATGGCTCCGGTGATGGGCACGGCGGTGTGACGGCTCCGGTGATGGGCACTGTGGTGTGACGACTCCGGTTATGGGCACGGTGGTGTGACTGCTTTGGTGATGGGCACAGCGGTGTGACTGCTTCGGTGATGGGCACTGTGGTGTGACGGCTCCGGTGATGGGCACGGCGGTGTGACAGCTCCGGTGACGGGCACGGTGGTGTGACTGCTTTGGTGACGGGCACGGCGGTGTGATGGTTCCGGTGACGGGCACGGCGGTGTGATGGTTCCGGTGACGGGCACGGCGGTGTGACGGCTTTGGTGACGGGCACAGTGGTGTGACTGCTTTGGTGATGGGCACGGCGGTGTGATGGCTCCGGTGACCCAGCATGGCTGGGTGTGCCATGCGGTGACCCAGCGTGGGCAGAGGAAGGGGTGGGTGTCCTGGGGGGGTGGGCAGAGGGCTTCGGTGATGGGCGCGGCCCCCCTCCATCCCTGGTCCTTCCAGGCTCCTGCTTGGAAAGGTCGCCTCCTCCTCATGGGGCAGCAGCTTTGCCAAGTCGAGCTCAGCGTTTCAAGTCTTTCAGGGTATGTGCTTAACAAGGGAATAAGCAAATAACTGAGATGGAAAGAGGAGACGATCCTTCAGTCCGTGGAGGCCCAGCCTCAGCAGGGCTCTGGCAGGGCAGGCTCCGGTGCTAAGGTAGCCGCAGCTCTTGCCTGCGCCGGGAGCTCTCCCCGGGATGTGGGCTGCTGTTCCCCACACGTGGGAGGCTGGAAGAGGCACAGGATCCTTTTCCAGAATGAAACTTAGGCATTCGTAGGCAGACAAGAGTATAGGGAACAAATAAACTCTAAATTCTAATTTTTATGGCTTTTGCCCTGAAGTAGCTAACTGGGAAAGCCAGCAGCAGGGAGCTGGGTTACCTCACCCTGGAAAGCAGGCGGCTGCCTGCAGCCAGACGTCGGCAGCGTGGGAGCGCCGGGTCCCGATGGCACGGACCATGCGCGGGCGCCTGCCAGGGCCGGCGGCACCGAGCCGCACGAGACCGCTCGCCTGTGGATCCCATCATCAGGTGAGCAAAGGTGGTTGTCGGCTCCTGTCGTGCGCCTGCCTGTGCGTCAGAGAAGAGGTTTCCAACACGTTTTAGGAGGGCGCGTGAGCTCGTACCCTCCAGGCTACGGATGCAGAGGAAGGAGGGGAACAGCCCCATGGAGACCCAGCACGTGCCGGGGTGGGAGTCAGCCCTGGGCTCCCACTGCCGCCGGGTTTCCCTTCCCGTGTCTGACCCAGCTGTTTCTGGGCCTGCTGGTTCTCACTGCGCTGAGCCGGTCGGGATGGGAAATGGGATGAAATGCAGCACGGCAGGGAACGGGGCAACCTCGGAGCCTGTCCTTTGTGCAAGGGCCTCTGCTTCCCGCGCCCGGGAGGCAGGCCCGGACCGGGGTCCCTGTTTGCGGGGAAATGGAGCGCTATTAAGGCTGCTGTTTATCTCGTTTTCTCCCAATGAGGTGCTATCGATTTGCTCTGTGGAGGGACATACCCTGATTAAACTCTGAGTGTTTATTGGCAGGCCCTGACGGCTGCTGCTGCCGCGGGGTCACTCCTGCTCCGCTTCCTCTTTCTGCTGGTAATGTTTCATACCAGGGTTTATCTTGCAAGCTGACAGCTGCTTCATCCCGCGGAGGGGAAGCACACCGCAGCCTGTCCCCGGCGGAGCAGGGGTGGGAGAGCCTTCCCACCCCGCCGGGGCCAAGCCGTGTCCCGGAGCGGGGGTCCTGGCACCGTGCCGGGCCGGGGGCTGCTCCTGTTGGGTGCACGTGCCCCGTGCTGCGGCCGCGGAGCTGGCACCGTGCCCCCACCGCTCCCACCGCCCGGCCCCGCTGCTCGGCCGCGCTGGGGAGATCCCCCATGTGAACGCGAGTCCGGGCGGCTGCGTCGCGGCTCGGCAACCAGCAGCTTTTCGCAGACGGCTCTGTGCCTAGGCTGGGGGGTCCACATGCGGTGGGTGGCAGCGGCATGAGGCAGAGCTGGGCCGAGGGAAGGGTTAAAACTCTGTCCCCAGAGCTGACACACACGTCTTGGAGGGCACGGAATTACGGCTCTCGATTCCAGCTCATCTCTCTTGGCAAAGGCAGATTTTCTCTAAATGAGATCCTCTTGCACATAACTTGCGTGTAACACAGGGGATAACTGCTCTGCTCATCACTTTGAAGGTTCAATTTCACATTAGGTTTAATGTCTCTTCTGAAGACTTATATATGTAATTCACCCCAGCATTTAGAAAAATCTCCCACGTCCTTGCTCAGATTTATTGTTGATACCATTTTGCCTGACGCTGGATGTTGCAGGCACATCTATCGAATGGTGGGCTGTGATTTGTGACTCGCCAAAGGGGATTTCAGGATGCAGAAATAAATGCACCCTACTCGATTAATAGCTAATAGCCTGCTGAGAGCGTCCCTGGCAGCGTGCTTGGCTTAGGAAAGGACTGGCTGAACAGAGTGAGGAGCTGTTCTGCAGAGCAGGATGGATCCCTTTCCGAAAAATTTTAATTAACTTAAAACAAATGCACAGGAAAGGGCCAGCCATTAGCTGCCTCTGCTTCCTGAGCCTCATCCCTGCTAATTAAGCAGTGTGTTAGTGCAAGTGACCTACAGATAACACAGCACCCAATTTGCATTTAAATTAAAAACCATATTTTTAAAGTAAAGGTTTCATTAAGTCCTGTTTGTTTGTCTTTCCAGGCATACACGTTATCAAACCCTTCATTGATTTTTTATTGACTGGCTTTTGGACTGGCAGCAGCTCTAGGGGTCCGGGTAGCACAGGCAGGCGTGGGCCCTCCCTGCCCTCGGACGCTCCGACACGGCCGGATCCAGAGCGGGAGGAGCGTTTGGTGGATCCTGTGCGACCACGCGATGCGATGCGCTCTGCGGACCAGTGTCCCTGTCTGGGCCGTTTGTCCTTGGGAAGGTGCTTCTGACGGTGAGGGGCTCTCGGTGCCCTTTTAAGTGGGACGTCGCTTTTCTACCTGGTGTTTTTCCTCCCTGCGTTGTCATTCCCCACAGGGAGCAGCATCAGCTGCAGAGGTCTGCGGTTCCCTTGCGGTGCTCGGGCTGGGGCTGTGCCAATGATTTTTACGGAGAGGTTTTTCCCCTCTGCTGCTCCCCAAACGCGGCACCTGTCTGGCCAGTCTGGCTGCCCAAACCTTTTCCTTGCCTGCTGCTGCAATATTAACGAGCAGGTTGTGTAACGGCTGTCGCGGCCCTGCAGCGACTTACGCTAAACCAAGTGCCCGCAGCCAGGGGAAGCGGGAGCATCCCGCCTGCGAGACAAGAGCCTGCGTCTGTCCCGCAGAGCAGCGTCTCTGCAGGGGCCTGGCTCTGGAGGGGATGGGTTCTTGCATGGTTTTTGCACGGTGCACGCAGCATCTTGCAGGCATCAGCGCAGCAGGGATGGGTGCGGGACCTCAGACAGACAGCAGGACGTGTTGTTCCTGCATGGCTTCATGCTGCCTTTCCTGGTGAGGAGGTGCTGGGTATTACGGGCTTCACACAGCATCCCCGCAGAGCCTCTCACCGAGCCGTCAGCCCGCAGCCCCTGCGCGCCGCAGGGCAGCACAGCCCATCCCGCTGCCGGTCCGACCCTCGCCCCACCGCTGCGCTGGCTCCCCCGAGGTCCTTAGCGAGGCCTGGGGACGCCCTGTCTGGAGGAGGGCTCCTTGCCAGGGGATGGGGTGGAAGCATTTCTAGCGCAGAAGCCGGTCGCTAGGAATCCTTCGCTCGGTGGAGGCCAGCAGTGCGTGGGAATACTCCGGCCGTGCTGCCTCTTCACGGGCAGGCCCTTATCCAGGGATTCAGAGTCGTGTTTCTGTGGCTTTTGTATTAATGTGCTTCATAAAATGCAGCCCATATTCAAAAGGGGATCTGGTCTTCATGGGGGCCTCTCTCTTTCTCACCCTCATTTTATAAGTATTGAGGCACAATAGACTCTTAATGAGATCTCGTCTGGCCCGAGCCACGCCACGCTCCATGCAGTTGATGCCCATGCGCTGGCATTCCCACGGACAGCAGCAGTGCTGCTCTGCTTCTCTCTGGTGAGGAGCTGGGAGCTTTGGCTGTGCTGGGCAGGCTTCTCCCGCGCAGCGGCATTAATGGGATTTGAACTTTTGTGAGCAAAATTGAGTTACTGAGTGTGGGCTCAAATTAAGTGTGGGGGACGTGTGAGCATCCCTAAATCCAGTGACCTCGTTAAAGGGAAGATTGCCCTGCCAGCCCAACCCGGGCAGGTCTCACTGGCTTGAGCCCGGCAGCACCATGCTGCAGCGTTAGTGGTGACACATCTGCCCTGGCTGTGGCCCGGGGTGGGGAGCGGGCTCTGGAAGCTGCCTGCCAGCTGCCAGGAATCACTGCTGCATCCCACTTGGCTCTCGTGGCCGTGCCGAGGTCCAGGGGCTGCTGGTGCTGCCTGCTGAGACACGTCCCCTCTTCCCCCGGTGCCGGCGGTGCCATCCCCGCAGGGCTGGCGGTCCCCGCTCTGCTGCAGGTGCCCCCGGAACCGCTGCCTTGGCCTGAACGCTTGCTGTGAGCGCCTGGGTCCCAGACCTCGGGTCGTTGGGCTGGCACAACTCCATGGAGCCTGACTCCTCTGGATACCTTTCATTTCTCTGTCTTTCAACGCCATCAGATATCCTCTGGCTCGTTTTCATAGAGACTGACGCAAAAGCGTCTGGCCTGTCTCCATCCGCCTCTGCAGCCAGCCCGGGCGGCAGGTCCATCCTCTGCAGCAGCCACAGCACGTGGGGCCGTGGTGCGCAGCTCCTCCGTGCGCGGTGCAGAGCAGTGGGCGCACGGCGCCGTGTCCTGCTGCTCCCGCGATGGATGTTCCGCTACGTGCCAGCCCCACGCCTGGTACATGACGGTGCTTCTCCCTCCCTTGAGCTGCACAGCTACGGAGCTGGCGTGTTGCCGAGCTGGCTGTGGTGGTGCTGGAGGCTCCGCCAGGTCGGTACCACGGTTGGGTCCTCTCGTCCTCCCTGTCCCCCCAGCCCTGGTTCCTCCTGCCCCGGCCCAAAGCTGAGCTCCCGCGGTGGCTGGGTGCCCCCCCAGGCAGTGGTACCTGGCTGCCCGCTGCCGTCCTGCCCTCCCTTTCAGCTGCCCTTCGCTCCTCTGCTGGGGCCTGACAGCTTTGATCTCTTTCTTCTGGTTAGAGAACATGAGGTTTTTGACAGCTGCCTTTGCCATTATTCTTCCCTTAATGTTGTTGTTGTTTTGTGTTACTGTCAAATCACATTTTATTAAAATTCTTCCCATCCTGTCAGCGGCAGATGAGGAACGCGAAGGGCTGCGTAATCTCCCGTCTCTGTCTGGGGAAATTGCCTTTTATTATTGATAAGGCAGCGCTGCCTTTGGAGGACGTGACTGTGCTGCGTGCCGGAGCGGGAGAGCAGCGCCCTTGGCTCTGCCAGCGCTGCGGTGCTGGTGGGTGCTCCCAGCCTGGTCAGCCTGCCCCTGGCCTGAGCCCGTGGGGAGAAGAGCCAAGGACAACCAGGGCAAGGCGGGCACAGAGGCCGGGATGCTCCTGGTGGGCATGGGAAATGGGCTGATCCTGCCCAGAGCATCCCGGCTGCTCCTCACGCACTTTGGAGGGGAGCGGGACAGGCGGCTCCCGCCCCTGCGCTCGCTCCCAGCGCAGATCGGTAGTGTGGCACCCGCAGACGCGTGTGCACCTTGCCTCAAACTGGAGCCCTGAGAGGACCGGAGACCGGGCAGGGAAAACGTGCTGTCCTGGCGGACCGGAGACCAGGCAGGGAAAACGTGCTGCCCTGGCTTATTTGGGCTGGGGGCTGCTGCAAGCACCAGGAGCATGTGTCAGTGGCCGTGCTCCTGCCCCACGTAATCCCCTTGGGCCCAGCGGGGGGTTTGGGGGAAAGAAATCTAGGTCATTGCAAAAACTCTCTCACTGAACATTAAATATTTATCTGTGTTTACAGCATGTCCCAGCTCCCGGCTGCAGAGGAGGGGCAGCGATGCCAGGAGCAGCGCACGTGTGTGTGCACGTGTCGGTGAGCGAAGGTGCAGGTGTGATGGAGGCGGCAACCGGCCCCTCAGCCATTTTTAAGCCAGGCGCGGGTGTCCTTTGCCCATGTGCCCGTGGCTCTGCTGCTGCGTTCAGAGGGTCCCAGCCATGCTGAGGTTTGCCCCTGCCTAAAGGTAGCACTGGTTAGGGGCCCGATGGGGTAACTGGTCCCAGGAACCGGAGGCAGAGGAGCAGGGTGGGGGACGCTGGCCGGAAAGGGAACACACAGGGAGAGGACGCTGGTCCTCCGAGAGCTGATATCCCATTCCCAGGGCGGATCTTGATCTGCTGATGAGCTCCGGTTACGCTCCACTCTGTGAACAGTCACACCTTTGCAAAGCGACTGACACTTCCCACAGCTTGCTAAAAATTCCTTGGCACCGGAGCGGTTCCTCTGGCTTTGTTCAGCTGGAGGGAGCTGTTTCTACCCGCCAAGCGCTGTACAAAAGACCAGGCGCTGCTCGGGCGCCGCAGGGCTGGCTGGCCGGAGGAGCAGGGCAGACCCAGCTCCTGGCCATGGGAAGCGGCAGCTCCGAGAGCCGGGGGGTCTGGGCGCGGAGCAGGGGGGTGCGGCGGATGGGGGTACAGCTGAGATGTGGGCTTTGCAGGAAGCACCTAGATCTCCCCATGCACATTTAACACCCTCCCTTGTCAGGTAATGGCATAGTGAATGCTCATCTCTTCCCTCGGCCTCTCTCCAAGGCAGCCGTGCAGACACCTCCTGCCAGCGGCGGGCACGGGGCTGGCACCTCACGGCCCCCGCGCTGCACCCCAGGGCCTGCTCACGCCACTCCCGGGCAGCGATGCCGCAGCCCGCATGCATTGCAAGCTGCTCCCCTGCTTTGCAGGTGCTGCGGAGCAAGATGGGCTGACGGTCCCTTGGGCTCATCATCCGGCTGCCCAAAAAGGATTTGGTTGTGTGATCCAGGCTCTTGGCTGGCACGAAGCTTGCTGTGACACCGTGAAGGTCGCTCCCTTGGCGTGGGCCTCCTTGCCCTTGGCTTGTCTGTTGAAATCCTAAGTCCAAGGTCTGCGCTAGCAGCGCAGCGAGCAGAGCCCCCCGGGGCTGGGAAGGGGCTGAGGCACGCCGAGCCCCGGGAGGCTGCAGGGCCAGGGCTCTGCTGCCAGCGCCCTTGGGTGATGGATCGGGCAGGAATCTGCAGATTCAGCACGAGCCCAGTGAAACTCCCTACTGTGCTTGTTGGAAGCCGCCATAGCAAGCGCTACTTTTTTTGCTGATAAATCTTGGTTTTAAATTAGCTGCATGTCAGACTGGTAAATAATGCATCTTATAAATGAAAAGTGTTCAAACCCAGGCTGGAACAAACAGCCTGTGCTGCAGGTACAGCAAGTCCTGTGCAGCAGGGAGAGCAAGCGGCAGCGGTACCTGGAAGCAGATTGCCTCCTGGACTGCTTTTCAAATTGCTTTTTTAAGTCTTTAGTTCCCACAACATATTCCATGAGCTTTTCCCATAAGCATAAATCCAGGAGTAGCTTTGATGGGAACACAAAGGTTTTGCATGTATGAACTCAGAGAGCAGTCGGGAAAGCAGGAGGCTCCAGAGGTATCAGCCCTCGGGAGAGCCAGGTCTCTCCTTTCAGGAGCATTTGCAGCCGTGCCAGAGCCATCCCGAAGGCGCCGTGCTCCGGACCCCGGCAGGCAGCTTCCCCTAGCCCCTTACCACCGAAATTCAAGTAGAACAGATTGTTAATTACTATTAAGAGTCCCAGGAGCTACATGGTACTGCATGCTGCCTGCCTGCATGGAGCAGATGGGGTTGTAGCTCCTTGAGGACTCGGATGCAGGCAGTTTTGCACCGCCGCGACCCCCAGCTTTTTCTTGGGGAAATCCAGTCCCGAACGGGACGTGCTGGGGAGGTCTGTCGCGAGCACTGTAGCCCCCACAGCGCTGGGTGCAGCCGCGAGCCTGTGGGATGGATGTGAAAATAGTACGATAGATTCCTTGAATACTGCTAAACGGGTAGGTAAGTTAAGGGCTAATTAAAAATCTGGATGGTTTCCAGGAATAAACAAAATGGGATAGTCAAGGTGCTTGTGAACTGTTGTCAAAAGACAAGCTCTTTGCTTTGGGGGTTGAGGTGACGCAGCTGCAGCTGCAGGCTGTCCTCCCTGCTCCTTGTCCCAGAGCATCACGAGCCGGGGGTCACGGCCAAGGCTGTGCGGGTGGGACACAGACCCCACCGCGGCACCTGGGGTCCTGCCCGGCCGGCGCAGGGGCTCGTGGCACGGCTGGAATTGGGGAGGAGGAGCAGCAGCACTGAACCTGGCGGTGCCCATCCAGCCACCGCTGCTGTTGGTTTAAACTCTGAAGCTTACCCCACAAAGGTAATTTTCTGCTTCTCTGACTCAATTCTATTCATCTTTTAGAGGGTAATTAGCATCACTTCAGTGTTCTTTTATGCCCAACTAATTGCACCTTGTTTCAGGAGTGAAAGTTAATGCCTCTCCATTTAGGTTAGCGCAGCAATTTATGATTAGGGATGAGGCCAGGCGGAAACGTGTACCAGGAGCACTGCTGCCTGCCTGCCTGGCTTGAGACGCTGCTTGCACCAGCGGAAAGATTTCCCATTTTATGTTTGAGCTGCTCCTGGATGCTACAGCTGCGTAGTAATGAGCCCGCAGTGCTAAAGCTGCATGCAGCAGCCTCTGCGCCTCGGGCAGCGGCCGGAGGCGCGTGGGTCAGCCCCCAGCGCTCAGCCGGGCTGAGGGTGCAGGCAGCCACGTCGGCTTGCGCGCTGCTGGCTGCGGGCGGCAGCAGGAGAGGGGTGTCGAGGGCACGCTGCAGCTGCACGCTGGTTCAAACAGAAACAGGAGCCATATGGGGCACGGCGGCAGGGCTGTCGCCCGCCACGCGGCCAGAGGGTCTCAGCTGGGAGCTGCTTTGGCGCCAGCGGAGAAGCAGAAGGGGCTGGATGGCACTGCTGGGGCGTGGGGTCTGCACTGCGGGGTCCTCCTCTGGGACAGGTCACCGTGTGGCGACATGTGCTGGTCAAGTCTCCTGCTATAGCAGCATTTATCTAACACACAGCTAACTGTTCTTTACCTTTAGGCAGTTTGACTGAAGGAATTGTACCTGTGCCCCAGACCCTGGCGCTCAGCTGTCGCCCCGCTGCAGGTCTTGCTGTGACTCCCTCCCGAGGGACGGCTGATTGACCTTTCCCTGCAACGGCAAAGGCGCTTTCTGCAGCTCCCATGCTGCTCGCAAGCGCTGAAATCGCAGCCCGGCCAAACCCAACACCAAAGCCTTCAGGGGACCGGAGCCCCCGGGAGTGTGCCCGGCTCTGGACGGGTGCTTGGGCCGTCATCGGCAGGGCTTCAGCCCGCAAACGGTGCCCGGCAAACGCCAACCAGACCGCGCGCTTGGAGGCCTCGTTTAAGGGGCTGCCGATCAGGCGTCAGTGACTTTGATAGCATCAAGGACTAGAAAGTAAATACTTCCACTATAAATCTTGTCTGCTTTAAAGTAGGTTATATTTTCAAAGCGCTTTACTTCTTAGGAATTTAATATTGCGATGTCAATTGTAAGACAAGTAATTGGATGGGGAGAAGGTTGTTACTGGAACCTGAGATTAAAGGCAGGATTTAAAATGCTGTGTTGCGTGCGGGTGGGTGTTTTTGTTCACTGCAAATATGACTCTGGAGGTTTCACAGGCAGCGTTTCTGTTTGAAGTCGGCTTTGCTGCGCCTGTGCCGTGCCCTGCCGCGGCTTGAACACGAGATGACTCGCGGAGCCGAAGGTAGGAAGAGAATGCGTTTCCTCATGAAAGCAGCCGTGCAGCAAAGCGCTTGCACGAGGCTTCTCAAGCGCTGCTTCCCCACTGGGACCCAAAGGGCCAGCAGGGCAGCGAGGGGCAGGGAGCTGCCGGCGCCGGCTGCCCCCGGGGCTTGCAGGGGGGTTCCCATGCATGGGAGGTCCTGGGCTCATCTCATGCTCTCGGGGTGCCGCTCCCCGTGCCCCCCACGGGCGCTGTGGCTGGGTCAGTGGTGGTTGGAAGGTGGATGGGAGGCGTGAGCGGGATGCTTTCGGGACTGGGGCTGGCTCTCCCGGCTGGCTCTCAGCCCAGCCAGCTCCCTGCTCACCCTGCAACACGAGGTGAGCGTCTGAGACGCGGCAAGAGGCTGAGACGGCCGCTGGCCCAAAGTCTGGGCACGGCTCCTGGAGCAACCTGCTTCCGTGGGAAGGAGCAAGGGCAACAAGAGCAGGCAGAGACCGAACCTCCCTCCTGCCGAACCAGCACAACGAAAGCCCGTCAGCACACACCAGGAGGCTGAATCCGCTCAGAGATGGGGTCTCATCTGGCGTTCACGCTGGGAGCAATTGCCACGGGGGCTGCACACATGGGACGGCTCCGACGGAGGAGGTCACTGTCCCTGCCCGCCGCTGTGCCCAGGATGCTCACCCGCAGGAGCGGTGTGCCCGTGTGAAAGAGAAGCTCTGGACCTCCACTTAATCCTCCCCATGAGTGGGTTGCTTTAATCTCACCGAGCAGTCTATATTGTAGGTTATTAAAAGCGCTTTGCACCCATGCTGGGAGAGACCCGGGCTGCTCCCAGGGAAGCCTCTGCCTCCCCGCCGCCCTCCCTCTCCCGCTCCTGCCTGGGGATGGAGTTTCTGATGTCCCGTGTACAACGTTTTCCTGGCCTGTCCCTTTCCAAACCACGAGCTGCACTAGTGTGAGCTGGCATCAGGCTTTCGAGGTGAGCAGGAGCCGGCTGAAGCCCAGCTCTCCCTGCCAGGCGCCCGCCAGGCTGAGCCAGTGCTCCCCAGAGCCCCCGGCCATGGAGCACAGCCGCGACCCTGCGGCCGCGGGCTTTCTCGAAGGGGTGAACCAGTACCGGTGGAAGTCCTGGAGCACCGGGAATTGCGCACCCGGTGCGGTGTTCCCACCTGAGGGTGCGCCAGGAGCAGCCTCATCCTGCAGCCCTGCAATCTCCTGATGCCCCTTCGCCCAGCCAGCTGAGCTCAGAAGAAAATGTGCTTGGTTTAATGACAAGACTTTGATATTTCCAGTCCTAACCTTTCTGTAAAACAGCAGCTACCAGACAGGTGAGCTGGTCAGCCATGCCTAATGTAGATTGATAGCAGATCAGATTTTCTGTCTTAATTTGCTTATGACCTAGAGAATTAGCGGAGAGAATCTGTTATCCTGCCAGTGCACTAATGACTCCTGCAAGAGAAGGGCTCCCCAGGGAAGGAGTGGTATTTGCTAACCTTTCCCTGGCTCACTTTACATAATAGCACACTCCTCCAAATGTCCTCAGCGTGACTGGCTATTCCCCTTCTCCTTCATTCTGCATGCTATTTTACTTTTTAAATTTCAAGAATATTGCACAGTAAGAAAAAGTGTTGAATTCCTCATGTCACTCATCTTGCATCTCTCTTCGGAGGCTATTCTTAGACGCACCATCAGTTTAGGAATTCAAAGGGAGGCATTTTTCTTCTTCAAGGTCTCCAAAGATTTCCTGTATCCATATGTCCAGACAGAAAAAAACAACAACCTGGAATCTGCCTGCCAGTCTGCTCTTACAATACACTGATTTTCTTCAAAATACATTGCAAGGCTGTGTGCAGAGAAGACAGAGACCTTTTCAGGGGGTATTTCTGAAGGCAAGCAAAACAAACAAGCACCATGCCGTGCTGAGCACCAGGCGGGACACTCACCATCCAAATGAACAACACAGCAGCACAAAATATCATGGATATCCAGGAAGTCGGTGCTGCAGTCTTGCTAGTAAAAACCGACTTCTGGCTTTACTTGTGAAAGGAACTAGAAAAATCCCTGTGATATTTCAGAAGCCCTGTTTTTAGTGTAATAAATAAAGAAATTTTGCAAGCTTACAATATTTCTTAGGCTAAGGTTTAGTCACCGCACGTGCATTTCAGCCAAGCAAATGGTCTAAGAAGAAATGAACGTGAGGGCCATGGCTCCAGGTGCAGCAATCGCGTGTCCTGGAGTCGCAGCCTGGCACGAGCAGAGGTGTCAGGGTGCTTCGGGATGTCAGTCGCCTTCTCGGCATGGCAGGAAAGGGGCCCAGCAGCCGGAGCGGGCCACCGAGGCAGCCGTGTGCAGCCCCAGGACAAAGCGGGGCGTGTGGCCACGGGGGCTGCCCGGCACCTCCCGGAGCACTGCCAGGGCTCGCCCACCCTCGGCCTCCCCGAGGAGCCCCGCGGGAGACGGAGGAGCCACAGCCAGCAAGTCCCTCCGCAAAGACCCGGCCCAGAGAGCTCCTCCTTGCTGCCGCCAGCGCATCGCCGGGGCTGGTCCATGCTGAGCCGGGCACGATGGCCCCGTGCACGGCTGATACCGACGGCGGGAGTCCCGCAGCCCCGGCAGCTGCCCTGCTCCTGCTGCCAGCGGTGCAGCTGAAGAGCTTGAGGAAAAGTGCTGGGGAAGCTCTTTCCTAGGATGTGATGTTGATAAATGACCTGTAGGAACCTCTAAAAAGGTTTGTAATATTCATCTTGAGGACAAAATCCGTGGCTCCCCAGGCTGTGAGCGTTGTTGCTGCATTTGTTACGAAAGAGTGGGTTTTGGGTTTGGGGTTTTTTTGAATATAGACGTAACCTTTTGCATAGTTGATTTCATGCACTGCTGAAGTACCTTGCCAGGAAAAATAATGTCCCAGCTCAGTGTAAACAGGTAGTGCTGAGATTTTCTGAATTATGTTAAGTACCTTTGGTAATTCAAGAATAAACCTAAGCTGGGCCAGGACAGCAGGTTATCCAGCAAATACTGGAAAAGAAGTGGAGTCTCATAATCTGCAGTTATGAGACCAGGAATCCAATCTGAAATTGTACTATCTCAGCTGTTGGGGCATGACTGCTTGTTCGCAGGCTATGCAGGTTAATGCACAGCTGGAGAGCAAATTTATGCCTGCATAAATCTGAAAGTAAATAAAACCTGGTTCTGATCTATTTTTGGTTTATGCACTGCAGAAGCTGTGTCCGCACCATCGCAGGTTACGGCAGGAGCCGGCAGACCCCTCCTGCTGATGGGTGCCCCAGGGGAGGCTCTGCCAGCGACAGCCAGGGAGAGCCGGGGTCGCTCCTCCCCTGCTGCGCCTCTGCCCCAGCGCCTCTGCCTCTGTTCCGGGGGCTACGCACGAGCGCAAGCGCGAAGACCATGTCTCCGCACGTGCGTGGCTCGCTTGCTGCCCGTGCGTGGTTTCCCACGTGGCGGCTGTCAGGGCTCTCCCACCTGTCGTGTCTTGGCACCGGAGCCCGGAGCAGCCACGCTGCTGAGGATGGCGATGCGTGGAGGAAGGCCGGCAGGCATCAGCCCTCAGCTAGGGCTTCCGTTGCTGGGGCTTTTTCAACCACCAGTCAGCCAGGTGTTATTCTCCAGTGAGTTCAATCCTGTCCCTCTGAGAGGGCTGTGTGGCATCCAGCAATAGGACGAAGTGGGTGATTACTTTTTGTGCTCTCAGAGATAAGAGCCCGTGAGAGGCATACAGCCTCGCTTAGAAAGGATGGAGCCATTCACAGGCTGAAGTTAAAAGAGTGTGAAGAAAGATAAGGAGCTAAAATGAGAATAAAATGAAGGTAGCAGGCGCAGCACAGACAAGTAATCAACGGAAATTCATTAGTTTGTCAGGCACAAGCCATGGGAGTGGAGTCAGGAGCCCAAAAGGTTGAATGCAATCACTAGTACTGAGCCAGAGCAAATGGAAATTAATTATCCTTCTCTGTGCATCTTTGCAGAAGAGGGAACTGCTGCCCATCCACTGCGAAGCAGACACGTGCCTCGGTCCTCTGCTCGGAAATGGCCCTGCCCAAGGTCCCAGCGCCCATGGAGCAAACTTGGTGGCCCCGCGAGAGACGCGTGCCATGGGAGGCGGCAGGTCGGAGCCTGTCGCCGCGGGGAGCCCTCTTCCCTGGCACTGCCGGACCCGCTGGAAGAGTGGGCGCAGCAGACTCCCTCCGGGCTGGTCCACGGCAAACCCTCCTCCAGGGATGCAGCACTGGTGTCAGCACTCCAGCCAGGTAGGACAAAATGATGAGAAATTAATTAACTAATTATGCTGCAGCACTGACCTGGCCAGGTGGGGCAAAGCCTGTCTTGCTGGCCGTAGGTGGGAGCTGGCTCTGCCACAGACATTTGCCTGGCTGAGGCGTAGGGGCTGGCAGCGAGGGATGGACAGGCTGCAGGAATACAGGCGGCACAGCCCGTGCCGGGGAGGAGCAGGGAGAGCACCGGCTGATGAAGATATCCAAGTGCTGTGGTGCCCGGCAGATCACACCGGCATGCACTCCCGGTCCCCTCCTGCCAAAGCAGCTGCTCTGCGCCGGCCGCAGCAAAGCCCCTGCGTTTTGCACCCATGGGGTGGGTGCTGTATAAACGGGGATGCTGAACTGAGTTTGTCCAAGCTGCCACCGTCACTTCACGCGACAGGCGTGTGCGTACACACTCCCCAGCCAGCCTCCCTGCAAACCCACCGCTCTCCTCGCCTTCAACAGGAATCAATGCATTAATTACCCTGACAACACTGTCGAAGTGCTAGCAGGTGCAGCTATCACCAGTACAAGCTGCTATTTACGTGTGTTTTTATTTCTACAGCCTCTTGCCATTAAAAGCCCATAATTAAGATAACTAGAACAAAGACATTTCCCTTGTAATCAACATGTGTTTCAATAAGATATTTTAATTTACAGGCAAAAGTTGTTAACTTATTGTTTATGTAATGTTATATATATCAACAGTAAGCTAGTTGTGCCAGGGAAGCGATTACAGATCCAACTCATTTAGGGTATTTATGATATTAATTTCTTTTTTAATGCCTTTCAATTTGATGAACACACATCAAACCTCCAGGAAACGACAGAGTAGATTTCAGATAGTCCCTGATCCCCAGGTAAGCCAGGACTGAGCTGTGGGGTGTGGCAAGTCGAAGTGTTGCATTTGTGGTGGCTGGGATCACCCTTGCAGGGGCCGTGGGAAGGCTCTTTACGGAGCTGCAGCTCAGTCAAGGCACTGCGGTGAGATCCTACAGCATGAGCTTGAGTAGCCTCAAATCTCTCCAAAACGCTAGAGAGAGAAATTCGGGTTCTGGGAATTGATTTCTCACTTTACCTGTGTCAGAGGCTGTTCAAAACAGCTGCTGTCAGCTGATGTGTGCTGGCACGCCGGCGATGGGGTGGGAGGTGGGAAGGGGCTGGCTGACCATCCTGCCCTGTCTGCCCCTGCTGAAGGAGCCGGAGCATCTCGCATCCAAGCATTTCCCACTCCGCCCTCCATCCCCAGCACCCGGGGCAGCCCGGCAGGCAGTTGCCCTCGCCCTGCCTCCAGCCTCGTGCTTGCAAAGCCGTCCTGCCCGGGAGCGCCTCCGTCCCGCTGGACGGGGCCGTGCAAAACAGGCAGCATTGCCTGGCAGGCTTTGCCACGCTCCTCCTCTAGACCCAGAAACTGCCTTTTTCCCCCAGCAGTGTTCTCGGGAAGGTTTTTTGCAGGGACGTTGTCCCCGTGAAGTTGGTGTCACCTCAACAGCGGGTGCGCAGAGCCACCTGCCTGGGAGGTGCCTGCGGCCGGGCTCCTGCCGGGGAAGGGGAGGGATGGCGTCACGACGTCCCTGTGCCGGCTGCCGGGTACCGAGCGTCCGCTCCTGTTCGCCTGACAGTGATATAGAACACAATGCACCTACCCTCGAGGGCTCTCTGCAGCTAGCAGCCCTTCATTTCCCAGGTTTAAAAATAGTTACAGGCATTATAAACAACCTTGCACAGAACATGACTTAAAACTTGTTTTTCATCCTATCTGTGTTCCTTGTGGGAATGAACGCTCTTATCTCCTCCTTTCTGTGCTTGGTTTACTGCTCTGTGCAGGAGAGGAACACGAACAATACAGTACATCCAGCGCCCAGCCTCGCATAAAGGAGATGATCTATGTATTTATTTCTGCTTCTACGATGCTCCAAGCTTCTTCAGGGGCCCCAAGATGAAGCAGCAGCTCAGCAGCCACCAGAGAATTGCTTGGAGCCTGTTACCTACCAGGCAGTAGCTTTCAAAAAATCTGCTTACAGAGGACAGGCTTTGGCTTTTTCTCAAGAGCTCCTTCCAAATCCAAGGTCTGTCTGGCAGTCTCCACATTCATAAACACTTGCACATTAGCAGTTGTGAAGTTTTTATCCTCTGCTAAAAAGGTATGAATTATGCAGCAGGGAAGTACATGAGTTAGTGGTGTATAAATCGTTCAGCGGCACCAGTGCCGGCTCGCCCGCAGGTACGCCGCGCCGAGCTGTAATGAACCCTGCGGCACTCTTGCCTCTGCCAGCCCGACTCCGGCTGCCTGCAAGTCGGCGCACGGGCTCCTGCTCCGCTTTGGTGCCTCCCAGTTCCCAGGCACTGGCCTGTGAAGTCTGTGGGCATGTCTGGCTCTGCTCTCCCCTGGGAAGGGCACGGCTGCCCTGCGGCTCCGTGCCGGTACGGGACGCAGGTGCTGCCGGGCGCTGGCCCTACCCTTGCTGCGCCGCTCGGCCTCGCTGCGCCTGCTCGCAGGGTTTGCCCCAGCGAGAGGTACATGATGAAATCCCGAGTTGCATGATTTTGCTCTAATAAGGTATTTTCTGTAATGCTTCAGAGACCTTCATTTCATCACTGCACATGAAAGCTCTCCAGTGATGGCTTTAAGCCTGGAAATAGGTTTTGTGTTTGAGGACTTGCCCGTGCACTGCACGCCGGTGCATTCCTGCAGGCACTCACCCACGTGCTACAGCTATCAGCAGCACTGCCTTCCCAACCTTGTTTCTTAAATCAGCTACTATTTAGGCTTTGTTTAAAGCTCTCCGCAATAACCTGAATGTTGTAGTGTAAAGGCTTCTTATTTACTATTTGGCAGACAGTGGAGTCTGTTAAAAGTCCAGTTGCAAATGAGATGTGGGAAGATTGGGCTCTTTGCAGAAGCCTTCCTCGGGAAGAGATGAGGCAGGAGCAGGGAGAGAGGACTCCCGCGCTCCAAGGCACTGCCCCGGGGCCTGAGGGACGACAATTAACCAAATTAACTTCAGTAGCATACAGGACTGTGCCACATCTCCCAAGTCCTGTTACACTGCTCACACCCACGCTACTCTCCTGCTTTATGCACCCAGTAAATCCTGAAAGATTTGCCTTCTTTTTTTTCTTCCCTCTTTTCATGTACAGCCCCTGAACAGCCACCTGCCTGGCTACTACTCTGCAAGGGGTTTTTACTTGCGTGATGTATATTTTTGAATTTTCCACTCATTATTAAAAGAAATTTTCCCATGAAATAATTCAGGAGTGGAAGAGATGGTGCGGAAACTGCTTCTAGAGAACAGCCCTGGCCGCTGTCTCCAGGCTCCTGGAGCTGAAGGAAAGTTACAAATGAGCAACAGGCAAACAGTTTTACAGTTTTATTTTCTCCTAGCGCCACTATGATCTATGAGCCATAACAGGCAGATCTTTCCAAAGCAGCTATAATAACTCATAAATATTTATGGTGCTTAATCATGAGGCAGCAATGGTGCAGAAGCAGTAATAACCGATGCAGTTTCGATGTGCTGGGCTCGCGTCTCTGGTGCAGCCAGGGTGGGTCTGGCACTGGTCCTGCACAGGGGACCCTCCTGCTTTCCTGCTGCTTGTCCTTGTCCTTCCCACAGCTGCTGAGCGTGTGTGGGAGTGTTTGGAATGAGACCACACGTGTGAAAGCAAGAAAAAGTGTGGGCTGGGCAGGAGGAATGGCCTGGGGGACACTGGTGGGTCCCCAAATCGCTGCCCGAAGAAGGGCACGAAGAGGAGCTACCCTTGCAGAGGGCTCCTCAAGCATTGCTGTGACCCCGCTGATGGGCCGGGATCTTCGTTCCTGGTCTCCAACCGAGGTGGTACGAGAGTAAGGCGCCAGCTTTGTTGCATCCTGACAGGATCTGCAGCTTTCAACTTGCTTCTCCTCTGGCCCGGGTGAAACACTGCCTTCAGCAGCGAGGGAGGCCCTGCGCACGGACAGGGTGTCTGCACTGCCCGGGTAAGGGGTGATGGAGGGGTCCGTGCGTCCGGGGTGGGGGGGGGTCCCTTGCAAGGGCTTCTCAGCGCCCGGGTGCTCTCACAGCCCTGTCCCTGCAGCTCCCGTGCTGCCACAGAGCATTGACTGTGCTTCAGTGACACAGGTCCTCCTCCCGTGTAAGAAAACTAGCCTTGAATCTGCACTGTCAGCGGAGGCTGAAATGTCTTTGTTGAAACGGCAATTGAGCAGCAGTGGTTTGGAAGTGATGAGGATGTTTCAGTAACCAGTCCTTTCTGGATACCAAACGAGTATTCAGTTAGGAAAGCACTTCAAGGGTTTTCACTGTGTCACCAACGTGCACATCGTACCCCTTTCCTCTGCTGGTCTCCACAAATACGGCGTGGGCCAGTTTGTAAGAGCAGTTAGCTGAACAGCAAGTTCCCCTTCTTCTGCCTCCTCTTACCCCAAGCCATTCCCAGGAGCTTCTGTCAGGGCCAGCAGTGCTGCTTCACGCTTTATGTGCTTTCCACACGTGTTCCTGTACATGGCTTTCCAGAGTCGTGCCTTCAGCAATAAAGAGCCTTGTCTATTTTGGGGTGCCTGAAGCCCTCTCCCAGGGAGAGGCTCTGTCCCCGTCAGCCGGGCTGCCAGGCGATGGACAAGATGCTCCGCTCATCTCCTCTCACGCAGGCTTGTCTCCCACAAAGCCAGCCACTGCTGCCTGGCCGGCTGTTGCTCCCCGTTAGCCTGCTGTCTCCCAGCTAGGAGGCTGCGCTCTGGGAAAAACCCCACTGCTGTGTTTTCCTGTGCAAGCCAATCCTTTGAACCTGATTCACGGCACCAGGCAGCATTTGACATGAACCTGCAGTTAATTACATGTTCTTGCTAAAAATAATTGAGTAGCCTAAGTTCTGATCGCTGTAATTGCATCCTAATGAATTTATGTGTCAACTTGTTATGTGCAACTTCAGTGTGTTCTGTAAATACCAAATTAAGTTCATCGTTCAGTCTCCAGGCACCCACAGCACAGGTACTCCGCAGCCAACCTCACAAGCCAAGGAGGAGGATGCAGAGCAGTCGCCGGCTGTCCCTGCTCCTCGGCAGCGCTCCAGCCCCGGGCCGGGCACAGCCGCCTCGCTGAACAAACCCTGAGCAGCGGTGCAGACGTGCAGGAAGTGTGAACAGCACGACAAACTGCCCATCCTGGGCCGCCGTGCTGAGATGGCTCAGGCTCCTCGCTGTGGGCTCATCCTTGTCCCAAGTGCTCAGCCGAGAGGAGGGCTCAGTGCCAGACCTCGCCAGGGACAGATTTAGGCAAACAGTGGGACGTGGGCTCCAGTCACAGCCCTGTGCTGGGCACGCTCTGCCACCTGCTCCGGCTGCTAACAGCTCCTGGCTGGTAGCAAAATGCTGCTGGTGCTCAACCAGCACGTGGAAGGGGTTCCCTGGACAGCCAGAGAACAAGCTACAAAAACAGAAATTAACCCAGAGAACAGAAATGTGTAATCCTGTTGACTTCAGTGAGACTTACAAGCAAATAGTGCCGTTCATTATTAATTGTTATGATTGAACAAGACCAGAATCCCTATATGTGCTCCATGAAGAAAAGAGAAGCTTCAGCAAAAGTTACCGAAACGATACCGTGCTCCAATAATGGCTCTTTACAGAACATAGCTCATTGACATTGTTTTTCATGTTTGCTACCAAAATACCAGCTACAGCTCCCCTAAAAAGCTGTGCATGTTAGTTAACCTCATTAAATCCTAAAGGATTAGTCAGCTGTTCCTCAACCACGGAACTGTTAGGAAACATCTAAAGCTCAAAGTTACGTGGCTTGGAAAGTGATTTTCTAATACGCAAACTTCAAAGGAATTTTGAAATCCTGCAGCGTAAGGGAGACAGAGCAACGTTAATCCACTGGAGTGCTGCTTAATGGCCTGTTTAATTTTTGTCTTGATAGGTCTTCATAAGCAGCTGAGCATGAAGGCTGCCTTGCAATAAGCAGGGGTTCAGCTTCCCCTCCCAGTGCTGCATCCCCCTCGTACCACCCCGCTCATCACGCACGGATGTCCTCTTCCCCATGGATGACAGCGTGTGCAGGTACCGGGGGCCGTGCTGCTGTGGTGTCTCCCTACCCTGTCACTTGTAGGCATGCGCAGATGCAGACCCACCTGGGGAGGGTCTCCCCCGGGCCCACTGGTGGGTGATGGGGAGCACGGGGAGCCTGCGTCTGGCCGGGCTGGTCCCTGTCGCAGCTGCAGAGACGCTGGCTCACGGGCAGAGCAGGCACGTGTACCGCAGGCGTCCCTGTGCTGCCAGTACCGGTGAGTGCCCAGGGTCCGTGGGGTGCCGTGCCGGGACAGGCAACCTGCACCTCCCGCGCCCACCCCAATCCCCAGGGACGCTCCTCCCGCTGCCCGTGCAGCGTATGGCATCGGGAACCCGTCATCGCGCAGGCTGTGTGGGGACCGCCCTAACTCGAATAAATAACACTATTAACCGTGAAGTAATGAAGGAATTAAACACACCGCATTTTGAGAGCACAAAGCACCGAAACCCACAAATTAATTAAGCTTCACAGCCCCCCTGTGAGACGCAAAGGTAATTGCGATGTTCACGGTGCACATGGGAAAAGAGAGAAAGGGATTTGTTGCGGCGGTAGAGACTCTGTAAGGTAACAGCAGAAGCACAAGTGGCATTTCAGCCCCGAGAAGCCCCTCCTGCCCCACCTATGTCTCCTGGGGCTGACAGGGAGCTGGAGGAGCCGGGCTTGCACACTCCCGTGCTGTGCCAAGCCGGGACAGGTATCCCTGGCTCCGGCCCCATCCCACCGCCTCTCCCCAGCCCCACGGGGCCAGCGCAGAGCTGCTGCAGCCTGCTCTTCCCCCGTGGCGCTGGCCGCGCTCTGCCGGGGCACTCGGACACGGCACAGTGAATCCCAGGTTCCCTGCTTGTAAGTGTTGGAGGATGTTGGTGTAATGGAGACAGCCACCAGCAAGCCAGGCTGAATAATGTATTTGCTGGTGTGTTATCAGCTGAGAAACCTGTTAGTAATAAAAATACATGAGAAGAAGCAAGAGGACATGAATGTTTAATTGGATGAGGGCATCCTCTATGATACCCACATCTCTGCCACTTAGGCTGGCCCAGCGCGAGCAGAGAGGAGGAGCGCTCCCAGGCATCAGACGCGCTGAAACGCTGCCACGAGGCGTGCAGCCCTCGCAGCGTCTCCGAGGGACGGCTCTGCAGCCTTGCAGCGCCTGCACCGCCTCGCCAGTGCGCTCCTGTTCTTTGCACCTTTGGTGAGTCTCTGAGGTGCTTCTGCACGGTCTCACCACATCTTATTTCGTTCACCTAAAAATGAAAGGCACCATATCATGCTCCGGAGACCACCGAAAGACCCTGGCAGTTGGACTCGATAATCTTAAAGGTCTTTTCCAACCTAAATGATTTAATGATTCTGTGATTCCCAACCCTTATGCCGATAACAGTGCCCAAGCCCACAGGGGCCATCCTCCAACAGGTCGCTCTCTTTTTTCTTTTCTTGCTTAGTGAAGCTGGTTTTGAGGACTGACACTGAAAAACAGAGAACTGTGTGCTCCACCACACTGTCCTTCACAGCGAGGTCGAGCCAAGCTCTGGAAGCTGAGAATTGATATCTGTAAAACAGATCCATCAGCAAAGAAAGAAGAGTCCCTGATTTCTGAGAGGGAAATTAATTTTGACATCTTAATTATAAGTCAGAGGAAAGGTTGGTGCTGGAATGGTGAGCTTTGAAGATTATTATATTGTCATTATTCATTAATGACTACAAAAGAAACTAGCTCTAAATGATAATGGTAAGGTATAATGGCAAGCCTATGAAGCTTCTATTATATCCTATTTACTCCAAAATAGGCCTTTGCTATTAACTTGATAACGAAAACCAGAAGTACTAATCAGGTTTCGGTCTACAGTGACATGTATTGCTGTATAAACACTGGTAGGAAAAAAAAGAATCTAGGAAATCTGTCTCACTGTGTTTAGAGCAATACTTTTAAAACTGAATTAAAATAGAACAGGACTTCCAGAATTATGGATGTCATAATGTAGTGGTGGTATTTTTGTCTGGCCGATATGACTGGGCATAGGGAGGAAGGGAGAAAAAAAATAACTTAGAGAAAGGTGTCTCGCCAGTGCTCTTCGAGGAACATTTGTAAATGGCCTCTGATTCTGAGACTGCCTCTTAAACATGCTGAAAACCATGGGGAAATGGAGAAAGCCAGTCTGGGAACTGAGCGCGGTGCAGTGGCAAGATGACTGTTTCTCAGTTAGTGGATGCTCAGCCAATGCACCTCACAGCGAGATTGTCACGGTAGCCACGGGAAGCAAGGAGACCTTTATTTCTCGAGTGCGGGGAGGTCTGGGCGAGCTGCAGCAGCGGCTTATGGCCCCGCTCTGAGGGGCGGGAGGCGGCGGGGACAGGGTCCCCGGGGCGCTGCGGGCAGCACCGCCCGGGAGTGGGGTCCCCGAGAGCCCCGGGGCGCGGTGGCGAGCCGCTGTCCCCTCGCAGAGGGTTTCGCTCCTGTGCTCGGGCTGTGCTGGCCGTCGGGGGTGGCAGCCTGGGAAGGGCTTTGCTGGCATAATCCTCGGGGTCCCTTTTCCACCGCCTTATGCTCCTGCCATTCGCTGAGCAGCAAAACAGAGGGGCCAGAAATCTCTCTACAGATCTCCTCTGAACCCTAGGTATATTTTTTGCCAAGTTCTTCACCTGTAGTAGCAATACCTGGATGACCCCTCCCTTGAGGTGAAGTCTGTACTGTCAGAGAGTGTTATTTGATTTCTTGTACTAAAAAGTAAATTAACTTAAACTCACTGTAAGAAGCTGATTTCAATATGAGCTGTAATTACTGCTGGGGCTTTCTTTAAAACTTTTATCAAAGTTATTTTGTGTTATTATTGCTTTCTGCGATGTGTCTGGATTTTTCCAAACGGCAAATAATTCTGCACTTATCTTGGTTCCTTTGATAATATTTTTTATGACAGATCTACTGGGACTCTAACTACATTATTAGCATTAAAAAAGGAAGAATGGGGACAGTCTTTTCCAAATAAGTCTGTAAAAACCCCTGCATGCCATTGCTGCTGCTTAAATACTAATCATGGAAAGACAAGAAATGTATTAATCATATAGCTTTGTACAGAGTAATGTAACCAGACATGAATTATCATGTTGTTAGGAATAATGAACGTAGCCATCCTTCTTCAGCTGGGCAAGGTTTCTTTGCTCAAATGAGGCTTTCTGAAATGTTGGTGCAGTTGGAAGAGATCCTCAGATTGACAAAGCCAGCTACGTGTACAATAGCAGCAAAACAAAAGGATGGTTGTGTTAGTCTGAAATTGCACCTCAGACAGCGGGGAGCGACCCCCAGAGAAGGCTGCCGCGCACGCTGCCACTCGCAGAGGCAGGCAACCAGTTCTCCTTCCAAATGCAGGAGAGGCAGGAGGGGCAGGAGACGTGTTTTTCTGGTCCCAACACTCCACTGCTCCTCCTCCGTCCTATTTTCTAGAAATAAAGAAAATTGTCAGCGTGCTGCTGCAGCTCGAACCCCCTCTCCTCCCTGATGGCTCCTCTTTCAATAGGATGGGTGTAACTGGAGAGGGCAGGACAGCATCTCGCCCTCTGTCACCGGTTGAAATCCACCTTCGTTGCTGTGACAGAAACAGTTTGTCTCTGAAGGACAAGCGCAGACTGTAGTATGGCCTGCAAATAATGGTAGGACTCTCGGGGTCCCGGAAGGCAATGACTTACAGGAGTGGGCATCTGCTCTCAAGAAACTGGATTGTCCTTCTGTGTTCTCCAGGGAAGTTTGGCTGTGTTCGGACACAGCGTGCTTGTAGTGCTGCTCCATGAACTTGGTCTGCTCCCCCTTGCTTGCTCAGCTGCTCACGCAGTTGATACCCAGTTAGGAGAGAGAAAGTGACTGGTGAAAAGGAGCAGGAATCAGAGAGGAGCTGGGGATTACATTTATCAGGCAGAGACCAGGATAGGCTTTTGGACCATGTCAGCTATCCCAAATCCCTGTGAACAGGGCTATAAAATTTGACAAGGCTGCTACAGATATTTCAGATCCTATTAAAGATGTAAAACCACTGACAGAGCTGAACCGCTTACAGATGCTAACTCAGCTGCTGGTGAAGCAGGCTGACACCAGGGAGAGGGTTCAAGCAAGGGGTTTTAGTGGGTGGTGATCAGAAACACACTCAAATGGAGGGAAACGGCTGAACTGATGAACACGGTAAAACATCATCAAACCAATAGCTTCTGCTGTTTCTGATAAATGGTCTGACTAATGTACTAAAGTAGTAGTTCAAACTGTAGTTGAATTTGATTTGGTTTAGGTAAGCTCTTAAGAGGAAATATTGCAACAGGTAATTCTGTTCCTGTGAATGATTATGGATTCACAGACAAAAAGTCCTCCCTCCAGTACACAAGCAGACAAACAAACAAGCCTAGCTTGAAAGAGCAAGAAACCAATCCTTTTTCTCACTTCCTAAATTGTCTGGTTCACGTCAAAAGGTTCAAGTCCTGAGCTGGCAGTAACCTAAACAATAGAGCATACAGAAGTGCTGTGAGGAGTGAGGACTCGCCTCAATAAACCCAGCATGCAGCAGACTTCAGAAGCGTTCAGATCTGAGGGCACACACTGCAAACCGCCGGTCTTTGCCATAAGTCTCGTATGCAGAGGAGAGCTGGCCTGTGACACCCACTAGCCAGGGCTGCAGCCCACCGTCAGCACAGCAATTGCCAGCTAACGAATTCGGCGGCAGCGACTCATCCTCTGCACTGATGCACGGGAAGGCGAAGAGGACTTCTGCTGTAGCAGAGTAAAGGCCTACGATAAAAGCCTTGTGGCTGTTTGTGCAATGATCCCAGTGCCTCGGCACGGCAAAGCGGGGACACCTCCCCTCAGCGACGCAGAGGGAGAGCACCGAATGACGGGACCAGCGGAGATCAGGTCAGTTCTCACTGAGAGCTGGGATGTGCATTCATTCCCCGAATGTGCCCTGACCGCAAATACCCAGACGACCTTTATGAGCAGTCTGCCACTCCAGCCCCCTGCCGACGCTCCCTTGGCCCTGCTGCACTTGCGTCCTCACTGCCCGAACCCCTCGGTCCCGCTTGCCTCCCCGAGCCATGTCAGAGCATCCTGCTGGTTTCCTCCAGCCTTGAGTTTTCTGCAAAGCACTAAGCTCTAGATCTAGACTTAAACGCTCCATTACTACTTTTAGGCTCTAAATCCAATACGTAGACTTCAAACCCACGCTTAGCTGTGATTCTGTATGACTGTGTGACTCTCTCAGTTCACTGTTTGACTGGGCCTTTATCCCCACTTTGCATTCATCTGCATCTGCAGTGCTTGATCACATTGCATTGCAGACGTTTCATGTGTGTCCCAGAGCGAGCGGCTGAGGGGTATTTGCATAGGCTGCTGCTTTATTCACTTTGACAAGTCCTCTTAGTTCATCTTGTTAACTCATACAGAAAGCTACAGCAGGAGTCAACCATACTTGCAGCAGGCATACGTGGAGCAATCTCTGTAGTTAATTTTTTTTTTATTATTCTGGAAGTTTTGACTCTGTGAGCTGCACAGGAAACAGCAAAGTAGATGAAAAGCGCTTGAGAGCATATTACTGTGTGCTCCGTACATATCTGCATTACAACTGCTGATGGAAATTATTTCCCCTCTTTCAGCAGTGCCTTGTTTGTAGTTCTTCCCCCCCTCCCCCCCACATTTTTTTTGCTGGCTTTCTTCCATGGAGGTTTCTTTCACTTTATGAGCATTAGTTTAAAGGAATTTGTGGTGTTTCAGGTATGAATTATTGTTGAATGTGCAGCTGGGAAGTTGAGGCATACAAAGGATCTGACTTGAATTAATTTACTGTAAAGTCTTGGTCAAAACATAGTAAATTCCCAGACCAACACTCCTGTTGTTTGAAAATTTTACGTGATTATTTATGAGACATGCAATGCCTATCGTATGTAATGATCACTACTTAATATCTGCAT